>NC_060212.1:117404833-118026666 GCF_021130785.1 Homalodisca vitripennis
ACTGTACATAAAAGTCTAGAAATGTTCGTTCAACAAACATAATATTACTTCTCAAAAACACAATTATTAAACAAATAACTACCTAAGGATAAAAGAAAGGAGTGTAATCAATCCATACTAGTGATTAACTAACACCTTGAGTGCAGATCCCATAATTTTATAGAATCTATATTTGTAATTTTAGCGTGTATTAAAATCGCTAATGTTACGGGCTCATTCTACTATGTGACGTCTATTGTGTTGTTAGTAAAACAATTCTCCACTAAAATGTGTGTGCTGCATTACATCAGCCCGTTCACAAAGCAACAGCTGATGGCTTTCATTCTTTGTTTATTTTGCTTGTGCCTACTCCCACATCTACTCAGGCTGTCGTCATCATGGATTTACCCGGCTTGAACGATGATGTTATTGCTGAATTGTCAGATGAGGATAGTTCCATTGGTGTTGATAGACTTTTTAATGAACTAGAAGATTATCCTGACCCCGTGAATGAAGAATCAAGTGATACTTTGGGTAATATAATACTTGAGTTAGTGGTTTAAGAATCTGTTTCCTTTTTATGGTTATGTTTTTATTTTAGTAGTTAAAACACACACAAACACACACAGTTTTATGAGCCATTTGTGTACAATTAATTATTTCACTAATTCCTTTTTTTACTTTTATTTTTTATTATGTTACAGACGCTGAAAGTAATGGATGTGAACATGATGAGTCGGTTCAAGGTAGGCCTAATCCTTCAACCTCAACTAATGAAGGCACAGAAGTTGATAAAGTGCCGAACATTGATATGTTTTGTGGTGAGTTTGGATGGTATTCCTGAGTTAGATGAAAATAGTAATATTATGGACGTTTTAAATATTTTATTGACAATCTGTAACACTTGTTAAAAAAGTTTTTTATCATTTTTCACATGAGCATCAACCAGAAGCCCAGGATTTCCAACAACTGGTTAAAAGATCCTGTAATGCCATGTAACTTTTGCCTTAATCAAATGAGATGGGATCGATTTATACTGCTGATGGCAAATTTTCACATATCGGCTTTATATCGAGAAAGGAAAACATGACTTTGATCCTCTACACAATGTTTGTCCCTTGTGGGAAACTTTGCACTCATGTTTTCAACAACCAAAGCTTCCACATGAGAATATTACGACAGATGAAGGCATGTGCAAGTTTTGTGAAAGGCTGTACTTTGAACAGTACATGCACAAAAAGCCCAGTGGATACATGTGGAATATTCTGGTAGGAGCAGTACAGTCATAAATTTTGTAACAAATCTGCTAGGCTCATTGACAGGTAGTGAACGCACTTTATAAACTGATAGATTCTACACAAGTCCTGCACTAGCGTTTGAATTGGAACAAACAGGACTTGTGGGTTGATTAAGAACAGTGAGGAAATTCCTCAGGCTGTAAAACAAGCAAAAATGAAGAAGAAAGACCAAATATACTTTAGAAACGGCAACGTTCTCACAGTAAAGTGGAAGGACAAGCAAGGTGTTTATATGATATATGATAATCTCTATACATGGCCACATATCAAGACAGACTTAGCAGAGAAAAAACTATGCCAGTCAGTGTTGTTGTTTGTTACATCAAGAACAACTTTAGCGTAGACCATGCGGACCAGCAAATGCCCTCTGGGGCATTTGAGCGCAGGTCCATAAAATGTTGGAGGAAACTCGCTTTTCACATGTTCCTCGGGTGCTTGGTAAATATCAGCATACTGTACAATAAAGTTACTAAAAAAAACTAGTAACTACTCAATTTACAAAACTTATTTGTGCTAAGCTGTCTGTGACTGAAATGCAAAATCCCCACCAGTGTAAGTGGATGCCAGTTTAGCCAGTTAGCTACTAAAAATCACTTCTTAAAAAGATTCTAGTTCCACCACGAAAAACTAAAATCCAATAGATATGGAATGTGGGAAAGCCAAGAGGAAGGATTTTGTCTAAAATTACATGTTTAAAGTATATCACACGAAAAATATTTTGAACATCAATAAAACTGTATTTATTGTATCAATATCCTGTTTTGTGTGTAAATAATAAAAAACTAAATTTGAAAGGAATTGTTTGCTTTATTCGTTTACAAAACTTTAATGATATATTTTTTTAAGGGATATCAAATGTTTTATGTAATTAAAACAATAATAAAAAAATCAATATAAATTTCTATATCAAAATAAAGAAGACTCAGGGATTTCAACAATTTAAATATATGTTTTATAACTTAACTAGTTTCTAGGTTATGATTTTTCCAAAAACACTATAAATTGCCAGCAACCTATTGAAAACCACGTATATCAGGGCCGGCACTCAGTGTTTTAAATTCACTTTTATTGGCAAAATAATAATAATCTCTTTATTTCATTTAATCCAAATTTTACATAGTATCCCTATTTTCAAATTATATATACAAAAATAACTCAAATCTACACATACTTATAATGCATATATTCATCCCTGTAATAGTCTCACTAACTCAGGATCCATCATATTTCAAAAATAAACCAGAAAAACTAGGGATTCAAGTATACAACCCAGAGGGACACCATCCGCCATTTTGATTTTCATTGAAATAACATTAAAAATCTCCACACACATTATTATCTAATTTATAAAACTTTATACAATTGCAAATATTAAAATCCTTTATATGAACAAAAGTTGTTATAAATTATTGAAAGTTTCTTTTAAAAATAATTCTGCTCTATATTGTGAAAGAGTTAAGTTAAACATCTTGTACATCATTATTGACACTTTTCAGTAAGAGGGACTACCTAATGAACTTACCCAAAACGTCTAAGTAGGTATGCAAGTCCATAGTAAATTTGGTCTTAATCAGTTACAGTATGTACCATGTTAACAAGCCACACCTACCATATAAAATTGTGAATAAAGGTAGATTTTTGGATAAGGGAGTCATGACATGCAAAAAGGTCTTCTATGAAATGTACAAAAAAAATTTAAAACGGACATAGCAACCAAGTTTAGCAGGAGTACTTACATCATAGACTGCGAGAAGCATAGCTGAGAACATGATGATCTTGAGCATATGCAGCTCTAGGTAAAGCCAGACCAGCTCAATCAGCTGTATGAGGCCATCCAGCAGCTGGGTGCCCACAAAGTGCAGCTTCACCTGTGTCAGGTCTGCCAACACAACCACACATAAACCATTGCAAAGATTGAAGGTATAAACAGATTGTAAAGATATACCAGTGCAAGTTAGGAAATTTTAATATACCAGTGCAAGTTAGGAAATTTTAAATAAAAATCCACAAATTATTGTTAAATATGTGTAATGTTTACAGAACTGTTACACCCTGTATATTTATATATATATATATATATATATATATATATATATATATATATATATGTCTAAACTTCCTAGTAATATCAAAGAAACTTACTGGTGAGTATGTGGAAGGACTTCCTTGTATCCTTGGAAGGAGTGTCTGGCTCAGTCATTCTTGTGTCTGTGGGAGACATGGGGATGGACATTTCAGACTTGGGGATGGAGCTGCCGTCAGACGGTCTGTCCGAGGGCCTCACTGAACTGGTGCCCCTGTCATCATGCCATGCAGCATATTACTCAGGGCACTTCTTTGGAAGAAAACTTTAAATTATTCAACTTCCATAATTAAATACAAGTTTTCTGCCTCTTAACACAATCACATGAAAATTTGAATGTTGAATTTAAGTTCACCTTCCTTTTTATTGCAGCATCTGATATCTGACGCTGTCTCAGACTTCACTCCTGGAATCTGAAGTCATGTTCGTCTGAAGAGATCCAAAGAAAGTCGACGACAAAGAAACTCAAAACGAACCTTTACATCAATTTAACATCAGAAACACCTATAAATAGGTGAAGTGGTAATCTCATAAATCAATTGAGTGCACTACGATGCTTCTGACACAATCTCTTAGCATGGGTGAACAACCGAGTTTTCTACACATACATAGCTATGGTAGTAAGGTTTGATTCAATTTGAATGTTGAATTTGGCTCCAGTTCAGCTTTAGTTTTTTTTTTCCAGATTCCAGGAGTCAAGTCTGAGATAGCCTCATATATCAGACGCTGTAATAAAAAGGAAGGTAAACTGAAGCCAAATTCAACATTAAATTGAATAAATTCTTCCTACCATAACTACGTTGCACATGAAAATGCTAAATGATCCATACAAAGCTAATCTGTTCCGGTTTTCATCTGTCTGTTGTTAATCCAAGATCACCAGTTATAATACACAGGATGTGGATGGTAAGAAAATACCTTTTACCAGTTATAATAATCAGTACTATTACTACAGTTACTAGTATAATAGAATTGATAGTACTACAAAATTTAAAATACAGTATGCTGTATGCAATTTAGTTGTAGAGCAAAGTTAGCAAAGCAAACTTTATTTTTTAAATTCGAAAAAGAGCATAAGACAAAAAAAAAAGCAAGACAAAGACAAAGAGCATTTTCTGGAAATGTTATTTCCCTTATCATGAAATTGGAAATATTAAATGTTCCTTTCTGACATGTCTTATAATACATACTTTTTGCACTGAGCTGATTTGTAATACCTGATCAACAACCTGACTGAATTTCATTGAAAAATCAACTCACTATACAGCAAAAAATTCTATAATGATCTATTTTATTACATAAAATTCATAAGTAACATAAATTATTTTAGAGAAACAGTAACACTCTTCAGTGTGATAAGGTATATTATATCATTATTGAGTTTTAAAATCGTAGCTTGTATTTGACTCTATATTGTACCTGTAATTATAATTTCAAGTTAATTTTTAAAAAACATATAATTTACATTGCATTAATGTAACTTGAAAATGTTTTGTATCTTTGCTACACGTCTAAGACGGAAAAGTGACAATAAAGAAATTTGAATTCTTTCCAAAACTGGGTTATGTTACTGCTTTAAGCCCCGTTTCCATTTAAACAAATTTGTATCGCAAACACGTTGCGCAACATGTGCCTCCGAAACTTGTTTTAAATGGAAACAGTCTGCAAACATGTTGCGCAACATGTGACCGGGGACAAAAATTGTTTCAGGCCACCGTGAAACAAAACATGTTGCGCAACTTGTATCACGAAACTATTGGAAACAGGCTTGCAACAATGTGCCGGGACTTGCGCATGCACAGTACTGTTTACTCGCTGTCAACCCTAACCTCAACGTTAACCGACACGTGCTCCTTGTTCAAGTCGTAGACCTTTACATTTTTTTAGTTACGGTAAAATCTATTATATTGTAATTATAAATAAAATAATTATTTATAATATTTATTGCAATGGAGTGGCCAAAGTGCAAAGTGGCAAAGTTAATTGAATTGTATAAGCAAGAGACAGTTCTTTGGAACATAAGAAATTCAAATCACAAAAATTCCAACACCAGAACTGATGCACTTAAGAGAATTGCAGACGTTATGGAGAAACCTATTGAAGAAGTCGAGAAGAAGCTTCATTGTATAAGATCTCAAAATATGAGAGAAAAAACAAAAATTGAGAAAAGTAAGAAAAGCGGAGCTGGCGTTAACGATATTTACGTGCCTAAATGGCATTATTTTTAGTTTACTGAGTTTTTTTATCATCAACTACAGAAATAGTTGCACACTCGAGCTCACTAAACCTGGTAAGTATATTAAGGACAAGGTAGTATCTTTTATAACATTTTACTTAGACTCGTTAATAAGTTTGTACAAATCGGAATACATATAACTATATTAGAAGATTTATTAATAACTGAACAATATTATTTTGAGAGTCCAGTATCACACCCCATGTTAATGTTACCACGGTATGTATTTTTATTCTGCACTTAAAACTAAGGTTTGCTATTTTTTGTACACTTTATGCAAAAGTACTGTAGGATGGTTGTTATAAAGGCCTATGCTATATGAAATATATCTCAACGTCAGCTATTTCATTTTTAAAATTAAAAATACGGCACTTATCGGCCTGCGTTTAAGAACAGTTCTGAAACTGTGTCTTTTAAGGCTTACAGCATGTGATAGATTGTTCAGCACTGTATCATAATAGTTTCTGAAAAAGTACATTAATGCATTAATTAATTACCACAAGCCTTGGAAAGTTGGTATTTAGATCTAGTATTTAGAAAGTAAAATATAGAAAATATTACAACAGGAAACCAATGTAGCTGGCCGGATCCATTATTTACAATGTTGTGAGAATTTTCAGACCTTATTTTTAAAGCTGTGTAAGTAAAATAACAACAGGAAATCTACTTTATAAAAAAAAAACCCATATATACTATAGTCATTGTTGACTGTATCAGGTTGTGAAAAAACAAATTACAGGTTCCATGTATGGATAACATTTTTTAAATTCAAACAGCACTTTATTGTCTTACAGTAAATTAAAGCAAACAAAATTGTGAAAATGTTTAAAACATTACTAGGGGTTATTTCATATGTAATAAATTCACAAGTTTAATTTCATATGTACATATAACTCTACAAAATTACTTACTACTTACATTATATATAACATTTTTTATTCCAAGATACATAATTTCCTTAACTAGAATTAACATAACAACATGTCGGTCCTGAGATGTAACTTCCATGCATTTATGCATATCGATTTTGCCACAAAAGTGGCTGACTGTGAAAGAAGTGAGCTACAAGATTAAGTAAAGTTTCAAAATCAGAAGCTTTCATTCTCAAAAAAATTATAAAAAACCGCTTTGCATACGTAAGTCTCTCATCAAAGAGTTATATGCTCCTTCCGTTTCTCTATTTGCTAAAAAAGCTTCGAATCCACCATCTTGGGACGTTTACGCTTTCTTTTTATAAGTTGGAAGTAAGCGCCTGCCATAACCACGAAAAGCTGAGGTAGAAGCATTGCTCATATTCACTCACGAAATTAGTAGTTAAGAACTTAGAAAACACTATACTGTATCTTTAATTCTCAAACGCTGTACTGTTGAACTCTACGCTTACAAAAATGTTGCAGATGTTTCAGGGAATTTAGCCGGTCAAATTGTTATGTGCCACAAGTTGCGCAACATGTTTCAGCAACTGTGTAATGGAAACGCACCTTCCAAAATTGTATGTGCCACAAGTTGCGCAACATGTTTCAGCAACTTGTGTTAATGGAAACGCACCTTTAGATGCTTATTGAAATATACGTAATGCAATGCGAAATACAATACATTTGACACAAAACAGTTTTGCTACTGTAGTAAGTATTCTATTGAACAGTAGCAATGACACACAGTTATATTTGTTCTGCGTATGATTAATGGGAAGATATTAGAATCACAAAATAAACACAATATTGATTGGGATTTAAGAGGGTACACTAGTGAGCTGCTGGTAACACATCTAAGGATCAATTTTTAACTTGGGGCTAAAGTTGAAAAAACTGTGTTAGTTATAAATAGGATCTCATTTTAGGTCAGTCCGTAAATGTCTCACTATAGAAACTTAAATTTTAATGTCTTAATACTGATAAATTGTAAAACATTATTATTGTCTGCTAATAACAATGTATTATCATTTCTTTTCAATACAAAGTTTGTTATGAACAAACTTCCACCTTCCACTACACCAAAATGTACTCTTTGAGAAGAAACCTTCTTACGTAGACAGGAAACTTTTTAACCTTCTTCCTGAAGAACTCAAAGCACTGCAAGAAAAAGGACTGAAGTCAGCCTTGACACGATGGCTTACAGAACGGCCATTATGCTCACTGATGAGTTCTTAAACTGGAGGAGTGAAGAAGAAAATTGACGTTAATAATTACTTGACAATTAGAAGACTTAAACTTATATATAAGAACTACTTATTTACCAGATGTATCTGTTAACATTAAAACAAATTGAAAATCTTAATGTATTTTGACACCATTCTGATCTCTAAGATTACGAATAAAGAACTTTGTCTATTGTCTATTATATGCCCCCAATAAGTTACAGAGAATTAGTATTAACATGTAATTGTATATTTTACAATTCATTAGCATTGAGATACTAAATTCTAAGCTTGTATATTTATAGCTTTAAGACGAATTCCTACTTATGATCCAGTTTTGAACCTTAGCTGCATGTTAAAAGCAAAGCCTGAGATGAGTGGCCACCAGCACACTTGATAACTAACCTGCTTTTGATATCGGAGATGGCCAAGAAGTCTTTATGGAAGTAGTACAACTGGATGACTGTGATTACGACAAAGAACGTGGGCGTCAACAGACGGACAAACAGCTCAGTTGTGTCGAACTTCTCCAACCCAATGTCCAGTTGCCTGACAAAAACAGTAAAGATGCACAAATACAATTGTAGTATTGTAAAAATTTTGGGGCCGGAGCCAGGTTGTGGGATAGCCTTCTCCAACATTAAAGCTCTGGTCAAAGATTGGGAAAAGAGGACAAGACACAAGAATTGGAGTAGAGCCTCGGGTTTAAGAATATCCAAAATGTTTATCTCTCCTTATGCAAAAGGGTGGACAGCTCTCCTAGACCAGAATAAGGAGGATATAAGACTTATATTAGGAATGTTGACAGGACATGGCCCTCTGAGGAAGCACCTTTTGAAGGTAGGCCTTAGTCAGAGCAGCGAATGTAGACTCTGTGGAGAAGAGGAGGAGTCAGCGGAGCACATTTGGTTGGATTGTCCTGCCATAGTAGAGACTAGGAAAAGATACTTGGGAGCATATCTCCTCAGCCCCAAGGACATTAGAGAACAAGAGCCCTTAAATCTGATTGGCTTTTGCAAAAGCCTCGGTTTTTGAGGGCACAAATTAAAGTAAGGGAGGCGCAAAGGTCCTTTTAGGACTAAGTGCGGGGACAAATTGTCCTCTTCCCTCAGGAAGGGGGAAAAAAAAAAATTGTAAACATTTCTCAACTCATCATTATTCACTTTTAAAGCGCTCAGGAAAACGTTGGGCTCTGTAGAATTAGCGCGCATTAAGAGATAAAAAATATTCTGTTTTGGCCAAAGTTAAATTTGTTTTCTATTTTTTGTAAACGTTTTTAAAAAGCTCCACCAGATTTACACGTAGATGCAACTTATACGTGGGCATGCCATAGCCGTCCCTCACATCCTAAGATAAAACGTCAATCAAAGAATAGCATTTGCTTTTTAACACGCAATCCAATTTGCTTTCCAATCATCATAAACTAATACAATTCTGCATTCATATACATTTACAGCATTTTCGTGAACTATAGTGTGTACAATAAACTGAAGGCAATATGGATATTCTCGTATGCCACATTTACCACAATTCCATTGGTACGGACATAACTATATGTCACACTATACGTGTTAAAGAGCAACTAGGTGTTTGGAAACACAGTTATAGTTTTTTCTTACTTAAAAATAATATTTATTGTAACTGTACTCCTATAATTTTTATACACTATAAATACAAAGCAAAACAGTAAGCAATTATAAAGTTGTCCATTGGAAAAAATTAATTTGTAGTGTTACTGTAAAGCGAATTGAATCTTTACCATAATATTACATAAAGTAGAGAATAATGTTTTCAGGATTTCAGGGTTGAGCTCTTGAAAAATCAATTACTGTTTACAACCAATCAAAAGTTGTCAAATAATTGATAAATTCGTATCATGTACACTTTTATCCAGTAATACTATAATTTATTAATTCACAAATTACTATCATATTGATTTTAATTAGGTTGATCAAATGTACCTTTTAATTCACTAAAGTGGAAATGAAAAAGGTTCTGGACTCAACACACAAGATTTTATGATAAAAGATACTAATGGATAAGGATGTGCTAGGTCTGTATTCTGCTTTGTTAAACACAGGAGGATCTGTCCTAATTATTTGTCACAAACACAGAAGAGGAGGCCAGTGTGGGTCGCCTCTATCAACCAAAGCAAAATAGGGAGGTTATTCCTGCGGTGTAGGTAGAACTAATAGTACACACATTGGAATAATCATGTTCATTCCAACCAATATTCTCAGTAGTTTACTATTATTACAAATTACTCCTAACAAACAAACATTTTTAGGTTAGTCCTGAAAAGGTATAACTAACCACAGATGAACCTATCAGTGTTTGATCTAATTTACTACATTTACTTCTTAGTGGAAAATTGTATCTAAATTTCATTAGCACCACCCTTAGGTAGCATAATCATGCACTAATACTTCATGGCTGTTGTATTTAAGGGAACTTAATCTGAATTATGTGGGCTCTAAATAAATTACGTTCCACTAGAGTAATTTTTTATCTGGTATTGAAATCATGTTTATTACTACTACGGCTACTCAATATAAAGCAATACTTACAATGCGGCAGGGATCCCTAGTTTTACCCAGTACTGTGGGAAGTTGTCGAACTGGTATGTGTACATCATAATCAAGATCAGCATGGAGTATATGATGACAGTTAACCAGAAGCTATACATGATTTTGCGCCAAACAACCCATGACAACTGAAACATAAATAGAATTTTTAGTGAAACTTTATCTCCAATCAATTCATTGAAGTGCATTTTAAAGATAGAACAATCCAATAAAAACAAAATCAATCAAACCATTTTTGTTGAGAGACAAATTATTATACGGCACGGACCCATAAGAAACAGGAGAAAATAAATAGATAAGAATCTTTGATTAAAAGTATAAGATCACTTATACTCACACATAAATAAGGTTTGGTTGATTTAGGACTAAATAAATAATGAAGTGAAAATCTTGAAAAACAGTGGAATTTTACAATTTTTTAGTGCAAGTCAGACACATACAAGTTACATAAGATAAATAAAATACACTTAAGAATGTAGTAATGATAAAAATAATTTTGACATTTATGTATAGTTTATTTACAGAGTGACCTGTACCTTCTACTACCTTGCTACCTACTTGCATATAGAATTGCTCAATAGAATAAGGTGCAGTTATGATTAGAAATGCAGCCAATCTTGTCTTGAACTCAGACAGTTGTAGTTTTGTTATATATAAAGGTAAGGTACGAGGGCTATCCAGATAGTAGATTATGTTTCGCTCTGTAGCCGTTAGGGGCAGGACTATCGCTGCTATTTTGATTGATGTCACTGCGATTCTCCTTTCACTGTTCAGTGGCTGCTCAGCCATGCCAGTGAGAGGTTACTGTCACTCCTTGTTATTTTACAATAGTAGTTTAAAGTTTATGACGCAATTGAAAATCCCATGAGTTGTGAAGTGCGGTCAGTAATACGGTTTTTGTTGGCTGAGCACAATAAACCAATTGAGATTTATCGCCAACTCTGTGAAGTTTATGGGAACGATGTGATTACTGAAGTTGGAGTGCGTCAATGGTGTATTAGGTTTAAAATGGCTAACTAATGTGCATGATGATGAACGAAGTGGACATCAAGCATTGTGACCGATTAAATTGTCTCTAAAGTCGATGAGAAGATTAAAGAATTATTAAGAATAAATATTATTAAGAATAAATAGACTGATTCACAATAACATAATTCTCACTTAGTTTTCAAGGAGTTTGTTGCATGAAATTGTTACGCAGAAGATAGGTTACCATAAATTTTTTGCAAGATGGATACCTAGCAAACACGGCAATTCAGACTCAGGAAGTCCTGGATACTTCAAGTGGGAGGTGTTTCACATCCGCCTTAAATTCAGTGACTAACACCTGATTCCAGCAATGAAGATCTGGCTTGCAACACCAGCGCTTTGATGACAACCTGTAACTGCGGGAGGGTGTGACTTCCTGGTAGAAGTGTTGGGCAGCAGAATTTTATAACGCTGGAATTTCAAAACTACTCCACTGATGTGATAAGTGCCTAAATTTTTATGATGACTATGTTGAAAAATAGTATTTTAGTATCACTTTCAAATTTATAAAATACAATTTTTTCCTTGTACTTTGTGTTTTGTTTATATCAAAAACATAATCTACTTTCTGGATAGCCTTTGTATTAAACCTTTTAATTTAAACATATCTATGGTTTCTTTAAACTTTCTGAACTCCGGTGGATGACAAGTTTAAGTAATCAGGTTGGTGAAAATGATACTTTACAAAAAATAGTGAAAATGTTTCTTTACAAATAGCAAATTTTGTAAGATGAACATTGCAGGAACAGTCAAAATTTTAAAGTTAATAAAGTATAGCCACTGCTCTCAGTCTGGGCAATACCAGCCAGTAACCTGACGGTTCTTTTGTGATACAAGAATACAACATAAGCACTTGGGCTATTTTCCCATAACACTACGTGATATATGTCTTAAACAATCAAAATATGCCATAAGTAAAACATTGTTGTGAACATTATGATTTAGTTTAAAAAGCAGGCACCATATATATTCTTGATAATTTATTGATAACTTGTTCTGTGTGGCTGTGCCAGATTAATTTTGAATTTATGTTCAGACCTAAAACTTTCAGTTTTATTCAACATATTACAGGGACATGTTCAATATTCAATTTTAAGCATACAATGATTATTCTCAGTGCCAAAATTTGTAACTTATTACTAAATTGCTATTCAACAAATAGTTTAAGAGAATGTTTGGCAACACTGCAATAAGTATTAATCTACATAAAATTATGGAATATTTAACTTAAAATTAGTGTTTTGAATCACAGTACAGTGGGTTGTATTGGTACCTTTTGCACATCTGTCACTTTACGTGTATATTTTTTTCCAAAAATTCAAAGAAAAATCAAGTGAGTTTCCAAATATTACTTTATATAATACACATTAAACATAATACGAAATAAAAATTAATCATGGGGGAATTAGTTTCTGTTGTCAATTTTGTTGTAAATCAATTACTTAGTAATAAATGCTTGCATCTCTTTTTTAATTAACTACGTATACTGTATCTGAGAAATAAAGAAAATAAGTTTATAATAATTACCTAAATGAACAAATCCTTATTCAAATAACAGATATGAAAACTTTTGAGAGAATATAAGATGATAAAGTGTTAATATTATTTCAAAGAGAAAGATAAAAATAGACAATACAACAGATGGCTATACTATTTTTTGATAGAAAGTAATAACTACACATGTACACCACCTGAAATGTAAGAATGAAGACGAGAGCAAGAGCCATGTAAATGATGCGGAAGACTGTCATGCGCTGACCAGAGATGCCGATAGCAAACAGTATGCTGGCCACCACCCAGATCCAATACTTGGTCAGAAACCCCCGAACCACCAAGCCTGTCTTTTGCACAAACTGGTTGGTCTTGGTTTGAGATTCACCTCCCATTGCTGAAAACCGTTATTTCATTTAAAAAATAACTTTAAAATGATAAAAATACTTATACAATAAACTAAAATTTGTAATATATTACACTCAAAACTCAGCGTGTAACAAATGCAAATCTTCAAGCCCATGTAAACCAGTGAACATTCCAGACTAAAAGTGGGATAGAAGTCTCGATTGCACCCTGGTTGTTATTTCCTCAATCCTAGCCGGTGTTCAATTAAGGACACATTTAATGGGTCAAACATATTTACAGTGAATCTAATAAAAAAACTAAAGTGGAAATTATTAATAATATCGAAATTTTCTTTAAATTTACAATATTATGTATCAAATGCAACATTTAGGTTACATAATTATTGTACTTATAATAATGTCACAACTTTGCAGTAGTCAATGACAGTAATTATTACAAGTATTGAACTATTCTTTCATATCACACACTTTTTAATATAAATGAGTACTCAGATCAATTGCGTAATAGATTTATTTTAAAACAATTTATAGATAGGTTATGGTAATTTACGCTACTCTAATATTATTGTATGTTTTTCTTAAAAAAAGAAAAGCCAATAAAGCTGTTGAACTGGACCACAGAATAAACAAAGTCAGTTCTCAACTGATATAACAACACAGACACACACATGTAATATTACCTGTGGTGGCAGCACCCACCCCAATCTGCAGGGGTGCCACCATGTCAGCAATGGTAGACGAGTTGCGAGCCTCCCACCGTTCCTGGTTGTGTTGGCGCAAAGTGATCCAGAACATCAGTGTGTACAAGGTCTGCAAAATAAGACAGACAACTTCATGACTGTCGCACCAGATCACACAAATTATTAACCCTTACACAGAATTTACACTATATTTTTACATTAACCCTTTGCACTATAAAGGCCAGCAGCACTGGCCACACCAAGGTTGCAGACAGCTCACATTAGTTTTGCCGTAGTTTGTCCTCGTAACTCGTATGGGCAGTACAGATGGCCGTGCTACTTTCATTGACAGCTCGGCAGCCATATTTGTCGTTTGCCTCTTCAGATCGGAATTATTTTCAATATCCTCCACGATATTTGCATAATAATTCAAAATGTCTAAAGAAGAAATGAAAACTGTATTTTAAATTAATCTTTCTAATACAAAGATAAACATACAATTTGGGACATTTAACTCTTATAAGTATATTGTTAAAAAGATATGTAAATAAGATATTATAAAATATTACAGTTATACTCAGACATGAACTACATATTTAACATTTGTTCAGTCTTTACATTTTTTACGGAATAAAACTTTAAAGAATTTACACCTATGTGTAGTCAAGAATAGTTAGCACACGTCTTATAATAAGATTTTTTAGGTTTAATATCCCTTCTATCACTTCAGTGTAAAGGCCCACTACTCGTCATTCATCTTATTTGCACAATCAATGTTTAAAAAAGAATTATAGGCAAATTTAAAACTTATTACTTTACCTACACATCATTTTTAAAACAGCTGCTTGATAGGTTTCGGCAATCACCTTCATTACAAAACAAAGAGAATATTAGAAAATAACTACTATGTTTAGAGGCCAGTGGTGCTGGCCTTACGAGCTATGGGCGTATTATAACTTGGCCAGTACAGCTGGACATACAATCTGAGATAACATTACGGCAAAAATTAATCCGCGCTTCCGACAAATTGATGGCGGCCAGTAGAGCAGGCCATACGAGCTCCAAGGACAAATTATAAATACTGCCTTCGAATGCATAGATTTAAAATACCTTTTTTAAGTTGCTACAAATGACCCAAGACAATTTGAAACCTTGCTCACAAAAAAAGATGAGGTTTAGTTTTAGTTTTCTAACTGCCGACTGGTACCGTCCTTTTAATTTTGTTGTTTCTGTAAACAACGCAATAATAACAACATTAAAACAGTACAAAATATATTAATAAAAAAATAGTACATTTTTAACTTCAAACATTCAGAACCAACACTGTTTTAACATACAACAACAACGTGGTTGTAATATTCAATGTTCTTCAGCAGGATATACTCATTATAAGTTATTTATACAAATGAAATGACAAAAACTACAATACCTATACATGTCTGCTTTGGTGACTAATACTCTTCCCGTGAAATCTTTTCATACAGGATTGAGCTGTATTACATTTTTAATGTTGTTAACACTGTAAAATGTAACCATGCCACCAATATGGAGAACCATGGTAATCTAAATATTACCAAATAAATGGATCCGAGAAACACATTTATGTAAACCAAATACTGTCAATATTGACCAAAGGAGCAAATACAAACAATACAAGTAATGAAACCAGTTCCATTCAAGTTTTGCACCTGTCTAGTGGCATGGAACTATGTAAACATATCTATAACATAATTCTTTTCAGAACTTCATGCAACTAAAATTAATGATTTCTAAATTAAATGCTCGTGCAACTGTAATACCTTGATGAGAAGTGGTTTGACCGGGAGTTGAAGATATTTTTCAAAGCCGATCTGACGAAGGTTAAGTCCTTGTATCTGCTGCGGTAGTTCCTCATCAGTGAAATTCATACCATAGAGGTACTGCGCCAAGAGGAGGAACTCTGCGTACAGTACGAGAAACGGGGAAGTGCGCAGCATAGTCTTTCGCTGGTTGGGCAACATCCACATGAACATGGCCCACAACAGCAGAACAAACGTGAGCCAGCTGTGGTACGTGATGCTCCATGCCTACAGAACAGTTACACCAGCCAAAATTGCATAACATACAGTTTCGAAAATACCAAGTACATCGACTACTGTTATCTATATATATATATATATATATATATATATATATATAGAATGTTTGTCTATATGTCCTTAATAGACTCAGAAACTATTTGACTGATCGTTATGAAAATATGTATGTACATGTATTTTTTCACATAGAAGGTTTATATGCTATGCCCATTGATGTAACTCACCACCAAGCAGCGCTGCAAAATATAAAAGTTATCAAAGCGCCTGCACTTTATAAGCTGTAATTACAAAGTTACATATATTAAATAGGCAAACACTATTTTAAGACGCAAATTTTTTATGTATATTTTTCTTTAAAATAAATTTCTAGTTGAACTTAAAGCTTGAGTGTTAGAAAACTTTATAATAAAGTACATGTAGATGTACAATGGCTATAAAAATACACCATTGACGGGTTTTCTTAATCATGGCAACAAGGCAAACTCTACATCGGCGTTGGAAATATATTTCACTTGAACCAGAAGAGCTCATACACGGTCAAAGCTTACGAAAAGTGTGCAAAGCCGCGGTAAACAACTACTGTATTATACATGTTTTAAATGTAAAAGACAATTGGTTAAGCCCGCCATATGACTCCTTTAAGTGAAATCTAAGGAAGAAGATATAAAATAAGTAAGTAAACAAAGGTCACTTACAATGCCCTTTGCCAAAAAAACTGAACATTAAAATCTTTGTAAAATCTATGTAAATTGTTCCAATAATCCTACTATCCATCTACACTATGATAGGTACACCAAATGATAGTAACCAGTGGATCCTACCATCATTATGATGTTTGTCCCGATGTAAGAGGACTGGGCAATGAGCTGAGTGATGGCGATAAAGCCGTTCAACAGGATCTCCAAAAGTCCTGGCTGGTTATCGTCCTCCAACTCTCCCCCATCTGCTGAATCACATTTACATCATTGAATCACGTATACTTACTTCAATTTTATTTATCCTTTAGAGTGAATCACTTTTACAGGATTTTGGAGATAGTATCACTAACAAATCATTATCAATATTCCCTGTTAAGGACAACAATAAAACATTTCGTTTTAAAATTTTTGACTGAGATGGCTCTCCACAACAAGGCCAAAATACCTCAAGAATTGATTACTGTTAACAATGTTTCAGTGCAGTGCGAAAAAATTGCATAAATCTTCAAGAAAAGGCAGTCAGAATAATTAAAAGTTTAATAATATGGAGCCATGGAGAAATTCTTTTAAGGAGATTACAATTGTTAGCAATTATTAATATTTTCAACTTCAGATAAATTAGTCAGCTCTGCTCTGCAGTTATACAGGGTCCGGCAAAAAAACCTCCCTGATTTCAATAGGCATTTGCAAAAAGAATAAGAAACATACAGAACAATTACTTATATTTGTGAATAGCCTATATGATGCCATTTTACATCACTTAGTACACTTAACTTGGTTTTGAAAATTATGTCCGATATATGATGTCCCCCACTGTTAAGACATTCACGAAGTCTTTCCCTGAAGTTTTCCATAGTTCTCCGTGTAACTTCCCTTGGAATGGCTGCCACTTCCTGCCTAATGGCATATTTTAGTTCTTGCAGAGTTCTGGGACGATGTTTGTACACTTCAGCCTTTAGGCAGCCCCACAGAAAGAAATCACAAGGTGATAAGTCGGGTGACCTTGGGGGCCAGGAAATGTCTCCTTTTAAAGAAACAAGACGTCCAGGGAACAACATTCTTAACATTTCCATGGACCGCCGAGCAGTGTGAGCTGTGGCTCCGTCCTGTTGGAACCAAACTTCTTCTTCCTCATGGTCTAAAACAAACTGGTTGATCTTGGGTCGGAAAAATGTCTCTATCATGTGACAATAGCGATTGGCATTCACCGTTACTGTTGTTCATCTTCTTCAAAAAAGTACAGTCCCCACACACCAAATTTCGCAACGGCGCACCAAACTGTGACTTTTGGGCTGTGTACTGGTTGTTGGTGGAGTTGCTTAGGATTTTCTGCAGCCCGGTAGCGGAAATTCTGTTTGTTAACAGTTCCACACAAGTGGAAGTGGGCTTCATCAGAAGAAATGAAGACAGCATCTGGGGGAATGTTTTGCAAAATGTCATCACATGCAGCCCTGCGAGTTTCATAATCTTCTTTAGACAACTTTTGGGCAACCATTATTTTGTAGGGATGCAGATGAAGTTCCTTATGCAGAATTCTCCTTACACTCCTTTCTGACAATCCCAGGGCAGCTGCATGTTTAACCCCTGAACGCTTTGGAGACTGTTGGATGGATGTTCTCACTCGTGCCACATTCTCCGGTGTTATTGCAGTACGAGGTCAGCCAGTTGGTTTTCTTTTTAATGCTACCCTGTTTATCTAAAGTTTGACACCCACAGTCTAATCGTTTTCGCATCAGGAACACTATCACGTCGGCCAAGTTCGAATCGAATCCGAAACGCTCGTTGAGTAGAAATCACAGAACCGCCATTTTTAATAAACTCCTCCACAACAAACGCCCGATGCTCACCGAGCTAAGCCATGGCGAACACTGAAAATGGCACGTATGCCGCTACGGAACAATACCCCCTCCACGTCTCTACCCCACTACAACTCACGCAGTGGCTTGCTCAAACCAGGGAGGTTTTTTTTGCCGAACCCTGTATATATCTTAGAAGTGATTATGTAATGCAGGTCAAGGTGTGTTTTGATTCGTACAATAATGTTCACCAAGATGAAATCAGACTCAGAGATAACTGTTGATTCCAACATCACGAATAGACTTTATAAGAATATCTTTTGCAATAAGTTAGTGTAGCCTTATGCTGTAAATCCAGTGGAGACTCTATCTACACTTCGCCTGACGCATTTTAGATAATGGATTTACTTTAGGTCAGATCGAGAGTTAATAGCAAAGAATATTGTAACAAATGAACTAACCTCCTTCTTCAGGTACATTTTCCAGTTTAATGTTCTCTTCCGCAACATCGGCTATTGTGACACTTCCCAACGAGTCTTGAAACAAACTTCGTGCTCGACTTGAGTGTTTCCGATACACAGACTCTCTTCCACGGATCAGCTGTAAAC
Organism: Homalodisca vitripennis; assembly: GCF_021130785.1. Lineage (NCBI taxonomy): Eukaryota > Metazoa > Arthropoda > Insecta > Hemiptera > Cicadellidae > Homalodisca > Homalodisca vitripennis. The sequence goes on from NC_060212.1 coordinate 117,423,900, forward strand.
ATATCTCATTCTATTTTGTACTCATGAACAACAAGATATTTGGATCCCTAAGTTGCCTTTGATGAAAATTGTATGTGTGTATAAGGCTTACTTTGTTCAATGAAATATTATTTTCTGTGTAATAGTTGTAAATACACCGCTATGTGTCAATGTAACAAAGCATTTGAAAATGTTGGGCAGTAATCACAAGTAATTTCTTGTTTAGTGTTTAGCAATCATTTTAAATTATTTTTTCTCATACAATTAAATACACTGTATCAATAGATAAAAATAACCATTTTTTATTGTGTAAGATTTTGTTAGGAAAGCAGACAACTAGAGAGAAGATACCTCAGACAAATCTAAAAATCACAATGTAATAGTAATTAATTCCATCCAAATACACAAATAATTCAATTTAGCCTGTTTTCCTTACCATTACCAAGCTATTTACAAACAACACAAAGCTTTATATACAGCTCCATTACATCCAACAAGCTGTAATTGAAAATAAAAAACTACTATGTTTTTACTTAAGTAGCACTGTTCTACTTTAAGAACAATTTACTGTGTTGAGGCCTAATTAAATCAACTCTCATTCCGAAGGCTTACAGGTTGCACATGGATTTTAGGATGCTTCCTAAAAACGTAAAAAACAGACATTCTGTCATCTTTTTAGTACAAACAACAAATCTAAAGTTACAAATTTATTATTCTTGGATTCCTTGATATAATTTAGAACCGTGCCAATAAGAATACATGTAACTTCAAAGTACTTTTTTGGCTGGTCCAATGGCTCCTTTTGTTTCAAGACTCTAACAAATTGATTTAACATTATAATACATAAAACACATAAAACCCCAACAAATTTCCAAGGTCAAATACATCCAAATGTTATTGGCATAGAAATAACCATTCAAAAACAAGTAAAGGAGCAACATAAATTAGCACTAGTAGATAAAGAGAAAACCTATAGCCTCTGATACATCAAATAGCATATTAAATTTGACAGTTGTGACATCACCAATTGTTTTGGTTAGTTTTTTTGCAAATGTGACAATTACACATCACCAACACACTAAACTAAATATTGGAGATCAAAATTGTTTAGTAACATTAGAGGTTTTGCTACAGTTGCAGCAGTAGTAAATAGTACTAAAACATAAATTTATACAATTTACTAGTACAACTTTTGTGGGTGGTACAGTACCAGTGCTATGTTACAATTTAGTCCATATTCTATCGATATTTTTAATCAAGATACAATATTTTATCTTATTGTAATTTTTTAAATATTCAAATGAATAAGCCTAAATATGCATAAAGTAATTTTATTACCAGTTTTCAATAAACTAATACCATTGGTTGATAAATATCCTGACTCAATTTTCTGAAAGAAGCTTTATAGGTGGTTACTTTTTAATCCTTTTTACAGCCTTCAGGAATTTTTTTGGAGTTAATAAAATGTATTTTTGAGAATTGTTTACTTTTTTATGTTATTTGTCTCAACTCTTTACTAGTTGTTTGTTTTGAGATTTTAAATTAGTCTATAACCTAATTAGTTGTTATTTATTTGTTGTTATTGTTAGTTTATTTATAAATATTTTATTTATTGTTGAATTTCAGTTTTGTTCATTAATTCCATTGTTTTAAATCTTTTAAATGTCATTTAATTGAAGTAATTATTAAAACTAATTTGATGGCATTATTTGAACAACTCTTTTTACACCTTAACATACAAAAATTATCAAATTATAAAAAAGTATGAATTTTAAATAGTTTATCTGTAATTTATAGTTATAAATATGTCTAGACTTGGCATTGCGCTGCAATACTGACGTTTTTAATATTTTTAAAAAGTCTTAAAACAATAAATTGATTGATTTACAAGATAAACCCATTAAATATTGAAATTTAACTCACTAATCATAATTGACTAACTAACATTATATACTCAAACATTAAACCATACACTTTTGCATTCAAACAAAACAGTAAAGTTGACTATAGATATAGTGAAACAAGGGTTCTAACCTCAATCAGTTATCCTTTATTTTTTTGTACGAGAAAATAATTAAATCTCATGAGACAGAAAAAACTTAACAAAAATGGCAAGGAACCACTTCCAACCGACTATTTGTTCATTAGTAGAAATGAAATTTTTGTGCAAAGTTATTATTAATGGACTCGTATCAAAATGTCTAAAGCAAAACATACAAATTAACAAACAATAAAAAGTTAAAGCAATACATACTGGGGTAGTTTCAGTAAAAATGACCGAGCTATTGGCAGACTGATTTACCTAAAACAAAAGCATAAAGAAAAGAAAAGGCAAACACCTAGAGCAGTGAAAAGCGTCTGAACAGTAGACTCTCAAACATAACATTGGTTTATTGAATTAATAATACACCAGACAATTGTGAAATTTAAAACTGAATGAGCTAATTCTGATAGTTTTAATTACTCTATGCTAAACTGTATCAATGAATCATTGAATACAGTGTTTTCAATCTCTCATATTACAATTTTATTTTTATTGTATAAACCAAACAAAATAGATACCAACCAATATGAGGAGAAATATTTAAGATCAGTATTATAAATACAGTAAATAGAGAAACTTCTGAATTACCATTGTCCTAAGTTGAAATAATATAGAGTTAACCACATTAAACCCAACTGATTAAGGCTTTTTATATTTTACAACTATTAACACACTCATCAATTCATAGAATCTGTAAAAGGAATTTTGTATATTAGATTGAGATTTGGGTTTTTAGAATCTATTAATTATTTAAAATGTATTTAAGTATTTCAGAGATAGTTTACAAGTGCAAGTAAATATTCTCACTGTATTGAAACAACTATATGGTTTCAAGTTTTTACAAAAAAGAGAGGCTGTTCTCTAATATAAATTTTTGTCTTTTTTGTTCACTCTAAAGAGCTATTTAGCCTGTGCAAGGATCGTATGAAACAGAATAAGGAAAGTTGGCACAGTATAATATAGAAAATACTGATTAAAAGTACTATGCCCATGATATTGAACCTACACTATCCCTAATTCAGATCAAAAGTCCGAACTCCGAGACCATGAAGCCACAGGCTATATTACTATTAAATTTATTGAGGAATAAATTACCACCTTTAAAAAACTTTCAATGTTTTGTATGGACCATTCAAGTATACTAAAACCTAGTGCACAGATTGCATCATTCCCTTCTATTCAGCTTCAATAAACTGTGAACATATAAAACATTTTAAAAGGGATATTATCAGTGGCAAGTTCATACATTAACTTACAAAAAGCAATCAAAATTAAATTCAGAGTACAAAAATTAAAAACATGTTTAAATTAAGCTCTGAGTTTTTAGAATTGGCCCATTAAGAACTTTAGAGATTGAAGCAGTGGATAAAATGCTGATATACTGCAGGATACAGGATGGCATACTGCTAGTTTATTGATCCTACTAGAGACAGAGAACTTTACAGAACATCCTGTATAATGAAAGTCTCTGAATAATTGCATCTAAATTTACTGAGAGTCTACTGTTTTTGGCAGCCATGCAGTGAAAATGGTGCAAATTAGGTGTTTAGTCGAAATCATTCATTTACTTGATATTTTAGATAGCTATCATTATTGAGATTAAGAAGCGAAATACTATATTTAGTAATAAAAGCAAAAGATCGCAAAATAATCAAGTATACATTTATTTAATTTATCATTCTTCATTGCTATCTTCATTGGTTAGTTTGAGATATTCGCTTCGCTGATTAAAATTTTCCAAATAGATTCATAGATTTATTACTATATTTCTACAACATTTAACTACTAACGCCTTACATTGATTAAGATTTAAGCAAACAAATGTTTAAATTAAATCAGTCTTATGATGTTAGGTTAATAGTGCCAAATTTGATTAATTTCAAAATCACCAAACTACTAATTTGCAACAAAATAAACAATATCTACAATAGTTAGAGAATACAGAGTGTGATAGAACAGAGCACCAAACACCACCTTCACCTGAAAAATACAGATTAATTGTGCATCAAATAAACAGACACATGCTCAGTTACATCATCGTGTTGGGTGATTTATAAAACATGGAATTAGCCAAGTATTCAATGCATAGAAATTTAAGTGCTAAAATGTTTTTTTCTATGATCATACACACAAGGAATAAAAAAGGAAATTACTTTGCGACACAATTAGCAAAACGCATAAACTTTCACAGTTTGTATAAGTATTGTACATGGTTTTTATATTAGAATTTTCAGAGTTACCTGGTTTAATCAGTTTTAGCAGTAAATTCATCTGCTAATATGAATTACATATCAATTTCAAAAATATATTATGGTTTCAAATTGTGGTTTACGTACAACAATAAAGGGAATTGATAGGCAGTTTATTCAGTTACAGCAAAATCCCTCTTACCACGAATAATACACCATTCTGTCTAATTATCTATAAAATGACAGCCAAAGTGAATGATACTTTATTTTTGATTGATTGATAACTTGTGTTTAGAATTTGAGAGATTGAATATGTATACCATACTATTAATGATAAACCTCGTTAACTCAAATATATTGTTGAAAGAAATTAAATTATTTAAGAGAAAGGTGATAAATGTATGCACCATACTGTTTTTGCTGAACTCATTGTATGTACAACAATGTTTTAGAAATGAGTTATTTATTTACTTTTCAAACAACGCTTATAACAAAGATTTTAGAAACTAATTTACAAACTAATTAGGGCTGATAAAATATAAAATTTAAAAATAAAAGTTGTGAACGAGAGTTTAAAGCACAAACAAAACTAATCACTTTACATTACAGATTTCATTTGGTAACAAATAAATTCATAAGTAAAAACTGTAAATCATGCGGCCAGGCTCAGCAAATGATAAATGAACTTCAATGGGCGGTAAAGTTTGGAAGGGATAAGGATAAGGAAAGGAAGGGTACGTACTCTGACTTTACGTGTAGCGGAACGCCAACGGCTAGTCTGGTTACGCAGAAGTCTGCGCTGCGAGAGGCGCGCAGACAGCTGACGGGCCATCCCGTCGTCACCAGCACTAACCTGCAAGGGGTCAACACATGCTGTCATACCCATGCAATACTACTGTACCCATCGCCTTGAGCGTGTGCTAACAACACTGTCTGTCTCGTAAGCCAACAGTGGTAGTAGTCTCCTTTTCTCCCAGACCGTATTGCAAGTCAAAATTAAATGAAAAACTCAAAACTGAAAAACAGCGATTGCATTAAAATTGTCTATCTTGTGCAAAACCAATTCTATCTAGAGGAAATTATCATCATTGAAAATGATCTAGATGATAATTTTAGTAGTTCCAAAGATTTACAGTGAAATCTAAAAGTGGAAATCTACAAATCCATCACTACAAAAACAAAATAGATAGATTCGATTAGTAAAAAGGTAGAACAATACTTAGGAAAATGAACTTCTACAAGAACCATTCCCTCAGAAATCCAATATTTCCCAACAAAACTAAATATGCAAAAGCTAGTAAGTAATTTATTACTTTTAAAGTCCATTCATATTGATCTTTACCAGCGAAACACTTACATCATTCTACATATAACTACTAAAAAAAATCAATATGGAGACAGCTTCTTCCAATATTGAAGTGTGAGTAAAACCATTAAAAAAGAACTTGTAAGTGAAGTTGTTGTGAACTGTAATCATAAAAGTCATCAAATTACGAATCTTGGACAACCTAAGTTACAAAAATTAAAAGATTACATAATGATATGAAGTGGCTTTCATGCATCTGGCATAAATAAATCTACAGTGAAATTTCAATAGTCCCAGATTTCTTCCAACCTACTCTGAATTCATCAATTAAAAAATGAACTGTAGCAATGAACCTACATCAACCTGGTGTAAGGAGATGTAATAAAAAATTACAACGGTTTGGTAACAGTGGTCAACTTCAACTTCATGCTTTGCACTACAATCACAGTTTCAACTATGTCAACAAGGGGGACAGAAAAGTTGAATGAAAGCATGGTGTGAAATATGACAAATTACTTAGTTAATGATAGTTATTGACCAACATGATAACTACATTACTCATTAATTACTAGGAGGAAAAGTACAGCCAATACGCACAGCAATCACAACAAATCATTCACTGTTAGTAAAACAGATAAACCACTCCTTGTAAAGTTCCTACGAAGATAGGTTTTCATATCTCAAGGAAAGCTAGAGCGGCCACACAGAACAGTTTGGTGTATTTAGTAATACCTGTGGATCCTCTTGTTGAATGCTCCCAGTTAATTCTACACCCGAGTCATTAGTATTCTGGAAAATGAGTCATATAAAGTAAAAACATTTTATTCATCCCGTTAACGGAATTAATTATTATATTATTGTATTCTATACAGTTATATAACTATTAGTAAATTAATTTTTTTATTAAAAGTGAACTCACTATACAAGACAAAAATCTTTCACTGAATTTAAAACAAATCAAGATTAACGTTGAATAACAAAAACATAATGTAAGTGAAAGTAACTAATGTGAATTGCTATAATAACAAATATTTAATATACTAAGACAGTAAGTTGTTCCAAACCATCCTAAAAATTTAACAGTTAAATTTGTTACTGTTAATAGATATTAGTACATGAAGTGCTTGGTGTAGCAATTAGAGTGGAAATTGCAACAAATTTTATTAGTGAACAAATTAGGCCAATTTGTATTGTAAGCAATACAAAAAATATTGCGAAGCAATTATAATATTGCAAATTGAACTGTTTGATTGTATCAGCTAAGTAGTTGGTTCACGCCACATCAAAAATTGCTAACACAATAAAAATACTGAGATATTTTGGCGTTACATTGGAAAATGCCATCTTCACCCAACAGACGTTCAACTGAAACTCAAAAGGATATATCAATTATTTTCCAGTTAGAACAGTAGTGTAACATCTCTCAATTGAAGATCGCTTTTCATGGAGATGCCGGAATATCTCAAGGTAATAAATTTCTCAGTTATGTCTAGACGTGGTGTCCACCAGAAAACTTAGATAATAGCCAAGACACAGGCCTTGTAAGCCTAGGAACTATTTCGATTAGTATAGGACTTCTGCCCAGGTTATAACCTTCCATTTCCAAAATTCCCAAAATTGCATAACAAAAAATTTTAAAAGTCCAGCACAATAACTCCTACAGGCCAACCCAAAAAAAAAACAATCACTTACATGTCTTGAAGTGATTGGTACTCACAGGAGCATTGATGAGCATGTTGGACTCATACCACAGCATGAAGTACAGCCAGACCAGAGCCAGAGGAGAGACGAATGAGGCCCATTCCTCGTCTGAGATGTGACCAGAACGAGGATCATGACAGTTTGTGGTCTGCAGGGCTGTCAGTCCCAGATACCTGACAAAAGATGAGCATGTTAGACTCATATGCAAACAGCATCAAGTGAGGCCAAAGAAGGTCAAAAACAGGTATGAATAAGGCAACTAGTTTCTAAGATGTGGCCTGTATGGAGATAGTCAATCCGGAGGACCATGAGCCTAATATAATGAACAAGTATTGAATAACAATACAATCATCAACATCATACTTGAATATTCAACAATCATCACATAGAAAATTGATATATTTGCGATATCATATATAGAACACAACAATATTACCAGTGTGCACTAGTGTGGTTTTTATTAGAATAATATAAAAGATTAACAATTCTGTTTTTCTTGTAACACTTTCAACTAAACTATGCAGTGAATTCTTGTGGATTTTCTCTCTTTGCATGAATGTATTGATGGGATGTTATTGAACATTCCATATGCACTTAGTAATATTCTATTGTTTAAATGAAAGGAGGTAAGACCTTTCTGTCAGGGAGGACCCCCGGAAGGTAACCTCATTCCTAATCCACGTACTAGTTGCTTTAATTAATACTCTGAATTATCATATATGAAGGAAACAAAGGTATCTAAACACTAAGGCATCTGGTTTCAATATGTCGATTATCAGATAAGACAATGCAATACAATTTTCTTTATTGCACATTCGTTAAGAATTACAATGGTGTCATAATTACATAAAAGTACTCGTAACTTTTCAGTATTTTCAAACAATTCCTTTAATGAGTAGACCGGTCTTTAGATCAATCACTTCTTTAGCTCCTGGTGCAGCTTATTTCCAGTCAGGTCTCTCAGGCAGTCTGGTAGGTAATTCCTCAGTTTACAGCCTGCATAAGGTTTTTTTCCCCAGAGAGTAGTTTGATGTACCGGAAGGACCAGCTTGGAGCCATGATGAGTATTATAGTGGTGTAGATCATGGTCTCTTATACAGTTTATTTCATCTACATGCTTTATGGTTTCAAGTATGTAGAGAGCCACTACTGTGAGGATTCCTAGGTTGGTGAAAGCTGGTCTGCAAGTCTGTAGAGGGTCAAGATTGTCATTGAGGGTGTGTAGAGGGTGCAAGACACATTGAAAACCATGTTCCATCTTCACACTTTCTGAAATCTTATTACCTTTATGACATGTACACTATGTCCATCAGGAATCTCATAAGGATGAATCATATTTCTGAATGATGTAGTACACACTCTAACTAATCACCTCATCCTCAGTACTCAGTAATACCTGGCGATCGGAGCATTCCTGGGTAACAGCTCCTGGAACCACTGCATCTGGTACAGGTAAATGGTGATGATGTGGGCAGTGACTGGCAGTAACAGCAGACGGCAGAGCACAGCAAACCCCTTGGCCAGGTCCCTGTTGAGAGCCCAGGACGTCATGGTGCCCAGGAACACCAGGAAGTAGACTCCACTGAGTACTGACGGCCGCAGTATCCCAGCCAGGCACAGGGATGCCAACACGATATATTTTCCTGTTGTGATAACATTATTGTAAACAAAAACTCAATAATACGAGGGTCGTCCATAAAGTAACCGCCGTTTGGGCGTAGCGCGATAAGTAGTGGGGGTAGCGCCGCCATTCTCACATCGGTGTGTGCGCAGCCGTTCAGTACGCTTCTAGCTGTGCAAGGGAGAGCATCGTGCGATCGCGCGTTCTTTTGTTACAACGCAAAAACATGAGCGCCGTGATAGAAAATCCCACCAAGTGTGAAGTTCGTGGTGTAATAAGATTTCTGTGGTCGAAAAGTTACACAGCAGCTAAAATTCATCGTGAATTGAGTGCGGTGTATGGCCCAAACATTATGAGTGAAGGTGTAGTCTGTCAATGGGTTCGTTTTTTTTTTAAATGGAAGAACGAACGTTCACAATGAAGACCGGAGTGGTAGGCCATCTCTCGTCAGTGATGACTTGGTGAACAAAGTGGATGAGAAAATCTGCAAGAACCGTCGCTTCACAATCTCGGAACTTTCGGATCATTTTCCTGAAACCTTTTACTGTGAAACCTTAAAATGGCTACGACGAGCGATTCAAAACAAGCGTCATGGTCTTCTGACATCTGGTGTTGTGTTTGTCCATGACAACACCCGTCTTCATACAGCTCAAAGAACAACAGAACTTTTGGAAAAGTTCAAATGGGACGTTTTTGACCCACCCCCCCCCCCCTACAGCCCGGACCTGGCTCCCATTAATTTCCATCTTTTCCCGTACATGAAGCGGTGGCTTGCATCTCAGAGGTTTGCGAGTGATGAAGAGCTTCAAAACGCTGTGACAGGTTGGCTAAGTTCTCAGGCGGCAGATTTTTTTAAAGACGGAATTTCAAAAACTGTTAAAAGATATGATAAGTGCTTGAATTTGTATGGTGAATATGTAGAAAAGTAGAGAAAAGCTGTAGTTTTAACATTTATATAATAAACTTTTTGTATCTCAACTGGTTTATTTTTTATTTCAAAACGGAGGTTACTTTGTGGACGACCCTCGTACTTATATTATGTTATTGTCTTGCAGTCATTGGTATTCATATTGATGTTAACTGTTTGATACTTATTTTTTTGTTAAATCTATTTATATATTTATGCTTGTTGATATTTTTGAATATTATAATATTCTATTAATACTTATATACTATATGATGTTGATGTCTGATTCTAAGTTTTAATGTCATTGGTATTTATATCGATGTTTACTGTTTGATACTTATTTGTTTCTTAAATATATTTATGCTTGTTGATATTTTAAATATTATTATTTGATCTTACTGTTTTTGCTTGTTAATGAAAAAAGAAAATGTTGTTTGGCCAATGTTTAATATTTATTATTTATATATTCATTTATTTGTTAAAACTTAATGTATTTTTTATGTTAATTTTCTAGCTTGTTTTTTTAGATGTTTCTTGTTAAAATCTGGATTGTATTAAGTAGTAAATGTAGTATATGTGATGAACTGGTAGTATAAATACAGTATTTGTGCACCATGGTGGAAGAAAACATAAAAATAAAACCTTTACTTGCCAACTGCATGTATATTTTGTAATGTACGCATGTTATATTGTAGTAATAAGTCACACGTGCTTCTACGCACCTGACTGTAAAATTATGTAATTTTTGTGGTAAAGGTTTTTTTTAAACTCTGTAATATCTGTAAAAACTATAGGACAATAACTAATCTTACCAGAATCACAGTAAACACTTGATGCTTATGATAAGATACTTTCAAGTATAAATCACATTTATAACATTTACATTATAAAAATAATGTTTCAAATATTAATTTTGGACTTTGCAGCAAAAGCATGATGGATTTGCATCACACACACAAATCTCATCGTTGGACTCACCCAAGATGGTGAGCATGGAGTACTTGCGGCGCTGGGTGATCTGTTCAGCATCAGATGTTGGAGAGCTGATGACAGGTAGCAATTGGTCGTCGTCTGAACGCCGGTGGTTGAGGGCTCGGCAGACCACCAGCACCAGGATGGAGACTGCCAGCATCACCACCTCTGGTGCCAGGATACGTACGGCATCCAACGGGTCTATCATGTCCAACCGTACCAGACCGCCGTACCGGAACCACCTTTCCATCTGTCCACCTTTAGGGACAAAATAATCTCTTAAATAGGCCTTCACAATACAACCAATCAAATTGACTATAAGAACAATACCAGTACTGTAGCCTCCAAAAGTGTTTCATCCAACTAAAAAGTACAAACGCATACTACAAAGTGCCAGAACGGAAGTGCCAAACTAAAAGTGCCTAATACAGCAAGTGCCACAAGCCTTAAATGCCACTTAAATATTACCAATAATAATATATGCCAATAATAAAATATGCCAAAATTTAGGTACCAAAAACATACAATGACATTATTTTATTTTCTATCACTTTTTACTTATAAACGTGGAGATGGTAACTTAAAAGATTTGAAGGTAAATCTTTTAAGCGCTGAATTTGTTTTGAATGTTTTCTCTTTAGGGAAGTTGAGCTACAACTGCTATCGGATCGTCTTGCAAATGTCTCATAATTCTGCTGGGATGCTCTTCCGGGTGTTAGGACGCATGCATCTTTATGCTCGTTACTAATAGAAGAGCTAAAACTTCTTCTGGATTTGGAGCATGATTGTGGGATTCCACATCACCACCTTTTTTTACAACAATGTTTCCTCTATCATCGAGAGTGGAGGTTAGGCGAGCAGAGTATTCTTTATGGAATTTGCACCTCCAGTATTTGTTTGCAGACGATGATGAATGTTTGATATAAATATATCCATTGTAACACAGATATGAATTTTTTCTTCAATTACAAGTTGCGCCATAATAAAAAAAATTTTAAGTAAAACCAGATCAAAATTTGTATGTTTATTTGAGGTTTCTATGGTAACATTTTTTACGATCGTTACTTCATCATTTTGGCGATTATTAGTTTTAGCATTGATTAAGATTTGGCATTTCATAATTTTGGCATTTTTATTATTGGCACTTTTGTACCCTAATCAGTATAAACAACCTTTAACACTTTCATTAGCTTTAATTTATACTATGTACATTTCAAATTCAAGGAATTCATCTTCAGGTACTAACTAAGTTAGGGTAAATACAATAAAAACAAACAAACTATTGAAGTAAATTAACAAATGTTATAATTACGTTGGTGGCTAAATTTTGTGCTTAATTTATATTGTTTAAAAGTCTATAAAATAATAAATTTTTCGTTAAACCATCCTTGTCATTTAATAGTAAGTCAGGATTAATTTTGGCACTTTTGTACATTTTAAATGTTCTTAAGCTGACATTAGCTGATTTTTCTTCCATACAACAAGCGAAGTAATTCCAACGCATATTATTTCATATGCATTCATACTAGTTGTTTTTAAAATCTACATTTTTATGGAGATTTAAATCTCATTAGAATACATGTAACTTATGAAGTCGAGTACCTATGAGTTACCTGATCTTAGTGAAGATCTTACTCTCTGACAGCACTTTCCCATATTCCTACCTACTTTAACTCAAACATTATTGCAACATCCGCTTTTTACGTTACTCACAGTTTGGAGAGACAATGCTGCCATAAGGCGGGTACGACAGAAGTACTATCTGGAAGGCGAACTGTGCTACGGCATTCACCACCGTGAAGAATATCACTGCTTTCAGGTAACGACCGGCATGACCTGTAACATACACATTTGATAATACTCGACAGTTAGTTATGTAGTATTCAAGAGTAAGCTAAAAAAGATAAAAACACCCACCTCATACTCTCTCATCAAACATTGTCCAATCTAATGATATTATAGTATAGTTGTTTTAAGGTAGATATTTCAATTTAAAATTCAATAAAAATTCAATATAAAAACAACTAGAATACTGGAGAAATGTTTATTTTCTATGCTTACATGTTTACATCTTTCATGAAAATACTTGTAAAATTGCACCACATCTAAGTACATGTGTTTTGAAACATTTCAACATTTTAAAATATGTTGTGCTTTTTTTCATTTTTAGCCCCTGGCAATCACAAAATTGTATTTACAACATAAAAGTGTATTTCAGATTAGAAAAAAAGTAACTTTAATTTTATTACCCATGTTCTTGGACTCTAGTGACCAAGTTTTGGCTCATACAAAATCAAGTGCATTTTTAGATTTAGTAACAAACTAAATTCATTTGTATATCTACCTAATTAAAATATAAAAACAAAATTCAGCCCTTTCAGAAATATTGGCTTATTTTCACCATTTTGATCAAATATAAGAAAGTATGACTTGTAGCCACAAAGTTGAAAAATTAGATTAAGCATACATTTTTGTATTATTGATCACTATAAAATGTGATGCCACAAGCATTTTTAATTCAAAAAGAAATTGTCTTGAATGCTTCTTTTGGCCTCTTTAGTAAAAAAAATTTTTTTCAAAATTTAATATTTTTTCCACTACCTGAAATTAATAATAAGTCATTCCAAAATTAATAAGAAGTATATGTTTACAAAGTCTACATGCATGCCAAATAATCTATCAAATAGCCCAGCACTTTTCAAGGTGGAGTTCCCATTATCTTTTCATTAAAAATACACAAATACACAACCTTATCAACACTAAAAACTCAATTTTAATGAAGTAATGGGCTAACTTAGAATTTTCTCAAATTCCACGTATGTTTAAAACTTTACAAGCCAGTAAAAATAGTTCTAAAAAAAGCAAGTACAGCACAAATGCAGCAGTTTTTTATCTTTTTGGCTGCTAAAAGGAAACCTTTTTTCGTTTATACCAATTATACTTATATTTTTGGAATAATTTGCAATAAGCTGGGTAGTTTTAAATTATGTTAGAATAATGTTTTAATAAACAGCAAATCTTATGTAAGATCAGTCATATAAAACATGAACAGTTTTATTAGATACATTCTGATCCATCAGTTTATTATGCTTATATCACTTACCTCGTTTTTAACAATTTTTTATTGCAAATACTACTAGGTACCTCAAAATGTATAATAGAAAATCATGTATTTATATTATTGGTCATATCATAGCCAGATGAAATACACAATTTGTTTTACTAACAAGATACATTGGCTACAGTGTTCACCAAAAAAGTTTCACGTTGCAGGAAAACCCATAAAACTAAAACAAAGGGTATTTATTATCTACAAGAAAATGGTGCCGTAAAGTGTTAGCAAACAATACATTAAGGTTAATATCCATAATTGGCGATTATTTTGTACCAGGCACTGCAACTGTTGATATGAAATGTGAAGATAGGCTTCAATATTTACCAAATACCTGTATATTTACAGTGAGTCATGCCCATTGTAATCAATGGATAAGGTACCAATTTATCATTTAGATTTATGCTAAATCTAATACCCTGAAATCCGCTTATTAATCAAAACTATCGAACTGAATGGTACAATAGGTATTTTATTGGTAACTTGTACCGGTACACATTTAATATGCTTTCAAAATATACAAGGCAGGAGTACACTACTCCATGTGTCATGTAACTGCCTTCACTGAGCTTGCATACATAGTTCATTTAATTTTTAAAATGTCCTGTGGACAGACAGATAATCAAACAAAAAAGAAATGTTTAAGAGTGCATTACCCAACAGACTAAAGAGAAATTGTGCCAGTCTACGGAGTAATAGGCTTCATTGAATAAGCCTTTATGATGAAAGAACCCCTCTAGAAGTTTTGTTATCTAGGAGATTATCCACGAGAAATTAAAATTATATTATCAACCTGATTGCCACTGATAATTGATGACAGCATATATAAAAGCAAATAAAGTTGATAGCATCAGTGAGTCCAATATGATGATATTGAATACCATTTAACTGCACTAATGTATAAGTTTTGATAATAAAACTGAATCTTGTGGTCTTAAAAAACATCACGGTTTGTATGAAACAAACAGTACCATTAGGCATGGCATCTGTCTTGAAAATAAATTTAAATGTGAATTTAAGATGGTGACAGTAAAAATTAGTGTTCCAAGAATGAATTTAGATGACAGATTATTGTTCTTTAAGACCACAGTTTTATAAAGCAAAGAAAGAAATAAAAGAGTACAAAATTAATGTGTTCCCTTGTGGAAAAGAATTTCAAAGAATTTTTAGCATGATCAATGCATTTAAATGAATCATATTATGAATTTTTAACTTAAATCAGTATGGCAGGCCCGTGCGCATGGGGGGGGTTTTGGGGGTTCAAACCCCCCCTTGAAGATTGGGATATATCATATTGTTTCCATATATCAGTTTAATTTATTATAATAAACTTTATAATAAATTAAATTTTATAATAAACTCATTTTCCATACGTATTAATTTTTAATCTATTACTTATTTAAGTTTCTTCTTTTTTATTTCATAAAATAAGTATAGAACCCCCCTAAATAAAATTCTGTGCACGGCCCTGCAGTATGGTTTAGTTTTACATAGTTCAAATTCTAAATGTACACTATTTTGTAACAGCCATTCAAATTCAATTTTGCCCTGGAATTGTTTTTAGCTAATAAAATGTTATAAAATTAATTATGTAAACCTTTGTCTATGATTACGGTATAATTATCTATGATTCACTGACCCCCTAAAAGAAGTAATTCCAACAAAAGAGTGGTTCATCTGCACCAAAAACTGGTTTTGTAATGTAAAGCTTTTGATGTTAATGTACAAAATTTTACATTTTCAAGCTAATAGTATTTACATTTTAAAAATAAATTAAACCTCATATTCAACTATTTAACCCATTGTTTAGCATGTCACTAGTTTCTGTTATGGTTTTAAGGTTTAACATAATATATTTGTACAATGATACAAAAGGAAACAAGGATATTTTATATACGTTGAGTAAATGTATATAATATAAAGAGTTAAATTACTATTAATATTAATAGTAAAATTTACGTACTTTCCTGATTTCTATTTAGCAGATTATGACTATGCTACAATAGATATTAATAACAAAAACAGACAAAACTCTCCCCTCTTTCTTCTACCTGGTCTGTCAATCTCATCATAAGTTCAGAAAATACAGAATGGAAATAAAATTACGTTGTAAAAATAAACAAATAATAGAAATAAATTTGTTTAAAATCTGTAAACTTTTAAATGGTAACAATAACGAAAATTATGTCAGATAATTTGATTAGAACAAGTTCAATAATCAATGTGAACTGAGCATCTAAAATGCTAGGACACAATAAATTAAAAATGATTAATCAACATTATTTCTCAAAAGTAGGAATATATTATCAATACGGGACAAGGTAATCAGGTTATCTACAGCTGTTATAATTAAATTAATAAACAAAACAATTAATCAAACTCTAATCATATCTATCTATCTAAGAAATGACTATCCATGACAAATAGTTTAAAAAGGGGGAAAAAACCACGATGCATCTGGCAAAATGTTGCAAGGAATACACTTATTTTTAGGTAGTTAAAATAAATAATTAATTTCATTACTACAAATGATATAACAACAAAAAGAATGAATGGTTTTAAAAAATCTAAATGTCTAATGAAAAACGTACATGAATAAACTTTGGCAAAACTGACATTTGTTCTTAACTTCAGTGTTCCTCTTCTTCTATATTGAACCATTAACATAAGCACAGTTATTGTACTAAAATAATGTGATTCCAAATTTGGTAAGTGTTACCCCTTTATTCTAATTTTTAAACTTCAAGCAGCTTCCATTAGTTAAAAAGTAAAATATTTACTGTACTAAAATGCAATATCACATTGTGATATTGCATACTATAGCTAGAAAGAGGATGACATATAACCATGCAGTAGCAGACAATAATATATATATATATATATATATATATATATATATATATATATATATATATATTTGAACATATATATGAATGTTTTTAATTAGCAAATTATGTCGTAAATTTATAACACAATAAAAAAAACACAATAAATATCGATGTTTTTTAATTTTATTTAATGTGTTATAAATTTATGACATAATTTGCTAATTAAAAAAAGTCAGTGAAAACACATTGGTTAGTAGAGTGAAACGCCGCCAACCGCATCAGAATACGACGATCCAGTCAGAAATGGCAGCGCATAATGTACTTCACAATGTGTACCTAAAACAACCCGCCATTTCTGATTGGATAAACCTTTTGAGATGCGGTTTGCGGAATTCAACTCTACTAAGTGAGTTCTTTCAAATGAGGTATCACTCGACCCATGCTTCAATTTAAGATTTCCATGTTTTCCTCTGTGGGCCGTCCCCCCATGGTTGGCATGTCATGGTAATAGCAAGGAAAAATAGTTTACATAGCCATATAACACTGTGCAAAGTTTATAGATGTTATCTCCCATGGTTTTTAAAATATTAAGCCGTACCCATACTTTTCAAACACCCTGTATGTATGTATATATATATATATATATATATATATATATATATATTCAACATACTATAACACAGCAGTGATTTTTTAGATGACTAATACATTCTTTAGAACTTTTGTTTTTTAATTTTTTTTTTAAATTTTTTTTAGAAGAGTATCATAGGTACTCAAGAGGGTATTACTTTATTTGTAACATATACATAATTTTTGAAGGCATTATAATATTGTCTCATGTGGCACTCGTGGACAATGACAGTACCTGTGATAGTAGTGACAGTGGCAACTGGAACTATTGGGTTGTACAGCAGCAACAGGAGGTAGATAAATGAAAGGCCATTCTGCCTCAACACACATCCTGCAACACAATAGCAAGTATTAAACAATGTAACCTGTAACACAACAGCAAGTATCAAACAACACACCCTGTAACACAACAGCAAGTATCAAACAATGCATCCTGTAACACAACAGCAAGTATCAAACAACGCATCCTGAAACACAACCGCAAGTATCAAACAATGTATCCTCTAACACAACAGCAAATATCAAACAACGCATCCTGTAACACAACCGCAAGTATCAAATAATGCATCCTGTAACACAACAGCAAGTATCAAACAACACACCCTGTAACACAACAGCAAGTATCAAACAACGCATCCTGTAACACAACAGTAAGTATCAAGCGACGCATCCTGTAACACAACAGTGTGTATAAAAAACGTATCATGTAACACAACAGCAAGTATCAAACAATGCATCCTGTAACAGAACAGCAGGTATCAAACAACACACCCTGCAACACAGCAGCAAGTATTAAACAACGCATCTCTATAACACAACAGCAAGTATTAATCTAGAATACTTTTCTATGAAAATAAACTCAGACACAATCACTATTTGGGCAGATAAAAAGTAATAAAGTAATAGAATTATACAAAATGTAGCTATGGTGGAAAGGGTTGAATCAATGTAAATCTTGAGTTTAGATTCCAGATACTGCACAAGAGAAATATGAACTGGCTAAACTCGACATTCACAATACTGTATTGCTTATTGGTAGTTGTTTATAGTACATATTTAAAACTATTGGCACGTTATCAAAAATTTTAATGTCATTAAAATTTTAAATTTTTCATCCGAAAATAGTTTACTTTTATTTTTTGCTTACTTATGTTTTCCAGTTTACACATGTCAAAAAATGTTTGCTCTAACACCTTTGAACTGAAAATGACTCTTCATGGCGAAGTTGGAACATCTCGATTTCAAAGTTTTAACAGAGTTAGCAATGTTTTGAGAGTGTTTTGATGAAAAACATGGACAATAGCCATTGCTGTATGTATTTGAACATCAGTTTTTAAAAAAATTGGATTTATTCAAGCACTAATTCAGCTTGTAATAACTGGTAGACATTTTCCTATCCAACTTTGCATAGTCATTTCCTACCAGAGGAAAACCTATATTTATTCAATTAATAGAAATTAAGTTTTAAAATGAACCATCCTAAAATATATATGGCCAACCTTTATTTTTGTTAGAAAAGATTTTGGGCAGGATTAGTGTCATTTGAGAAGCAAGTTTTTTAAAACTTTCTTCAATTTCCTGTATGAATTAAAACACTATTCATTAAAGATATATATATATATATATCAGACAGGACTGAATAGAAGCAATATTATTAAGTAAACTGTGTTTATTTTTATAAATCTCACAAAGGTTACATAGGTGACTTCATAATTTAATAAATTAGTAATAAAAATAATAATAATCGAATGCAAGGCATACCAACAAAAATATTTGTGTCCCTCAGAAAAATATTACAAACTAATAATATTTTTCAATAATGAGTCAGGGGCCATACCCCTGTCCTCTGAAATGAGAACTGCCACTAACATTTACCACACAAAGGTTACACTGCCTCTGCTACTGATCAGTCTACAAATACTTATTTCACTTCAAACAGTATAATAGCCATCATGGTTACAATATTGTTCTAAACAGTCTAAACACCTGGATAAGACAAGTGCACAGAATCAATACAAGTGAAGTGAGTCAGGGGCCATACCCCTGTCCTCTGAAATGAGAACTGCCACTAACATTTACCACACAAAGGTTATACTGCCTCTGCCACTGATTAGCCTACAAATACTTATTTCCATTCAGATAGTGAACACGATCTTGAAAAGTATCAAAAATAGCAAACTTGATTGGTATTTTATAATAATTTATATTTGCAATAAGAATCAAAACAGATTTAATAAAATAAATTCTCATGTCATTGTGGTTTATTACATTGCTTACTACTTATTTTCATTTAAATATATAATGGAAATTTAACGTGTGTAGTACTTATAACCCTGATTTATAAGTACTAATTTTCTTGATAACTGAAAACCATAAATCTAAGAATAGGTTCAACCAAATTTTATTTTAAGGCCGAGATGAGGGAAAAAATTAAATGACAAAATTACATTTTTTTAAATAATATAGTTATTAAATCTTATAGTACGGGAGCTAGCAACGTTTCTAAAACAAGAATTTCAGGTCAGCTGAAATTTTGATATGCTGTTTTTCTTGCTCTTTCGGTTGGAGTCCGGGCTATCTGGCTGGCGGTAGTGGTTGCGTTTATTAATGCGCATCTTACCTGCACAGGTAAAAATCCTGGAGCGCTTCGGCAAATGGACAACATGGCGTCAGTCTAAAGTCACATGTTTGTTTTGTGTAATTAAAAAAAAAGCACTTCAAACTGTCTCTCTCCAATCACCTGTCTCATTTATTTCAGTAGGCAGTTCAATGTCACGGTACTTTAATTTATATTTTAAACGTATATTCAAAACTTCCTGGCACTTCTTCAGTTTATCAACCACAAAAAGAATGATTTTATCTTTATGTCCTTTACAGAAACACATTTCATTTTACCACTGGCGATTGTATCAAAATTAATAAATAAACATCACAAATAACACAAACACAAAACAAACATGTGACTTTAGACTGACGCCATGTTGTCCATTTGCCGAATCGCTCCAGGATTTTTACCTGTGCAGGTAAGATGCGCATTAATAAACGCAACCACTACCGCCAGCCAGATAGCCCGGACTCCAACCGAAAGAGCAAGAAAAACAGCATATCAAAATTTCAGCTGACCTGAAATTCTCTCTCGAAAACGTTGCTAGCTCCTATACTATTATAAATGCTAGATATTTATGTAAGCCAATAGGTTTCCGGTTTCATTATTGTTTTAATTTCTTTTGTGAAATTACTTAAAGCCTTTTCCCTTATCTGAAGACATGAAAAACAGAAAAAATTAGGACAATGAAACCATAATAATTTATAGATACTTACAGTAAAATTGGGTCCATCTTGTGTCCATCAAACTCATATAAGAACAGTTGCCGATAGAATTTTTTACACTATACATAGAATCAAGATTTTGTCATTAATCTTGCTATCATAATGTAGACTGTAGACAATGCCATGTCTTCCATACACATTAATTTCATTAAGTAATGTTTCATTAAAAACATGCAGTTTTCTTAAATCATACTTCATCATAAAAAAGTGCCGTTTTCCAAACCAACATTCAACATTCTATTAGATCATAATTTAATACACATACTGTAAAAGTGTACATCTCTACATTCAACCATTTTTCGTTGACCTAGTTACAAAATTGCCTCAAATTACACAATTACACAGTTGGCTAGGAACTGTACTAGCGAACTGGTACTTGGAGTCTACTGCAAATCTTCGGTAGACTTGTAAAGAAATCTCTACATTCAACCATTTCTAACGGACCTGGTTACAAAACTGCCTTGAATTACACAGTTGGCTAGGAACTGTACAAAATTTTTAAAATATTCCTTATAACGCATTATTTTTAGAATAGAATGAATTGACTAAATTTATATCCTTAGTTCGATTCTAGCTGGTAACTAAAATGCCTTATACAATACTCAACATTGCTTCCATTTTTATGAAAGCTGTTCAAAGTTTGATTTCTTACTCCATTTATGACTGTTATCATCCCACTGAGGCCCTAACAATGATAACAGAATGTATTGTCTCATTGTTTAATGGCTAAAAATAACTACGTCATAAAATAACTATTTGGATATTCAAAGAAATTTCCACTTGATATGTTAAAACATATAAAAATTACTTATCTGTTCAATACTTTTAGGATTCCCAATTGATTAATATTTTGTTTGTTTACATGTGAACTAATTGAAAACTAGTCGTCTTTATAAACAGTATCAGCTGTCATCTTGTTGACAACTGAATCAGATAACCTTAGAACTAGGTCACTCGACCGACTCATCTCCATTTGGCAACAGTTGAATATTATAGAAAACAGTGTATTACATAACAAATACCCGCCCTAAAATCTACTTCTGCCTTTTAGCAGTCTGGAAAAAAACTCCTAGAATTAAAAAACAATTACAATAATTTACGGTTTGTAGCAATGAGAGTTTGCTCAAAATATAGATACGATAAACAATGCATAAAGTAATGTAAAAAATGTACCCATCAATAACTAAATCAGTGAATTAATGCTGGCTTTCCATTTAACTTCCTTAGAAACAGTCAGGGTCATATCAAAGAGATTCTACAAGTGTAGAAAATATATCTTCTATAGTGAAACCAACGATTAAAGACAGTACATTTTCAACAGCACAAGCATTCCCTAACATACTGTAACATTATCTTTAAAACTGCATCTACAAAATGATACACTACAGTTAAAAAGTCAATGATCCTAATATTCCGTCATCTCAGGTAACTTTAAATCTTTATAAACAAACTCAACTTATCCATGGTAACTGCATAAGCTGAGTTTAGCAAACAACATAATGTGACTAGTTAGTACAGATCTAGACCCAAAATTGTCAAACTCATAAAACCTCAAAATTCAAACTCTGCCATTTAAATCTCAACGGACAAAATATGGTAATCTTGAATTCCTTGATACTGGTACTATATAAATTTTATAATTTGAACTTTTAAGTCTAATACTCTGTATATATATATTGCCATACCTGAGTAATAGTGTATTCCATATTATTTTGTGAACCTAGTTAGAATCAGCATAGGAACCAAACTACCTTTGTATTTATTTGTCCTTTTTTCATACAATGTTTCATAAATTGTTTTGCTATAATAAAACATTTAGAGTTTTACTTTTATAAACGGAGTTTATCTATATTTCTTTACACCACAGAATAATAAATCTAAACATATACACACAGGGTGTATAAAAAAAGAATAAAAATATATGTATATACATTATAGATAAAATTTCCAATAAATATGTGTCCTGAAACGCTTATTTCATTTATCCGTCTGTACAAAGTGCCGTACAGCAAACAATCATTTTACAATTATTCAGTAAAATTGTAATCGTTATAACCAAATACACAATGGTTTTTCACTCAATTATATTTCATAGTTTCATAATGCCACTTAAAAATAATAGACATTTATAATTCCTGCGTTTAGTGATATAAATTTTGTACACTGTGTTGCATTACTTTACTGCAATGAGAATGCTTTATTTTACCGATGGTGAGGCTCCAATACGTACATCAAGATATACAATACATGATGTTGCATTGTAACAATATTCTTGTAGACATCATATATTTAACAATATTATTTTTCATCATTTGCAATTACATTATTACCTAAAATGTATTTAACCAGTCATATGTTTAAAAAAATTGCAAACATAAGAACTATTTTAATCTAATTTATCATTGCAGTTTTTAAGGTGAATAATAAGGCAAAGCTTAAGTTGATGAGTAAATTTAGTATTACCTCATAGTATAAAAATAAAACCTGAGTCACAGTTTACACCAATGATTAGCAACAGTCTTTCCTGAAGTTGCATTTCACATTGATAATAGCTACTATCATAAAACTTGTTATTTTTACTGAACCATGACGAGTCATCCAATACTTAGTATATGTAGATATATAGATTTATGTTTCCGCTCATAACAATTATGGATACACATGTCAAAATTTTGTACATTAATAGTAACTAAGTATAAATAGTTTTAAAATCAACATTAAAAAAATTAATTAGGTAACTTTGAAAAGCTTTTGTAGCTGTAGGTTGTAAATACCATTCTCATTGACATTTAAAGTTTTAGCAAGTGGGGCTGTTTATTGACATCTACTGTGTAACAGCCTTGTCAGTCCAGAGATACCAATTATGTGGAGAGAATGACAAAACTGACTTCAATGCTTCTTATATCATTTGTTTCATCCCACATAATCATGGAGCAATCATTAAACTTGTTATTTCAAAAGTGGGGAGCAGTAATGAGTGTTTATATACTGTATCTCATTTAAACAACATGAAAAGAAAAATCATATTAATTTCCTTAAACCTAAATTGGTACTAAAGTCTTTAATCACATAGATAACTATTAATAGGTGTCTGGAACATTATAAGAAAAGGAAAGAAAAAGATCAGTAAAACTTTTGTTAGAAATACAGATTGTATTTCTTACATGTGGTTGAGTTTGTTTATTTAACCTAGATTGTATTTGTATGAATGTAACAAGTGAATTGATGTATTGTACTGAGTGTCTATAATGTAGTATTGACAAACCATTCTAGAAAAGATAACCGAAGACTGTTGCAAAAGTATGATTTCTTAAAGTCACAGTAACAGCACAGTATTTTGTATGCAGCTTTCACGTTTCAATGGATGCTAATTAAAACATTTATTTTTCCAGATAAGCTCTTCTATAACAAAATACCTTAACATTACTGGTTACAAAGATTTCACAAACCATCTTAGTTTACAGGATCCTCAACCAAGGCATCCTGCTCTTTGGATGCCTCTACAAAATACTTCCACAATGCTAATTATGTATGTAGCAGTCCACCACATGGAAAAATGTAAACCGGAGTAAACTGTGTTTAAAGTTCATTAATAATGACAAAACATCTGAAAGAAAATATTGCCATTGCTATGTGCTACAATAACAGAAAAACGTGTTTGCTACAGTAATTGAAACACATGTTTCGCCAACAGGTGGTAGCTTCCGTCATTCTTAGATGTACAATCCTAAGACAAAGTAAAAAGTGTGCAAAAAGTAAACAATTAAAAAATGGAAAGAATTGTTAACTTTATTCCTTACGTTGTAGAATTTTGCAGCTAAATAAAACTGTTGATACCATTTCTCCAAATGTTGTGCTCTGTTGTCACCTCAGTATTTAGTATTTATTTTTTTTTAGTCTCGCTCAGTACAATGACAGATACTAGCCTAGGTTATAGGAGATTGAAGAAAAGAACTCTCTCTATGATTGACCAAAACAAAATAATACATTTAAAAACAGTTGCACTTTTTTAAATTATGTTACAATTCAAGGCAAACTTATTTGGAAATTTAGAACTTCAGAATGAGAGAGACTACTCACAAATTCAAAATCCCAGCATAACTATGTCAAATAATGGCTGTTACCTTTCATTCTAATAGTGTTCCCCTCCCCCTCCCCCAACAACATGGTAAGGTCCTAAGTCAACTCCCCTGACTTGGTATCCTGCTAGCCACTAGCTAAACAGATTTCAGCAGATTCCTGTGTGTTTACTGCACTTAAGAATATGGAAAATTACCAGGCTCACTGGTGACACGACTTGACTTATAATAGAATTCATATGTTATACTTAATTATATTTCTTTTCCACCAGCACTACTTAACCTAATGCAACTAACTGCATTGTATTTATCATTTATTCATCATCATCGTCAGACGTTTCCGTTCTCACGGGTCGTCGTACACAGCCTCCTCCACTTTAGTCTATCGTTCCAGGTCTCCTCTTCATCCACCTGTATTTTCTGTAGTCCCCTTCTCTCTATGTCTTTCCACACTTGGTCCTCCCATCTTCCTCTCGGTCTTCCTCTTGGTCTTCTTCCTCCTTCCTCCTTCTCCAGTGCTATTCTAGGCATTCTATTATCTCCCATCCTCTTCACATGCCCCATCCACTGTATTCTTCTTCCTTCCATTGTCTCTTGCAGTGAAACTACCTTCAATCTTTCTCTAGTTATTTCGTTCCTTATTCTATCTCTTCTTGTAGTCTTCTCTATCCCTCTTAAAAATCTCATTTCTGCAGCTTGCAATCTGCTTAAATCATTTTTAGTCCACGTCCACGTCTCTGCTCCATATAATAAAATTGGTTGGAAATAAGATTTATACATCAATACTTTTGATTCTTTCCCAATGTTCCAACTCCACACAATCTTCTTTACCATATTGAAAAACTTTCCACTCTTCCATATTCTGTTTCCTATCTCTTCTCTTATTGTGCCCCTATCTGTTATGATACTTCCTAAATAACAGAATTCCTTCACCTTTCCAAGTCTTTTTCCTTCAACTAACACGTCTTTGTTATTTTCATCCCTTCTCTCTACTTTCATTACTTTACATTTTTGTATGTTCATCTCTAAACCATATTTCTTCGCCACTTTTGCCCATTTGTTTAACTCTCGTTCTAACTCTTCTTCCCTATTTTCCCATATCATTATGTCATCCGCATATGCTATTGTCTTAAGTTCTTCTGCTCCTCTGTTTCCTTGTACTTCTAGAATAATTTCATCCATTATAATATTGAAAAGGAAAGGTGACAATATGCTTCCCTGCCTTACTCCTCTCTCTGTTTTAAAAGTATCTGTATATTTTTCTTCAATTCTTACCCTGTTTTTACATATGCCGTACAGGTTCTTTATTCTTTCTACTATTCCCTCACGCAATCCTCTCTTTCTCATACTCTCCCATATCCTTTCTCTCAGTACCTTATCATATGCCTTCTGTAGGTCTATAAACGCTACCATTGTATCTTTTCCGTATTCCCACCTCTTTTCTAACACTTGTCTCATCACAAAAATAGCATCCACCGTTGACCTACCTTTCCTAAAACCACATTGCTCCTCTCTTCCTGTTTCTTCCAGTACTGGTCTAATTTTCTGCAACAGTATTTTTTCATAAATTTTTTGTGTATGGCACAACAAAGTTATTTCCCTGTAATTCTCGCATTTTTGCTTATTGCCTTTCTTAAAAATCGGCACTATTATTCCCATTTTCCAGTCTTCTGGTATCTTCTTTTCCTTCCAAATCACTCTCATCACTCTGTACAACCATTGAATTCCCAATGGGCCCGCCGCCTTTATCATTTCAGCCGTCAGCTCGTCTATTCCCGCAGATTTCCCCTCTTTCATCTCTTTAACCGCTTTTTCCAATTCGCACATACTAAAATCCTCTTCATCTTCTGTCTCCTCTGTCATATCTCTTCTTTCCTCTTCATTTTCTGTTCCTTCCAGTAGTTCCTTAAAATACTCTTTCCACGTCTTCAAAACCTCTTTCTCCTCCCATTTGATTTCCCCTGAAACATCCACCACCTTAGTCAACATTTCTTTAGGTTTCGTCTTGTTCCTTATCACCCCATAAAAAATCTTCTTATTTCCTTTGAAGTTTGATTTCAGTTTTTCTTCAAATTATCATTTATTACTGCAATAAAATAACTCATGAAATGCTACGTTGAATAAAAATAAACTAATATATCATTGATAATTAAAAACTAATAAAAATTGGCTGATTTAGACTGTATATGATGTTATCAGTCTGGGGTTACCAGTATGAGGATCGTCACACTGTTACTACAACACATACACGTCTGTAATCTTTCATTTATAACTTGTAATAATTATCACCTGGTGTTCATTGGTGTACTGTGTATGACTGTGCTAGTACTGCGTACGTGTATGGCACATTCCTGTCAAATAAAGAATTAGTGTTGAACAAAATAAATAAAATTAAACTGTCTGAAGTTTACATGTGGTTTTTATGTTTGCATTCAAAACTGAAATATCAGTGAACCTTCATTTTGACTGTCATCTCCAAGGATCAAAATCTAAATCCACTCATGGTACTTAAATGTAACATTACTCATGTGTTGTGTAAACATTATATAGTGTTATATTATGATCTTAAAGAACTCACTCATAACACTTAGGATGGTGTTTTCACTCTGTTGTGTGGCATGAAAACATAAAATATACACTGATATACACCCAAAGCTTAATAGTGTATTTTATGGAAAAGACTGGAATTCTGATTTTGTAGAAAGCATTCTAGTTAGAAATATTAATGATGGAAGCAACGTTATCTCTTGTTGTCAGAGAATTGCATGACTCCTGGCAACTCACGCTCACGTGTCTACACATCTGTGCACACATCTCTACACATTAACTCATCAATTGATCAGAGTTCCCAGGTTATAATCAATATCAAATAGTGATAACACTATTGGTGAAGATTACAAAATTGATTGAAATAAACTAATTTGGTATTTTTAAAGGTTAGTTAGAGAGTTTTTTAACTTCCTAAAACTGATTGAGTTTGATAGAACGTAGTCTTGGTAAAAAGACTTTGAACGCTAAAATTAATGGACTGTAGAGTTGGTATTACCAATTACAAACTTAGGCATCATTCCTATGCAGTATATTTTATGAAGAGTGTAGTATTGTGCCTAAATGCAGAGAAATAAGAAAGACTTGGATATAGATGTTACAAAATCCTACTCTATAAGTATGTCAATTCGTTTTCTAAATATAAAAAAATACAGAGAAAGAAAAAAATACAATTGTATATTTTAGTATTATTATTATAATAAAATCTGTACAAAATTAGTTTGCTAATGACAGGTTATGAAGTTATAAATTATTAAATTCTAAATTATAAAATTTAGGATTACTTAATAGAAAAAAAATAGTTTAAGGATCCCTCTGAACTGAGTCCTCCAAGTGAATTATATCTGTAAAGAAAATCGACTTCGATGAAATGACCATGTATAAAATTGAGTCATGACATTCTGAAGGGAATCATATTATGGCAAGGACACGAGGAGATGAATGAAGAAGAAGGGGTGAGGAGAGAGGGGTGACTCATTGATCGCTTCACATAAAGTGGGTCAGTCACCCCCTGCTTTGCCTCACCTTTACTTGGGAATCACCCACGTGTCTGAGTCTTCACTTTCATTGGTTATGGATAGTAATATATGTATTTGCAAAGAGGGTGATAATAATGATCATAAAAATTAACAACTTGAAATATAATATTCCATATTGTGTGCTACAATAGAGACATAATTGGGAAGGGTCTATGTTGGTTCAATTCCTCACAAAGGAACCTTAACTTCACATATGTACTTCAAATGGTTGAAGTAAGAAGTAAAAACTCTGGGAAAACAGACAATAAAGATAAATATTTGAATGCTGAATTTTGCCCCAGTTCACCTTCCCTTTATTGCAGCACCAATTGTGCACCTTATGAGACAATGAGACTGCCACTTCACCTATTTAAAGGTGTTTCTGATGTCAAAACGATGTAAAGGTTCGTTTTGAGCTTCTTCGTCGCCTACTTTCTTTGGATCTCTCCATACGAACATGACTCCAGATTCCACGAGTCAAGTCTAAGACAAATACCAGATGCTGAAATAAAAGGAAGGTGAACTGGAGCAAAATTTAATATTCAAACTGAATCAACCATTCCTACCATAGCTACATTAAAGCTAAATATATCACCATCTTTGTTTATGTACTGAATAGTAAAAACTTTAGATGGATCACCAAATTCAAGGAGCTTGAGGTAAACTGTGGCTCACACAACAAGAAAATGTGATAGATATTTGGAATCAAATTAACGCTGTACTGGATTTATCCTGAGAAAATGTACAGATTTATAGGCTCACATATCATATAAATCCCTCATAAATCTGGTCCAGTTCATAGTATTTATAGTATGTAAATACTATGTGGTGACCTCACTTCATTGTTCATACTGTATCTATATTGTCAGCACAATGTTTTTATGGATTTGGGTATTCTTCATAAGTTTGTTAAGAGGCATATGTATTATCAGAATTACTGGGGAAGATTGACATTTTCTTGCCAAGAGGAACAAAACTCTGAGGCATCTTTACCAAGCACATCCAGCTCACTGTTATGTGGTACTATGATGCATTACAAGGGCATCATACCCAGGCTCTTGAGAGAGGGTTTCCACATTTTCCAGTGGTTTGGGCTGTTTGATTCCCACTAATGACTTCCTAGAGAATTTTAATTTAATCAATCTTTTGTTCACCTGCTAAATGTTGTCATTGCATCTTGTAGATATCTCTTTGAGTTAGGTTCTCAATTTTGCTCAGTTTTTTATTTGATTTAGAAAAAAAACTGTTATTTTAACTATTGTCCTGTTTATTTAATTTGATAATTGCTGTAAAACAATCTTCTTGGCCTTTTATTATTGTTAGGTATTTATTTTTTTACATTGTTTAAGTCTTATTCTATCAGAATTAAGATTTTTTAATCAATATAACATTTGGAAATCATTTATAAACAATTAAATAAAATAAAATCTTATATTACTAAGATCCCACTTTATTGATAACATTAATTATCAAAATAATTTATTATTATTTTACTATTATTATATTTATTATTTTAATTCTTGTTTTTTAAATTTTGGCTGTTAATATATTAGAACAATGCAATTGGGAAACTATGCAATACATAATCTTTTCTGAAAACAGAATTATCGCAATAGGAAACTTTCTATGAAATCTACTAATAACCTATAACTGATCCTTCACTGTCACTGCCTATAGATTATGGTACTCCTTACCAGATTATGTAAAATAAACTGAAAGACTGGAATGGTTTGTGGTGAAGGTGTGACGAAGATACCTGGACCAGATGATCGTGGCGGGTGGCGGGGCTACTCTTTGAATGGAAGAGTGAATGGAATATTCTGTTAGTAAGTTTAGTTAGATAAGCCTTATTTTGTACTATTAAGATTATTTTTGTTTAAGAGGTTAAATGTAAGAAAGGACCATATGGTTCTAATTTAATCTCAATAAAGAAATGTTTCTATTCTATTCTAATAAGTTACACAGTAATTTTACATACAAAACAAACAATACTGTCAAGACTGGCTTATAAGTTTACAAGTCCAGTCATGACATATTTAAATATTTAATACGTTTTAGTATTAAATAGTTTAATCTGTGAACGTCATAATAGTGATATTATACAAATAAATTATTTCACAGGAAAGGCAACTTTTGAATCGCTATCCAATGTTTTTTTTTAAATTTAGAACAACTTTAATAGCTTTTTTTATCTAATATAGCAGCAATTTTCAGTTTTAACCCATAAAAACATGTTTTAACAATAAATTGATTTCCTTGATCATTGTTTGGCTTAAATTAGAGGTTCTCTTCAGATTGCACAAAGTATGTACATAAATAATTCTTTATGTCTAAATTTATTCTTTTTTTCCTTAACAAAAACACAATATAATTTAAGCTACAGACCAAATAATAATTATTTTCCAAGAACGTCTAATAATTCATTGTTGAAGAACACAAATTTGAGTGCAAATAATAATAACAGAACCTATCATTTCCAACTGAGTGAAAACGTCTGGAAGGAGTTCTCACAACAACAAAAAACTACAAGAGGATTAAAATACTAATACCATTTTGGGTAGTTCTGCAAAAAGGCAAATTTTCCTACATAATTCATACACTCCTTGCAATCAAACGGCCTTAAAACTGTCAACTGATAGACCTGCAAAACAAGACATGTTCTAGCAGATAGCATGTGCAGCTTAGCAGTTGGAGGTCATAACTTCCTGTCCCCAACAATCCTTACAGACAGACAGAGATTTGCACAGACAGATAAAAGACATACATTGTTCGTGTGGAGCAACACCTCTCACAGTAGCCTCAGTACAACCCACCTGCATAAACAGTAGCACAAACACGTTAAGAAAGAACATGATTGTTGCGTGAAGGTGTTGGGCTTCAAAGGAATACAGTAAATTAATTATTGTTAGTTATTATACACAATTCATAATTGTTTAACACTTATCACATATTTACATCATTCATTGCTTTAACTAAAGAACTAAATAGACCCAAGAAGAATATATTCTCCTTACAAAGTTTTTGAGTCTACTGATTACCAGTCGATCACAAAAATCTACGATTACTGATGAAAAGCTTGGTGAAGCATGGTTTCACAAAGTTAAAAGGAAACTTCACACTACCTTTGAGTGTATTAGTTACACAAGAGATAACTCATCCAATGCCACAAATTGAGTAACTCAACACCGAGCACTTAGCTAGTCCTTTGTCGATTGACATGGTCCTCTATTCCTTGGAGTGAATTCCATTTCTCAATACCTTTTACTTTGATGGTAAACCCCGCGAAATGAAATACCGTAAATAATTTCCTTTGAGCTACAATTGTTCATTTTGCTTCAATTATAAGCGGTTCAATACCTCAGACACAACAGAAATTTTACATCCATGGCAATAATACTAAAACAAAGATACCGAGTGATCCGAGGAAGTTACAATAAATAAGAGGCCGGAACAACAGCGTGTATGTCGGACAACAGTTTCACGGCAGCTGCAGTCACCCAAACCCCAGAGGCCTCGACCACTACCACTTGCTCATTAACCTCTTTAACTCGGTTCTTCCTCAATTATACATCTGTCGCTATAATATTATAACATAGATATCGAGTGATCCGAGGAAGTTACAATAAATAAGAGGCCGGAACAACAGCGTGTATGTCGGACAACAGTTTCACGGCAGCTGCAGTCACCCGAACCCCAGATGCCTCGACCACTACCACTTGCTCATTAACCTCTTTAATCGGTTCTTCCTCAATTATATATCCCTCACTATAATATTATAACAAAGATGTAGAGTGATCCGAGGAAGTTACAATAAATAAGAGGCCGGAACAACAGCGTGTATGTCGGACAACAGTTTCACGGCAGCTGCAGTCACCCGAACCCCAGAGGCCTCGACCACTACCACTTGCTCATTAACGTCTTTAACTCGGTTCTTCCTCAATTATACATCTGTCGCTATGATATTATAACATAAATATCGAGTGATCCAAGGAAGTTACAATAAATAAGAGGCCGGAACAACAGCGTGCGTGCCGGACAACAGTTTCACGGCAGCTGCAGTCACCCAAACCCCAGAGGCCTCGACCACTACCACTTGCTCATTAACCTCTTTAACTCGGTTCTTCCTCAATTATACATCTGTCGCTATAATATTATAACATAGATATCGAGTGATCCGAGGAAGTTACAATAAATAAGAGGCCGGAACAACAGCGTGTATGTCGGACAACAGTTTCACGGCAGCTGCAGTCACCCGAACCCCAGAGGCCTCGACCACTACCACTTGCTCATTAACCTCTTTAACTCGGTTCTTCCTCAATTATATATCCCTCACTATAATATTATAACAAAGATGTAGAGTGATCCGAGGAAGTTACAATAAATAAGAGGCCGGCACAACAGCGTGTATGTCGGACAACAGTTTCACGGCAGCTGCAGTCACCCAAACCCCAGAGGCCTCGACCACTACCACTTGCTCATTAACCTCTTTAACTCGGTTCTTCCTCAATTATACATCTGTCGCTATAATATTATAACATAGATATCGAGTGATCCGAGGAAGTTACAATAAATAAGAGGCCGGAACAACAGCGTGTATGTCGGACAACAGTTTCACGGCAGCTGCAGTCACCCGAACCCCAGAGGCCTCGACCACTACCACTTGCTCATTAACCTCTTTAACTCGGTTCTTCCTCAATTATATATCCCTCACTATAATATTATAACAAAGATGTAGAGTGATCCGAGGAAGTTACAATAAATAAGAGGCCGGAACAACAGCGTGTATGTCGGACAACAGTTTCACGGCAGCTGCAGTCACCCAAACCCCAGAGGCCTCGACCACTACCACTTGCTCATTAACCTCTTTAACTCGGTTCTTCCTCAATTATACATCTGTCGCTATAATATTATAACATAGATATCAAGTGATCCGAGGAAGTTACAATAAATAAGAGGCCCGGAACAACAGCGTGTATGTCGGACAACAGTTTCACGGCAGCTGCAGTCACCCAAACCCCAGAGGCCTCGACCACTACCACTTGCTCATTAACCTCTTTAACTCGGTTCTTCCTCAATTATACATCTGTCGCTATAATATTATAACATAGATATCGAGTGATCCGAGGAAGTTACAATAAATAAGAGGCCGGAACAACAGCGTGTATGTCGGACAACAGTTTCACGGCAGCTGCAGTCACCCGAACCCCAGAGGCCTCGACCACTACCACTTGCTCATTAACGTCTTTAACTCGGTTCTTCCTCAATTATACATCTGTCGCTATAATATTATAACATAGATATCGAGTGATCCGAGGAAGTTACAATAAATAAGAGGCCGGAACAACAGCGTGTATGTCGGACAACAGTTTCACGGCAGCTGCAGTCACCCAAACCCCAGAGGCCTCGACCACTACCACTTGCTCATTAACCTCTTTAACTCGGTTCTTCCTCAATTATATATCCCTCACTATAATATTATAACAAAGATGTAGAGTGATCCGAGGAAGTTACAATAAATAAGAGGCCGGAACAACAGCGTGTATGTCGGACAACAGTTTCACGGCAGCTGCAGTCACCCAAACCCCAGAGGCCTCGACCACTACCACTTGCTCATTAACGTCTTTAACTCGGTTCTTCCTCAATTATACATCTGTCGCTATAATATTATAACATAAATATCGAGTGATCCAAGGAAGTTACAATAAATAAGAGGCCGGAACAACAGCGTGCGTGCCGGACAACAGTTTCACGGCAGCTGCAGTCACGCGAACCCCATAGGTCTCGACCACTACCACTTACTCATTAACGTCTTCAACTCGGTTCTTCATTAATTTTACACACATTCCCTAATTGGTTTACAAACTTGACATGTTAGATACTAGTATTCTGCACGAAATTGCCACGCTATTATAGCAGCCATTTACATTGCCCCTTTTGCAACGCTTCAGTTACTATGAAAAGACAATATATATTTAATGTTGTCTGTTAATGATGTAATTAACCCTTTCATTTGTTGTCCAATACGTGACACGAATATTTTGTTATTAGGTGCGAGAGTATCTTGGTCTGCACCCAAAGAAGTTTGTGTTTATTCCTTCAATGCCGTGATGGCCGACACACGGAGGACGTTTCAGGATCTCTGATGTATCGCTGGCCAGTCTTTAGCCCGTAAGTTATGTCTTGAGCGTTTCCTAAATCCAAGTCTGGTCTAAAAATTTCATTTGGTACCCAAGATCCAACAAAACTCGGATTTACACGGTAATCCCTGTGCGTTAACAGGAAGCCCACAAAGGAATGCTGTCCTGTTCGGCTTGTGAGAACAGGACAGCTGGGTGGTCTCCCACTCGAGGACTAATTACACTCGATACTGCTTTATTTGATAATCCTGTGATATCCCATAGACAAACTCTAAAACTGCCCTTGATTGTATTAGTTAAACAGGAGATAAATCATTCATACGAAGGAGGTGAGCTGAGATCCGGGGAATTATATCAGTTAGTTCCGAGGTCCAGCGCTAGGGCTGCGCCACGTAACTTTCATGTTACAGTTCAAATATTTAATTACCTGAGCTTCTCACTTCACAGAGGGTAGTCCGACGGCTCACTTTTCGTTGACTAATTTTTTACAATTGGATGAGTTATCTCTAAGATCTAAGATACTAAAGTGGTCGTCATGGCAACACTAGGTCATTAAGGGTTGCCATGTCAAATTCAGTATAAACCCACGTGGGAAACATTTTGGACCACTTAGGCAGATATCCCTTTAGGTCATTCATATTTTGAGTTTTAGTTGACACTGTCTTAAGGTTGTCTCCGACAAATTAATCCAGCAGTGATAGGTCAGGCGATCTTGCAGACCACTCGTTTAGACCAATAACACAAATATAGTAATTCGGAGACACATCTACTAGTAAATATGCACGAACATATCGACCATAATGCCGTAGTGCCCAATTTTTGTGGAACAAAACTTGATAAAAATCATGCCGCAGACATCTGGTGTTTCAAACATTCCACGATAATCATCAGCATTTAGATGATCATCAATTTAACGCTTGACCAACAACGACAACTGTGCTGAGAATTATTTCCAATTAACGTAAATATTGCCTAATATTGCCTCGTCCGAGAATACAATGATGTCAGTGCAATCACTCGTATTACCGTTCAAGTTGTCTACAATTAGCTCACAAACTTCTACCTGCCGATCAAAATCACCTTCCGAAATTCTCGAACCAAGTGGATTTTATACGGTTTGAAACTGTTCTAATGCAATACTCTTATTACTGAACTCTGATAAATACCAACAGAGTTCGGGACATTTTGAGTTTGTTGAAACATGAGGATCTTAATTTAATGTTGAATCTTGCTTCAGTTCACCTTCCTTTTATTGCAGCCTCTGGTATCTGACGCCGCCTCAGACTTGACTCATGGAATCTGGAGTCATGTTAGTCTGAAGAGATACAAAAAGTAAGTTGGCGACGAAGAAGCTCAAAACGAACTTTTACGTCGTTTCAACATAAGAGACAACTATAAATAGTTGAAGTGGCAGTCTCATCGTTTTATCAGGTACACAATTGAGTGCACTACGATGTTTCTGACACACACGATCTCTAAGCACGGTGGAGCAACCGAGTCTTCTACACATAACGTAGCTATATGTAGAAGTCTGACACAGCGCCAGATATCATACGCTGCAATAAAAGGAAAGTGAACTGGAGCAAAATCCTAAATTCAAATTGAATTGATCCTTCCTACCATAGGTACGTTATGTGTATTCAATGTTGATTGCTGATTTTGGTATTCCTGGTTTAGGACGGATATTTCCACAGCCAAACGTAAAAACTGTTTTACATACCACAGATGTAGATACCGATTTCTACACCGATTGCACTTTCTCACATCGCAATCCGAATTGTGCCATTTTTAAAAGTGCCGATTAAATAAATTCTTAACCTCTTCACTTAAGTTTACTTTTCAAAAACATCCAATTCTTCGCATCATTAGTAAAGCTTCCTCTCACTTAACTCGATTTTCACAATAACTAAAGGAGACAATTCTTGACTTGAACGACAGCACGACCTATCTGAAAAAGTAAAGTAACGAGCTTCGAAAAAGGAATGTGGTAGAACCTTTAGAGGAGGTGTGGTGGGTTTAACCTTTAGTCTTAACCCACAAACTTTAGAATGATAAGTACACTTGGTCACAAATTTCAAATTGTTTTCGCTTTCCGCAAGAAATATTTGGGTTACACCTCCCGCTCCCAAATACCGCATTTTGAAAAAGGGGCGAAAGCGCAAATATAACCAAGAATTCTTATACCATATTATACCATTATATATTTTATACCATTCTTACACCCTATAAAGATATGGTAAGTATAATTTTCCTGTATAAAACTGATTGAAATGTGTAGGCGTTTACCCACTCTAACCACGGCTCTAACGTTTCAAATAAACGTCATATCCTTACGAAAGGGGAATGAGATCCAATTCAACTTTTTTTATTTGCCGATTTATAATAAAGAACGTACCTCTCCCTTTCTTTTCCTTTACAAAATGTTTTCAAAGTGAGATTTAATTGGGCTTTCCGTACGAAGTTTTGGTGCTATTCTCTGATAATGAAAATAAAAATAAATTCTCAATACTCACTCAAGTAAGTTTTTAAACATTATTAGGGTACGCTAAGTATGATTCTTCTGGATAAAGTGCTTAAAAAGATAGAAGGGATTTCCACAGGATTTCCACACCTCTGCCTAATAAAACTTGTTAACATTCAAACAAACGCCATCTTCTTATGGAGTGAGGTTGAGACCTCTAGTTTTTAAGAATAACGTTTGCACGTATATAGCACAGATGTAATGCTTGAAATACTAAAGTAAATATACGGAGTTAATATCAGTGCTGTTACACCTGGTTGGAGTTCTAATTGCCTGAGTATTATACAGTGCTAGATGACATAACTTATTTTTTACTTTGACACAAAGTATTTTACGACTTGTTAACACCGCTAATACGGCTGTTGGCGACATTAGTCACGGACACAGCTATCACTGTACACAGCACACAGTACTCGGGGCTAGTTTGCACGGCAGTTAGCAGCCACTGTGATGCACACTGTTGTTTAAAAGGCGTGACCAGTTCAACTCAAACAGCGGAATAATTTGTTTACAACAGCCCGGCACGCACACTTCGGCTACGCCCTGCCCTCTCCCACGACAGACCATTTTGACAGTCGATTCATTTATAACGCTTCCTTCCATTTCCTGTCTTAAATAATCCAATAACTCTTCCACTGCTCCGCCAATAGTTCTTGGACTGACCTTGATTCTTCCTGTTTTAAGCGTAACGCATATTTTCTGAGTGATGTTCTTGGTCAATAGTCAAACTGTACATATTTATTCCATAATATGTACAAGGTACAAAGAATAGCGTCACTACAATAAAACTAAATACTAATATTAATTTTAAAGTATAAATTAAAAATTTTAACATTAGATCATTTAAATGATAAAACTTACATCACCTCGATTCTTCCTGTTTTAAACATAGCGCATATTTTCTGAGTGATGTTCTGGGTCAATAGTCAATACTCAAACCACTTTATTCCATAATATGTACAAGGACAAAGAATAGCATCACTACAATAAAACTAAATACTAACATTAATTATAAAATATAGATATAAAATGGTAACATTAGTTCATTTAAATGATACATTTAACAATTTATCTTCAATTCTTCTTTAAATGAATTAGGCTAATTGGTTTTTGTACTGAAATATTCCTTAAAATATTATAGAGACACATTAGTTAAATAACCCTTCACTCTTTTTTTAATTTTAACAGATCTGTTTCCATTATAAATTTTGTTGGTAAATTATTTAAATATCTCAATCCTCTCTAGTTTTTTTTTTTTTTTTTTTTTTTTTTTTTCGAGCTTGTGTTGATTAATGTGTCTATTAAAACGAGTATTATATGTACGTTTACTACTTTTTAGTATAGGATAAAAAATTGTTTTACATTAATTATTTATTCAAAATATGAATAAACCATATACTATCAGAATTTCAAGTTCATACAAAATATTTTTAACAGAATCTAAAATGTTTCATGACTCTCAAAGATTTTTGTTGTAGGACCAATAGCCCATCTAAATTGCTTATTGTTGTTGCTCCATGAATGCTTATTCCGTAAGCTAAATGTGAGTGGATCAATGAGAAATATAATAGTTTCAGTGTATTACAAATTACTAATTTTTGCCATTTGTCGCAATGCATATAGACTAGTAGACATCTCATTAGTAACATGATGTAGTAACATGTATAAGTAACATGATGGTGTTCATCCCAAGCTACATTTTTATCTATTATAAGTTCTGGGCGTGACTAGGTATTTACCATTAGATAAATTGGATTCCATCTATTAAAAATGTCCAACATTACTACTCGTACCTTAACAAAACACAGGTTTCTCTGCAAAATCCTTTAAGAACTATATTTATAATTAGGCTTCTAAACTCGAGAGGTTTAATAAATCTCTCTACTATCTGCCTGTCAGTCCGTACAGCATCTCAAAAACGAATTGGGCTACCAATTTGAGATTTTGCAAGAATCCTGGAAAACACGGTTTTATGTTTGGTAGTCTAGCTCAGTCGTTTTTCATCCGATTCTGATGAAGCAAACATTGTTGAATTTATAACAAAATGTTCCAAAATAAAGTATTATTCCATATTTTTGGTAAAATTGTTCGGTTTTGAGTTATTTTGGTTTGAATAATTTCCTCCAACGTCCGCCATTTTGAAACGGGTAAAACGATTGTGTTAATATTTTATTTTCAAAAAGGTCTACCAAAGGTTAATATAATTCTCAAGTTTCATAACTTTGTCTGAACTGGTTCAAAAGATTAAACGTTTTGATAAAAACACATACAGACAGATAGGCGGAAAACTAAAGGTTTTAGGACATACCTTTACATGAACTTTTTGCTCATTGTTATGCGTAGAACAAAATCCCAAATGTCAAAAGACAACTAAGATGGATTTTATAACATTCTTTAAATTTATAGCACACATTAGATAGTAAATTTTTCTTAGATGTCTGCGTTACAGTACTGACCAATAACTGCATATTTAATATTTGCTCAAGTTTACAGTCAAAAGAATATTTGTACTGAAACTTAGTACTATATTATAAACTTTAATTTTATTATCTGGATATCTTTTTACTCTGTGCTTAACAGTGTTGGTAGCATAAAAGATTTAATTATAATACTATAAAAATCATTTTCTTTTTCTATTTATCTGATTTTCCGTGAACTTTTACGATATTGTAGTAGTTATTCTGCTGTTCGGAAGAGGGGGAAGATACATCCAACAAATCTGAGATCACTATAATCGGTACAGCCATTTTTTAGTTATAAATGGTGTAACTAACCCGACTTTGTTTGATGTATTTATAAATAATCAACTCACTGATATTTTGTGATTATTTTATCAAAGAAACAACACTATAGTATGGGGCATATCGCGTTTAACACACCTATTTTGTGAGAAAGTAGGCTGTATTTTAAGACTGACTATAGATCAATATGACAAAATAATGTGATAACGGTTGAGATGTACGAAGCGTATAGAGAGTATAATTAACGCGCTCGGTATTAACAGATACTAAGGTAGGTACGGTAGTGTACAAGATAGTCAAGATAGATGAGCAGCTAAAGAATGCCAATGTCTAATTATTGTACATCAGAGAACGTATAGTTTGGCGGCATTGTCTCCATCCCATTGTGCAATATGTTAAATACAAATTGTTGACATTCGAATAACATATATTTGTTACTACAGACACAGTTAGCCGCTTAAGAGACATTTAGTAACATTTTTATGCCAGACTGTCACTTTAGATAACTTTAATCATTTAAGAGACCTTTAGTCACTTATGAGACATTTTGTCACTTAAGAGAATTTTAGACACTTAACATACCTTTAATCGCTTAAAAGCCCTATGGTCACTGGAGAGACCTTTCATCACTCAAGACAACTTTAGTTCCGTAAGGACCGTTAATCACATAAGAGACCTTTAGTCTCTTAAAAACCAGTGTGTCACTTAAGAGCCGTTAAGTCACATAAGATACGTTTAGCCGCATAAAAGCCAGTCTGTCACTTAAGAGACGTTTAGTCACTTAAGAGACGTTTAGTCACTTAAGAGAAATTTAGTCACTTAAGAGACGTTTAGTCATTTAAAAGCCAGTCTGTCACTTATTTTTAGTCACTTACGAAAACTTTATGCACTTAAGAGACTTTAATCGCTTAAAAAGCCTTTGGTTACTGAAGAGACCTTTTATCACTAAAGACAACTGTAGTCGCTTAAGAGACCTTTAGTCACTTACTAGACATTAAGGGGAGTCGGATGACTTTTTGGGCAAAAAAAATTTTTTTTAGTTTTTGCGTGTTTCTTATTATTTGGACTTTCAAGTTTCATTTGACACCAAAGTTATTAAGTTCTGACATCTAGAACAGTTTTTATTGGCATTTTTATAAATGCGCGCACTCAACTTTTAGTGGGGTCGGTCAGCAGTCACCAGCTGTTTGAAGAAACTTATGGTACAACATTATACATTATTATATATACAGCTTTTTGTAAACTGTGTGCAAAATGGAGTCATTTGTAAATGGAGTCCATAAAACCAATTTTCAGAGACTTATGCCAAACAAGTCTCCTATCTAAATGTTTACATGGGGGCACTCAAAACCCGTGCGAATCACTGAACAGCAGTATCTGGTCAAGGCTCCCCAAAACTACATTTATAATGAAAACCACTTTAGAATTTGGAGCTTATGATGCTGTAGCTTGTTATAACGATGGAAACATTGCTAAGTGTAGAATTTTGAGTAAGCTAAACATTAGACCAGGGAGAAACTGTGTGAAAGTGATGACGCGATTGGACAATACTAGGATTTGAAAAACCGATAAAGCAATAGAAGACATAGAGAAAAAGTGTCGTCGGGAATTGACCTCAGCTAAAAGGAAACTAGAGGACCATTATGAACAGCAGGCAGACCCTGACAACCCTGCATATGGAGCTGGAATGCACTAGGGTGAGTTATTGTCATATGATAACCTGCGTTTTGACTTTAAATGCGTTTTCCGGAAAACGGTGTTTTTTTACACAAATGTACCTTTATCTCCTAAACCAAAAAAGATATTGCCCTACTTTTGTTTTGTTTTGATAGCCATATATAAATACAGATTTAAGGCACAGGAAATTACATTTATTATTTTCAGTTCCAAGTTACATACGTTCAAACAGTAACTTTTTTAAATTTTTTTATGCTAAAATATAAAAATTTTAAAAAATTACTTAAATATATGATACCTTAAAATGCTGTGCCTTAAATGTACAACAATATATGCATAATAAAATAAAAAAAGGTTTAAGTTTTTATCTGTAACGGTTTCTTAGAAAATGGTACATAAAGTTGTACTATTTAACATGGGAAAGATAGGGTAATCCGACTTCCCTTAAGTCACTTAATTTAGTCACTTAAGATACTGTTTATTACTTAAGAGAACTTTAGTAGCTTAAAAGCCGGTTTATCACTTAAGTGACCATTAATCGCGTAAAAGATCTATGTTCACTGAAGAGACCTTTTATCACCCAAGAGAACTTTAGTTACTTAAGAGACCGTTAGTCGCTTAAAAGACCTTTGGTCACTTAAAAGACAGTAAGTCGCTAGAAACACCATTAATCCCTTTAAAGACCTATGGTCACTGATGTGACCTTTAGTCTCTCAAGAGACATTTAGTCACCAAGTTTGCATTTGTGCCGGACAATATAAAAATCACGATTACGGGTATATATTATAGTCGATGATGACGGTACAGTGAGGTATGCCGGGGGTCGCGTGGGCCAGGGGGCGTGTCTGGGAGACACCGCACTAACTCACGACTGCAGGAACTGCTCTGCTCTGGCAGTCAGCACGCCACCGCTACAGCTACTACACTGTTCCGTGTACACCATTCTCCGCTCTAACCTGCCATGGACGAGGAAATTTTGTAGACATTACATATTGAGATTTGAACAAGCTATAGTTTGTTAAACATAGGATAATAGCCTAAATAATTCATGTACCTGCGAAAGGGTACAGCAAATTCACCGCATATGGGAATGCCGATGGCAGAAAGGTCTAAGGACGTTGCACTTTGGGTCTGAGTTAGAGATAGCCCAGGTTCAAATCCTGTCTGTGACCGTTGCACTTTTTATCCGTACCATCAACCTTGCACTGTATCGACTCCCCCCCCCCCCCTTATTGTGTTTGATAAGATCCTCGCAGGCCAGTGGCCCACGAGGTCTGACAGAATAAGGCTTAAAAGAGAATCGGCCTCTCCTGAAAAAAACCGGCTTCTCTTGTGAGTTGCAAGAGGTATATACTATCACATTATATCGTGCCTTCTACCAATATGTTTTTCCAGTGTTTCCATTTATTAATAACAATTTTACAGAAAAAGGAAAATATTGAGTGAATTCAAGATTATTTTTATATAGTATGAATGATGTTTTTATTGATTTTCACAGATACTTGACTGCCTCTAACCTTAACTCTTGGAGTTGTTTGATGGCTCCGATTCCTGAGTGTAAGTTTTGATATCTTCACTCCTTTGGTTTCTTTTATTTCTAGACCTCAGAGTCAGAGTTAACAAGGGAATAGGATAATTTTAAAGGAAAATACTGTAGACTTTCAACAATAAATATTCTACTTTCATAATAATAATCCTTTATGGTTCAACAGAATGTGGACAATTCAAACGTTTCTAATCTGACATTGTGATATTTTGAACTTCTTGTGTTCCCTTGTCATTTTATGTTATTGTTATAACGTATAGGGACCAAATATGTTCAAAAAAGCAATTGTAGCCACAGCGATACAAATTGAGACTTTTACTATATACAATTTTCTTACATGTGTCAAAACGTGATTCCACTGCTCATTGGCGGTAAGCTTTCCATGAAACCCGCCGTAAATCGCTTAGTATTATCGTTTATACAAGTTTAGAAGTTATTTTGAGCTGTGCTTGGGTATTTACAACTATTGCAATTCTAGAGAGTACTAACCTATAATGTGCGACCTGTGGATTGTGCGATTGCAGAGGAATTTGAGTGACATTAAGAAAAGCCAACACTGACTACTGAGAGGTGTTAGCCTTGCAGTGTTGGTAGAAATCGCAGTTTAAGATTAAAGTTGCAGGACTTTAAGGATAATTTGGCTCTTGATGACTTTATTAGAGTTACGTAACAGCTAGCAAGTAAGAATGTTAAATTCAGCTCCAGTTCACCTTCCACTTAGTGCAGCATTTGAGGTCTAACTCTGTGACCGATTTTAATCCTGAAATCTGCAATCAACATCTATCTGAAGAGATCCAAAACAGTCGGCGACGAAGAAGCTCAAAACGAACTTTCGACATCAGAGACACCTGGACTACAACAGATGTAATCAAGATGAAATGGTGATGTCATTGTGTCATCAGTTACACAATTTGACAATGACCATTTCATCTTGATTACATTGTTTGTAGTTAATCGATAATACATAATTACTATAGGTGTATTCATATTGTAATATTTTAATTCGATATTTAGTACGTGTGATATAGTTTGTGTATGCTTGAACCGCTACAATACAATAGATATTGTATATGTATATAACATTGTACGAAAGATATAATTATAAAATAATCGACCCCGTTAGCCTTGCAGGCGAGATGTTCCTCAGCTAATTAGGTCACTTCTCACTTACTGCAGCGTATGATGCAAACTTAACACGCCGCAACATGACCTGAATTGCACAAGTTGCAATTTGACTCATGCCACAAGAGTCAATCTTTTACCCTGTTATCTTTCCCTTTGATTTTTCAAAATAAAAATCTATTTAACCTGCCTCGTTAAGCAGGATAAGGGCGGCGGTGGCTACCTCCCCTGATA
The DNA here is from genome assembly GCF_021130785.1 of Homalodisca vitripennis. Lineage (NCBI taxonomy): Eukaryota > Metazoa > Arthropoda > Insecta > Hemiptera > Cicadellidae > Homalodisca > Homalodisca vitripennis. The sequence continues at coordinate 117,468,142 of NC_060212.1, forward strand.
TTTACGACTATAGTGTGTTTGTAGTTTTACTCCATTATAGTTTGTTTTTCTATATGTGTATGTGTTTCTTGATGGAGTCGGGTCCCGGCGACCTCTCTCACACGCTATACATCTCAAAACATGCGTCTACCACATTAAAATATACACCTATATTATCTTGGAAATAATTTCTTACTGTTTAAAGAGTATTCACCCATGTATTCGAGTAAAAAAAGTATTTTATGTGTTATTGTGGATTTTGATAATCATATATGGAGGAAAAACGGCTTTCTTATTACAATTTTAGATTTCTCCACTTTACCTCATCATTATTCCAAAAGTAATGACCAGAACGTAGCCAGGAAAAATTAGTCTACACCATTTTCATCAGCGATTATTTCCAGCGAAGTGTTTGCATTGTTTGTTTGTTGCTCAGAATGATACAAACGTGTGAATTTCGCTGTTTACAGTCTATTTTGTCTTTTTTTCGTTTTAATTCGTTTTTATATAATTACTAATTGTTAGAAATGAAATTATTGCAAGTAAATATTGTTTATGTTTTTCATAAAATATAGTCACTATATTGATTTTTCTTTCCATATACGTAAATATAATGAATTGCTTAAGATTTACATGGCACATGTGTATTTCTATGTTCATGGCAAAATTTGCTACAATTAGGCTATTCTAAATGTTGCATTACTACTATATTTAGTATAATATAAAAAGTACGAACATTGTTATATGAATGTGTTACATAACTACGGCGTGTAGGAAAATTTTCAAATGCACACTTATTCATAAAAATATTAATAAAGATTATCAATATAAACAGTTCAACATTAAAACTTTCCGAGTACAAAACAAAATATCGTACAATAGCCATTCTGAATTTTGAACATATGTAATATTTCAAATGCATGTGCATACTTTATTGCAAATTTCGTTTAACTTTCTTTTAAATTTCTCAACTAAGAAATTGTTTTTTCTAACTTTATAGTTAGAAAGTCTGAAAGCACAGTTCTTTGCAAACAAATTGGTATATAAAACTTTATATTTAAGTTACTATTTAGATTTATTATAAATTTTACAAGAACAGCCTGCTAAACTTCACAAAACGGGTATGCATTTTACAAAATATGAGGGACGCTCGCAGGGGTTTAAAGCTCTAATTGAACGTGAAAAGGTATTGCGTTGCAGGCTAGGTACAATTGTGTGATGAATATCCAAAATGCTGCCAGTGTAGCAGTGGTACAGAGCAGTGAGTCAGTGAGTCAGTGCCAGTCAGGGCAGACGACACACGCCCACACAATTATCTACCATCATCGCTTACACAACCAGCCGACGTTATCTGTCTCCGCTGTGATTGACGTGCACGAGTTGTCGTCAAATATGACAATATCGAAATGTATCGATAGTTAAGAAGTCGATATATTTTAAGTGTAGATTTTCAAAAATAACTACTGTATTTCGTCAACCTATTCATGTACTGAAGTGGACTACACATTGTTCGTATTACATGAGCCGGCGACTCCAGTATCTGACAATTATCCCAGGAGCCGGTTAAAAAAATATAAAAATGGTAATTTTTTGCAGATTTTTTTTACCATCACACACTTAAAGCCAACCGTCAGTCATCTAAGTAATTGTTAACTCAGCGTCAGGTGTCCCAAATACAATGTCTGTGAAGTTGGCCCACCCATAATAGCCCACACACTTAAAAATAGATGGAATCGTTAGTTTATCGTTAGTTTACGATTGTTTAGCCATTTTTAACGTTTGTTTTGAACTCCATTTATTAGTTATTGACGTTACAATATGGGTGGGCCAACTTCACAGTAGCCCACCCATATGTCAGTTTGGGACAAACTACATGCCAGTCGTTAGTTTTTCGTTAGTTTACGTTTGTTTAGGTATTTCCGACGTTTGTTTGGACCGATTACTATTTTTTTTTTTTAATATTTGAATGTCTCGATTTCGCGGGTGAGCCAACTTCACAATAGTCCACCCATACGTCAGTTTGGGACAAACTACATGCCAGTCGTTAGTTTTTCGTTAGTTTACGTTTGTTTAGGTATTTCCGACGTTTGTTTGGACCGATTACTATTTTTTTTTTAATATTTGAATGTCTCGATTTCGCGGGTGGGCCAACTTCACAGTAGCCCACCCATACGTCAGTTTGGGACAAACTACATGCCAGTCGTTAGTTTTTTCGTTAGTTTACGTTAGTTTTTTAGGCATTTCCGACGTTTGTTTGAACCGATTTATATATTTTTTTAATATTTGAATGTCTCGATTTCGCGGGTGGGCCAACTTCACAGTAGCCCACCCATACGTCAGTTTGGAGCAAACTACATGCCAGTCGTTAGTTTTTTTGTTAGTTTACGTTAGTTTTTTCATTACTGGCGTTTGTTTAGGTTGATTTATATTTTTTAGATTATTTGAATATACAGATTATTTGCGCAACTTCGCAAACAAACTATATGCCAGTCGTTAGTTTTTCTTTAGTTTACGGCCGTTTTGTTATATTGTAATGTTTATATTCATATTCAATGAGTAGTTATTCCAGTGAAGGAACTTGATTTTAAATTGGTTGTCACATGAAAATATAGTAAATATGCTATAGAAATGAAAATCTTAGTGTTTGTTTTTAAAAGATTTGTTGAAAATATTACCTATATACTATAAATAATACTACGTTCTAATTACATACATTTTATTCAATAAACGGGGTTTATACGAATACATAATAAAGTTACTTAAAGGCTGTTTTTCATTATCATATTTATAACGACAAAATTATTTGGTTACAGTTTCATTGTGTAAATATTATTACTAAAAAACAATAAACTATATATCAATATTAATATTATAAATCTCAAATCATTCCTAAATTTATCAAATAGTAAAGAAGCTAACAAAAAACATATATATTAGTATTAAATTATGAAATAAAAAAATAAGTTAATAAATAAATAAATATATATATATATACATATGAATTTTACGCAAAAATGCTTCTTATAGAAAATAAGTAAGTAACGCTTAAACACTAAGCAGGAAAACTAAATAGGATATAAGAAGCTTTAAGTGTTTTATATTTACAACGACAAAATTTAAATTCCTAGAGTAAATAAAAAAAACAAAGTTACTTAGTAAGAGCAATATCGGTTATTCATTCATATTACAAGTAAAATACTATACATAATTTCACAGTATTACAATTATTATTTACAAACAGTAATAAATTTAAAAAATGGTGAAGAAATTGACAAATAACATGTATTACTAATAAATTATGAAATACGCAAGTGGCGCTTAAAAGTTATGGAGAAATACTACAACTTGTTTCTCGTAAAATCGCTTCTCATAAGATATAAGACAATTTTATACAATATTGCATTAAGTATTTTGTTTTGTTTTACTTAAACCAAAGTATCTATGGATTTTCTCATAATATTTAACAACTTTTTGAAAAAACTTCCAATGATTAAAAAATTAGAAACACCCAGACAACCGTTACCGTGAAATTAGCCCACCCACGAAATCGAGACATTCAAATATTAAAAAAAAAAATAGAAATCGGTTCAAACAAACGTCGGAAATGCCTAAACAAACGTAACTAACGAAAAACTAACGACTGGCATGTAGTTTGCTCCAAACTGACGTATGGGTGGGCTACTGTGAAGTTGGCCCACCCGCGAAATCGAGACATTCAAATATTAAAAAAATATATAAATCGGTCCAAACAAACGTCGGAAATGCATAAACAAACGTAAACTAACGAAAAACTAACGACTGGCATGTAGTTTGTCCCAAACTGACATATGGGTGGGCTACTGTGAAGTTGGCCCACCCATATTGTAACGTCAAAAACTAATAAATGGAGTTCAAAACAAACGTTAAAAATGGCTAAACAATCGTAAACTAACGATAAACTAACGATTCCATCTATTTTTAAGTGGGTGGGCTATTATGGGCGGGCCAACTTCACAGACATCCAAATACACGGTGTTCCTTACTTCAGTGGCTGATAGTACTTATAATTCCAAACAAATAATGTCATAATATAGGTCGAGAAAATTTGTTTAGTTACTAGCCGCCATTTTGTATTTTTACAGCCAAATTATTATCTCTAAAACTAGCTAAACTAAAGGAGGCAAATTTGACACATAGGTTTGAAAAATAATTTCGTTTGTTTTATTTAATATTAACAAAATGGCGTATGTTGAAAAGTTTTAAAGTCAAATAACAAAAAAACCAGCATAGCCATACAAAATTTAATAGACACCAAGTATTTTAACAATGTTACTACAACTCCAGCGTTACTTGTTTCAACGAAATCTGTGTGTTGATCCTCACCACATATTATTTCTATTGGCGGAGTAACCCATTGAACAGGGGGCAGATGATCAATTGATGCGTGAGAGAGAGAGAGAGAGTGAGTGAGAGAGAGAGAGAAAGAGAGAGAGAGAGAGAATGGGAGAAGGAGGGATTTGGATGGAGGGTGGGAGGATGGCTAACGGGGGAAAGGGAGGGAGATAGAGAGAGAGAGGGAGGGAGATATAGAGGGGGTGGGTGGGTGAGAGGGAGGGTGGGATAGGGGGTGATAGGGAGGGAGGGAGATACAGAGGGAGGGAGATAGAGAGGGAGGGAGGGAGGGAGATAGAGAGGGAATGGGGAGGAGAGTCAAAGTCAAAGTAAAAAAAAAAGTCAAAAATCTTTTATTAAAAAAATTACAAATCTGACAATGTTTCCTACACCCAAGCACCCAAAAGGGCGCGCGAGGGTTAGGGCAATATGAATATACAAATACTATATCTATTTCATCCTCGTGGCAGCTAGCTATTTGTATCGTATTTAGATTTACTACTAGAAATTTAAAATTTTACAAATATGCCAAAACTCAACAACACAACCAACATACAAATATCACCCTATATAACAATCATAAATAAACACACAACTTCAAACTGACACCAACAACGTGCTATAGAACATTTTTGCCTATAAAGTTAAATAGTACTAAATAACAAGGAAATAAAATTTAACAATATACAACAATATAAAATTCAACAATTATTTATAGGTTATATAATTTATACCCCCATAACCGCGCCAACATCCTGTTCTAGACCATGCACTAGGAGTATGCTCCACACTCTCTTAAAAATAATTTTTATAAAACAATTTTTATAAAACACAATCTGTAGACTGTATATTAATTAACAGGGATATATTCTATAATGTGATAACAGGGACGTAAGCTATAGTAATAAAATCAGTTAGACTATGTAATGAAAAACAAATACTATAAAGTGATAACAACAGATAGACTATATAAAGAATAACAAGACATAAACTATAAAGATTTTTATAAGAGTGTGTGAGTGTGTGTGAGTGTGTGTGAGTGTGTGTGATTGTGTGAGTGTGTGAGTAAGTGAGTGTGTGTGTGTGCGTGTGCGCGTGTGCGCGCGCGCGCGCGTGTGTGTGTGTGTGTGTGTGTGTGTGTGTGAGAGAGAGAGAGAGAGAGAGAGAGAGAGAGAGAGAATCTGTTAAAGGACAGAATGATAAGGTCTGCAGGATAAGGGCGGAGGAGTGCAGAGCGGCGTCAGTGACTGTGTGTCAGGTGCTGTGGAGTGTTGCCGACAGGGATAAGTCGAATGTTAATTAGATGTTTGATGATACTCTTAGTTTTGGTATAACAATTCTGGAAATGGCTTTAGTTGATAATGATGAGTGAGTAGGTTTGTGCGTAGGTCGGGGGAGGATGTATGAAAGGCTGTGCTATGGGATTAATTTGAAAATTAATGTTTGGGTTAGGGGAGGGGGTAAAAATCTTCAGTTGGGTACTTGATTTTTGTCTTTATATAACTTTAAGGTCGTCAAAAATGTCTGGCTGTCCTCTCACCGGATTCACCTCTGGGTGTTCACGCTCAGACTGCCATAGTCAAGTGTTATTTTTTTAATGTCCAACCAGTGACATGGGTCTGGCGATAATCTACATCTGTCAATGCATAAACGAGCATGACGGTAATATAATACAATCTGGAAAAAAACATATAGTTTCATATTTTCACTTCTTTCCATACTCTTTATTTCAAACTCCACCACAACTAGTCCAGCTGACGTTCGATTTTTCTTAAGTTAAAATACTCTACGACTTGCATACATGCAAGCCAATGCAGATTAGCTCTCAGCTCCTGAACTGTAACCTGCGAACATGCAATGTTCGGTGGATCTGACAATGGAAATACAAACACAAGATACGATACATCGCGACGTATCGCTATCGCTTCTGGTCTTCTGTATCGATATTCGATACGGTGCGAACGTACTTCCCAGGTGCGATACTGTGTCTGATATCAGTTGTCAAAACATCTCTCACATTCAGTGTGGCCTCTATTACAGTACATATGGACCTATCGCTTCTGGTCTTCTGTATCGATATTCGATACGGTGCGAACGTACTTCCCAGGTGCGATACTGTGTCTGATATCAGTTGTCAAAACATCTCTCACATTCAGTGTGGCCTCTATTACAGTACATATGGACCGACCTATCGCAAAGAAATCGTGTATCTTTGCCATAGGTAAATCATAAAAATACCCAAACTCTGTTACAAAATACATTTTAAAATTGTGGACAAGCAACAATATTGACACATATTTAAACGTAACAACGTCTAAAATATCACATATGTCAAGATATTAAATAAACCATTACATATATATATATATATATATACAGTACTTATTTTGTGGCATATTAATTGAAACACGGCTTACATTAGACTGGTGTAAGCATCAATACCGGAATTAATCGATTAGATGATAAACAAATCTGATAAACGCTCTAATTTTCCCCACAAATGTTGACTAAATTATTAAAAATGGAAAAGAAACCGAGCAATAATTATGTGAATCTAAATTTTGTATTTTTATTATATTAACCACCACACACTAACTATAAGCGAAAGTACAAATGTATTTATTTTTGTGTGATATTTTGTTTTCATAATTATTACATATCTTGCCTAAACTGGAGGTTCCGTGTTCGAATCTCAAGTTTTCTTTTGTAAATCCATTACATAAGGTTGTTTTAAAAATCTAGCCGACAAAAACATAAAAAGGCAACATAACAAGGCCAAAGAAAAAAACATTCAGGAATTAATTAAAACTATGAAAAATCTGTCAAAGGAGTGCATTTCGTTATTTTATAAATTAAAGAGTTCATTCTCAGATAAAGATGGATTAAAAGAGGAGATTATGGAAGTAGAATAGATTTTAGACAGAATGGACACCCTACGTTTATTATGGAGAAGAAATTCATAAATACTAGTATTATGTTGCTTGCTTATACATAGTATGCAGTAATATACGTAGTTTAAAGTAGATAGTATAATCATTATCGGGGTCAGATGCTGGAGCTGCTACAATATAAAGTACCACTACGTGCATGTAATACAGTTCAGGTGCAGAGACCTGACAATGCAGTTTTTGTGAAATCGATAAAGAAATTCCTCCTGGGACAGAAATTGGTCGTCAGCTGTCCTTTTTGGGTGTTGTATCGAAAGATTTAACAATACCACCTAGTAACCTTTGTCAGATCATACATTTTTAGATCGAAACTCTTAAAGCCAACCGCTAGATACGTAAATAAAAGTTGCCAATCAGAGCTAGCCAACCATATGAAGACCAACCATTTGGCTGATATTACTATAATTGAAGTTTCTGACGTTTTTTTTTCTTTGCCAAGCTATACAAATGTTATATTTGGTAAAAGAAACTGTAGTTGATAACCCTCTCGATACTATCCCACTAAAACTTGCTGGGCTGAAGTTCCATTTTTGTTTTAAGGTAAATTCCTCTATTAAGTTCACGAAACACGGCTCTAAGCTTCATGGCTGTGGAATGAAGGATGGAAATGGTGTTGACTTGCACAAACCCGTGGCTCTGCGACTCCGTGTCAAGGTTGCTCCCAACGCTCGGCTGCTCACAATAATCTGGGAAGACTACGAGAAAAAACACCCAAACATTATTCTTTCTTGTCCTTGAAGTTTCGACAAATGTTTCTATAAAAACCTTCGACTATATTTGACTGTTTTTAATGCTCCCGGCGTAAAATAAATAAGGCATGTGGTAGGAATGCGGTCATCTAGAACGCAGATTCCGGAGAATAGAACGAGGTTCCGGATTATCCGAAATTCTGGATTATCCAAAGTTCCAGATTATTCAAAATTCCGTATTATCCGAAGTGGCATATTATCCGATGTTCCGGATTATCCGAAGTTTCGTATTATCCGATGTTCCGGAATATCCGAAGTTTTTTTAATCCACTCTATATGGGTATAAACCTGTTTTAAAACTGAAATTCAACTGTTTTTTATACATTACTATAACGCAAAAACATACTGGCTGGCAGCAAAATGTCTCATGAGTTAACGGCAGTGAACAACGCTGCCAGAATCCAGACTCTGTTGTCGCCGTAGCGATGTTTCCGTGCACGTGCCGGAATGCTGTTACGTTTTAACAAATAAGAACATTGTGTGTTATTGATAGGCCTTCATACATAACAAAGTTATATTTAGTGATGTATACCATAATATTATGTATGGTATTAGCTTCCTTTCCATTAGGGATAGATTACATTCAAGGCTATAAATAGCGAACAGAACGTCAATGTAGGTCCATCATACCGCTACATGGTGTTTAGATATAAATACTAATAGGAGAAAAGTTTTAGTTGGCAGTCACATATCAATATCAACAGGAGGAAAGTTTTAGTTGGCAGTCACATATCAATATCAACAGGAGGAAAGTTTTAGTTGGAAGTCACATATCAATATCAACAGGAGGAAAGTTTTAATTGGCAGTCAGATATCAATATCAATAGGACAAAGTTTGAATTGGCGGTCGGTGCCCTTATCCGGAATAGGTGGAACTGGGCCTATCAACCTCGATAATAGCGTAGCCTACTAGTTAGTTTAGGAGTAGTACGCTGCAGTTGTATGGATGAACGATCTCTTCAGACGAACGTGATTCCGGATTCCATGAATCACGTATGTCGTATTTCAGACGCTGGATTAAGAGGAAGGTGAATTTGGAGCAAACCAGACATTCAGATTGAACCAACCCTTCCCACCATAGCTGCGTTGTGTTGAAAACTCAGTTGCTCCACAATAGGTTTGTTTATACTTGTGTGGTTTTTATTTGACTGCCATTTTTCGAGGCTTAACTGTATAGGGGGCTAAAACAGCTACAAGTCCACCTACAAAAAATATAAACGTTTTTCATCTTTTGACACCGAGTCCACGGCTATCTCCACTTACGTCATGACCTCATTATGCAATTTTGCTAACAGCCCAGGTATGCTATACGGAAAATGCAGTAATAAACCATATGACGCATACTGACAAGAATGTTCTTTTTTTTTAAATAAAACAGTTTTCATGTCTGCATGTTGCATCTGTGAAGGAATTTTAATATCATACTGAATTTGCCTTTTGTTACTGTCCAAGTTGTGTATACTTGTGTTATCATCTCATTTTGATAAAACAATAAAACACTGAGAATCGAGCTCGGTTATTGTGATGATAACAAATGTTCTGCAAGTTCATTGTTACTTGTTTGTCCTATAAACGCATGATAAATATAAAAGCAAACAACCGCACAGATGTTTCGACACAGCTGATTGTTTATTACTTATTAATTAGAACCTTGTTAACAATTAGTTTAAAATGTGTTGATATAGATATAGTCTGATTCGTTCTTGTGTATTAATACAGTAATTTTCCACCAAGCGATTACATGCATGACGAAGCCCTAAAACGCTTCCTTTTTCGCATTCGTTATATGATTTAATGTACGAGTGATGTAGCTTCCATTGCCATCGATATACAGGGTGTCCGTAACTCTATGGACAAAAGTATAACACGTTATTGATCAGCTCAAGACAAACATATTTCACCATGTGAACATGGGTCTCCGATGCTTAGTTTCCCATATGTCTGTCTGTATGTAATTTTTATTTAAAAATAATATCTTAAAAACTAATGAATTAAATTATACCAAATTTGCCTCAAATGATTATGATAAGAAGGAAAAATAGTGAAGAAAAATATCATGAAATTATCTTTAGTGTTTTCAAAATGGCGAGCATTAACACGTTTAAACTTTGATTATCGAAAAAACCAGCAGTTTTTCTCAATAACTACAAGAATAACAGTTTTTAGAGGATGTTTACACAAATCTAATGACACCACAATTATTTAAATCGAATAATAAATAACTGATTTAGAGGATATTTACTGTGACAAGACATGGCCCCCATTGAGTTTCTCAGCGAATAGCCAACAATACAAAAACGGAATAAACGGCAGCTCTCAATGTGGGCCATGTCTTGTCACAGTAAATCTGTCTAAATCGGTTATTTATTATTCGATTTAAATAATTGTGGTGTCATTAGATTTGTGATAACATCCTCTAAAAACTGTTATTCAAGTAGTTCTTGAGAAAAACTGCTAGTTTTTTTTAGATATTCAAAGTTTAAAAGTTTTAATGGTCGCCATTTTTAAAACACTAAAGATAATTTCATGATATTTTTCAGTAACTTTCCTTTTTATCATGAACATTTGAGCCAACTTTTGTACAATTTAATTTATTAGTTTTTGAGGTATTAATTTTTATACAGACATACAAACAGACAGAAACTAAGTATCGGAGACCCATGTTCAAATGGTGATATGTTTGTTTTGACCTGAGTACTAACATGGTCTACCCTAGTCCAGAGAGTTATACTTTCTATTGTAGGTATCAACGGTAAGTACGGTAAGTAACTGTTAAAGTACATTTGTTACTATATTTCCTGCATTGAGTATGCAACTATTCACACACATCGGCTGACGTAATCTGGCGCCTGTAACACAAGGTGTATTATTCATAAGACTAAAGTACTAAACGAAACTTCTGAAACCAACTGTCAGGCACTTACATAGACTAACTGTCTACAGATACAGGCTTGCCGATTACTGATATCAGTTACGGTTCAAGGTCATGGAGAGATACCACGCTCTCGCTCAACCATCAGTTATTTACACCGCTTTGAGGAATACTTTAAAATCGTAAAACAACAAATAACACTGTGCCTATATGCATTGCTATTTTAGAGTCTATCCTACAGCATAACCTTAGTATGGTCGGTTGGATCATTTAGTATTTCTTACATTTAAATAAAATACCATAGAGATATATACAGAGTGTTCATTTGAAAACTACAAACTCGTATTAAAAGATTATAGCCCAAGTATAAAAATTCTGTAAAAGGGAGTGTATAGTACTAATTGGGGAAACAAACAAAATTTTCAAAATGGGGGTGAGCACCCCTATTCCCCCCGTACCCAAAGTCAAAATTTTGAAATGGCAACTAATACCTTGTGCCACGTCAAATTGAAGCTCATACAAAATGCTGTTTTTGAATGCTGTTTGGTATCAGCAGCTAATAATGTAATTTCTTACACAACAATTTATTAGTCTACAAGCTACTGTACTATTGCTAATAACAACAACATGACTCACTGAATACTGTTGTAAATCCTTTGCAAACTTCATATTAAATGTTCAAATTAGTAGACATTGTTGTTCAAGCAAAAAAATAACCTATTTTCGAATTCTTGCCTAACCATTCTAAAAGTTTCTCTGGTTAAGCGTCTGCACTCAGCAGTGATCCTGTTTTTCAAGTCTTGGACACCAGGGGGATGTGTTTTAAAAACTACTGATTTCAAGTGACCCCACAAAAAAGTCTAAGGGTGTTAAGTAGATTGAATATGATGGCATGGAGTAATATTGACTATGGATATTGTTGACCAGTACTATGCAACATGTTACCATAAAAAAGGGATTGTAGATTTTTTCTCTGTAGTGTTACGGTGCGTAAGAGAGGAGAACTCAGTTACTTAATGTGTTGCAAACGGTTGATCTTATATTTGAAAGAATTTTTTATTACACCTCTAAGTAATGTAGTACACCTCCAAATGTCTTTAATGGAGTTAGGAAGATGTATTACAATCTGATAACGAGCCTGGGATTTTGTATGTATTTGAAGGAAAGTTAAGGCATATTTTATAATCTGGACCTAAGAAAAACTGTTTAAAATACGGATATGAATTGTTTACACTGAATCATTTGTAGTATAATGTGAGGTATTGACATATTCTCTATTTATGAACATAATTATCTCATTGAAATATTCTAAGAAAACATATTTCTTCTTCAGCCTCCTTTGTTTGGGACTGATTACAAAATTACCCAAAGGCTCTCCTTTAGATGCATCTGATTACTCGTGGAGTGATAAAAACATTTTATCTCGTTATCAAAAAGGTTATCTTAACCCTCGAAATTTCAGGTCATCTTTAGTGTTGTATACCCGTACTTTAAACATTTTTTTAATTACTTTTTTACTATAAACCTATACATGTAATGCATCATTGTTTTTAGGAAAATGTGGAAATAATTATGGTATAAAAGCATTATGCATAAGCCATCAAAAAAGCCAATTTTTTAAGTGGTAAAATTGCTTCTGGTAAAGTCTGATAATATTATAAAAATTTGAATCTGAAATAGCCAATTTATTCTTACTTGTAAAATGTTTTTATTATATATATATATATATATATATATATATGTATATTGGTTATTAATTTATTTATTGTTTTCTAGTGCATATAATTTTCTATATTTTTGCATATTTTGGAAACAATTAGTGTAAAGAGTATATGTTTAATAAAGGTTTAAAATAATTATAACCATAGTAACAAATTTAGCCTTTCGTATGCTATTTGTTGTTTTTACAATATGTATATATATATATATATACATAATTTCAATAAACATTGAATCACAAAAAGTACTTGCTCCGCCGGGAGTCGAACCCGGATCTCTCACTTGCCGGGTGAATGTGCTACCATTACACCACAGAGCGCTTACTTTTTCCGATTCAATTATTTTTTATTTGGCCGTATCTGTCAAATATGCGTTTAAATAAGCAAACTAACATATGATCGGAATACCAAATACCTGTCAAACGACTTTTATTTACTTTTTGTGATTTGTGATTCAATGTTTATTGAAATTAAATAAGGCTATTGCCATTTATACAATTTAATGTAAATAAAAGTCGTTTGACAGGTATTTGGTATTCCGATCATATGTTAGTTTGCTTATTTAAACGCATATGTGACAGATACGGCCAAATAAAAAATAATTGAATCGGAAAAAGTAAGCGCTCTGTGGTGTAATGGTAGCACATTCACCCGGCAAGTGAGAGATCCGGGTTCGACTCCCGGCGGAGCAAGTACTTTTTGTGATTCAATGTTTATTAAAATTAAACAAGGCTATTGCCATTTATACAATTTAATATATATATATATATATATATATATATATATATTGTTACTACATAAATTTGTTACTATGGTTATAATTATTTTAAACCTTTATTAAACATATACTCTTTACACTAATTGTTTCCAAAATATGCAAAAATTTAGAGAATTATATGTACTAGAAAACAATAAATAAATTAATAACCAATTTGAAAGTTTTTTATTTTTGAAAAGTGGTTTGTTACTAAATTTGTTACTATGCATACAATTATTTTTCTAATTGACAAACATATATTTTTTACACTAAATATTTCTAAAATGTATCCAAATTTAGCATAGAATAGCCTTAAAAAATCTATAACAAGCTTTAAACCAACATAATACACCTGTTTAGTATTATAGGACAAACATTAAATATTGTGAATTGCAGGTTACTCTATGTTGCTCTAGTTAGTTCTTACTCTGTCATTTTATCAATATTCTTATTCATAGTTTTCGTTCTAATGAATTTGCCATAACTAATCATGTTCACACTCATAGAACTGTTTTCCCTGATATTTTTAAATGTTTTATATTACTGTGTAATTGTTTAACTAGTAATATTGTCACTTAAAATTTACTAATTAATTTGTAAACACTCTGTTGTAAATATTTAGGTAAGTTTAACTCATTAAATTGCTATTTTCTGTAAACCAGGCTTCTTATTTCTGCTTTTTCCTCTTGCTAATGTACTAAACAAAACCATACCGATGATATATCACTAATTTTCAAAATGGCTGGATGAAGACGATCTTTCTAGCAACATTTATGACGTCATTGTGGCATCACTGTTGCCAAAACAGCAAAACAAATTTCACCAATGAAATCAGTAATTGTGTCTGTTTGAAATGGTATATACGAATAAATAGTGGTGGTAATTTTGATAGATGTACCATATGAACTGTCAAAACACCTGTCAGATCGACATTATAATAATTAATGTTGATTGCCAGTTCGAGGGTTAAATGTTTAAAGACTGTGACCTTAAAATTTTCCCAAATCACAATCAAAAAATAATTAATTGCAACGTGTTAATGTGAATGTCCAATACGGTGTTCCCCAAATTCATCTTCTAGGTCTATTTTTTTTTTGTCTCCAAGAATGGAATGTTTAGATATGGAAAATTTACGCTCTCAAATTCCGGGTGGGAGTAACATTTACCATCTCCACACACACCCCCCCCCCCAGGCTTTGGGAGGGGGGGGGGGGGGGGTTGGAAGGGTGAATAAATATTAAAACTCCACCATAACTCAACTGGCGGGTGTAGTAAGTTTGTTTTAAACACATTCGCTTCCGCTTCGTATATCACATGACCTGAGCAGCAATTTGGACTTTTTGTTCTCTTAGGATAAGAATCTTAGAAAATTACACCTGGTTCTATAAGGGCCTTTGCGCTGCTTCCGGAGTGACAGGATATTCTGGCTGGATAAGGTCTGGGGTAGGGGGCCGCTTCCTGTCGAGATCCATGAGGAAGAATTTAGGGCACTAATCTCAAGTCATGTCCCCTCGGAAGAAGGGAAGTCAGCTCTGAACTAGTCTCTCCAGTCAAAGCAGACAGGGGGTGGCACACCCTTCTGTCTAGGCTGGCAAGACCGATTGACTTATAGGGAACGAATCCCACAAACTCCAACAGTCGTCTCCCGCAGTAGACTCGACCTATCGAATTACCCTTGCACACCAGAATTTCAACATTTTCAGTTAGTGATGTGCCGCTCCTTGAAATCCATAAGGTTGCCCAGATTTAAGTCACACATCGGTTTTTTGCTGTATCCAGTGTGGAATCAACTGGAAGGTATAAACCAGTCTGAAGTGAACTCTTTCGAGGATGATTTGGACAATATTCAGCGTTGTGTTTTTAATGAAATTTAAGTAAATAACGTTATCTTTGTGTTCCTAATAGGTATAGAAAGCACAACAGATACATATGTTAAGTTTATTTAGCAGAATATTATTTTGATTCCCATTGCTGTAGGAAATAGAAATACGAATTAGACTAGAAAAAAGCAATATATGCAAATACAAAAAAAAATAGAAATATTTCAGCCAGTCTGAAAAATTAGATATGAATACAGCTTAATGTTTGAATAAAATGAGAAGAAAGAAGACTGGAATTTTTTATAGGGTCTTCTTCATTGTTTATGAGTTTATCTTTATTTCTGTTTATATTTAGTGTTTCCCAAGCATTTAAGTTCATTGGTTTTGTTACTTCTTTTATTAATGTTATGTTTTTAATTGTTTTTTAAATGTGTTTTAATGTTCTGTGTCCTGATTCAATGCAGTGCTTAGCTACAGCAGATTTTTCAACTCTTCCATATTTTGTGTGTAATAAATGCTCTTTATATCGTGTTTTATTGTTTTTTTTTTTGGTTTGTCCAATATAAGTTTTGTCATAGTCATCGCATCCAACTTCATAAATTCGTGATTTATTATAAATGATAATTTCCTAATTAATTAAATTTCGTATTTAGGGTTTCCTAAAATTTGGGATATTGAAAATCCAGTCTTCTTTCTTCTCAATTAATTCAAAAACTATACCGTAGCCATATCTAATATTTCCTACTGCCTGAAATATTTCCAAAATCTTTTGTATTTGCATATTTACACCATATGGTAGTTTAATATTAATTGTAATAAAAATAATGTAAATATTCATTTGTGGAGTCGCCTATTGATGAAACCTTTGGTTTCGAAATGCCTCGTCCAAAAAATAAACCGTATTGGAAAGTATTGTTTTATTAACATTTAATACTATTTAAATTTGTTTTCCAATTGCTCCAAGAGTATTCAATGAAGATTTTAGGCGACAATATAGGTTGCCAGCACCGACTAAATAATTTGTCTTACGTAATACCGTAACCACTACATTGTGTATCATATTGTGAAATATAATATATGCACAGACCGATATACCTCATTTTCATTGCAATCCAACCTATCCGATTCTTCCTGCCAACGCAGATGAGTCAGAGTCAACCTACGCCAGTGCACTCTTCCAGTCAGTTCTTCGAGAAGAGGTGTACAAGACAACACACGTACGCACGTATTTGGTTAGGAATGCAATTAAAATACAGAACCGCGAAGCTAGCTGGCGCCGTTTTCTGGTTTTTTGTGAGAGAAATCGAGCTGGTAATTCCACACGACGCATAGTGAGGCAAAACACCCTCAAAATTCGGCATAAATTCATATACAACTATTTCTTCTACTATACAACTTTTAATTGTTTTTCTATTACAGAAAATAAAAAAAATGCCATTAACGCAATAAGTAGGCCTAATCACAACCCGTTTCTTTGTTGAGAACGATCTTTTAGCAGTACATTTCAGTAATAATAATCATTTACTAAAAAAGTAATTGAAAAAAAAATAAAATGTTGGGGTCCGGACCCCTTGGAGCCTTTCGCTGGCTAAGTCCTTGAACTGAAGGACTTAGCATAAGCATGAAACTCACATTGAATATTGAAGAAACGCTAATGCAATAATAATGAGAGTGTGCCAAGGATTTGGTGGGGTCAGCGGCTTATCTCGTTTTGGAATGCATGCTTTTGGTAATGGAGATAAGGAGAAATGATCCTATTTCGAGAAAATTTATCGTTCATTTTTTAGCGTTTCTGCCAAGGAAACCGGGGGTTTACCTCATTGTGCGACGTGTAATAAAAGTATAATAATATTATATATAATATAATATTATTATTATATATAATTTTCATTAATCTCAGCAAAATCTTGAAAAATCTGCATTTAGATGTAAGTTGGATCAATTTCACAAAACTAGTCTTCTCAGTGAAACCAGAAGTAAGGACTGTCGTGACAGAGGACATACACCGCGATTGCCGTGTTCATGGAGGGAGACCAATTTCCGAATTAGGTCAGCCGGAGAGGTAGCTGAACGACTGAAGGACACGATAGCATGTCGAAACTTCTGTCTGTCTCTATGTAGCCTATGTGTGCACTGTGCATCGCTTTACCCAGATCGGCCGGCCGGCATACAGGGCCGTAACTGGAGATCCGGGGCCCGGGGGCTAGTGCCGCATTTGGGAAATTTCGTTGAAAATGACTCTTGATTGTTATGAAAATGTTTGCACCACAGTTCAAATGACAAATATAGTGTTGAGGCTATTTTAATTTGTACTAAACTATTCTGGGCTAGAACTTAGATCGTCTATCCACAAACAAAACCCGTTCTTAGTGTTACACATGGTAGCTGTAATTGTGAGGGAAACTGTAAGAAATATTGGAGAAATATCCATCCAAACAAGGGTTATTCAAGTATCCATTATTATTTATTGTAACACTGAAACATCTTTTGCTGTCTAAAAAAATACTTCTGGCCGGAATTTTTTTAGATATAGTTTCCTATTAGATAGGCTATGGTACGTTCACTGTTGATTTTATAAATATAATTCCACACATACAGAAATGAAGAAGTCATGCATCAATTTATGTACCGATGTAGGATTTACTTCACGACTATGCTGCTTAGTTGTAGCATTTTTCACACCATCAACATCATTTTAATTTAATTGTAACTGTATTAAATAAACATATTAGTCGTTTGTACTAAGCTGTAAGCTTCATCTACGATTTTGAATACAGGCAAATGTTAAGACCATACAATGAATTTAGAATTTCGTTATACTTATCTGGATACTTATACGCACTTGGATTTCATCCTACCATTTTATAAAATATCAAAAATATTGTAGTACCACGTTTGTGCCATAAAGCGTCCTCGATATAGGTATATTCTCATACATCTAGTCAGGTGATGTGAAAACATTAAAAGCACAGCAGATTTGAAATAATCATTTGTACACAGAATTATTTCGATAAAAGTGCGCAGTTTTCGGAGTCGATAGAGGATGTGAGTACAATTTTTTTTTCCACTTCACATGGGGTCGCAACTTTTTTGATTCCGCGAAAATTGCGAATCTGTGAAACCGCCTCCTTGTTGGCAACACGTAGTGTTCCCTTTGAATTTCAGACTGAAAAACACAAAGGTTGTGAAACTAAATGTGTTTTTTCTTCATAACTACAAATGACAGAACCATTTCATGCAAAAATTAATGTACAAAATAGTATTAGCAGCAGAAGTGGGGGGAAAACCTCCGATTTTTCAAAAATGTAAGACAGTGCATGTTAAGAAGAGCTCAGCTTTGCATCGACACAAACGGAATAATTTTTTTTAATTCTTGTTCACATCATGTGGTTTTTTGTATATTATTACAAGAGAAATTAAGCTTTGACCCCACGTGTATTGGGAGGGAAATGTGTGTATTCATATCCTTTATCAACCCTGAAAAACGCGCACTTTTATCGGAATCACCTGGTTGGTATACATCAAGGCACGTAATACAGGTTTGAAAGATGAGCGCCAGACACCGCCGACGCCATGATGTTACAGACAGCTTGTCAACACCTACATACAATATTGGCTGTTTGTCAGGAAACTGCTGTCACTTCTATACACGCTTACGCTCGCCGCCTCGCGGTAACACCTGCACTGACTGTGTGCACCTCTGTCATACATACCGCTCGTACCATCGTTAAAACGTTGCGTCAACAATCACGATTTTATGGTCTACAGGCTCCCTCGACAATATTTCATTTGTCATTTAACTAAAGTAATCATTGGAATCTTGTTTGAAATTCAATTCCACTGAGTTACTACAACTTGGTCTATTTGCAATGTAGATATGGTGGGTAGGGTTCCAGTTGAACCTACACTGTGTACGGCAAAAACCGATGTGTCACTTAAATCTGGGCAACCTTATGTCTACTGCGGGAGATGACTGTTGGAGTTGGTGCCAGCCTAGACATAAGCGTGCCACCTTCCTGCTTGCTTTGACTCTTCCGAGGGGATTTGAGATTAGTGCCCTAAATTCTTCCTCGTGGGTTTCAACAGGAGGCGTTCCTTACACCCAACCTCACCTATCCAGAATATCCTGTCACTCCTGAAGTAGCGCAAAGGCTCTTATAGGACTAGTTGTAATTTCTCAGCCTCTTTTCTTGAGATCCTAAGGGAACCAACAAAATTGTGGAAAGGTGAGTGTTGAGTGTTGAGAAAAAATTCAGTGTGAGTGTTGAGTTTAGCTTCGTTTTATCATTCACCTGGTGAGATAATGAGAACACCTCTTAATCCGGACTACATTGATTGGCTGCTGGGTAACCCGACAGACCTCTTTTGTACTCTGTAGGTGTGTCTGTGATGTCGAAACGACGCAAGTTCATTTTGAACGTCTTCGTCACCGATTGTTATCTCCAAATTCCCTGAGTCCAGTCTATGACAGAATTGCAACATTCACATTACTCTACATTGTAGTCACCCGGTCTGCCAAACTACATTATGGACCCTTGTTTCTCGGCTCCAGTGACCGCGACTATATTTGACTGGAGAGCTGAAATAGAAACACTACTCGAGCACGTGTTTACTGTGTTTATCATTCTGAGAGCGCGGGAAGGCGTGGCGGTGCGTGATTTGGCAGATTCGTTATCGCAATGACCGCAATGCCTCATCAATGGAGCTGCACACCACATAGTAAAATCCTAATTACGCTATGACTCTGCTATTTACAGCTAACCATCTTGGAATTAACGAATAAATTTTTGGATTCAAACCTAAACCGGGAAGGTGATTGATGGTAAGAGTATGTGATAATGCCCTAGATTATCGGGGTACACGGGTGTCACTTTCCAGAAAATGTTTTTACTTTCAACCAAAATATTATGCTTGAGTTTCATATCAAAGTATTTTGTTATAAATATATTAAAGCTTTTGCATTATTAAAGCAAAGTATATAACTCAATTTGTGTCGATGGTCTCTAGTCTACCAATCATAAACTAGAAACTGTTGTAGATGGAGCTTATATTGGTCACTGTTAAATTACACAAATTTATTTTGTGATGTGTCTGAAGAAGATATCTTGGATATCGAAAGGCCTCACAAAACAATAAAATGTATTAAATATTGGTTTTATGTTTTTAATGTAATTTAATCATAAACTAAATCATTTTCTGTCAACAATAACAAATAAACTACTATTTTCTATTACAAACATTTTTGTGTGTTACAAAATAGTTTTTGTTTAATTACAATCGTCTCCAAAAGGACTGTAAATAACTTACAACATTGTATACCCTTCAAGAAGTACCTATGGATAATGAGATTTTTATACAAAATGTGATAAAATGTACGCCAATTAATTAAATAATAAAAGTAGAAAAATTAAACTTGGAAAATACTTCTATATCAACAGGTTCTAAATATTTGGCATATTTAAAAGGTTCAAAAGATACTCCCTAAAAAGGGAGGTAACGCCCCTTTCTTCATCTCAATATTTTCAAATGGTAACCTTCCTTTGAGTTCAACTTTGTACAGTGAAGAAAATATGAGTTTTAACACAATTCCGGGATTTTGATCTGTTTTTGTTTAAAAAGTACTGTATTCAAGATCAAAATTTCACACAGTCAAATCTTGATTTTAATATCTTTATTTGGGATTAAACACTGAGAGGGTTGGTTAGTACAGGCCTACCTTATCTGAATGTTTAAATATAAATTTTTGAGTGTTATGTATCTATTTACGATTTGTGTTTAGTACTTTTTTGTTTAGTTTTCAATATTTACAGATAGAACGTTTATTCAACTAGTCTTAAAAAGAAGTTTAATGGGTGTTATAAGAGGAACAAAATAAGCTATTCTTAGAGAATATTTTGTCTTTAGGAATTTATTTATGTACTATGGGTTAAAGGAAATTGACTATTAAAATTTAAATAATGTTAAAATATTAAATTTTAATTAAGATTACAAAATTGTGTTGTTCAATTGTTTTATTTTATGATATTTTCTTCTTCTTTTAAATGTCATTGGAATCTTCAATTAAAACCCCAATTATTTAATATAATTGCAAAGTAGAAAACTTAAAGGGTTATTTAATTAAAAATAGGAATACTTAAAGTGTTATTTAATTAAAAATAGGTTTTATGCAATTCTGATTTGTAACATTTCTATAACTGAATTAAAAATTGGTTTTAGCTGATCCTTTGCAAGCCAATCACTTGTGGGGCAGGAAAAATGTCACTTCTGTATGTATGTGCATGATATCTAAAAAAACAAACTGATGTACAGACTTGAAATTGTGCATGAAGCTTCTTTTTTATATAAGAAACACCGAGTTCGATGGTGGTACAAGTTATCCCATAAGATTTGAATGAGCGTTGGTGAATATGCTTACATTGGTATTATGGGTAACCGTAATGGCAACGAGAAAATAGCAGAATCTGACATGAAACCCAACTCAATGAACAAAAATCTGAATGTATCATGTGGCAAGATGTGTTGAGAAAGCTTTCATAATGTAGACTTAAAATTTGGCATGAAACTTTATTTCTAGAAGAATGAATTCTATGATGTGTCAACTTTTATTTTGTATGATTGCCAAGAATGAACCGAGCTATAGATTTGAAATTTTCCATGCAACCACAGCAAAGCCTGTTAGGACATGTGGTGTGGTATACTTATACCTTATAGTGAAATAAATAACATTTTATCTCTGTTCTATTAAGCTCTCTACAATGGCACCACATACATAAAATACAGATAGGACCAAAACAGTTTACTACACTGCAACATTCGTGATGCTATCTCTAATCTCCATGGTTATGAGTAAATATTTTGATTGATTAATTGGAGTAAATGCTTACTAAAATAGTACTAAGTATGAGATTTACAACAACTATACTGAAGGGTATATAATTTTACAAAAATTTCCAATACAACAATGGAATTTCAAACTAGAATTAACAGTTAAAATACAAATGTTTATACCAACTATATTTTTTATTTTCAATGTTAAACAAAACTACACTTACAATATCTTGTTTCTTCATATGTGTAATATACAATCCATTATTTACTTTACTTGTTTGCCAGCAATATGTGTTTGAACCAATGTCATACATTGTATTCAAGCACAATTATTTGTACTCTTTTTCACACTTGCTGGAGATAGGCAGATACTTGCACTTTTTATACACTTGCAAATATAAATGTACAGAAAAAAGAAACTGGGGCTTAGGTTTGATCATTGTAGGACACCCTTATTACATTTCTACTACAGCTAGATTATTAACTATCCATACAAATATTATAATACTTGTAACAAGTTTTCTTAGATACTTCAAGTACAAAGGCTAGTCCGAGCTTGACCACTGAGAGCAAACACATTTTCACAACCCAAGTCTTGAATTAGGCACAACTATTTGTAAACTCCTGCTATATTTCATTGTTAACAAACAAACCAGACCCACAGGATTTACTGGTAAGCCAACTCCACACAAGTTGCATCTGCCTCTTGAACAGCTGCCAATACAGCTCCATCACATAGACTCATTAGATCATAGTACAATATTGGCAGCCATCTTCATTTTTACTATAAGGACAAGGCTAAACCTTTTTGCAATGTAATCCCTTCCCTAGACATAGAGTTTTGTGACATCTCATTTTAAAACTATGGTTATGCGCATGGTTCTTCAACAAGAAATTTGTTTTAATTACAAGAAATTATTACGTAGTAAAAATACTCATTTAAATATCCCTCCCAAGCGTTTGCCGAAAGATTTGGAGAAATCTTGGTATTTATACAAATTATATGCATTGAAAATAATAATAAGAAGTTAAAAATATAGTAATTCTTTTACCACTCCCTTATAATTTATTTTCTTCTCTTAATTTTTTCTGCACATTCTTATCTCCTCACTACAAAGGTACGCACATGTTACCCATTTGCTTCCACCCTAACCTGCTCTTCTCAATACTCTGTACCAACATTTCTTGCCAACCAACAACGCAGTTTTTTTTTTTTTTTTTTATAAGTAGCAATAACCAATATAATTCAGAAAATATTTATTGCTAACATCCAAGTTTTCCAGTCCACACTGTGTTAAAATACTGCTTACACAAGTATGGCTCTCCAGTACAATGCCAAAATACTTCACGAATTTAATCGTGTGAGCAGTGTTTATACCGTAAACTGTTGTAAACCGGAAAACTTTCTGTAAATGTTAGTTATGACTCAAACCGTGTAAACCTAAGAACAAAGTATTAATCATTTTCATTACTTATGATATTTTTTAATTCCAAGATTTCTTGTTAACTGTTAAAATACTTCTTCATATTATAGTAGAGTGATTTAAAATAAAGAACAATTTTCACGGAATACACAAATGTCAATAGAAAATATAGCAAAAACACTACTTGAAATTGTACAAGAAAACTACGAAATTGAAGGGCTATCTACGATACTTAAAAGTAAAATATAAAAATGAGCACCACTGGCCTACTTTGTAATACCCTAATAAATTTGGAATATTATTCGTGTATAACAAGTATTCACTTAAAAGAAACAAGGCAGTAAATCTGTGATTTGTTATAATAAAAATAACAGAAGTACATGGCTGTAGAATGCAGTGACAAATTAATAAAAGCTCAATCATATCATTATAGCTTTATCATATCATTATAAAACAATCAAAATGTAAAATTTGAGTAGTTCTAATACAAATTTGAGTGGTTCTAATCTTAGAGTGTGACCTTTACATTCCCGGCAATGATATCATACCCAGTGGGTCAGTGCCTACGGCCTTGAGAACTGGACTGGGTCTGGCCTGGTGAGGAAGCTGCCTCAGATAGTGCAGTGAAATCATCGCTTAGGGACTGGAAAGGGGGAATATGTTCTGTATTACCCACATTTTCAAGTATCTAGATTTTTTTGGAGTGCTTTCTTCATTAATAAAAGAGTTTTCGAATGAGCTCGCACCAGTCCTGTCTTTCATATTTAATAAATCCCTATTTGAAGGGTTATTCCCACTAGACTTCAAAACTTCGAGAACGGTCCCTGTCTTTAAGAACAACAATCATTGTGATTTCAATTATTATAGGTCATTGTGGTCAATTTCTATTATTCATATTTTTTCCAAAATCTCTGAATCAATCATCCATCACTGACTTCTTCAATTTCTTACCTCTGAAAACATTCTGTTTGAATCTCAATTTGTGTTCTACCCAAATATCAACACATTGTCTGCTCTATATTCTTTATTATACATCTTTTAGTATAACTTATTATTTTTTAACATTTTGCTATTATACACTATGATCAAATAACTATTTAGGCTTATAACAAATTATAGTACAGTTTATGATTTATACCAAAGGGGTAACATATTAAGTTTTCACAGGATAACGTAACACCTTGCCACAGGAAGTGCATGTTCCTCTCCTTCTCTGGTAGTGTGTGTGGTGTATGTGGTGTTCAGAGCACCGGTTTTGTGCAGCGAAATGCTTTATGCTTATTCTACTCACTCTAGTCTCTCAGTTTATTCTTAAGTACAACTTTTTCTATCATCAATCTTGACTTTGAAAGTCTTCTACATACATTGATTAGTTTTTAATTTTTGTGTATGCTTAATCTTAAGCTTTAATTTTTTTGACACCTGAAGAAGAGGGAAGAATCCGACCCTCGAAAGTCAGTGTTTTATATGTGTAACACATATAAATGTCAATTGTCCAATAAAGCATTATCCTTTCAAATCGTCTATCATTAATAATTAACATTTTGCTTTAAACAAAGAAGATAAATTAAAGTATTAAAAAATAAAAGTTTTCAGTCAATCTGATGGATTAACATGTTACCTGTCAACATATATTCACAGTGAATACTGGATAGCTAAGCCAATGCAATTAAAATCGTCATTTCCCATCCGGATAGTGGTATACAGCTAGGATTGTAGTTTACAGCTAGGATTTTGGTATACAGCTAGGATTGTGGTATATAGCTAATGTATTTATACTAAAAATAAAAATCTATTGTGTAGAGGAGAAAATCCTTTTGCCCCTTTAAATTCCCTCTAGTTACTGTCTTTACTGGTAGAAAGTACACTGGGAAAGAACAACCATAAAACAACTACTAGCTATTGATAAGAGATCTAAAAATAGCACACACATACTCTATATATAATCATTTTGCTGTTCTCTCCAACCTTCATTTCACTACATGACATATTTCTTTGGTCATAAACTATTTCTTTTCCTGTACAAATTTCTTATCACTACAAAATAATTATTTTTAGCACATATTTAAAAACAAAGTATTCTGATAATTAAGTTTATTGTTGTGACATTAGCTAAGAATATTAATCCTTACAGGCCAAAATAACTGTAATCTGCCATTGGCGGAATTGTAAAATAGATCAACCAGAAGCTGCTGTAATTTTACTTCTTTTTTACTTTACTTCTTTTACAATCAGCTAACACTCCAAGTAAAAATTGTTACGTACATTTTTATAGTAAACAACCAATAGAAATATAATTTATTATTTGTCGTAAAAATTTTAATTCTTTCAACTTGCTTTAGAGAAACTGATATTGTTGTCAGCTGGCTATTGAACTAATAGAACTGGAGATAATGTACTTGTTTGTGTATTGTTACAGTACATCAGATCTGGTAGTATTGTAGCTAACAAAATGTAATTTCATAATATGATGTCTCCCACAGTAAAACGTTTTGCATTTTTTTATTAGCTTACTGTGGTTGGTAGAAAAAAGTAAAAAATAAATCAAATACACTTACATTTGTTAATACACTTAATTTTATTGATTGAAATTCAAACATGTTTTTAGACGATCAGAAAGAAAATGAAAGACATTTATTATTATTGTAAAAATGTTTCTGTACTGTAAATATTTCATCAAAAGAAATACAATAATATTTGTTTCAAACTATTAAAAAATGCATAATTCAAAAGTGTCTAGTTTTTATAGTACTGTAAAAATAAGTGTATACAACCTTTTATTTTTTGATGATTTATTTATAAAATCTATAAATAGTTTAGAAGAAAAGTGATTAATGAATAAATAGTTTAACTTTTTTAATATGATAACAGACATTCTGACTCAATAAATTATTATCCCCACCATCAGTAAAATTTTGTGACAAATCACTAATCCACATAATACTGCAACCTGCATCAACGCGTAATTTTATTATTTTTTTACAATTTAAGCAAATCAATGTTATTAATATAATTAAACATTAATATTAAGCTAACACTCCTGCAAAAGAAAGTATATGTTACAACACTAATCTTGTTCTATAACAACTTACCAAGGACCAACGATATTGGAAGGAGTATCCGCTGGAGGCACAAACAAATGAAAAACCTTCCCATTGTGTTTCAACATCTGAAAAAATCATTTTCATATTAGAAAATTATCCTGTAAACATTCACGAGTCTCACATTATTTAACATTTATTTTTTAACATATTAGTTTTTAAACTGCTTGTTATTGTTCCTACCAAGAATGTAGCCAGGAACAAATTTTGGGGGAGTCCAGACAACTAATATTTTCCCGTAGTGGACAGAGAGTGTTCCTTAAAATGTTCTTGACTCGTTTCTTTGTTGAGAACAATCTTTCAGCAGTACATGTCAGTAATAGTGAATTATTTAAATAATAATAATTGTTTACTAAAATAGTAATTGAAAACATTGAAAATTAGGACCCCATTGCTGGCTACATCCTTGGTTCCTACAAATCAAGGAGTCTTTAAATACACATAACGTAGCTATGATGGGAACGGTTAATTCACTGCGAATGTTTAGTTCAACTCCAGTTCATCTTCCTCTGAGCAGCGTCAGGAATCCTCTTTACCTAGATTACCCATTTTTTTATTTTACAGTCTAGGTGTCTCTGATAAGATTCCATTTTGAGCTTCTTCATCACCAATTTATTTTTTATCTCTTCAGATGAACATAACTGCAGGTTTCAGTCCTAAGTTAAGTCTGTGTCAGCATCGAATTCCAGATGCTTCGCTACGAGCCTTTAAACATGTCATCTTGGTGTTCCCACACCAAAGCACCACCGAGACTTTACTTTGTCCTTATCTTCCCTAACTGTTACTCAATAAAGTCATGCAATGCACAATTCTAACACAGTGTTACAAAATCTGACAACAATCTCAGATAGGGATTAAAACTACCTTCACCTAATCAGGTTTTTTAGCTATGTGTGGGCAGGACACATGTACCAGAATATATCATAGATTAGTAATACCTATTTTGTTTTAATTTTCTTTACAGTACTGGTCCACCAAACCCACCAATATATTCGTTTTTAACCCCAAGGTCCAATATATCTGACACTTAGGAACAATGTCTTTCATACCAGATATCTCCATATTATAATGGTAGTTGGCTTAAATGAGATTTCAAAAGGCCATCAAGTTTGGTATAGCAATCGATAAACAAACCAGCCACATGCTGGTCAATAAAAAACACCTTGCTATTCATAATATGGTGGGGGCTATGGTGAGAAGGGTTGATTCAATACGATTGTTGAGTTTAGCTCCAGTTCACCTTCCTCTTACGTGAAGCATCTGAAATCTGATGCTGTTACAAACTTGACTCCTGAAATCTGAAGTCATGTTCGTCTAAAGGGACCCAAAAACAGTCAGTGACGAAGAACAAAGAAGCTAAACGAAACCCCTGCATAGTTTCGACTTGGTTGCTCCACTGTGCTTTGGGATTGTCATCATAGTACACTCAATCGTGCACCCGATGAGACAATGAGTACACCTCTTGCTAAACTCAACATTCACACCATACTATTGACACTGCATTTTGTTTTGTGTGAGAGCGGTCTAGTTGTCGGTATTGGCCATCAGAAGTCAGCGAGACTCACTGTTGATGGTTCATCAATTGTTGAGTTTGTGTTACTGAAATCTTTTGTTTATTGTGTAATTTATTGTTGTTTTAATAAATGTGGTATAGAAAAATCTTCAATGAGTGAAAATAAGTATCCAAGAATTGCAAGAATGACACTCCATACATATTATTATATGAATGGTTCTTAAGATCCTCTTTTAGACATCTTTAAAGGTTGTTTATATATAACATAAATATATTACTTCCACTGTCTTTTTAGCTTTTTTAGAAATATAACAAGTATTCGTGTTATTTTATAGTACATTTGTTATTATATTCATTTGAGAAAGTGCCAAAACACCAATACAGCAAATTGACTAAACCTCTAGTATTCATCAACATAAATTCTTCAATTTTTTGTGTATGTAGTAGAAAGTAACGTGTTGAAGAATAATGTTAGCATTTTTAAGGGCAACAATTTTCTTTTACCTTTCATAACAAACAAAAACAAAAATACTATTTTCTCAAAATGTTTTTATGTGTACATTTTTTATTTATATCTATAGAATTACTTTTAAATTATTCCTTCTTAAAGTAAACTTGTTTATAAACTATCAAAGCAATCACAATTAACTTAAAAAGTAAGAAATGTGTATATGTATTATTTCTCAACTCTACACTAAGAATTTTCTGTCTGGACTTTTTGGCAAATCTATGGGGAAAAGCTGGAACTACAGGTAAAAGGGTTAAACAGATGATTAGTTTTAATGTACAAATTAAGTTTATATGTAAGGAAAACATTTGTCTGTTTTTGTTAAATTTTGAAATACATGTAAACGTGTATGTCGTGGGCATTTTCTGAACATTTCAATTAAAGAATCAAATTTAAATTGTTGTAGCTAGGCCTATATGTTTTAAGTGTTTACAAAACCAATCATCAAATTAGGAACTTTAGCTCATACAGAAATGTTTGACAAACAAAGACATTCTAGCAAAAACTATTTAGTGGCCAACATACAAACTGAGGTAAACCACATTTTATGACCTGCCAAAAAGCCAGACACTTTTTACAGAAGGTACATCATATATGATAATAGTAATAAAATATTCATGGTGACTTGTCTTTGCCTATCTTAAATGGAACTAGTTCTGCAACCTTTTCCATGTGTAATATAAATCATCTTTTAATCTGATTCTTATTTTTTTACTCTTCCACATATATTTCATTTATATACTGTACAATTTTATAAATATATACTGCTTCTCTGATCACCATTATATGAGTACTTAAGTTTATTTTGAATCCGTTATTATTTCTTTCTTTGTATTTAAAACGTGTCACCATTATGTGAGTTTACTTAAGTTTATTTTGAATCAGTTATTATTTCTTTCTTTGTCTTTAAAACATATCTTCATAGTTACTAGCTTAAATAGGACATAGGCAATAGTAAATAGTAAATACTTAGCTAAAAGACCAGATAAAAGGTAGTTTGCATATCTCTAATGACATGTTATGATCCCCAGATAACATTTAAAATCAATTACAAAACATTAACAGATTCTCTGAGTTTAATTACATGGGCCTAATTTATAGCAAATGTATGTATACATATAAAACAATTTGTCTCAAAATACATAAATTAAACAAGTAGCTACTGTCTACTAAATAAATTCTTACCCACAAAAGAATTCCTAGCTTAAAAAATCTCAGCTACTTTTAACTCCCAAATAAATTCAAAACTATTTGGAGGGCACACATTAGTCAATCAATGTCTCTCCAATGAGTTCTCCACAACCAGAGAAGTCCTACATGGTGATTCTCAGGGGTTGATTCTGGAGCCCATCCTGTTAGTAATGTACATTAACAATCTGATAAGTATCATTGCTTTTAACAAAGCAAATTTATTTTATTTGCAGATGACCTCGGCTTATAAGTCATCTAATATTATAAGCTCAGCTATAGTGGTTGATGAAGCGTCAACTTCAATATTAAATTGGTATTGCGCAAATAAAATAAATTAAGTATAAATGGTGACAAGATTCAAGATCTCAGGACTGACCTTGGTTACAGAAATGAGGATGATGCTTCGTTTAAATTCCTACAAATCACACTACAGCCTAATCTCAAATAGCAAAACCATATTAGAGTATTGCTGCTTGTCTGGTCAAGGGACTTGTTATGTTACGTTCCCAAAAAGTTAGTGTTACAACTGATGTCATGTTTAAGACCTACTATGCAATATTCACAGTCATTTAACTTATAGTGTTTCCTTGTAGGGTAATGTTGGATTAGCAAACAAAGAGTTTGTCTTACAAAACAAGAGCTGTATGTTTAATTTCTGAAGTTCTGATTGACACACATTGTAGCCCACTTTATTTTATTAGCCTTGTGATTCT
Source organism: Homalodisca vitripennis (assembly GCF_021130785.1). Lineage (NCBI taxonomy): Eukaryota > Metazoa > Arthropoda > Insecta > Hemiptera > Cicadellidae > Homalodisca > Homalodisca vitripennis. The sequence continues at coordinate 117,498,634 of NC_060212.1, forward strand.
CACTCTGCCATCTTTGTATGCACATCTGACTTTTCTGTACATCAATTAAAACATTTCTAGGTATTCCAAGTCAATTGATATTCACTCTTATGAATCCAGACAAAGGTTTACACTAGAACACTCAGGTCCATGTACAGTAACACCCAAACTAGTTTTAATTGTCAGAGCATAAAGTTATTTAATGCATACCACAGAATATTAGATCAGTACTTAAGGCTATTGAATATCTGCATGTCTCTACAATACTCAAAATTTATATAGTGTTGATTTTTAATTAATTGTAATGTTATTTACTGAATTGTATTGTATTTAACTTAGCTTATTAACTAATTATACTGATTGTTGATGTTTTAATGCAACTTGTCTTTCACAATAATAATTTTTAAATATATTTAATAATAATGGTATGTTATTACCAAAAAAGACAATTAATGACTGTAAAGTTAAAAATAAACACATAACTTATAGGAAGGCTTAACGAAAAAATATTAAATAATAAATAATACATGCGTTAAAAAGAAAAATATTGCATTTTATAATAATTGTAATTAGTATGGATCTGCCTAATTTAATTGCTGACTTGTTGCTTGACCATTTTATAACATGTTGATTTGTTATCTGGTGATTGAAACATAATTACAAATCATAAATGGTATTATTAAAGAAAATTGAATACAACATCTTGATACAGTTAGAATTTTTTAAACACTAATATATCTTACACTTTAGAATTACTGCTTGATTTTTATAACACACAAACTTGAGTTATGTCTAGATTCTGTTTATAAAGACATTTATTAAACATTTTAATATGTGAGTCAGAGGATGAAAGTCTTAAATCAAATACCATAATGGTGTTCCTACAACTGTCAAAAAAATGTAGTTAATTCCAGCGGTAAACCTTGTTCAGTATATTTAAAAAATGTAAATTGTCTTAGAACTACGTTGTTGATATTAAAACAAGCTGTTCCCATCTGTATTAGAGGTAGGTCCCGAATAAATAGTGGCAAAAACAATTTTCGTGGCTCTAAACTTCTTGATTCTTAGCTGCCAACTAGAAACTACTACTACTGATATTGAATATGTCTCCGTAACAACTCCGCTTAAAGCATTGTCATTTATTCTTTTCTGCAACTTATCCCGTGAAATATGCCTCATGCATGAAAAGGTATGCCAAAAATAATACAGGTTTTACAATGCTGTAGTTGAAGTGGCTTCATCTAATTCAACAATGACAAACTTAGTTCGTTCTTAGGGCTTCGATCAACTGGGTACTACCTGGAATGACGTGTCTATTTGCTCTCCTTGCCAATCCTCTAAAAGCCTTATCAACAAGTGGGAAAGTTAATGGACTACTTAAATACTCAATATGATCACAAATCACCACAGGGTTATTCTTGACATCAATTTACTCTCTTTCATGATACGAGTATGGTTAGCTCAAGATATTATACCGCAAGATGTGGCTCATCATCCCTTTATTATTTATGATTGGCTTCAAGATTGATATGCAACCATTAGTTCCTCTTCAAATTATAACTTCAGAAAATGTGACACAGGTGCTGATTTACCTGGATACAAGGCTTAACCTACCCAGTATAACATTTTCCTGGTTTCTGTGCTCATGTTATCAAGCTAAACTCTCTAGCGAAACTAGAGCATTACATCATTGTGCTACGTGGTTCAGTACTGAACTTAAGCAAGTAGTGATAAAAAAAAACCAAACAAAAACTGTTTAAGAAAACTGGTGAAACTTGTTTTATGAGGTGTGTAAGCACCTTAGGAGTCAATGCAAACTATTAAGAGATTTAGAAATTTATGTTACCACTGATATACAGACTTCCTGAAATCTACAAAAACTAACATCAAAGTGTTTGGGTCATATATCAATAACCTTAAAACACAACCATCCCATCCTGATTGACTTAAAATAGTATTAAAGCAGAGGACACATGTTCCCAGTATGAAGCGTTTGCAGATTACTTCTCATCAGTTTATACTGGTATGTCACTCTCTTGTGGTACTTTAACATTGGCACGAACTTTAATATTCATAATCTTACTGTATAACTCTTCAACAAGTTGAAATGAAGTTTGGTGCTCTTAACCCCAACAAAGGTATGGGACCTCCTGCAATTATCATATACTGGAGCTCCGTTTAAGCACATCTTTCCCATCAAACCTGAAACTCAGTTATGTTATACCTATTTTCAAATCCAGTATTAGATATGAAGTGATAAACTTTAAAGCCAAAGTCATTCAACCTCTGTTTACTAAGGTATTTGAGAGCTTAATACTAGACAGACATACTTTTAGCCTTAAACAAGCATTTTTTGAAGAACAACAAACGTTCACAGGGGAAGATTCACTTCAACAAATCTCATCTTCCACAAAACTACGTGTCTTTGGCCTTCTTACAACCGCAACAAATTGATTGAGAAGTCCTCCTCTCCTAGACTTTTCCAAAGTTTCCGATAGGATCAATCATTGTCTTCTTGTCGTGAAACTCAAAGGCTATGAAATAAAAAGTTAGCTACTTGAATGGCTCTCAAACTATCTCGACAACCGCAGCTTGCAGAAATAGTTAATTTGCCGGCTCACACTCCAGGGCATTTCCGGAGACGTCCGGGGTCCCTCAAGGAACATATTTAGCTCCATTTTTAGGTAACTTGTTTGGAGGACTGAACACTTGCAGAATTCTCTGTTTTGGTTTAGACAGAATACAATGGATTTAAATACTAGCAAGAGTGCCATCCACACTTAATCAAGAGTCAACACCCTCATTATCATCGAATACAAACTTAATAAATCCACATTATTACAGAGTCAATAAATTCAAAGACCTTGGAGTGGTAATGTCTTCTTACCTTATCCCTTAGGACAATTACCGCTTATGTGTGCAACAGAACCAATTCCACTGATGGATTCTTATGCAGAGGTCCCCATCAACCCTAGCCACACTATTCAAAACCATAATCTGACCAATACTAGAGTAATCTTCATCCGTATGATGTTTGTACCAAGTCATATTGTTACTCTTGAACGCTTGCAAGTCAAACTTATAAGGTTTATTGGGTTTTGTCTTGGATTTTTATACCTGAAAACATCAGTGGTTCTCTTCATTTATCCCTCGGACTTTCACTTTGAACAATAAGGAAAAAGATGGCTGAACTTCAGTTGCTATACAAGATGGCGCCTTGAACCACTCTGATCTCCTGTCTTTATTTGAGTTTTGTGTACATATGACCACACTGTCTCAAGATATGCCTTGATTCAACAATCACAGTACTATTCCATGTTCCATGATGGAGGGAAACAAGTTTCTTGTGATGTAAACTTCTTTGAATCGTCCCATCAGTTTTTTCAGAAACATTTACCATTGAGAACCTGTTCTGAAAGATGAAGGAAAAAATATTCATATTACATTTGCTGGTACATCATGTCCTTGTGTTTGTACATAAGTGTGATGAATAGGGAAAAGAGAGAGAGACATGGTAGTTAATATCCACTTGTTAATCCACTTCATCTAACTAAATATTGTAATTATATATCTAATCTAAGTATTGTATAATACAATATTTAACTATTATAATTATTAAATTGTACATTAACCATAAACAAATTGCATATATTGTTATATGAGTCCTGATCTCCAATAATAGCTATATTGTTACCATAAAATTTCACAGTCAATATATTGCCTAGTTTATAAATACATTCTATTACTGTTAAATAGTTTCTTCTTATGGTTCACTGTGTACATTGTTATAGGCCTATACTGTTATTAGTTGCTATTCATGTATTATATTTTCATTATCATATTTTTGGCATGTTATTAAGTATTTAATATAACGTAAAACTTTCTTTCACTGATATTGTTTAACTATACTTCAAGTCTATTATCATATTACAATTCAATGCATATAATATACATTTCAGATGTATATGTTGGAATAAATAAAAATTATCAACAAGCAGCACTCTCATTCTAAATCCAGAGACCTAAATGAATAAGATTGATGTATCTACTGTTAAAGCTAGCAGGGTATCATCAACAAAAATGTTATTCCATACTGAAAACAATGGAGAGTTCCAATGGAATGTAAAATAAAATATAATAACATAACATGAATAAATTACATATTATGGCCTATTTGGGCTTATTTAACCAATAGGCTACTACCAGTAAATTTACAATATATGAATAATGTTACCAGCAATATATATCACAATATATGTTATTTAAATAAATATTTTCTTATTTCAGATTATCTCTATTATGGCTGAACTATATCTTTGAGAAAATACATCAAAGAAAAAGCAGTTTTAATCCTTCATTAAAAAAAAGACAATCTGACACCTTGTTAGGAAAAGAAAATACATAAATTATACCTTTTCCAAATTAATTATATTATACTCACCAAGTTATTTAAGACTGCTATTGAAAACACACATAAGTAATATCCCCTGGATACACAACAACACAAGTATACGCTGGTACACGGAATTAATCCATATCCACAAGAATATGTTCACATAAAAAAATTGATCCAGTCGATTTTAAGGTTTTTAAAACTAGGCCTAGCCTAATCTACTATAAATTCATGTTTTACACCTTCTAACGCACAAAAATTGTTCACAATTATTGATGACACTTACAAAGACATACAATACATACGAAATGTAACGATAGACATTAAAAAATCTTAACGCACAAACTTAAATCTTATCATACCAACGAATATTTTTTCATAGATTTCGTATAGCCTACACACATGACACAATTCAAAGAAATAAAACTTCACCGTCTGCCGTCTGCACTCTGCAGTAATCAAAACACTGTCGAACAACCAGCTGGTGAAACGTTGTTTGCACAACCATATGATTTAAAAACTTATCAATCTAAATTTCTTCCCAGCTGTTCTGAATTTTACTCTATAACACTTTTTTTCTACATAGGCGTAGGTAACGGATACATACACAATATATGTTTACTACTATAACTGCAGTACAGTAAAGTAAAAACCAATAATCACAAAAGTACTAATATAACGAAGTTAGTTGGATGACCACTACTACGCTGTAATCAGTTATTGTTGATTACATTTGTGAGTACTAAATTTGGTAAACTAAATCATATTCAAAATAATAATAAAAGTATAAAAGTAATTCAAGAGTTCGTGCTTTATGTAGTAGTAATATTCATGAAATATTCCAAATAATATTCATTTGAGATTTCAATTATGTGATACTCACGAAGTACTCTATAATTGTAATAATTTATGTATTTATCATTGTGTTTTAGCCATTTACATCTATTTCAACCAATGTTTTAGCGAACAACCAAATAAGGCACATAAGCGAGAATTGTTTACAAATTGTAATACTTAAAGAGAATATTTCTAAATAATATTTACTATGCCAAAAAATCAAGCAATTTAGTCTATGTCCAACACAAATTTCAATAATTGAAGAGGTGGCCATAACAATGTTGTAACTTCCAAACTCATAACTTTTCAGGGGAGAGCAACAAAGACTAAAACCTATTATTTGATGCAACAACGTTATTTTTTGTTTTTATAAAATTCAAACAAATTGCTTTGTACATAAAAAACATGCTTATTGCCATTTAAAAACATTAAACAAACACTTTTAAGTAACAATGGAATTTTTTACAGGCAACAACGTTGTAACATCATGGAAGTTACAACGTTGTTGCAGTTCAATCAAAAGTTACAACCTTGTTCCACTGTTACATGCAGACTTAGAAACAAAAATAATGAGTTTGAGTTTAGATAATACAAGAGGCATTGAACATTTTTAGTTTATTCCATACTGCCTTTACAACAGATCTTAGTTTTATTAATACTATACTTCTTATTTAATATCTTATCCTACGTAGAAGGAAAAATTAATATAAAATAATAATATGATAGTCTTAGTTCACAGATTACTTCTGGCTCTTCACAACAAAGCTTGGTTATCTTAGTTTCAAATACTTATAGTACTACTAAAATAATTTTAACAATGGTCAGTTTTAAAAATCACAAACAAAATTTACTTTAAATTAATATTTTGTTAATATTGTTTAAAAAATTAACCTTGTTGTGTAAATATAAGAAAACATTAGTTTTCAGTGATTAGATTTTCATAAAAGACTCTCTTATCAGGCGGTAAATATTTACACATGTCAAGGAGATCACTTTTCTTTCCTTTTTTAATTGGTAAGGGAGAGTCATAGGCTGGTTTTAACATATTTACATCTTTAAAATGTGGAGATTTATTTACTAATGGACCTACAAAGTTCTTTTTACGTTTTTTCAGGACTCTTTCTGGCTAGAACTAGCTTCTTCACAGTCATCTTGAGGTTCCGTAAGAGGATAAATGTTCCCAAGGCTGCAAAATATTGTGAGATTTTCGAGCCATCCCAGTGGTTGGATCATCAGCAGTTATCTTAAGCCATAGAAATTTGGTTACTTTCAAACCTCCAGTTTTCTTCATAATTTTTTTCTGCAGGGGGAGAAATCTTTGAAATCTGACAGATCATGCAAATTATGTCAAAGGGATTACTAGGCCTAGCAGCAAGAAGAACTTCTTTCCACTCCATAGGGCAGTGTACAATAGCAGTTTTCTTCTGTCTTTCTATTAAACTAAAAATCCCTATCGCAGGGAGGAAGAAAACTATGGCCACTTACAAGAAATTTCTGATGGATACATTAATTTCTGTAAAATATCTACAGGTTAATAAAAGCTGGAACATGATTAACATTGTCCAGTTATTGTTTTGCCCAACACAACGATCAGACCAAACAATCAGCCTCCTACTTTCATGGCATTCAAGACGACTGAAATTTGTAGTGGACATATTTTAGAAAACATGAAGCTATTTCAGTAGACCCTCTTGCTCCAATAGATTCATGCCACAACATCATTGTGGCCTGGCCTGTACCTAAATCGTGGATTGCATAGTTGTATGTAGAATACTGTCTCTGATAGAACATTGAAGAATGTGTTAAAGTTGGACAAAATAAACACTTGCTGAAGATCAGTGCATAATACAACAAGATTATCATTATTTTTGGCAGCTTCTTGATCTAATCTAAGATTTTCATAACCAGCTTCAGCTTTCATATGATGCATTTTACTGTCAAACTCTAAAGATTTCAGTTTTTTCTTTATCTGCTGTGTGACTCATTTCCAGAAAAAATGAATCACATGTTTTGCGCGTGTCACTGCGGGGCAGCCCAAACTTCAGCTTAAAATCACGGTAAAAAACATCAGTGTATGTTTTTTGGACAGTTTTTACATCAGGATATTTCTCGGTAAAACATGTCATACATCTTGTTCAAAATTTAAATCAGGCGATAAATACACTTTAGAGGTTTTCTTTCTACTATAATGGCTTTCTTGGTGAGGAAAGGATGCGATATGTTCCTGAAATTTTCATTATAACTTCATCAGAAATGGCGTTAGGCCTATTACTATGTGTGCCTCGTTGGTCAGTCAGATCTTCATTGTTTTTTTTTTCATTTTCTCGACTAGTACTTGAATTCTTCGTGGAGTAACACGAAAAAATATTGCATACATTTTTTTGACAAACTTTTACCTTTTCTCCTCCGATTTCTGAAGGTATATAATACCTTACAGTGCATTGCCTCCGTGATATATCTTCATGTTGAACTCGTTTTCTTGGTTCATCTAGTATTATACAGTTTGATGCCAAATATGAAGTTTGTTCATCATAGGTTTTCTCGCGGAACTGGTGGAATAGTTCCAGTTTTTTTTTTTCTGTGGATAAGTTTTGAGCATAACAGTTCCCACGGCATTTGCAGATAGGACCCTGAAACAAAACAAAAAACTAAACAATAGGCTAATAATGAATGGGACAAATAATCATTGAAGGCATTGTTAAAATGCAAGGTATTTTACAAGCTACCCTAAGCTAACTTCATCTTGTTTCTAACATCAACTTAAAATTATATTACATTTAATATATTCAGGAATAAACATGTTTTTGATCAGCCTAAATAGATATTAATATTTAATTGTGCCTACTTCATTAAAACAAGATACATCCAGTATGAAAATTAAGTTAGCCAAGGAAAGTACAGCGTTTGTTTACATTACATAACCTAGTATTAATGAAGACATACCGTTTCCATGTCATGGTTATAAAGTTATCTTGGAAATTTCAATATTAAGTAGAGAGTGAAGCCAAGGGAGACAGCTATTATAATAATAAAAGTAAAAATATACAATAGTTTATTACTGTTATAACGACAAAACAGTTTTGTAATCAAAGCAATAAATTCGTTTAGCCTAGGAAGTTACAACGTTGTTGACACTTACCTCAGTTGGTGGAAGTAAAGCACTCACTCGTTTTTTTCGGGGATGAAATATATGCCTCTCCACTATCTCTTTTCCTCTTCCTCACATTAGATTTCCATTTAGAAATATTAACTCTAGTTTTTTTTTTGCCCTGTTTAGATGTTTTATTGCATTAGATGACAAATGGACTGTATTGGAGTCAGCCATCTTTGCAAGTTACAACGTTGTTCCCCGAGCGTCTTCAAAACTCCTGTAGGGTGACCAACATTCAACAGCTGAAATAACCTTTAAAATATAAAGTAGGGAGGTTTTTTTTGTAGTGGAAGCCTGCATTTAGACACTTACAACGTTGTTCCTCCACTAAATCAATTTGTTGAAAAAATGGAAGTTACAACGTTGTTACGGCCACCTCTTCAATTTCAACAATACTTTTGCACGCTTAAAGAAAAAAATATCAAATGCACTTATTTTCACGTAATGTATATATTATTGCATTTTTTATTACCTCATCTATTATTGGAATAGCTCGAAAGGACCAGGCAGTCGGTTACTAAGATAATGTGCCCTGACTACAGTGCTGGGAAATAAATTATTTTGGTGGGGTAACAATTTTTCTATCTAAATAAGCAAATTAGAAGAAGTGGAAATCAATCTTGCTGTATGAATTAAATGAATCTACGAAAGCTGTAAGAATGTTCTTCTTTGGGGGGAAGGGATCAACTCAGAAATCCCATACCTGACACCGAAGTCAATCCAGTTGACGGCTCAGATACTCCTGTGATGCCTCTTCATAACAATACCTAAGCATGCTAAAAATCCGAAAACTACCTTTACATTCTCTACAAAAAATGTATCTGTTATTTTTTAACCAGACTCTAATGCAGGAATGAAACGGACTATCCAACCTACCAAATCTAAAACATCAAATGGGGAGCCACTATATCTTTATGACGTTAACGAAGAAGCCAAAAAGAGTTAGTCTTCCTACAAATAACTGTGAGGTGGGTTTTTTGGACTCGAGGTTGATGTCATAGCCACAACCAGATCTTTGGTTGCAGGAAATAGATAAATAAATTATCCTACAAGGACACGACCGAAGGTCAGAGAGAGGAAATATGCATAGTGTGATTTAATGCAATCCCTTCACATCATCCCACATAATTTGATACAGACATTCACATAAGCCTACACTCAAGTAATCGATGTGTTTACCTTATTTACTATTACTCTTTTCTCTTCGAATTATGTTGTATGCTTCATTTTCAATTTGAAGCGATTTGATAATGTATCCTCATATCAAGAGACTATCAAATTGTTGCCATTTATAGGTTTCTTACGTGTAAATAGTGCTATGGTTTACAAATTCCGGTCACATAAGAACCATAGGGAGATCTTGCAACGTAGCATCTGCCATAGTTATCTGCTAAATTTTCTTAAAGTGAGACAAGAACTATTGGGTAAGAGTTTCTCATATTTTGGCCCTAAATTGCATAAAAACCTTCATCTACCCTCAAATAATTTTATTGTAGATCATATACATTAAAACGTAAATATTTTTAATGTGTAAAGTAATATAATATTAGGTTCGTAAATTGATCGTTCGATGAATTCTGGAGCGAATAAACATGCAGAGCCATTTTTGTAACAGTTTGGAGTAAGGGTCTAACAGAGTGTAATGAATCATTGAAAATATACGCCCAGAAGAAATTTATTTTTAAATTGTAACTTTTTGGCAACAGTATAACAGTCTTCCATATTAATACCGTTATATTATAGTACCGTACGTTAATTGGCCGTTATCTTGAGGTTTATAAGGCGTAGTCCTGCTTATTGCTATGCTTTTTTGATCCAGAAAGTCTTTAAGGTTTTTTGACAGGAAAGATAACCCCTTTCAGTATAAACATATATGGTAGTTTAACAAGTTACAAATAAGCAAAACAAGTTACATAGTTTTCCCATTATTGTGATTTCGTGTCATGTAATGACGTAGATAAGCAAAAGAAAAACACGAGCATTCGTCAACAATCGTCGTTAAGTATTTATTTTTGCAGTATTTGGCAATGGGATATTAAAATCCATGTACAACCTTTTAAATGGAGTATTTGATGTTATGAACACAGTTCTTGGGATTTCGAAAGCGAGACTTTATAGAGGTACATTTAGAACAAGGAACAGTCATCTTATTAATTTCCCTCAAAACTCAAGGAATATTTCAACTTTTTACCCAGTGAGCCATTCAACTAACCACAGAAGATAGAGTTAAGGATGCAGCTGATATAGTTCGTTGTTATTTATTGATCCACAAACTCTGGATAGCGTGTGGATAGCTATCTCATTTTGTCTACCGGGTCTGTAAATGACATCGTATTAAATAAAGCACTAAGTTCTAAGTTAACGTTATCTAAATTTTACTGGAACGATTATTGTTAAAAATAAACAATACAGATTTTTTTACAGTTATAAGACGCAAAAGACGTCAAATCATAACATGTCTCCACTCTGTAGAAGCTTCTTCTATGGAGTAAGCTTCTTTTTCAACTGCACATCGTTCTTTGTTCATTCGACTTCAATATTCTGGAAAAAAATTATGGTTGCCTGTAAAGTCGGTTTTACGGGCGAAGATTTTACGTGACAACGTCTTTTTCTCGGTAGAATATTTATTGATATGAATATTATTAAATTGCACAATAGGAACAAGGAATTGAATGAAAATAAGAATTGCACAAATTTTAACTATAGAAATATATTTTGTTTACTAAAACATTGTACATAATTTGAAATTAATTAAAATTTGTTATTGTAAATGGTAAAGTTGAATAAAACAATTTACTAAAATTGGAATTTGAAATTCTTGCTAAACACAGTTAAATTCTAACTCCGCGCGTGGTGATTGGTCGGTTTAGTTCGTTTGTTTGGTCGCACTGTTATGACAGGTTAGAGGTTATAATTTGTTATTTTAAATGTTTGACTAGCAATACGCGCTGTTTCTTCTCAATCGACTGAATTACGATTGATTGCAGAGTGATTTAAACTAATAATTTACTTAACACTATCAACATTTGTCAATAGTATGACATAACCTATAAACTCAGTTTCTCAACTTTTGTGCCAATCTAACAATTAATCAATCAATCATAGTTTACGATAATGAAATATCAGTGTACAATTATTTACCTTTATTGTTGTAGTTGTTGTAAATGACGAATCTAAGCACTCCACATTTTCACGAATAAACATAGTTATCTGCTTTATCCCGTGCGGCGGTCCCACAGTTATCTGCTTTATCCCGTGCGGCGGACCCACTGGACGGGCATCGTAACGTTACCGGGCGTTACACTTTTTCATGAGTGACTCCGAGCCGCAACCTAATTTAAGACGTTGTCACGTCAATAAGCTAGTGTACATCCATTTTGTGAAAGTATAGCAGTAATAAAATAGTCATATGAATCCCTTTCAACTCCAAAAAATATGTTTTCATTTATAGCATAAATTGCTAATTTCTTTACTTTTCGTTTCAAGTTTTCAAATTAATCTGAGGGAATATGAAAAGAAATTTGAAACGGCTTACATTGTATTAGACTTTGAACTCTGTCCTAATAGTGACTTTGTCTGAACCCACTTAGATTAACGTAATGGCGTACAATTCGTTCTTCTTAATGAAACCGTCTCTGAAACTGAATCATAATTTACCTAATATGTCATATTTACTTATTGTTCAAATTTAATTTTTGTTCATTGTTTTATTTAATGTATTGCAAATAATAGATACAAGTTATAAGAAAATAAACTGAAATTACACCCGATTGCCTAGAAATCAGGCAGGCAGTCAGCAAATATCTCCATACCAAACACCAGGATTATCATTAAAAATACATTGTTACGGTATCAATGTTCCCGTTCCTTGGGCAAGTTAGTTTATGCATGTGAAGGCAAAGATTTATAATAAATAAGATATTATTCATAAATCCAATAAGCCCTATTCTTAAGTTATTTGTGTATGCTTTCTGTTTTATATTGTTGGACCAGAGCAAAATGTTATTAAACATCCAATAGTATTAATACTAATACTCTTCAATAATATATTTATGTAAAACGCCATTAATATAAAAATTAATATGAAATTATCGTACTTTGTTACTGAAATAACGCGTTCTTAAATTATAGTTCTATAAACGTCCACATGACAATTTTTCATATTATATAATACGCTTTTTGTAAACAAATATTCCGTGTCAGATTTTTTCATGCCAACAGTTTGCGGGGGTTTGAACAGCTTGTTTTTCTTGTTCAGTTCAGCTTGTGTCATTGTATGTTCGTTCGGTACTATTGTGTCTGTCTGTATGCAAGTGAGTGACCAAGTGTACTAGATTGTTGTTGTTCGTGTCATTTGTGTCCTTCGGCCTCTTAATAGTCAATTTGTTTTATTCAGTGGAACTTGTTTTAATAGTGTCATGTCATTGAAGAATTAGATGGTGTTTTATAAATATAACCGTAGCAGAACTGTATGTAGTATCACATACATATATTAACTAGACTTATGTTTTCTGATATAGACTTGCTATTGTCAACCAAGCAGTAGTTACATCTGGTTTCAATTCACTTATAAACTATCGTGAACAACTATTATATTACGTGTTCATAGTTTAAATTTATACATAAGGATTTTAATATTGTTTTACCACTTATAAAGGTTATCAACCTGTTGACAATGGGTGATTCATTCACAAAACCTTAGCTAACCTCTTTTCAAGTAGTGGAGTAAACTCTTTCCAATAAGCATTTTGGTTTACTATGGATCAATATGTGCATCCACAAAAGGCCTCTTATAATTATGTTGGGCCAGTTAGTAATAATATAAGTGATTTAGACAATACAACTGAACCAAGTTATGGCAGAATAGGGTTAACACCTAAAGTAACAGATTGTCAAGGGCCTGGAAAATCAAGGTCAAATGGATTTCTATCCAGTATGAATGGGATTGGTTCATATGATGATAATTCATCAGGAATAGCATCAAGATCTCTACCTGCTAGCAGTAGCAATTCACCTGTCCGAGCTGTAAATTTGCAAGATAAAAATAGATTGGCTGAATCTAAACAGAGAGCCCCCGGAGCAATAGAAAGTATTGCAATTGAAGGCTCTGGTCCACCTAAATATCAACAATTGTCTGATTACAAAATGTATGAGAGAGGCAATATTATAGCAGCGTCAAAGTTTGCTACACCCAAGCAAGTGGAAACTATAACTTCAAATATTTCAAATATGTGTGTAAATGAGAGACCAGCACATTCACAGGTTTATGCAAATCCTAATATAAATGGTGCAGTTCATGGTGTAATTGACCACAACAAATACTACAGCTCATCGCTGGTGGTAAAGCCAGGTGCCGCAAGTCCAACACACAGCCACAGTGGATCTAGCAGGGAATCAAACAGCCCCAGAACCAGTGTTGCGGGAATGCCAAACTATGACTATTCGAAAAATTCACCTTTATATGAAAACATTGATTATTATAATTCTAGAGCAGCACCTCAAGTACCTCCTTATTACCACCAGCTGCCACAAACACATTCCAATACACATTCAAGCCACAGTTCTCAAGATTCGAAACATTCCAGTCCTAGAACCAGTTATATCAGTGTTGATAACAGCAGTAACTTTAAATATGAGACTAACTATAAGAAAGCTCAACCTCAAGTACCGATCGGCAACAAATTTAGCAGTTCCACTTCTTTTGGTAATAACAAAGATATTCCAGTTCCACCATATGAAGCTCCTCCAGTGTACGAGAACATACAAGACTTAAACAAGATGCAGAACTATGAATCTTCAAGACCAGGTCCCCAGGTTCCATTACATGTTGAACAAAGGCAAACAATGGTTTCACAAAACACAATGCCTCCTCCATATCCAGTGCATAATCAAGCAAATACTGGCATGTGTATCCCTCAACCTTCACAACAACATTCGGCTTCTCAACCGTCTCAACAATACTCTACAACTCAAAAACAGCCAATTCCTATTGCACATGCAAGTGGTTATGAGCAACGACCTCACTCTGCTTTACCTAATCCAGTTATATCCAAATCAATATCGACACCAGCAGCGTCTGCCGGCACTGGACAAACTTCAGTGGCAATGAGTAACCAGTGTTCTGTGATGTCAGGTATAGCAGGCAGCGTAAGTCCTGTTCCACGAGATAGCTCTCCTAGCCCTACTCTATCAGCAAAGATGAAAGCTATGCCAGGAAGTGGGAAAAATTTACTCCCTTACAATGTAACACCACCTCGTTCTCAGGTAAGTCATAAATTATTTGCATCTATTGTCACAAGAATTAGTAGTTTCTTAGTCCATTCAGTGCCAAAATTCTCTGTTAGCAGTCTATGTCAATAAAATATATGAGAAGAGCTAGTGTCAATTTTTAGAAGTTTTATAATACAATTTAAAAAATTATAAAACTAAGGTTTAAAACTGGGACTTGTTTAGTTACTTCTCTTTTGGATGCTAGTTTTTGTAATTTTACATAGGTTACCTTCATTTTATTTCTATTTAATACAATATAAAGTAGTAGGCTATACAATTTTATTCAGTAAGATTCCACTTAATATTTGCATTTGAGATAATATACTTTTACAGTCTTGGAATCAGAAAAATATTTTGGAAAAAGCAAATTTTGAGGTTGATGTGACCGATATTTTGTACAAAGCGGTTCTTAAATCTTAATATGAACTTGTACTTTTGAAACTAAGTATCTTGTAGATTAAAATCTATTTTATAGATGATTTGTAAACTAGGCTCTACATGTATACAGATAGTGCCCACTTAAAAAAAGTCTAAGTTAAATCTAAATGTAGTTTTGTCTTTTTTCAAAGTTATAGACCGTCCCCAACCTCATATTAAATTCTTTATTTCTAATGAGTGAAAGAACTGTAGAGGATGTAATGCCAAGTATTTCAACAATGTTTGATTTCTACAACTTCGATAAACACTACCTTGTTGACAAGCAAAGAAAACTTGTATGTTTTACTGTGTAAATAAATGACTAATGACTAATTACCTGCAGTAAACTGTTAGGGCTTTTTAGTTACACTAGTTATGTTTGTTGGTATGACAGTTTCAGTAGGCTGATATACAAAAGATAGAACATTTTATTTTCAGTAGAAACAATATAATATGTATACAATTTCTAATAGTTTTGAATAATATATTATTTGTGATAAATCAAAATGAAAAACACAAAAAAAAATTACAGTTTGCCTTACAAAATTCCAAATTGTACTAATGTAATAAAACGATCACTTAATTAATATAACAATAATAAAAAAAGTTCAAAAATTATACTGCTTGTTCCAGGTATTAGTTCATTAATAAAATTGCCATATTAGTTAAGTACTTAAAATACTTAACAATACAGCTGCAATAAATAATTCTTCAAATACGCTTTTTAAATATAAAATAAAATTCAGTGACTCTTATGTTCAACATATTATCAAAGCTTTACCTTCTTAAATATGGCTATATCTTTATTTGCCACCAGATTGGAAGAGCCTATGGCTAGACTTTGGATCGGAGCTATAGATAGTGCATTTTCAAACCCTGTTTGTGACTGTAGCATTTTTAATTAGTACTATCAATTTTTAACTGTATGGACTTCCCCTTATTCTGTTTGATAACATCCTCCCATAGGCCAGTGGCTCATGAGAACGGGCTGAATAAGGCTTAAATGGCAATCAGCCTTTCCGTAAAAGTATTAATAAATCGTAAAAGAATACCAATAATGTAATTCTTACAAAACATGTAAAAATAAGCACTTTTCATATTTATATTCAATGGTCCCAATAATAAGCTTATTTCTAAATTAAATAAACTAAAAATTAATAATCCTTTAAGAGATAAGCTCCTTCTTTTGGTATCTATTCTAGATTTTATGTGAAATAAGTCATAAAAACTTGACATATAGTCATCTTCTGGATAGTTCTTTTATTCTGACACAGAGATACGCCAAACACTTCAAGCTCTATATCTAATAAACCAACAGAGATACAGATACAGGCTACCACTTTTTGTGGACGAAGATAAGATAAAACATGTTTAGGAAATATTTAAACGATGAATATTTAGAACTCTTTATATGGACACTGATGAAAATATGCAAATTTGAAATTTTAGGAGTATTATTTTGCAATTATTCTAAATTATAACAAAAACTGACTATGTCAGATCTTTACACATTTCTGAGTGCTTTTATTATGTGCTATCTTGACATACATCTCATCATTCGTTTATTGCCTTTGTCATTGAACCACAACTACATGTCACTGGTTAAATAAAATACTTAGATTCACTGGATTTTTTTGACCTGAAGTGTACAATTTTTATCACATTATTGAACATAAACACTTTTTAATGTACACTTACATTTTTTTGTACATTTAGATGTAAACCTTTCTAAAATTTCTAATGCCAAAATGCAAGATATTCTTCAAATTTAAATTTTGAATGGATTTGACAAGTTTCTCACCTATGTTGTGAGTGAAAATTGAATATTTTTATAATTTATAAAGTTATTCCGGTTAAATATACCTGACACGTGCATTATTAAATAAAAGTTTAACAAATTTAGTATGCTGTGATACAGAATGTTTTATTTACCTTAAAATGGTGAAGATCTGTAGCTAATGGTAATTACTGCTTTCTAATAGGGAATTTTAAATAAGATTCTGGAGAAGATAAAAAACTTTACAGTGAACTGGCTTTTTTTAAAGAATTCATTTGGATAGTTAAACTGGAGAAGATAAAACAATTTTATGTTGGTGAACTAGTTATTTTTTTTTAAATTCATTTGGATAGTTAAAATTTAGTTATTTTTTTACTGTTTTTCTGGAAATTGGACTTTAGCACTTAATGTACAAAGCATGCATGTGTATATGCAATATGCATTCTTGGAAATAAAATATGTAAAATCCTGAAAATGAGCTATTAGGATTTTAAAAATACCTGTATGATGCCTATAAAACAGTGTTGGGTAAGTTAATTCTCTACAGTTGCTATATCAACTCTAATTGTTTTACTAATAGAAATTTATTTTAATAACTTGTTAAACGATTATAGGTCTTTCAAAGAGAAAGTAAACTAAAAATAATAATTCTAGTTGTATCTTCTATACTTATTGACTATTTATCATTATACAATATAAAGACAAATTATAGATTTTATAGATTATTATAGATTTTAAAAAGTAAAAATTTAACTTTTACAAGCTTTTACGGGATCTGAGTTTGAATTTGTGTCCTATTTCAAGGAATGTTTTTCTTTTTCTGACAGAAATGCGGGATTACCAAAGTCCACACTGGTGGGTGAGGAGGGGGGGGGGGTAATTTTGATCAATACTTTCCCAGCCTCAGATTAAGTTAGAGAGTCTAATATAGGAAAGTACCGATTAGAAATACTCTTGGCTATCATTGTAGTGTTACCCTGTATTCTGGTAGACTAACATAGCACAAAATACCTGAATAGTCCAAGAAATAATTTTATCCCAACACCTATATACAAAAACAAATAAATAAGTGAAACAACAATAAATAATATATAACAATTTCCAAATCAGATCTTTTCTCTTGATCCCAATAAATTGTTAAACCGATTCTATCGCTAGTAACTCAACGATAGATTCAACTCTCTGAGACTAAAAATTTGTTGATGCTAAAATCTTAAGTGCTCTATTACCTTAATTATTATTATACTTTGAAACAATGTAAAAACAATGTCAAACACTATACTGGTTGAACAACTTTTAACTCATTACTGCACTAAAATTAGTTGAAAATAATTGACATGAACACTTTATTTATTGGAACGTTTCCAAATGTAAAAAGTCTAGGAACAATAAAATCTGACGAGCCTAGAAATAATCATCATTTTATTTTAGAATAGCCTTAGACGTTTTTTGTTAGGAATTAAAGTAATGGTATGGAGCTCAAATCTGGATTCTTGGTATAATAAGCTAACACATTACTTATCATTTAGCTGCCAGATAATCGCTTTAAGTACGAAGTTTAAAAGATGCCACTACTAAAGTTTAGGTGTAAAATTAACATGTTTACTTTTAGGGGCCAACTGAAGCAGAACGTAAAATTGAGGAGCTAACCAGGCAACTTGAGGAAGAAATGGAAAAGCAAGAAGAGGAAGGAGAATATTTTGGTAAGTAATCTTTCTCTTATCTTTTAGTTTTTAAACCAAGATCAGAGGAAGCTAAAGAGCTATCTAATTATTTTAGGAAAAGAATAGCTAGAATGTGTCTGCTAAGCAAAATTTGTCATTTTGAAGTACCGTATCATTGAATACTAAACAAAAATAATTTTCGTCCAAGTGGTGTGTCACAAGTACGTGTTATATTTGTATTGACACCTAAGCATGATTATGGCTACCAACTAAGAGCACTGAGCCTGTTTGAGTATCTAGTGTTGTCAAAACCATGTAATATCTACGCATTGCCAACTAAGCCCGATATGTAGCTCCCAGCTCAGAGCACCAAGGCTGTATGAGTACCTAGTGTTGTCAGAACCATTTGATATTTACGCATTGCCAACTAAGCATGATATATAGCTCCTAACTGAGAGCACCAAGGCTGATTGTGTACCTAGTGTTGTCAGAACCATGTGATATTTATGCATTGCCTACTACACGCAGGATATGTAGCTCCTAACTGAGAGCACCAAGGCTGATTGTGTACCTAGTGTTGTCAGAACCATGTGATATTTACGCTTTGCCAACTAAGCACGATATATATCTCTTAACTGAGAGCACCAAGGCTGATTCTGTACCTAGTGTTGTCAGAACCATATGATATTTACGCATTGCCAACTAAGCACGATATATAGCTCCCAGCTCAGAGCACCAAGGGTGTTTGAGTACCTAGTGTTGTCAGAAGCACGTGATATTTATGCATTGCATACTACACGCATGATATATAGCTCCCAACTGAGAGCACCAAAGGTGTTTGAGTACCTAGTGTTGTCAGAAGCATATGATATTTATGCATTACCAACTACGCACGATATATAGCTCCCAACTGAGAGCACCAAGGGGATATTTGAGTACCTAGATGTTGTCAGAAGCCTGTGATATTTATGCATTGCCCACTATGCACGATATATAGCTCCCAACTGAGGGCACCAAGGGTGTTTGGGTGCACCTGGGATCATTCTGTTGTGTACAATATTATAGAAATAGGATCATTGTCATGCCAGCACTAGAATACTGCCCATTGTGTAACTTGCAGTTTGTGGTTTGGTTATCAACATTGCCAGAGCTATTCATAGGGTTTGTGGTGGGTGTGGTTATCAACATTGCAGGGCTGTTTGTAGGGTTTGTGGTGCCTGGAACAATCATAGCCTTGGTGCCTCCCCACTCCACAAATATAAATATAATATCTAAATATAAACATAGTTATCAAACTTAAGGTATCTGTATCTATTCTTTACAATTTTGTTTTCATGCTTGTATGCTCATCATCTAAACTCTGGCTGTGGGCTTTGTTGATATCATGCTTCCTGCTTCAGCTTATAACATCAACCTCCCTATTCAATGTACAACCATGGTACTCAGGGCAGGTTGCCCCTCCCCATAAACATTGCCATTTGTGAAGTGCCTGATGATGAAATCATCTGCACAATAAAAAAAGTAATATTGGAAAATGTATTAATTTACTAGTGATAATAATTACCATTGGTGTTATAATTTTTCCTGGTCTAGCTGTTTCTTTTTCTTTTTTTATGATCACTTTCTATCATCTAATTATTTAAAAATTAGTTTACATCATTTTTACAGATTTTGTATTCTATGCGTTATATTTAGTTGTCTTAGTCATTTTTAATTTTTACAACAAAAAATTTGTAACTTTCATTTTTTTACCATGTATGTCTGGTTGAAATGGACAATTCCAGTGCACGTGCACTTGGTTATAATTTATACACTTTTGTGGCATTTTGGTTTGATATAACATTTTGCCTGTGCTGGTTGAATTTGTCAGTAAGTTGTAAATAGGAATGTTTTGAGGTACCTGCCCAGACACTCGTCTACTTCCAGAACAGTGGCTTTTCACAAGCAAGACTTATTATCTCAAAGGAGGAGGAAATTATGTTGTCCCTCCCCACCAGCTCCTCATACTTGGATGTTCTTGCAAACAAAAATTGAGTGCCCCTATGTCATCAGTCATTCACTGCTCCCTCCCCCCCCCCCATATTCTTACCACCCCTTTTCATCATCCACCAGCCATTTCCATATAGTAAGGCATACATTAATTATTTACACCTCACACGTAAGAAACCAGAGTATGATTTAATACGTTCAATCCCGATGACCCCACAGTAGTGTTGTACACATGTCACACCATCAGTACTGATGACCCCACAGTAGTGTTGTACACATGTCACACCATCAGTACTGATGATGCCACAGTGTTTTAGAGTACAGGGGTATTATTAAGACCCAGAATGTTTTTTATTCATTAATACATTTTAATTATCGCTATATTAAAAAATGGTTATTAAGATGTCTCAGAATACCAAATTGACCTTGGTTTCTGGAAATCAGGTTTCTAAGCATTGATTATTTTTTTTATGTTAACAACTTGTGTGTCAGCTGATCTGATTAGTTGACTCGATTCGCGCAAGTCTCTCACATGTTTATATTACTGTTAGCTAACTCAGATTCTCGCTATTTTCTCATATGTTTCATTATTATGTCACGCCAACACCATTAGTATCGGTGACCAAAGTCACGGTGGTGTCAAAGTACTTATGTAAAAAGTAATATATAATCTATAAAAATGTTTTTATCCAGCAATTTTATTACTATACACACCACTTGTGTGTATGTATTATACCAAAAGTTTCAACACAAATATTTATATATGCAAATATATACATCTGATAGTACTGATTGTGCTACAGTAGTATCAAAGTAAAAACTTTTTTGTAAAAATAATTATATTTCGTAATTATAATGCTAAATGAATACAATAGGTTAAAAGACTAAGTTTGGAATTTTGGATACTACGCTGGGCTTGAAAATGTTAACATGCATTAAAAATATTTTTTTACTTTAAATACTTTGTTTTCCAAAGTTTATACAATTACAAGATTATATACAATAATAACAATAATTACTGTTAAAAACAACTTGATGGATTTTAAAAGTCTTTCTTGGAAGTAAAAATATGGCATGACCTATAGCTTATTTAAGTTTTTTTTCTTTCTTGTATATGGATGAAATTGTCATTTACTTCACCTATACTTAGCTGTTTGTTATTTATGATTTAATGCAAAGCACTGCTGCTCAATAAGTCTGCTGTAAATATTTGAAAAGGGCTTCTTAGCAAGCAATTAATTTTTAAACCTTCCATTGCTGGTACAAAGCCCTCATGGGAAATGTTCAAATATGTGAAAACAACCACTGTTATGGCTTCTTCTTGCAATACTGAGCGCGAGTGGGCTGCACATGATTATTGAAACACCGCCCTCGGCAGTCTGGCGGTTTGCACTTTTCAACGAGTCGCTGACCAGGGTGGATTAACAATATCTATTCAATGAAACCGATGTTAAAAATTAAAGTTTCGAATGTTGGTTTACAAAATTGCACGCCTAAGGTAATGACATTAAACTGATTTTTAAGTGCTACCGTACACAAGGATTGCTGGACATTTTGGACATCCAGACGTAATTTTTTTTTTTGAGTACCATAATTGAAATGTTATCACATTTTCTACAGGCAATTTATTGCGCCATATTGCGCTTGGAGTGATGAGCTGAGTGAACTTGAGGTAGTGCTGGGTGTCACCTAGTAGTGATGTGGAAGGCTTCAAGAGTATATTGCGCTTGGAGTGATGAGCTGAGTGAACTTGAGGTAGTGCTGGGTGTCACCTAGTAGTGATGTGGAAGGCTTCAAGAGTATATTGCGCTTGGAGTGATGAGCTGAGTGAACTTGAGGTAGTGCTGGGTGTCACCTAGTAGTGATGTGGAAGGCTTCAAGAGTATATTGCGCTTGGAGTGATGAGCTGAGTGAACTTGAGGTAGTGCTGGGTGTCACCTAGTAGTGATGTGGAAGGCTTCAAGAGTATATTGCGCTTGGAGTGATGAGCTGAGTGAACTTGAGGTAGTACTGGGTGTCACCTAGTAGTGATGTGGAAGGCTTCAAGAGTATATTGCGCTTGGAGTGATGAGCTGAGTGAACTTGAGGTAGTGCTGGGTGTCACCTAGTAGTGATGTGGAAGGCTTCAAGAGTATATTGCGCTTGGAGTGATGAGCTGAGTGAACTTGAGGTAGTGCTGGGTGTCACCTAGTAGTGATGTGGAAGGCTTCAGGAGTATATTGGAGTTTTTCACTTCACCCCTAACTTTTAACTAGGGTAGTCTGTATGTGTTTTTCCACACATCCCATGAATAGTCAATGTACAGTGAAGACAGTTAGCATGAAAGTTGGTATATTGAATTGTAAGGCACATGTGAAGTAATGATTTTTTAATCTACAGACTATAAGAAGATGACAAGGCAAGCTCAAATGTGGCACTGGAAACATAATTAATTAAAACCAGAAATATGTTAATTAATTATGTTCAAAACATAAATAAGTACCAGCGTGGATCAATTCACTTTGGAATGCCTGTTTTGTAAAGAATGAGTATACTCCTAGTTAAAATGTATCAAGCGATTTAATATTGCTACAATGTAATTAAATAGTCAGCAGCCATCTACACGCCGTCATGAAGTTGAAAATTAGAATACTATTCCTGATCTAATGTTGAGAAGATTGATGTTTATTTAGGCTTTAAAAGATCCTGAGCATTTTTTGATGTAATTCTTCACAAAATATTTTAGTAGGTGAGTATTAGCAAAGCCAATCACTTGATGGGCTGCAAACATTTTATTTCTCTCTTGTATGATATCTTGAGAAGGAACTGATAGATATACTACATGTATTTTCATTTTTATGTTAGGAAGATCGGGTTTGATGATGATGGTTGTCCCCCATAGGAGTTGGCTGAGCGTTAGTGAATGTTTTGTAAATTAATCTTATGGGTCACCATGATGGTAAAAAAAAAACTTGGACAATTAAGAAGTTTTTAAACAGAGTACAATCATATGACATTTTAACCCTTCCCACGCGGTAAACGGATATATTCTTCAAAGTCTATTTTGTGTCATTTAATAAATTGTAGTTGCCATGGAATCTGCTAGAGTTCAAGGGAGTGTTGAATACTTTTTCCGAAAGCAGATGTTACAGTTTGAACCTCATTGGTGCATCGCAGTGGTGGGAGGGCGTGGCTTTGTCCCTCGTGGCGTGATTTAGCCTCAGTCTGCGGCAAACCATTACGCGGTAAACGGATATATCCCAGCACGGCATATTTTAGTGTTTAACGCTGTTTTGCCATATTTCCTTATTTACTGTTCGTGTTCCTGTTGTATTTAGCAATATATTATCTTTTTATTTTGTTATTACTTTATTTGTTGTGTCGTTATAGGCCTATATTGTTCTATGCAATAGCAAATCCTGACGATTTTTTGTAAAATTTGAAAATTTGTTAAAAAATATAGGGTTATGATTATTTTATAATAGCGTATTATTTTTATTCCTAATAGCCACCACTAACTAAAAAAAATTAGAGTTGGTAAATTGTAAAAAAAATTTAAAGTTAATTACGCGTTATGAGTCAAAATTGAAAGATAAATTCCGCGTGGGAAGGGTTAAAACATGTAACATTGTGACATGTGTAACCTAATGAAATGAGTAATAGACTTGAAATTTTGCATGCAACCTCATGATCCCTGGCATGCAATAGGTAGTAGTATGGTGTACTGGTAGCTTGTACCATTATAGGTTAATTCCTGACTACATCCAAACTTATTTTACTCAAAAACAATGTACTCTCTAAAGTTACAGTTTGTACTGATTATTAAGTTATTCCTCTGTAGGACCAGAAACATGTCTATGTTAATCCATTTTTATCTCAAAGTTCAAAATAGTTTATTAAAACAACCAAAAGATTGAAATTAATGTTGGATCCTCTGAGAGTCAGTGTTAATCAATCAAGTCAACCCTTAGAGCACTGGATAAAAATTTCTATATTTCTCCTTAGCATGCAATTAGTTAAAAAAAAACTAGTGTTATTTAACTTAAAGTTCTATTTGAATTAGGATTTCTGAGGTTAACGTAGGAAGTAAAAAATGAAGACAAATTTTTGTAACAATGTTTAAAAGATATTTTTACACATAAATATATGTAAAAAAAACATGAAATTTTCCAATAAACAAAAAAACAGAAAAACAACTATAATAAAATAACACAAAATTGAAATCTCTGTTAGTCATCCTACAGTCGCTGAAAAGAATGTTTAACTGTAACATACAGCATGCTACTTGACGTAGGAATAGAGCTTATGAGCAGATTTCAAGATATGCACTGTCATTCTCTATATTCAGAAAAAGTCGTCATACGCACCAGCGTAAACGGAATAAAAAGGCATTTCAGATTGCTTACATGTGGCTGAGAATTACAAATAGAGCGTAGCTTACATTCAGTTAATATTTTAATGCATTTAACACCAGTTTTACAAACAATTGTGTGCATTCAGCGACAAAACAGTAGTGAAATTTGTCGTCATAAGCAAGTTGAAGTTATCTTTACCTCAATATGCATGGGAAGGGTTAAGTAAGGCTAAAAGTGAAGAAAGAGGGCTATTTACCTTCTGTAAGTACTATTTAATCCAACCTCATTAGAATACCATCATAAAGAGCCCAAGTTGGTTAAGGCATCAGCTCTTTCATTCCCAAAACTTCCATCATGAATGGGACCCTACAGTCACATTTTTTATTCTGCCAAGGAAAGAAACAATGTGATAACAAGAGTGCAACTCCTTTAACACTGCTAATCCTTCAACTGCCTATACCACAGATGAAGATTCTGACTAGCACATTCCATAATGGCTGTGACTTCTGCCTGAAAAACTGTGGGATTAGGACCCATACGGACCACGAGCTTCTTGCTTGGTCTCTTTCTCACAATCCCAGCCTGTACCATTTTTTGTTTTAAAGCCATCCGTAAACCATTCAAGTTTCGCTGGTGGTAGAGGTTCCTTTCGCTCTGACCAAGCCTCCCTAAAAGTATCACAACTGTGAAGAGTTTATCAAAAGAAAATTCAGACCAGAGATCATGTGCAAAGCATCCCTCTGAATAAGGATACTAATTTTGCTGTAAGTTCATGCCACTCTTGCAGCCCAAGGTTATTATAACCCTTACCTACTAAGGACAATAGGCACTCCTTCTGGCCATAGCCCAAACAATGTCCTAGGGAGCAAGGTTGAGACAGCAGTTTAGAACTACACCTGGTGCACATGGAAGGCACTTAGTGGTGGTATCCTACGCTATCCTTTGGATGTTAGCCAAACTGGCTACTGCCATCATGACCTCTTTTTTTCCACCAGACAACAACCTAACACAATTCTAATCACGAAGACATTAAGCCAATACTGAAGCCTTGGCTCAAGTCACAAGAGCCTCCTATATACATTACCCACCACTTTTCGCCAGTGACAAGAAAGAATAGATCTATATAGGTTTGGAAACTTGTCAACTCTGGGCTCAATCAAAAGGTAAAGAAGTTATTGGGATTTGATCAAATGCAGAGGTGCTTGAACCTAAGTATGACTGACTGTCTGCTTACATCACTAATCCCCTGATTGTAGGATTCATCAGTCTTGAGGAATCAGCGGTTTCCTCAGATATTTCTTCAAACATGATAAGAGTGTTTTCATAAACCACTGCAAACTTGACCTAAACTTGACACAAGTTATTTATATGCTCGCATATCAAACCAATGTTAGCATGTTCCTTTATTGTGTAGTGTGTCTTCATTGTGCCAATGTCATATCAAAAACTTTCAGAGTCCAGAGAATAATAAGTTTTTTCATAGAACGCAGACAAAGACAAATCAGTTGGTCCTCCATTGTTACAAGTGCAGCTAGATGCTGTCTGTGTACTGGTGGGCTTTTAGTTTGAGTCCTTTGCGTTAGCTTTTTGTTGTTGCTTACTGTGAAACATATGAAACAGTAGTATCTTGTCGTATAGGATTGTAATACCAGTTTTCAGTGCTTTAGACATTTTGCATTTTCAGTCACAATATTTTCCACCTATTATATTCTTATGAGTTAGAAAAAAATTCTTTTAAGAGTGCTCAGTAGTTAATAAGCACCTTAATTATTATGTCTGACTTAAGTGCTATCACAATTCGATCTATTTTAGAGCATTTATATTACATGTCAAAGATAGTGTACTACTAGTACAATCAACATTACTAATAAATATGGTTAAACAGAACCATGTGACTACAACTAGCCTGGCTATTGGTTTACAAGTAATTGAATTATGAACTACAAATTGCGATTACTAAACTACTGAAGTTGAAAAATGTATGTCTAAACTTATCATTAATGTCAGTACGTTCTGAAAATTGCATTAAATATGAGTAGTTATGTGTGTATCTTCACGTACACTTTCCATCACTTGTTACAAGATACTTTCAGACCTCTGCAATAAGCTGATCCTAGCGGCCGTGGCGTTTGCTAAAAAGGCGTTACATTTCGACACTGTCTTACTCACTAGAGAGCAAAGGTGTTGACCGTTGGGACTGGTTATATATCCATGTTTGGGTGCCACAGCAGCGCGAAGCCCGTCTCGGAGCGGACAGTCCACTCAAACCGAATGTCAATGACACGATATACCTACTTGTACGCACGCCTGCTTTTTAGACGTCTTGTCGGTCTTAGGACGGCCTTCACCAACCAGCCCATGTAACTTGTACTTTTGCCAATGGGTAACTCTCGCCGACCTTGCGATTTCCGCTGGTAGGAAATCGGACGCGTATTAAATTCAGCGCCGCGCGCGTTTCTGTTTACCCCAGCCGGGTTTCTCAAATCTTGTTTGGTGTGAAATGTGTACGCTGTAACACGTAACAGGTATATGTTTAAGATTGAGATCTGTCTTCCTTCACACATGATGGCCATTCTTGATTAGAAGAGAATTGTAAGGTCCAACAACCTCACGTTGTCGAGGTAAGAAAGTCCGCTGCATGTGTCATACTGGTGGTGACATTCTAACTTAAGATCCTCGCCCTTGATCGAAGTCTCCGATGGCAGAAGTCCATGTAAATGTACCCTAGATCTAAGGTCTCCGATTGCAGAAGTACGAAGTGTTGTACGTGTAAATGTACTCTTGAACGAAGGTATCCGATTTCAGAAGTTGGATGTGTAATTGTACCCTTGATCGATGTCTCCGATGGCAGAAGTCACGTGTAAATGTACCCTAGATCTAAGGTCTCCGATTGCAGAAGTACGAAGTGTTGGACGTGTAAATGTACCCTTGAACGAAGGTATCCGATTGCAGAAGTTGGATGTGTAATTGTACCCTTAATCGATGTCTCCGATGGCAGAAGTACGAAGTGTTGGATGTGTACCCTTGATCGAAGGTCTCCGATGGCAGAAGTACGAAGTGTTGGACGTGTAAATGTACCCTTG
Organism: Homalodisca vitripennis; assembly: GCF_021130785.1. Classification (NCBI taxonomy): domain Eukaryota; kingdom Metazoa; phylum Arthropoda; class Insecta; order Hemiptera; family Cicadellidae; genus Homalodisca; species Homalodisca vitripennis. The sequence goes on from NC_060212.1 coordinate 117,526,528, forward strand.
ATCGAAGGACTCCGATGGCAGAAGTATGAAGTGTTGGACGTGCAAATGTACCCTTGATCGAAGGTCTCCGATGGCAGAAGTATGGTGTTGGCCGTGTAAATGTACCCTTGATCGAAGGTCTCCGATGGCAGAAGTATGGTGTTGGCCGTGTAAATGTACCCCTGATGGAAGGTGTCCGATGGCAGAAGTATGACGTATTCTGTGGGTTGCCCCGGTAGCGGTAGTGTCGCGGGGGCTGGCGCGGCGTGGGTCCGTCAGTGGGCTCGTGTCCGTGTCGCGCTGCTCTTGTACCTGACGAGTGCTCCACGTGCTCCTGCGGCCACCCACGCCGTGTGACGGTCCTCAGAAGTGGTGCGGTCGCTGGGCTAAACATTGCATTTCCGGGAACTCGGGCACTGGTCGATTCGATGCAAGATTGTGTCTGTGTGTGGACTAGCTGATATCGTTATCAACAGTTTTCAGTGATAAAGTGTTGACTTGTAGATTTTAGTTGTAGACCATAAGTTGTTTATGTGCAGTGCAACATAAATACTAAATATTGTATTAAGTGGTGTGTGTAAAAGCCAAAGGTTATAAAACGCGTAAGCTTTGAGGAAAGCCGTTCAATATTTGTGAGCCACAAAAGGTTGTTTATAGCTTTTGTTTGTTTTTTTATTTAAAATTTAACTTTAATTAATTGTCGTTTCGAATCTGTTATTTTAAAGTTATTAACTAGTTCCAGAATATTATGACTGTTACTTTTGTTTTCCAAAAAGATGTGGCAAATTTTTATATCTCCGTAATATTGATGGCCCAGCTCAAATAACAATGTTGCTAGTTTTAATCTTGAAACGCAAATTATAAAAATGCTTCTGTCCGTGTACCATAATTTGCAAACACGAATTTTCAACTAGGGCACAGAATAATCTTCGTGTTGTTGTGTGATAAGTTTCTATCGTGTTATAAGATAACTCTGTGATATCCCTGTTTGCCTGATTGAATGAGCCAAAACATAAATTTTCTTCATATTCATGGCTTACATATAGAAGGGTGCTTCTTACGAAAATAATAAAATATTCATAAATGTAGTACATTTTCTGCAAAATTATTTGTTTATGTCGTAATGTTTTTTTTTTTTTAACTTATTAACTTTAACTTATGTGGCGTTTAGTCATTATTGTATGTCATTGCAATTATTTATTACTTGAATTGTGACAACGGGACTGTCATAAACAATTCTTTATAATATGCAAAGACCGTTAGTAACAAGTTTTTTTTTAATAAAGTAAATGTCAAATCCAAAACATATCAGAAAGGCAAGTCGGCTATATCCCTGATTTATAAACACGGTGTTAAATTTCGCATACGATAAGTCTCTAAAGTGCACTTGTTACACCATGAAACTTTTAATTTTAATTCCGGATACTCTTCATTTGTAAATGTGATTGGAAATCGAACGAATCAGCGAACACGATTTTTAATTTTTTTTACGATACTCTGAGGAAACCAATCGATCGCTGGAGAAATTCCACTGCGGTAAATGAATCGTGTAATCGATCCATGAAGAATATTAATGTGTACGGTGTGTTTCGATATTGTAATCGAGCTAGATGTCGATTTGAAATGTTATTTTGGGCTGAAGATGTAGTTGTGCATTCATAGTGCATTGGCGGTCTGATACAATAAGTGGCCTTCAAACTGATTTACGTCCGTGGGCTGATGTGGACTCCCTGATGGACAGTATACATGCGACATGCCATAAGCGATTAGAAGAACGTAGTAAAATCCACAATCATCACCTCTTAAAATTTCGACGAAAGCTTAAGAAATCTAGTTGGTGGGAATTTAAAATAATGTACCTAGGGCATTCTGGAATTGTATGGAATTAGTTAGCATTCTAAAAGTAAGATAGTTTACCAGTTTTTGTTCCAGTAATTTATTGAAGTCGTCATCGGTATAGGGTAAAGTAGGGGACAAATATTGCCTAAAAATAAGCTAAAGCCTTATTTACAGAGCTGTCCATTTAGGATAGTAAGAAACCTATTTGCTGAAGATTTTCAAAAGTGTACCTAGGACATGCTGGACATTTATGGAATTACGTTAGTTACACTCTAAAATTAAGATAGTTTTAGTTTTTGTTTTAGTAATTATTTAACTTGTCACAGGTATGGGGTAAAGTAGGGGACAAATATAGGCGTAAAAATGTATAACTAAGTCTTTTTGTGTTTTTGAAAGCCTTATTTACAGAGATATCAAATACTCAAGTCCGTTTAGGATAGGGCTTGTAGATGCTAACTTCTATACTTGAACTACTTTGAAACTTGTACTAAAGTTCGAGCTGTCGACCCACGCTCGCCAATCGACCATCCTACTGGCAAACCTTGGCAACGCGCCAAAATATTAATTAATGGCAGCTTAAAAGATCCTTGTAATACATGTCGGGCACAACGTCATTTATTCCACGACGAGTGCAGTGTAAATTGACTCGTGATCAATTCCGAACATACGGATCGATACTGATAGATCTACAGTTTGGTGAACGAACCAGGATTTCCCGGACATTTGCCATCGTTCAGTGAAAAAAATTAGTAACACTACGTTTCGAGATCTGCAATCTGATCTCTTTTTCAGGTAAATAACTTTGTTTTACCTGAAGAAGAGACCAGATTGCAGATCTTGAAACGTAGTGCTACTGATTTTTTTTCACTGAACGATGACCAATGTCCGGAAACACTCCTGTTCCCTTCACAATTCTTCCATCGTCAAAAATAAACTTCAAACAAAGTACAGTTCGGTGTTGTGTACAAGTATAATTAAGCGGAACACCGCTTGAGTTAGCCGAGCGTGTCTTTTTATCAGGACGAGATAAGGCTGGTGGTGCGTGACCTTTGTTGCTTGACCTTTGTCGCTAAATGTCCCAACATCCGTCACTGCGGTGCTCGGCGCGGCGCTGCCAGACGTTTAGTCACTATTGCTCTGTCGTAATACATTTTGTAAGCCATTATCAATTCTGTAGAGCATCGACAGCACGTTTTTATTCAGCAAGACAGCAGGCTAATTCCTGTGTTTGATACAGAGGTTTGACCTTCGTTGTAGTCGCCCTCTGCTCTACTGTAACCGTACTGCTTCACTGCCGTATAAAGTCAACTGCGGCACTATTTGGGGGTTTTCAGTTTGCTAACCTAGAAATTCGTGGAAACGTTTCATTTGAATAAATAGAATACCTCTGTCGCAGTGGGATTGGAAAACAAAACTCGTCGTTCAGTACGTAATCGCAAGACTTGTAAAACTGAAAATATCCACTTGTGGAAAACTGCTAGTTTTTTATTTCAACTCGGCTTGCAGCGAAGGAATTGCTAAGTTTAAATTGATAACTTGCACGTCTTTAGGTACATGACTATTTTTGTACGGTGTATGATTTTCATCCTGAAACCGTCGTTGTGTTAATTCAAGTTGTATACGGATGTTTTATATTAGAGTGTAAAATCGGCTTGTTCCTGACTGATTACGTTGACAAAGTTTTCTGTTTGGCTTGTTATAGAGGGTGATCCGTTAAAAGTGCGTATTTTTCAGTGGTTAATGGAGGATGTGAATACAAAAATCCATTTTTTGGTCCAATACACGTGGGGTCGCAAATGTTTTGTTTCTGAGAAAAATTAAAAAAAATGTGAAAACTCCTCCCTGTAGGTAAATTTTTAGTTCCTTCGTAATAACACATAAAACAACCACCTAATGTGAACAGGAATGTAAAAAATTACTATTTTTACAGCAAATTGTTCAACATTTCTGACCGTTTGTGTTGATGCAAAGCTGATGCTTTTCGTAACATCGACTGTCTTATATTTTGAAATAGTGGGGGTTTTCTCCTACTTCTGCTGCTTAGTAACAACCACATAATGTGAACAGGAATGTAAAAAATTAACTATTATTACAGCAAATGTTCAACAATTCTACCGTTTGTGTTGATGCAAAGCTGAGCTTTTCGTAACATCGACTGTCTTATATTTTGAAATAGTGGGGGTTTTCTCCTACTTCTGCTGCTTAGTAACAACCCACATAAATTTGAACAGGAATGTATAAAAAATTACTATTATTACAGCAAATGTTCACACATTTTCTACCGTTTGTGTTGATGCAAAGCTGAGCTTTTCGTAACATCGACTGTCTTTATATTTTGAAATAGTGGGGGTTTTCTCCTCCACTTCTGCTGCCTTAATAATATTTGTATTGCAATTCTTGTTTACATGAAGTGGTTTCTTTATTTGTTACTAGCAGTTGCCCGCGGCTTCGCACGCAATCATTTTCCCGTTGAAAACAGTACACTATATTCCACTTAATTTCTTTTTTCTATCACATTCTAAACATTGCTGAGATAATTGATAGTCGTTCCTTCGTGAGCCTCTTGGGGGCGCATTATGAAGGTGTGTAGGCTACCATATTTCCGGCCTGTATCTTTCATGGTATTTGCTAGGTGTTGATAAGTTATTCAGAACAATTAATGTATATGGATGAATCTCGGTAAACTAATTAGGTTATAAAGAATCAAATTCGGTCTTGTTAAAATTAATTTTCTGTCTAAGATATTTCCAGTATTATTTAGGAGTGTGCCTTCAAGAAATGTATCAAAGAAACCCAATTTCGATCATTAAAGTGTCTTTTTTTTTCGGCTTTTTTCATTTACCTTCGATGTAACCAAATTCGACTTACCCTTATGTGCAAAACATTCACGGATTTGTACAATGAGGTTGTTTTCATAATAGCGTTTAATAGTATTTTCATTGCATTAGATAGTTTATTGATCATTGGTGCAATCTGAATTTAAAATTAGGTAATGACGTCTTCTATGCAACCTGCATTACACTACTGATCAAGCACTTTACAATAAAACTGTTTAAATTTTAAATGATGTAAACAAATGTTTCTGCCTTTTTGATGAACTTCAGCTGAAAGTATTAACAGCTGTTAAGTATCAGTTCGCTTTGTATTCCAAATATACAAAACTCAACATCAACAACAACAATTTATAATTAAAAAATTAATGAAATAAACTATTTAAATTGGACCCAAATTTTGAATCTAAACCATTCTCGAAAATTCCACTGAAAATACACACACAAAATTTCAATCAAAAATCTGGTCAAATAGTTTACGATTCCCATAAAGGACAAACACAAACATTCATATATATATATAGGTAAGGAGAAAACACATTCAGTTTCCCAGTAGCTGAACATAATTTGCGTTTTTCTGGCCCCCCCGAATCTCAAAGGGAACACCACGTGTTGCCTACAAGGAGGCGTTTCACAATTTATAAATTTTCTCTGGGAACGACTAAATTTGATACGCTACGTGTATTGAACGAAAATGTTTATATTCACATCCTCTGTCAAGCTTGAAAAATGCGCCACTTTTGTCGGAATCGAGTCCGGTATAGGGTGTGATTCTTCGCGGATTGCAATGAATGCGGAAAGTAGCGGAACTATTCCTGCATTTTAAACTGTCTATGCAAGAAACCCACCTGCGATAGTAGGGACAGAAGAAACTGGGGTTTTAAATGATATTTTTAATTCGGTGTTGTGAATTTGTCCAGAATATGATTTGCTATAGAAGTTATCTGTGACTAACTTATTAAAAAAAAAAAGTTATAAGATACACACCAATGAATAGAAAGAACTGTCATTGTTGTAAAATGTAATCAGTCTTGTGTGTATCAGCTTTAACGATACATAGGATAAGTAGGAACTATCAAAAGTTATTGTTCTTTGCCGAAATATATATATATATATATATATAATATATATATATATATATATATATTGGAAAACGAAATATAGATAAAATATTATCAATCTCCCAGTGTCAATGCTGACTAATGAGTCAACAGCGCATTCACGATTTGTCCCTTTTGAAGTGAAGATAATTGATCGAGAAATAAACAATCGAATGCTGAAATGAATTCCTGAGTAAAACTGAGGTCGTTTTTCACAGTAACTTGTAATATAGATTCTTCAAACTGATGGTCAAGCAATTCCCTATGGTCCACCGATGCATGGTTCTACAGCAATATAATCAAAAGCCATTATAGTTAATGTCTTATACTATAAATCATAGTACGGAGATACACCCACAGTTTCTGTGATCCCATAGTATAATTAACGTATAAAAAGTAACTCATTCAGAAGAAACTTTGAAAGACTTAATAAAGAAAGAAACATGTCCCAAATTATTCAACGTTTTCATTCATTTTATGAATGGAAAAGAGCCTTTCCAGGAAAGACTGGGTGTATTTCTACTTGTGAGAGTCGTTTGTTACAAAGTAGGATCGTCAAGCTATTTATTACGTACAGGAATACAGGTTTGTTTTAGTCTTACAATATTTGTGTGGGTTAACGGCTTAGAAGTATTTATTAAGTCCTTAGTTATGAAGCACTCTCATAGTGTAACTTTGTTGGGTACTCTTTGAATTGTTTTGTCTCAGATCACATAAGGACATCTCTGATGTGACATTTACGGATTCTTGTGCAAATTAGTTTATTGAAATATTCCCGTACCAAAGTAGCTATTTAGTGCGTGTTATTCTTGACAAGGTGTGATATTTGTATATTACACAAGTGGTCATCAATGTCAGTAACTTCTTGTACCGGCGTCGTTGCGCTCTGCCGACCAGTTGCGTGCGAACTGTCGTGCAGAAGTACACAGAGACTAGAAGACTCAGTGCTGATTGAGTGTGACTGGGAGAGAGTCGCGAGCGGAACAAAGACTTGTCAGTCGGCCGACGTGACCGTGTGTGAGTCTCATTACCATTATATAGCCTTTTACCTTACCTGAGTAGGCACCGGGTAGCGCTAATGTGGTCGACTACACGCCTACAACGACGTACTTTCCACACCTTTCCTTCTCGATCGAACGGTTTCCCGTGATGGCTGAGCGTCAGCTCAGCCTAATCACTCGAGGAGGTGGAAAAATTTCATTTCTATCTGTCTGTCTGCGCACGATATCACGAGAAATTGAAATTTCGCACGAGGCTTCATTTCTACGTGAGGCAACATCGAGTTCGATGATGTTGCATGTCACTGTATGGGGATTGGCTGACTGTTGTTAAGGAACACTTTGACATTGCCCTATGGATCCCATGAAGGAAACTTGGGGAATAAATAAATTTGTAACTGAACTGAATACAACCATGTGCCATTTTAACATACCACTTAGTAACACGTGTGGCTTAACTATCCCAACACATACATCGTCAATGTATGGTGCGTTTGTGTGTGGACTTTTATTATTTAAACACTGATATGAACCTTCATTTAATGACCAAAAGTGTGAATGAACGATGAGGCAAAATATGTCTAGAAATATTTCATTATGTAGACTCTTTTTTGCATTAAACTTTATTTTCACATTTACAAGAATGAGTTTTATGGTGCTGCGTGACCAACTATGTGATTTGGCTGAGCGTCGTTGAAGCGTAGTCACTCAGTAGGCTGACACATTTTGTTTGTTTTCCAGGCCATGTACACATTCTAATTAACTTTCCCAACCTCATTTTAAAACAAGCTTTTAAAATATAAATAAATTGCATTTATATAAGTGTTGTTTGTCTCCTTAGACTTTCAGTGTTCTTGCAAAATGCTGTATTGTTATGAAAAATTTACACTCTTGAAAGTAGCCATGTGTATGAGTTTTTTTAGTTTTAGAAGCAAAACTATATAGTAGCTAACACTTTATTATACGTAGAAACAATGTATGCATGTATTTATTCCATCGCAATTACGACGTAGCTTACAAAAAATTGCAAACATAGGAAAATTTTTAGCATAAAACTGTATCCTATATAATTTAAAACACTGGTTTTATAATATTGTATAATTTTTGTTTTGCGATTGATTAACATTTGTCTTTGGTCAATAAGGAAAATGAATTTAAAAATAACCTCACAAATGAAGTGCAACACTATAATCAAATATAAACAATGAGGGAAAACAAACGGCACACAGGTCCAGTGGACCCCAAGACAAATAAAGGTATTTATTACTCAGCTGAGGGCTGGCAACTAAGGAGGCCAGTGGTGAGACTTGAAGCCTAGTGATGCCAAATAAAATTATATGGGAACCAAATTTAAACTGAGAAATATGAGAACAAAATTTATGTGGGGTCCTGCGGACCCCAGTGTGCCCTTTGAAGGTTAGATAAGCAATAGGACTTGACATTTTGCATGCAACCTCAGGGAAGCCTGTTACGTGACACGTGGTTTGGCGTACTCGTGCCTTGTTATTATAGCGAGTAACAACTATTAATTATTTACAAAACAGTTATGTATTTACAATTGAATCGTGCGTCTGCTAGATGTGACTAACGCGAGGTGTGTCTCAGTGTCTGTCTCTTGCGGTGAATCTCGCTCTGACCGCAGATCCAACTCGGATATCGCTTTCCTGTACAGCTCACATTGGATAGCGTAGACAAAACGTTTTTGTGGCGGTGTTGTGTTTACAAGAAATAACAAAATTTCAAATCCGAGTAATACTTTTAAAACTTGCCCCACAGTCATTAAATGTCGTCTCCACACACAAATACACTATTAGAACTGTATAATGTGTGGTAATATCCTTTGTAAACTAATAAATTCCGCTTACATTAAGAGGTTGAGCGTTAGCGAAGCCTCTCTCTAGGGGATGAAAAACTTTATTTTTGTTGAATTGTGCATGAAGTTACATTTCTATATGAAAGACACTGAGTTTGATGATGGAGCATGTCACTGCATGGGATTTGGCTGAGCGCTAGTGAATATTTTCCATTGGTCTTAAGGTAGCCGTCATGGCAAAGAGAAAATAGCTGAATAAATAAAGTTTTAAAGAAACAAAGTGCACTCGTAAGAGATCTTGACATGCGAAATACGGAACACATATTATTATAACCTAACTGTAACTCATTTTAACGTGACTTTGTGTATAGAATTTTATTATTAAAACGCTTATATGAAATCAAATTTAATTTGAATATATCATCTGGTAAGATATCTGGAGAAAGATTTCATCTGTAGACTTTGAAATTTTTCATGAAATTTCATTTCAACACAACCAAGAATGAGTTCTTTGACGGTACATGTCTAACCATGGAATTTGGCTGAGCGTCGTTGAAGCCTAATTCAGTGTGCTGACACAGTTTCTCTTTTGTTTACCGCGAGGTGTACAAAGTCTGTAGTATCTGTCAATAACGAAATGAGCTAGACTTGAAATGTTGCATTGAACCTCGGGAAAGCCTGTCACGTGACACGTGGTGCCGCGTAATCCTGCCTTTTACATAAAGCGTATTAGAACCTAACAATAAAACGCAAATAAAAAAGAAACAACACTTTGTACTATAAAATACAGCAACTTGCAGTCCCAACAAAGTACAATTGATTTCTTGGGGAGGGGGGGGAGCTGTTTACCAAAACAGAAAAGTATATGCCAATTAATCCATAAAAATAATAAAATAAATATTGAATGAAAATATTACGTTCAGCTTTTTCATAGATATACTACGAAATATTATAAAATTATATCAATGGAAATGGAAACGTTATGTTAACAAATTTTTACAAACATGTTTCTACAGTGGTTATTATTTTATGTACATATTTTTGGTAATCAAAAGCTCGTACACTCTATATTTGTCTTTTTTGTGGATTTACACCCGGCTATTATAAGACTCTGTTGCCAAAGGGTTTCCATAGTTCCAATGTAAATCTGTGGGTGTATTTTCGGTCAGTTTTAAACAGCTGATCATTAAAATCTGTTGCTCAGAAAAGTTATTGTCAATCCACTAATCAAGTTAATATTTATTCGTAAGATATTCAAAGTTCAAAAGTTTTAATTGCCGCCATTTTGAGAGAAGACTAAAGATTAATTTCATGATATATTTTTCGGTAACTGGTCTTGTTATAAACATTTGAGCAAAATTTGGTATAATTTAATTTATTAGTTTTTAAGATATGTTTTATAAAAAAACATACAGGCAGATAGTTGGGAAAACTAAGCATCGGAGACCCATGTTCATATGGTAAAATGTCTGTCTTGACCTGAGCAATAACCATGGTATACCTTTGTCCAGAGAGTTACGGGGGACACCTGTATATGTTTGTTAGTACAGCTTACTAATAATGCAGGCCTAATCAATCAATGCAAAGAATTGATTCGAACTATTTCACAAGATATATTTTAAGTATCATTTTAAAAATTTGGGTTCAAATCAAATCAGTTAAAATTTTTAGAGAAAAAAAGTCTAACAATAATTTATTCAATCATATGCCACATACAAAAAATTAGCCTCAAATAGAGTACTTTTATCCATCAATAGATTCTTTTAATAATATTTCATTGTTCGATTTATATGTCAAAACAAATTCCAATTTCAGTGTTTTTTTATTTGCGCTGTAATGTGCTCAAATACAGTACTAATTGTATAATGTGCGTTTTTTAATCATGTATAAATTAACGTTTTTCGAAAAAGTTCAAAAGAATATTTAATACTGTCCTCCTTTTGCTTTATTCTCCTCCTTTTTCACCCCCAAATGTCCCTCTTTTATGAATTTGCGTGCTGGTCATCATGTCAGGTCTAATTTATAGCCATTAAAAACTTACTCAGCCAGTGACCATTCAGTGCTCAGTTGCACATAACTTTCACTCTGACGACAGGCTGATTGATATATTTGCGATCTGCTCCATCTGTCAAACAATGTCAAGGTGACATATGTGTTTGTCGGCTGCATCTCAAGTGATAGCACCAACCTTGCAATACATCTCAACTTATGACTCGCTAAGTGTGACATTTAATTGGACTAACACGTCCATGTAAATGTCATTATCATCCCTTCTTCCGGTCTGGGATAACAGTTGACTATGTTTATCCCAATTAATAAATGGCACATTGTCCTGTGCCTATTATCTATATACAGGGTGATTCAAAACTAAACGGCAATCTCTCGAGAGCTTATTCTATAGCTTAAAAACAAGTAAAAAAGTTCATATAACCATATGCCCGGAAACGCTTCGTTAGCGAGTTACGCCTAGCGAAAGATTTCGCCCGGATTTCAGAACCCTTGGTGAAGTCAGGCCGTATATAAAAATGGTAAAGGTAGTTACAAAGATACAAATTCGATTGTTTTTTATGTTTTTATATCTGACAAATTTATTATTAAAATTCGTCCCCAGAGCTGTAAATGCAATACTTTCAGAGATATCTTACGTAAAACACAAGAATTGGTGCAAAGAAATAACACATTTTTGTGTTTAACGTAAGATTACTTCCATAAATGTTAAATTAAAAGGTCATTTTTTTTTAAACAGATTTGTAGAACATTTAATTTCTGAAAAGATTCATGTGAATTACTTAGGAAAAAAATTAATAATAGGTATTGAAATTTAGCTTTATTTAAAAATAAAACAGACGCACAAAAAATGCATATTCTTATCTGCATAAAATATTAACTAATGTTTAGGTTGTGAGTAAACAGCTGATCATTTATTCAAACACTTTTTATCGTCATATTTTCTTTTCAAAAGGTTGGCAATATCAGCTGATCAACAATTTAAGTTCATGAAGTAATATTTGAATAACAAGTGTATAAAATATTATATTAAATATTTTTATAAATGTGTATGTAATTATCTTAGTAAATAATGGCAAATAAATGTAAATGGTATGTATTCCGTTTTGAAGAGTATACGGACATGATACTGATTTACGGCAAAGTTAACAAGAAAGGTTTAGCTGCAGGTTCAGGAATATCGTGATACTTTTCCACATCGAAGAACACCTGTGATCGCAAAAAACATTTGAAGCTGTGGAGAGAGACGACTTAGAGAAACTGGTAGCTTTAAACCGAAGCGAATAGATACTGGTCGTCAACGTAGCGCAAGGAAACTATAATAATGAACAAGCAATAATAAATGCTGTAGAATTATCACCAACCACAAGCACCAGACGATTATTCACGTCAGTTAAATATTTGCCAGTCAAGCGTATGGCGGACACTTCATGAAGCACAGTTGTACCCATTCCATATAACATGTGTTCAAGACTTATTACCGCAAGATCTTAATAAACGGAAGATGTTCTGCCGCCTGGTTAAGAAGAAATTGTTTACGACATCAGTATTTTTTTCGGCGTATTCTCGTTACTGATGAATCCTGTTTTACTAGAAATGGAATTGTAAATTTTCGTAATACCCATACTTGGGCGTACAACAACCCACATGAAAACTGCGACAAGGGCATTTTCAACATACATTTTCAGTCAATGTATGGCTTGGTGTTCTGGGTGATAATTTGATTGGTCCATTTTTCCTCCCTAATCGACTTAATGGAGTAGCGTACTTAAATTTTTTAAGAACAAACCTGCCTACCCTCTTGGAAGATATTCCTGTTCAAAACAGAATAAATGCATGGTTTATGCACGACGGAGCACACCTCCACATTTTTCTAATGATGTGAAAAACTATTTAAATGATACATACGGTAGGACAATGGATTGGTCGAAATGGACCAGTAAAATGGGCCACCACGTTCTCCTGAACCTCACGCCAGCAGACTTTTTCTTATGGGGTAGGATGAAGTCAATTGTTTATTCAAAACGGATTAACACCATAGAGGAGTTACGTAATCGCATTACAGAGGCGGCAGAAACTATCAAGAATGCTCCAAACGTTATGAAACGCGCTAGAAAAGAGTGGATTCGTCGTGCGAAAACGTGCATTGCTAAACAACGGAGGACACTTTGAGCAAAACTATTATAGGTGATTTTATTACAGTTTTATAAAAGGTAAATTACATTTTTATGTTAATGTTCAGTCTAGATAAATGGATCAGCTGTTACTCACAACCTAAACATTAGTTAATATTTTATGCAGATAAGAATATGCATTTTTGTGCGTCTGTTTTATCTATATATATAAAAATGAAAAAACTGTTCGTGTGTAACAGCATCACTCACAAACGGCTGGACGGATTCGCCTAATTTTTTTTTAATTTGTTCGTCTTGATCTGTAGAAGGTTATAGGATACTGTTTTATCCCTTTCCCGATTGAGGATTCCGCCCCACTGGTTACAGAAATACCCGTAAGAAATGCATTGCAGCAAACATATGTTATTAAGTGAATAGAGTCTTTTCAAATTTTTAATCAGCTGTTCTTTGTAAAACATATATAATGCGACAAAAAATATATTTATATATAATTTAATTACTACACTTATAGTTTTTAAAGCATAGAGTAAGCTTAAGAGAAACGACAAATTTTGTTTAAACTGTTTCTGCAATCATTAATATATAAAAATGAATGTTTGTGTGTTTGTCCTTTATAGACTCAGAAAAACTATTGGACCGATCACTATGAAAATTTGTATTTTTTCTATGTAGAAGGTTTATACGCAATGCCCATTGATGTAACTAACCACCAGGCTGTACTGCAAGATATAAAAAGTTATCAAAGCGCCTGCACATTATAAACTGCCAATTACAACACAGTAGTTACGTATATTAAAATATCCAAACACTATTTTTGAAGGCAAAGAAATATACGGGCACAAAGCTTAAGAGACGCGTGCGAAGCCGCGGGGAAACAGCTAGTTTTTAAATAAAGCTAAATTTCAATACCTATTATTAATTTTTTTCCTAAGTAATTCACATGAATATTTTCAGAATTAAATGTTCTACAAATCTGTTTAAGAAAAAAAATGACCTTTATTTAACATTCATGGAAGTAATCTTACTTTAAACACAAAAATGTGTTATTTCTTTGCACCAATTCTTGTGTTTTACGTAAGATATCTCTGAAAGTATGCTGCATTTACAGCTCTGGGACGAATTTTAATAAAATTTGTCAGATATAAAAACATAAAAAAAACAATCGTATATTTGTATCTTTGTAACTACCTTTACCATTTTTATACGGCCTGACTTCACCAAGGGTTCTGAAATCCGGGGCGAAATCTTTCGCTAGGCGTAACTCGCTAACGAGAAGCGTTTCCGGGCATATGGTTATATGAACTTTTTTACTTGTTTTTAGCTACAGAATAAGCTCTCGAGAGATTGCCGTTTAGTTTTGAATCACCCTGTATATAAAAATGAAATGTTCGTGTGTAACAGCATCACTCACAAACGGCTGGACGGATTCGCCTAATTTTTTTTTTTAAATTTGTTCGTCTTGATCTGTAGAAGGTTATAGGATACTTTTTATCCCTTTCCCGATTCAGGATTCCGCCCCACTGGTTACAGAAATACCCGTAAGAAATGCATTGCAGCAAACATTATGTTATTAAGTGAAAGAGTCTTTTCAAATTTTTAATCAGCTGTTCTTTGTAAACATATATAATGCGACAAAAATATATTTATATATAATTTAATTACTTACACTTATAGTTTTAAAGCATAGAGTTAAAACTTTTAAAGAAAAAAGTCTAACAATAATTTATTCAATCATATGCCACATACAAAATAATAGCCTCAAATAGTACTTTTATCCATCAATATATTCTTTAATAATATTTCATTGTTCGATTTATATGTCAAAACAAATCCAATTTCGGTTTTTTTATTTGCGCTGTAATGTGCTCAAATACAGTACTAATTTTATAATGTGCGTTTTTAATCATGTATAAATTAACGCTTTTCGAAAAGTTCAAAGAATATTAAATACTGTCCTCCTTTTGCTTTAATGTCCCTCCTTTTTCACCCCCATATGTCCCTCTTTTAGGAATTTGCGTCTGGTCATCATGTCAGGTCTAATTATAGCCATTAAAACTTACTCAGCCAGTGATCATTCAGTGCTCAGTTGCACATAACTTTCACTCTGACGACAGGCTGATTGATATATTTGCGATCTGCTCCATCTGTCAAACAATGTCAAGGTGAGATATGTGTTTGTCGGCTGCATCTCAAGTGATAGCACCAACCTCGCAATACATCTCAACTTATGACTCGCTAAGTGTGACATTTATTGGACTAACACGCCCCTGTAAATGTCATTATCACCCCTTCTTCCGGTCTGGGATAACAGCTTACTATGTTTGTCTCAATTAAAAAATGGTACATTGTCCTGTGCCTATTATTTAGTAATAGATACATCGTCCTCTCTCAAAATATCTTTATACTGCCTTTTTCACACTTAAACTTGACTTAAAGCAATCAAATAATGGGTCGAGGGTCCAGGCGCACGTAAATGACTCCAGCAGAATTGTTGTATCTTAAAAATGGTTTTAGTTATTCAAGCGAACGTTTCCTTAATAATTTTAAATAAACAAAGGGACCTTGGGCAAGAACGTAGCCAAGAAAATATTGTTTTTTTTTTTTTTGGTGGTGGGGGGGGGGGGAGTTGAGACGACTGAAATTGTTCTGTAGTGGACAGAAAGTAAGTCAAGTGCAGTCAAACGCTCATTCCCCATTTGTTGTTCCTTGACCCGTTTCAATGTTGAGAGCGATCTTTCAGTAGTACATGTCAGTAAGCACTGAATTATTTAATAGTAATAATAGTTTGCAAAAATATTAATTGAAAAAAAAATTGAAAGGACACCTTGGATCCTCTCGCTGGCTACGTCCTTGGCCTTAACATTTAAACATTCAGTGACCTAACACTCGGTCGTATCTGAGTATAATTCTACAATGATTCCATTATACATGAAATATTGACTGCAGTATAATAAGCGGCCACCAACACAATCGCATGATGATTATCGATGATATGAAATTATCGATATTCATGACTATCCAAAGGACTGAAAGCAAAATGTCGGACCAAATAACGTAATAGTCATGTCATAGAACAATATAATTTGGCTAGTTTTCAGCAATGCACTCACTTCTGAGACCCGTTTTTAAAGATTTCTTTGTTTATAAAATAATTTTGAGCCGATATTTGCATACTGATCCCCATTGTTCTGTCGTTGTCACTAACCTTCTCCTACATAAACGAAATAACAACAACAACTGGTAATGACGTCACTAATCTAAATAAGAAATCTAACAATGAATAATTATGAATTCAATGGTATTCAATAGTATCGATATTTAAAATCGATAGTCATCATACGATTGTGGTGGTGGGCGCTTATTATACTGTAGCCAAACTGTGTTCATTTATAATACGTTTAAATTAACTAAGGAAGAGCTCGTTTGTTAGGACATAGATATGCGCTATGCGTATGTAATAACGAGAGTAGCGTGTAGCCAGTGACAAAGTGTGCCCGGAGGTGGGGGGGGGGGGGCACCAGGTGCAGCGTAGGGCTGTATGTTTACGGCCGCGGGCCCAAATCTAATACGCTGCAATGCACCGTGCCGCATTCCGCCGTATAAAAACAACAACAGCAGATGGTTCCACCGCACCCCAGTCCCCCGGTGTTTGTTTACCGAAGGGCACAAGATGACTGGAGTTATATTGACCTCACGTTGATGAGATGAATTAGTGTGGGTGGGTGGGCACCCGTGGCCGCGGCGCATGGTTTACTTCCCGGAATGTGGTCTTTAGGCTCCCTCAGTATGGTGGAGATTTTGGTATCGGCACGCTGGAGATTTTGGTATCAACACGCGCTCTGTTACGGCTTTAGGGCAAAATGTAGGACGGGCCTAAATTGTCGAACTGCGTCTGTTGAATGTTGAGTTTAGCTCCAGTCCATCTTCCTTTTATTTTAGCATCTGGTATCTGACCCTGTCTCAGACTTGACCCCTGGAATCTGAAGTCACGTTCGTCTGAAGAGATCCAAAGAAACGAACCTTTACATTATTTCGACATCAGAGGCAACTATAAAAGGTCTCATTCATTGGCAGTCTCATTGTCTCAAAAATTGAGTGCGCTAGGATGTTTCTGGCATGATCTCTAAGCACGGTACAACAAACAAGTTTTATACGTATAACCTAGCAATGGTAGGAAGGGTTGATTAAATTTGACAGTGACGCTGTCGCTTCATCTACTTATAGTTGTGTCTTCGGAAGTTCTTCAGAGTAAGCATTCGTTTGCTCAATAACCTTTTTCAAATTCGGAATCAGGAAAAGTCACTGGGGGCCAAATCTACTGAATACGGTAGATGTTGCAACGTTGCAAACTTATATTCTGCCAATTTGGCCGCCCACCACACGATTGTTCTTATTGTCATCGGTTAGCAAACGTGACATCTATCTCGTGGACATTTCTTTTATAAACAATTTTTTATTCTAAATTGAAGCGACTGCACCTTGTGATATCCCTGTAGCCTCAATTATTTCGTGCACTTTAATTCGTCAATCATTATTCGTCAATCGTTATTTCCCAGATTTTTTTCAGTAATTTTCGGGAGTAGACACTTCCACTGGTCGTCCCGATCGATGTCATCATTTGTAGATGAACGGACACGTTTAAACTCGTTTGCCCAATTGTAAACTGTTGCAAACACAGAAGCAGATGTGCCATGAACTGCATCCAACTCGGATTTGATTTTTTCAGCGTTAAGCCTTTCAAATAAAAATATTTTATCACCGCTCGAAACTCACTTTTCTCCTCCACGAAACTCTTTTTTGTTCACTTCAATCGTCAATAGCAACGAAACTACGCGATGGATCGAACTGAAATTTTGACAGCTGTCTAGTCAATAATGCTGCTTACGAACTAAGTGTTTTCCATCCTACGAACGCCACATGTAGCATTTTTAAGGACTATTGAACGACCCTCGTACTTTATTATGCTAATATAGAGCGAGCTATGCTTAGATTGTAAGTTCTGTCTGAGCACAGATAACTTTATCGATTGGACTCGCTTGTATCGATCGACCATGGCGGGACGAGGTGCCAGGTTATTGAAACCCATGATTAACCACCAACAGACACGCGACTCCTGATTGGTCTATAAGAAGTATTCCGTGACCATCCACCACTTCCACAGTTCATCTACTGTATTCATTTATCCATTACTTCTGTTTGTTTTGTCCTTTCTCTTAGCACCGATCCTCTTCTCGTTATTACCCAAGATTTTAGCTATAGTGGATTATGACGATTGAAGAGGTTCTTGAAATTTGTCGTTTCATTAAATTGTAAGTTTTACCCAAATTAAAAACCTGGTAAATTGTAACTGTAGAGACATGTTTTCCTAAGAGATTGTAAGATTGTAATACATCGTTTGCCATGTGCTTTAAGTTATAATCATTTAATCAAAATGTTTAGAGTGCCCATTATCAGTATGATATCTGTATCAGTGTTATATCTGTGCGGATAGAGATTTAATTTAAAAACAAATACGGTGTTATCGAAGTAGAAAAGTGTGATATAAAGACAATTTCCTATCTCCACGAGTAAGTAAGTTTGAGGTTCCTATAAAAAGATTAAAAGTATGTGTTCTATTTAGGAAATATTGCGTTTCTAATGAATTCTGAATTCACTTCCACGAAATATTGTTTCACTGCTGCAGGTAAATAGACTAATAACAACGGTGAATGAAATTCAAAGTAATGCACATTATCGAATTCGTCGAAATTAAAACTATGTAAAATCTTAATCGCTCGCCACTTCAACGTCAGCGGAAAGATTGCACTAATTAATTGATGACTTTTGATTTCTATTGAATTGCCAAAAGATTACATTCATACAGTTCCAATACGTGTCTTTGCTTTATGTTAATTTGGAGTATACTTACAAGTTTTTAGTTTGTCGAGTTTGAGATGATACATTAATGTATGTTTTACGTAATTTACTTGGTTTGTTCTGTATACAGGACAATTCTGATAACAGTTCGCATTTTTTCAGGGTCGATAGAGGATGTGAATACAGACATTTTCCGCGATACACCCTGGGATCGCAAACGTTTCGTTTACGAGAAAACTGAGAATTTGTGAAACGGCTCCTTGTAGGCAACACGTATTGTTCCCTTTGAGATTCGGCCAAATACACGCAAAGCTACTGAAACAAAACTCTATTTCCTTCGCAATAACACATAATAGAACCACGTAATGTGAACAAGAATGTAATAAAATATTATTTAGCAGCAGAAGTGGGAGAAACCCCCCCATGTCTTTCAAAATATTAGACAGTGCACGTTACGAAGAGCTCAGCTTTGCATTGTCACAAACTGTAGAAATGTTGATCATTTGCTGTAATAATATTTTATTTCTTTTTTACATTCTTTTTCACATTATGTGGTTATGTTACGTGTTATTACGAAGGAAATAAATGAGGCGTTTCACAAACTCAATTTTCTCGGAAACGAAACATTAACGACCCAATGTGTATTGGACAAAAAATGGTTGTATTCAAATCCTCTATCGACCTATGAAAAATGCGCATTTTTCTCGGCATCGCCCGGTATGTATTCTGTGACTTAGATACGTCATCTCTGAGACTTATCTGTCATTATGTTATGTGTCAGCGGCTCTCGGTTGTGTACTATTGCCAATTAAATAGTCCCTAATACTAAATACGCGAGCCTGACGAGATTGGTGCTAGCAGTCAACTCGTGACTCACTCACTACTCACGATTCCACTTAAACCTCAGTCGTCACCTCTGCCACCGCCCGCAATGTCGTCCCTACACCGTACTAGGTGAAATTGCTTCGGTAGTAAATCTTCGCTTTTTTAATTATATTGTACCGAATCAACGTTTATCAATAACATAAGAGCCTTAACTTTCCGGAGAATGTGTGTTATGCAATAGGTAAAGAATTTAAAAAGTCAAGTCATCAATTTGGTGGCTTTTTGTTATGGATCTTTGTAAAAAGTAGTGTAGTGGAATAAAAAAATAACAAAACTTAGATAAACAACAATATACATGCATGTGCAAGAAGCAGTCGTAAAACTACGCCTCATTTCACGGAAACACGTAATCGCGGATAGAATAGACAGACAGACCTAATTGTAAATGTAACTGTAAATGTAAATGTTAGGTTAGCTTGAATTTAAAAAAAGGTTTTTACCAATACAAAATTCTTTAATCATTAAAAGAACCTAGCTTGTAGTGCAAGTGTTTTAGAAATACATAAAAATTGCGAAAGCCACAGTATTTAAATATCACGTAAAGATACAGTGAGTTGGATAAGTTTGTGTAAACAGCGGTAACTGTACCTGTACTAGCGTTGTGACTACCACACAACTGGAGTTTTGGCTTGTGTGAAAATAAATTATATTATAAGACATTTCAGCAGTTCCGTTACAGTTCTCTGAACAATTATTAAACAGGATACAGGAATTGTTTATGAGCCTCAACAATGTGTCCGTATTACGTAGCAGATAGATGGACGGAACGTGAAGTAATTCCTGCTGGTTATTAATCATAGGCTATATTATTTATTCAGTTACAATATTTCGTTACAAATTTAGGTTTTCCGAAGTCCAATGGACCTGTCGGCAAAATACATAATTTCCAAAAACTGTTACATGAATTACATTACAATAATATACATGTACCGTGCATTTACATTGTTCTATCAAATAAATCTAATGTTCGTGTGGCTAGGTGGCCGAATTCATTACTTATAGTGTATTATACTAGTGTCTTTATTAAAACTATAATCTCTATATATGGTATTGGTGACAGAGTAACGTTTTGGGTAAGGGATCATTGGAAAGTGGACAACACAGATCAACAAGCAAGAGGGAGGAAACATGGACTGTGAATTATGGAACAGAAGACCACTGGAACCCGGTTAAAAATGGCGAACCGATCATAAGAGACCCTTAAGGGAGCATAATTTTTTACTATTTAAAAAAAATGAGGTGTTGAGCGGCAGCTCCATAATTTCCTGTAGTCTGTGTTGTGGTCAATTAAAATGACAAACACGAAAAAGAACGAAATCGAACGTAACTTAAAAAGTAACTTGGAGGTTCACTGATAGAAGAAATAGTTTTTAAGGTTATTGTTATTGACTTCACATCAAATATTGTTATTTTAAAATAATGTACATCTTGGTCTGTTCTTATGTTAAAATCTTTTTCCGAACTCTTTGTAGAACATCCTCCATGGATGTGAAGAATCAACAACTACTTTAAAAACTATTTTTTAAGTCAAGTCTTCATTTGCTAAGTTTAACTTTGACAACTTGCGCGAAGATAAACATTATTATACCATCTAGAACAGGACCTACATTGTAAATGTTTCAAAATTTACACCAATATAATTTTTTAAAGCTTAAACCTTTTCAGTTCGGATTTGCAGTATTGCACTCTACTAATAAAGACCTTTAATTTGATGTACTACTCGACCTATGCTCTAAATTAAATTTCCTTCTGACTCCTTGCGGACGTGACAAAAATATGGTAGTTACTTCAAAAATTAGATTTATATGTGCAGTAATGATGTACCAAGTGTTATTGCTTTATTGTAATTGTTCGGGAATTATCAAGTGCGTGCGAGGTTTTTTGTGCATCCTGTATAATTCTCAATTAGCTGCAATAGCTGCCTACATACAGACTGTTAATTGGTCGGAGCAATAGTATTAGTACATAACCCCATTGGGGATAGCGCGCTGTGGGCCGTAGCGTCTTGTTGCCCCACTTAGTTCTGAGTCGCCCTAGAGTTTGTCTAGAGTGTGGAACGTGCCTTCCTATATCAAACTGATATCATCAAGTTGTCCCTTTACGAGGTGCGTAGTTCGTCCCCCTCGAACCGCGTTTAAAATTTTGTGTTATGGATTGTCCTCTTCTACGCTGTCATATGACTGAATTGTTCGAACTCCAAACTACCCTCAAGTGCCCAGACAATTTGTTGACCCTGTTACAATTCGTTTATGAACATGTGAACCTTACTCTTGTGGCATAATATGAAGATCACTCGGGTGCGTTTGGCAGTCCTATAACATTTAACCTCTCTTCGTATACCTTCTCATCTCCTAGCTACAAGGTTTATTTATTCGTTTCAACACTATTCATTTGTCCGCCGAGCCTGATTTAAGTATCCAGTTTGATTCTTTTGGTCCAATGCGAGCCGGATTATTGTGTCTAATCACAATATTCTCTACATCTTTCATTCTTTCTGACTCGCTTCGGCCAAAGTAGCCTCTGCACTCTTGACATCTGATGAATCACACAATATTGTTTCAAAGTGGGAGGGGGCAGAGTTATATTTCAAAATTTTAGTTGCTTCTTCCTCTGTTTTTTATTTTTGAAAATACCAATTTATTATTTTCTGTTTTTAAGTTTTGTCAAATGCAGTTTTAAAAATACTTAGAGCCTACAGTTCCCGCGTGGTTAGCTGTTCAGGATAGTTGTTAGACCCCCCTCCCAGTGTCGTCTCAACTCAATGTTACTGTTGTCACTAATGTAGATTGACGATTGAGCGGTAGCGCCCTGCCCCTCCCCCGCACTGCCACGACCTACCCCAACACTCCACAACACAGAGACAGCTGGGCGAGGGAACAATGCTCATCGCTGACACAGAGCTATTATTGAGGCTGCCGGAGTGCCGGGACTGAACCCCCCAGTGTCGTTTCGGCCACGCGACGCGCCGCACGGTGTTCGCGTGCGATCTCCGCATTGTTGTCCCTTGCGTAGTTACAGTTTCTCAAATTAAAAATACTTCCATTGTAGTATTCAAGACAGAAAGTTTGTGTACCCACTATATCTGTTTGCTATGCAAAGGTCATTAACGAACATTCACTGTGTTTTCATTTAAGTATTTTTGTTAAATAGCTGTCTCCTCATAAGTGGTAAATTACAAAATAAATTGTTGTAGTATTAAACAACTTATTTAAATTGTATAAATCTAAATTGTGTGATATTGTATAAATGTGTAAAGTAAACGTTATAGTTTCATTTGTTATTTTTATTTAGTTTCAAAGTGATTTTCTTACTTTGTAGACGAGAGTTTTTGTTCCAAAGTAGGCTACTGTTACTTGATTGTAAAGTTTTATAAATAATTTTAAATCATAAATGGCCGACGTTGTGAGTTTCATTTAGGGTTGTTCGTTGATTTTAGAGAGCCATTGATATTAATTGAGTACCAATGTTTTAAGGAAAACGAAAGTTATTTCGATTGATAAAATAGCTGTGTTTCAAAAATCAAGTAAATGTTTCAAATTTATTACTTCGTGTACGATGTTTTTTGTTCTACCAAACATTTAGTTTATTTTAGTATAATCTAAACAATATAATTTGAACTGTAATTTTAAACTCTATTCGTACAATGGAATATTTACATTTTACACATAGGAAATCTGGAGAATGACAATTGGCATGAGTTATTAGTAGTTGTACTTGTACGGCCATTTATATTATACTTGGCAGAACAAAAATACTACACAAACAAACAAACACACGGACACGTGCAGCCTTGCATGGTTTATAAACATAAACCAGACGCATGCATCAGTGGCTGGTGAAGTTCTGACTTCACAGACCACACCACACATGTAACCCGACACCTGCTAACAATGATGTCGATTAGTTGTCTAAGCGTAGTGGGTGTCATAACTAAGTCGTCTAAATGTAGTGGGTGTCATAACTAAGTTTTCTAAGTGTGGAGAGTGTCATAACTAAGTTTTCTAAGCGTTGAGGGTGTCATAACTAAGTTGTCTAAGCGTATTGGGTGTCATAACTAAATTTTCTGAGCGTGGCGGGTGTCATAACTAAGTCGTCTAAATGTAGTGGGTGTCATAACTAAAGTTTTCTGAGCGTGGCGGGTGTCATAACTAAGTCGTCTAAATGTAGTGGGTGTCATAACTAAAGTTTTCTAAGCGTGTCGGGTGTCATAACTAAATTTTCTGAGCGTGTCGGGTGTCATAACTAAATTTTCTGAGCGTGTCGGGTGTCATAACTAAGTTTTCTAAGCGTGTCGGGTGTCATAACTAAATTTTCTGAGCGTGTCGGGTGTCATAACTAAATTTTCTGAGCGTGTCGGGTGTCATAACTAAGTTTTGTAAGTGTTGCGTGTGTCATAACTTAAGTTTTCTAAGCGTCAAAACATTGTTCACTAGTTGTGAACCGGAAATTTAAAATTGGTTAATAACTAAGAATTTTGCCTCAGTGGGAGATTTAGAAAAATAGTACTACTATTTGGGGAGATAGACATAGACAGACAGATTATAACGTTTTGTGCAAAACTATGTTTAAGGTTTAATTTTGTAATACTTCTTTGCAAACTTACTCTGATACGTTTGGAATTCATTTCTTCGGTCCAACCTCAAAGAAATCCAAAAATAACTAATAATTGTGTAAACTCCATTTATTATTGTTTACTCTTGTTATATTGTGATTCATGGGTGTGGTTAATTCACCAAAAATACTATTATTGCGAAGTGATTAAAACGTAAATAATTAACTGAAATTTAAGTTGAGTGTTACAATTTATAAATTAAATCGAAACGTCCAAATTCAGCTATGAGAGACAAAGAAAAATAACTGAAATTTTTTTACTGAAAGTAATACACAAATTGTTCTGGTGAACAATAACACAGTCTGGTGCAGTGGAATGTGTGAGAGTTGCAACTGATAACACTCAACACCAGTGTACAGTGTTAATGGACAATGCAGGAAATAGAGCTGGCCACTTTCCAGCACCTCTGGTCTCTCTCTCTTTCTGGCACTTCATCAGTGCACTCACTTCATTCCCAACTGGACACTGGCCATTTGCACAGTGAATAGGAAATTTTAATTGTCCAGGATAATTGCGAATTAATATTGTACTAGTCATTAGATTAAACTGAACATTGCACATGTTGGTTTAACCATGCGAATGCTGTAATAGTATGTACCACCACTCCAAAGAAAATGTTGTGGTTTATGTCAATCTTATATTGAATTCTTAACATAGAATCTACTTTCAGTCCAAATTGCGAGTTTCATTATGAAACTGTATTATGTGATATGCTAACAACTAAAAGCAAACAAAGAGTTGTAGTACACAACTAAATTGTCACTACAAAAGTCTTTGCGATCTAAATCTATAATATTGTTGTAAATTTATTTTTAAATATCACCATTTAGTACAGTAGATCAGATGAAAGTTATTTTTTATTCTACAAAACTAAGTACGTGAATTAGAACTTTAATTGTCTAAGGGATAGTGTAAGATTCTACGTTTCACTGTAGCTAAACTCTCCAGTGCAATCTAACTGAGATCTAACAGTAAAATAAGTGTAGACTGTGAGATGTGGAAGTGTTTGTGATCAATTATAAAATGTTGACAAGACCTCAAAATGACTCTTCTATGAACCAGTGGTCCACTTCCACCGTGGTACCTCTAGCTAGTTGTAAGTACTTCTACATAGTTGCAAGTACCTAATCATAGTTGTGAGTTACCTCTAGCTAGTTGTGAGTACCTATTCATAGTTGTGAGTTATCTCTAGCTAGTTCTGAGTTACCTCTAGCTAGTTCTGAGATACCTCTAGCTAGTTATGAGTACCTATTCATAGTTGTGAGTTATCTCTAGCTAGTTCTGAGTTACCTCTAGCTAGTTCTGAGTTACCTCTAGCTAGTTCTGAGATACCTCTAGCTAGTTATGAGTACTTCTATATACTTGTGAGTCCCTATTCATAGTTGTGAGTTACCTCTGGCTAGTTCTGAGTTACCTCTAGCTAGTTGTGAGTACCTATTCGTAATTGTGAGTTATCTCTAGGTAGTTCTGAGTTATCTCTAGCTAGTTATGAGTACCTATTCATAGTTGTGAGTTATCTCTAGCTAGTTTTGAGTTACCTCTAGCTAGTTCTGAGATACCTCTAGCTAGTTATGAGTACCTCTAGCTAGTTGTGAGTACCTATTCATAGTTGTGAGTTACCTCTATCTAGTTCTGAGTTCTTCTGTATAGCTGTGAATTACATCTAGGTAGTTGTGAGTACTTCTGCATAGCTGTGAGTTACATCTAGCTAGTTGTGAGTACTTCTACATAGTTATGAGTTACCTCTAGCTATTTCTAAGTACTTCTGTATAGCTGAGAGTTATCTCTAGCTAGTTGTGAGTACTAATACATAGTTGTGAGTTACCTCTAGCTAGTTGTGAGTACTTCTACATAGTTCTGAGTTACCTCTAGCTAGTTGTTAGTACTTCTACTACATAGTTGTGAGTTACCTCTAGCTAGTTGTGAGTACTTCTACATAGTTCTGAGTTACCTCTAGCTAGTTGTTAGTACTTCTACTACATAGTTGTGAGTACTTCTGAATAATTATGAGTACCTCGAGCTAGTTGTGAGTATCTCGGCATAGTTGTGAGTTATAATGGTTAAATAATAGCCTAAATTCAATTTTTTTAACTTCTAACATTGTATAGTCTGCTATGACTATGCTATGATTAATGATCTATGTTAATAGAAATACTGTTTTGTTAGTGGTCTGGTCCAAATAATCAATGATAAGAAAGAAGTAGCTCAAAGTTAGCAGATCTTTTTGTAACTTGAGAAGAAACGTCTCAGAAACTTTCTTGATTACACAGGAGTTCTTCTAAGTTACTTCAATCAATTTGAACAACTTTAACTAATATATTCTGAAGTAAACTCTAATCAGGATTAACCCTTTCCACGCGGTATTTATCTTTCAATTTTGACTCGTAACGCGTAATTAACTTTAAAATTTTTTTTATATTTTACCAACTCTAATTTTTTTTTAGTTAGTGGTGGCTATAAGGAATAAAAAATAATACAGTATCACAAAATAATCAGACCCCTATATTTTTTAACAAATTTTCAACTTTTACAAAAAATCGTCAGGATTCGCCATTGCATAGAACAATATAGGCCTATAACGACACAACAAATAAAGTAATAACAAAACAAAAAGATAATATAATGCTAAATACAACAGGAACACGAACAGTAAATAAGGAAATATGGCAAAACAGCGTTAAACACTAAAATATGTGGTGCCGGGATATATCCGTTTACCGCGTAATGCTTCGCCGCAGACTGAGGCTAAATCACGCCACGAGGGACCAAGCCACGCCCTCCCACCACTGCGACGCGCCAATGAGGTTCAAACTGTAACATCTGCTTTTCAGAACAAGTATTCAACACTCCCTTGAACTCTAGCAGATTCCACAGCAACTACAATATATTAAATAACACAAAATAGACTTTGAAGGATATATCCGTTTACCGCGTTTTGGTCAAAATTAGGCCTAACGGATATATCCGTTTGCCGCGTGGGAAGGGTTAAACATTTCAACTATAATTAATTAGTACCATATATTTAAACACTAGAAAGATGTTTTTAGTATTGTTTGGGAAAGTACGATTTGAATAATGTATACAATGAGTGTTAATGCTTTATGTAATCTTATTAAATTCTAGATGCAATGATTATTAGAAGAGCTATTAATGAAGAATGACTACATATATCAGGGAACATACAAAATGTACTGTTGAAACTGAGCCTTACAAGTATTGCATTAAGTAGATTTTAACGAATTCAAATTCTCATAAGATTATCTTAAAGACAACTCTTTTTTTTAAGACACAGGGAAATCCTATAATAGGTAGTAACATACATTCTTATGAAAATAGAGGTAGGGATTGCTACCAAACTCGGAGACAAAGAACGGTAGCTTATGAACACTTACATTCTCAGGCAGGAGTTCAGTTTGTCAACCAATTGCCCAACTCAATCAAAAATAGTACGGTACCCAAGGCATTTAAAAATGGTCTCAAAGCACGTTGATTTCAAAAGCATTCTACAGCATAACATCATTTATGTCTCACGATTGGGAGACCACATGATTGGCTGACTGACACTGGGACAAGAGTGGGAAAAACATTATGAATGAATGAGAATTGGGGTGAATGTAAAAATTGTATGTATATGTAAGGTTCAAATGTAGTGAACGAATTTAAAATTTTAGTATATATTTTACTTTTACGGTTGCGATAACATGTTATTATTATTATTATTATACATTCCAAAACCATTTAAAACGGTCATACTCTTTGTTTTGTTTCAATTAAACACATGTAAAGAGTGAACACATGTTGCGCTTTGTTGTTGATTTTCAAACGATCAATGTTTTTCAGGTATCTGTCACACATGTGGGGAGAAGGTGACGGGGGCAGGACAAGCTTGTCAAGCCATGGGTAATCTGTACCACACAAACTGTTTCATCTGCTGCTCTTGTGGCCGGGCTCTCAGGGGTAAGGCTTTCTACAATGTGCACGGCCGGGTCTACTGTGAAGAGGATTACCTGGTGAGTAGTAACACACTGGGGTGTCACAGGGGCGTAGGCACCGGCAAATAAGTTGGTTTTTTTGCTATATAAATTTGGTGCAAAAATTATACTTCTACTGGAGTACAAGAGCTATTTCATTTAGCTCACCGGTGCCAAGTATTACGAATTATTATGTTTGTGATGCGTTGATCCTCTCTGTCCTATTTCCTATTCCCTTCCTCGTGACCACTTGAATGGTGTATTCTACAGTATAATAGCCCACTGTAAAATAGTGCTGTGGTTTTTGAGTCCACTATGTTTAAAAATAACTAGCTGTTACCTGCGGCTTCGCACGCAATCTTTAGAACGGAAGTCCTTATATTACTTAGTAAAAGCAATTATGATGTAATATGATGGGAGTCCTATAAACATTTTAAAACGTAAGTAGGCATACATCAGGTAGGTGTTATTTAAGTTCATGGTAAATAGTATCAGAGTTTAGCTTAATTATTATATTATGTTCGGCACATGTAGGAGCATTTCCGGTTCTAATTAATTATATACATAACGTCACAGCTGAATCTGCCTTGTCATCCCGATCAAGAAAACACAAATCTCGGATCACACAGGTCTTGGAAACTTACTTCGGTCAAAGAGCGTATATTTCCAGTCCTTGTCATATATTTCAGGTCCATATATATTTCCAGTACCATAGTAGATATTGTGACATAAGAGTTTGCCTTATTGTCCTGACGAAGAAAAAATATATACTTACGTAGGACCCAGAAGCCTACTTCGGTTAAAAATTGCCTACTTCAGATCGTTTAAATTCACTTACTATGTCACATTTCAGCTTGCAATATTTCCTCGATCAAATTCTAGATACGTTTATTATGCAGTTCTCGGAAATCTACTTTGGTCAAAATCGTCTACTATCGGCTTCTGTAATCTATTTTCAGTTTAAAATATTTCCAGGGACATAGTTGTTTGTTTTGTTGTCCTGATGAAGAAAATATACACACACGTAGGACCTATTACGGCCAAGGGGAAGTATTACCTACTTCCTATGTACTTTCGTTATAAGGGGGAAATCCTTATTAAGGTTATGCAACATTCCAAAATAATCCTTATTAAAGTTTTGTGATACACTTTTTTTTGGACTGTAGCCAGGGAAAGAATAAATCGTTGAGGCATGTTAGTGTTCATTTCTCTGTTTTTCCGAAAGCCACTGTAAAATGCAATATCACAATGACCAATGGAAGCTCACCAGTTTAACCCTTTTAGTGCTACGGGGTCTGGCGTATTGCCTTCCCCAAGAGTGCTATAGCATTTTAGTGCATAAAATGGCCCCAAAAAAAGAAAGTTTTAAGTAAATTTCCCTTACTACTCACTTCCTTATTTGATGTCCATATCTCTGTTTACTTGTTTTTTTGTATTGAAGATAAATAACCAATAAACGGTAAAATAAATACAAAAAAAATCCATTTTTAATATAATTGGATTGTTATAAAAATAAATTGTAAATTTTTTGTATAAAAATATTATTTTAATTTTTTTCACTTTTGGATTAAAATGTTTAGTATGTAAAACAATTTTATAATTATTTTTCTGATGCTACCCATCCGGAAAGAGCAACTAAAAGCCACACATAATTCCATATATTTTATTTTTATTTTTACAAAACAAATAAGAAGTGTGTGGATGAAAATATAAAATATGTGGTCCGCGCCAAATTTATGCCCAACAATGTACATGTTTGGATATGCTTAAGAGAAAATTTCAATACACTTACTATTATTAGCACATAAATACACATTACTAACCTTTATTATTAATTTATAAAAGAAGAAACTTCAAGCACAGTATAACAGTTTATTATTTACCTAAATAATTTGTTATAATCAGAAATAAAACCTATAGAAAAAGTGAATTAAATTTGTCTCACCATCCTTTCTTATTTGAATAGAACCACTGGATGCATACTGTTTTGGAATTACACTGTGAAGGTTACTGTTCATTAGACATTAAAATTACTCAGATAAAAAGTATAATAAACGGATATATACATATTTACGACTGCACATAATGTGACTCCCAGGTTTCATTGTACACAAGTGTGACAGCTGGATACACATAGGGTGGCAGACCTTTGGTCACACTTCACGAAAAACAAACACTGATCGCCGTATGCTCCTTTCAGTACTTCATGCCTTACATAGTCCTTTGCATCCTTCCTGGTAAATTTTTTTTATTCCAAAATAAATGGTCTTTGTTGGTGCTGATATGATAGACCAGGATTCATCGCACTTTTATGAAGCAGCCACTCAATTTCCAAGCTCATGGACTATTGCCTCGGTATAATTTTAAGACGCGACATGGGTTTTTCCTGGTTTCACATTGTCCCTTTATATAGAATGTAAAGAGTTTGTAGAAATCATTCTTCCTCATTATACTAAAAAACCACTTTCTTCCAATAGCTTGACTGTTTTACGACGTTTTCATCTAAATATTCATAAACCAATCATATCAAAACATCAATTCCTCCCATGTTGAACTTGGTTGTAACTCAAGTATTACAACTGGTCTTTTTGAATGATCTTCCTCTTCTCTCTGGTGTATCACTTTCCGGCCTCACTTCAGTCGTGTGTTGCTTTTGATGCCGTTGAAAGCAATAATAACCTGCTTCTTTTGACTCTTTTTATCTCGGTGTCCACATAAAAGCAAGTAACCATTTTTTGAAAAATTTTAAGTGACACCAACAGCAAATTTGATTTGAGACCATCAAGGGATCCCTATCCTATTCATATCTAATGGTTTGAGGTGTAATAAATTCCAAGAAATTATAAACAGTTTTTCTGCCCAATGATTATGGATCCGAAAAAGTTGTCCTGTAAAAGTTATGAAACCCTTTTATACAAATATTACCTATTGTCCATGAGTTTTTGTTTACAACGACATATCCAAGGCCAAACTCCCCGTTGCTCTTCAATTACTGACACGAGCTCCTTTGTATACATAAAATGCAAGCACATAATTGACCAACAGAGTCTCACAACATCCAAACATTTTACACCCCAGCGGTGGTGTTGCTTTTTTGGCATATACTGCTTGTTAGATAGAGACAGTATTGGGATTTATGGTCTCCACGTTGAGAGACACATCAATAGAATAGCTGCTCATGAGGAGTATAGTAAATGCCTTAAAGAGAATGTTTTGGCGTGAAATCAACAAGGGCTTGAAATTTTCCACAATGGATCGTTTGGGTTTTTGGGCCAATCACATCATTATTGACAATGTTGGAGAAACCCGTAAAAATCAATTGAAATCTGTCACGTGGAAACATCTGTCTGAACCAAGGTTGTTGATGCGTAGATGGCAAAGTGGACAGTAAGAAAATATTGGTCAGGTTTTCCTTACAATGCCCATATTGATCAATGCATGCAATAAAAAGCTTTCAATTTTCTTGAAGTGTCACAGGGAGCCAATTTTTTCACTCTTGTAATTGTCCTTTATAATTCAGGGCTGAGTAAAAGTTGAGTAAGCATACCTGTTTTGGATTTTCCCTTACAAAATCTGAGCAAGAGTATCTGTGTTAAAAAAAAGATTAAAATACGAGATTGGGTGGGGAGAATCAGATGGTGGCATAGTGCGTTGGACCTGTGCAGATCTTGAAACCTAACTGGACCAAGGGGAAATCATCATCAGGTCCCAACATTCAACCCAAGACATCATCAGTGTCACTTGCCTTGGTACAGAAATAATAGTATTAGGCCTACATTTAGGTGTATTATTTATAAACACAGTAGGTCTATTATCTTCCAGAATGAACATTATTTACATTATTATCAAGTGGTAACAACTATTCAATTTGTTTTCAAATTAGGCTGCCTACTTGAACCTTGATCAGTTAGAAGGCCCTAAGCCTATTATTATCTGCTTGGGTCACATTTCTTGTGTTTTATAAAGGCAAGGACATATCCAGATTTTCCGTAATTTTAACGTTTTGTGGGGGGTTGATGATACAATACGATCACTTAAAAATTCTGAATTCCGATTGATTGGTGATGGTTTGCATAGTCTTTGTCTTCGCCAGAATCCGGTCCTATTTCACTTGTAAGGATTTGTGAAAAATCTTCATCAGATGTTGGGATTTCGTCACTATATTCCACATCATATTTGCCCATAAAAACTAAATGGTTCACTTAAAAATGAAGAATCACATGATAAATCTGCTGCTTTCATTGTCCAGAACATCTTCAACAACATTCCGTAATAACTCATCATCACGTGGCAATGATTTCATATTAAGACATAGTTTTTTGATAACTTAGTTAAAATACAATATACAACGGAAAAACACAAACGAAAAATGAAGTATTTTTTGTGAATAAATTTTGTAATAGTAAATGAAGTAGTAATTTCACAATTAGAACACAATTTAATTGGAATAAAATAAGGAGCAAACAGAGTACAGCAAAGCACGAGCGTCAAGTTCGCTTGTGCAACGCTAAACATCCGAACTAACCCTGCCTTTTTAATTTCACGTTCGAAAGACGTATAAACTAGCTGGATCGGTCGTTCAATCCAAATATACAAATATCGTTACTCTAGTATGCTTTTGGAATGAACCATCATCGTTTTCCAGCCAATGAAAGTTGTCATAAAACTGAACCATAATATATAAACAAAATATGCTGCGTCTACGATGTAGAGACGCTAGCACTTTTAGGACATAAACGCAGCAAGCGTCTACGACGTAGACGCTGTAAGCACTAAAACGGGTTTAAAAGTAAACTCATGTGAAAACATTCATAACTTTGTTTATTAAGGTTGGTTACATAGCAGTGTTTAAGTAATATTTAAAATGCATTAGATGATTTAAATTTGTCACTGGCGCGATCTGGAGTAAAATTTTGATATTAACTTTTTATTTACTATCTGCATTGCACTACTGATCAAGCACTGTTTACTTAATATTTGATCAAATTTAAATTTAAACAGATGTTTCAGCCAATTTGTCGATATAAAACTGAAGGTGTGAACAGCTGTTTATTACCAGTTTAATTTGGATTATAAAACATAAAAACTACATTTTTTCTGAATTTCAAAATATTCCAGGTAACTTTTCTTATATTTTGCTTCATAAAAACCTTCCTTGGATTTCAATGAACATTTTACAAGAGGAATTAACCGAAGTGGTCCAGTCGATCTCAAGATTTACGCTTAGCAACACGTTTTGTGATTCATTTTTACTTATAAGATTATCATATTTTTTTGTACAATTTTCAAACATTATCCAGTGTCCGGACCCCTTTTTTTGTTGGAATACACTCTCCCCCCCTCCAAACCTCTCGGTAAGTCAGGCACCTCCAAATCAGGGACCCTGCACATGCCTGTGTGCACACATAGTGATCTTATTGGCCAAGAAGGTGGATTCAAAAATTTCCTTCCTTTGTTTTTCCTCCATCAGGTCTAATGGTTTTAACCTTACTGGGGCGTTTTCATTCAATTGTTAGGAATAAATGCTATGAGCCAGTAACGGTTGAATATTGTGACATAAATTTTAAAATATTTTTTATTCTTTCGACTGATGGGTCAACAGAGTATTATGAGAACTTTGTATTAAGTGGTATTGACATTTGTCTAGAAATAAAAAAAAACACTGTTAACTGTCATTTCTTTTTAAATGCTTGAAACTGTAAATATGCTGAAATTGACTTTTAAATCATGAAATGGTAGTGAAATTTGTACATATATCAGAGTGAATTATTTTTTCTATTCCAGTGTATTCTTAGATTCTGCTGACTGAAGCATCTGTACTTATATTTGTGCACCTTCACCAATGTTTTAATATTTAAATTTGTATGTCTTTTTATAAAAAAGTTGTGTACTAAACTAGTATACCTTTACTACAAATTTTGTTGATTTCAGAATTATTTTATTTATAAAACATGAGCTTGTATTGGAAATTTGCTGGATGACTTGTATTACATGAGTGTCAATAAAATGGTGTG
Organism: Homalodisca vitripennis; assembly: GCF_021130785.1. Classification (NCBI taxonomy): domain Eukaryota; kingdom Metazoa; phylum Arthropoda; class Insecta; order Hemiptera; family Cicadellidae; genus Homalodisca; species Homalodisca vitripennis. The sequence goes on from NC_060212.1 coordinate 117,560,568, forward strand.
TCAACAACAATGGTGTTTAGACAACCAAGAGTATTACAACATTTATTTAGTCAACTCCTTTATGTAAAGTTAATGCATGGTAAAATGTGGATACAGTTATGTGATATCAGCAGTTATACTCATCTGTGGTAAACATAATTATGTTACGGTATACATGTACTTACAAATTATTTGTATGTTTTAGTATTCTGGCTTCCAACAAACGGCAGAGAAATGTGCCATTTGTGGGCATCTCATTATGGAGATGGTAAGTAATTTTAATTTATCATTATACATTCTGTAAGGGATATATTACATATTCTAATATATGATACAATGTTTTGCAGGTATTTGTTGTAGGCTGTTTTTTATTTGTAGCAGTGGAGTTATAACTCTCTGAAGCCGACCATCGTCTTAGAGTTGAGGCAAGAGTGTCTGATACAAGGTTACCTGAACAATTTTATATAAACTTGCTCGTGAAAGGGATGGTTTAAATTAATTTTACAGTTGAAACAAGGTGTGACATTTGCCTTTTTCAAGATGCGTTTCAAGTCTCAAAATCGAAAAAAAATTGCTTTCAGGGTCCAGGTCGCACCTTTAAACAAGTCATGGAAAGTTGAATGAAAACCATCATGTAGAGGAAATATTTAATAATAAGTTGCCACTTTTTGGTAGGTTGGAAATATTAGAAAATTCGTTGTTAGGGAAGAAAGTTCATGAAGTGAACTGTGATATCAAAACTGGACATCCTAAATTGTATACCAATGAATTTTAGCATTGAACATTTTGGTGAAACTTATTCAAACAAATTAAATAAGGATTTAATCTCAAGCCAATCTCTGTGGAAAACCCTCAAAGGATATCTCTGTTCCTAGAGATAAAGCCTAATCGTAACATGATAAAATGGTGAAAGCAGGTGTGTGAATCTACAGAATAGTGTTCTCTCGTGATAGTACTTCTTAAAATGTTGAAGATGTAAGATTATTGTTGAATGCTCTATAAATCTCTCATTGCTCTCTCCTAAACGACTTCTCTTTGGAATTAGTTCAACTCCAGAGCACTTCTAAAAGAAAACAATAGAATGTTTGGGTGACCTGTGTGTGTGTGGAAATTCCAAAGAAGAACATGTGAGCCTTAATCATGTTCTCTTTGACTTAAAACTTATTCTGAACCACAAAAATCCTAATTAAACTGTATCTTGGGCTCTTGGCACACTCTTCACCTCTTCTGGAATGTGGGGTGTCATCAACAGAACATCTGCACAAAACATATAGAGTACCCTTCCTTAAGTTCCAAAACAGCTGCAACCTCGTTGGCCTGAACCTTACAAATATCAGAGGAATTATCAGACGTGGAATAAGAAGAATAAACAATACTGTGATCACAGGCACCAGGCAAGAAATCTCTGGTATTTGAAGTAGGGTGGAGAGTGTTGATAATTGACCTAATTTGGCACCAAAGTGAGAGACAGCAACTGCCTAAGAGGAAACAGACGATTTCTCATTCCAGCACGTGATTTTAGTTCTTTATAGTTAAGATTGAGTGGGAATCTAAGTATACAAACGAGGAGCAGATGATGGAAAAAACAAAATATCAGAAAATGTGGGTGAAGGGTGCAACAAAAAGAACAGAAGAACCTAGACAGACAACATGAACTCTAGGATGGATGTAGGATAGATGAAACTGATCTACACATAATTACATTAAATATATAGTAGCAATCATAAACACTATAAGTAGCAGTATACTTCTCAAACTATGTTTCAAAATGAAATTGTCTAAATGTCTAAAACTATTCACAACTCTTACATTAAAAAGTAACATTCTGTAAAGAGCACTTTTAACTTCATTAATTCAATTTTATTGGAAATGTTTAGAAAAATCTTCTTTTATTTTTTTAAAGTTTGAATCAAAAGTAAAATAAGGTAACACAATTAATATCTTGAGATATCTTATTATCACTATGGAGAGCCATGAGATGTTATGTAGAAGAAAGCTTCAGTTTAACATATCTCCCCACAGCAAGACCAACATATCTCAAGTAAAGAATTTCATCTTAAACTAATCGCATGAAGAAAAAGTGAGGTGGAAATGAGTCAGAGATTAGATAATGAAAGTAAAGTTAATGCATGCATGTTTGTACTCATATGGATTTATTCCTGAGTTATTAATTTGGAAGTCATTTTAAATGCGGCAGGTTGTACAGAAGCCATTTTTCTGTAATATTAAAGAAAGGTGTTGGACACTGGGGTTTTATGCTTTTAGTGCTTAGTATAGGTAATTTTATTGATATAGATAATTTACTGTAGACTATTTTCATTTGCAATGTATAGTTTTGGTTTGAAAACTTTTCAAAATATTAAAATTTGTATCACTTTATTTTTTTAATAATTGATAATGTTTTTAAATATATATATTTTTTAATACAATTCAGCAGTTGTACATTATTTTTCATCATTTAGGAACATACACAAACTAATTAATTGAATTTTTACCTATTTTGACCTAGTTTTGGAGAATAGAGCACCAAAAGGTGAAAAAAGTAAATTTTCGACTTTAATATAATTTAACAGTATTTTATTTTGGATTTAGTATTGTTTGATTATTTTCTTACTGTAAAAGTTCATGGAAGATTTTTCTGTTTCTTCTAATCTTTATTTTAGGCAAAGTCAGCACATGGAAAATTACTCCTATTAGATTATACATTAATTTTTCTTTTATATTTCTAGAATAAGAATTCAACTTATGGTTTGAAATATTTCATATCTATCAAGCTATCCAAGCAAGATGTATAGGTCAACCGGTATTGAAAAGTCAGTTTTTCTTATTTGTACATTTACTAAATTAGCAGACCTTGTTTTTCTTTAAAAATTTTGAGAGTAATATCACATTTTTGTAGTTGACATTTCATTGAAAGAGGAGGTTTTCTAAAAACTATTTAGTTTTAATTTTAATACATGGCCTTTCAACATCAAAGATGCCGTTGTCAGATGTGGTCCAAACAGTTTAAGTATTACATGTACAGGTTAAAAACAATTATTAAGATCACTGCCATTTGTTATTTTCAAAAGTCAAATTGGCTTTTTCCTTTTGGAACACCCATTTTATGAAGTGGATGAGTTTTTTGGGATTAATCATGAATTAAACAATATTATTGTTGATCTTAGGAAATTCTTTTATATATGTTGTAATTAGTTTTTGATTAATTAATTGATTTGTTTTATTTGGTTTTTATTTTTTTTAATGTATTGCTTCTTTTAAAGATCTGGACGAACTGGAGGATTGCATTGCTCTTAACGTTGAAGTGTACAATAATGTATGACAAATTGCCATGTCATCTTTACCAGTAATAAATGAGTATCATTATCAGTTGAATAAAAGTGATAAAATATGAGAGTAAAGGTATAATAGGTATAATAATACAGTATACATTTGTGGATTGAAAAATAATTTTATATTGTTGGACAATTATGTAATTTCTCTCTTCTGCAACTGCTGATATTGCTTATGCCTTAAATTATCAATAATTTGCGGCTCAATAAGCTATTGTAGCTATTCTAAGTAGTTACCTATTCATACATATTATGAAAAGATGTTATGCTTTTGATAAAACTACAATTAGTTGAATAAGCTTCTAAATAATAGCAAACACAAGTTTAAAGATTATCAGAAATGATTTCAATTGATTTCTGGTAATAACATAATCTCTGGCTAAGTTTGAGACTAGTAATAAATGATGATGCAATGTACAGATCCTGCAGGCGATGGGCAAGTCTTACCATCCTGGTTGTTTCCGCTGCTGTATGTGTAACGAGTGTCTGGACGGTGTCCCCTTCACAGTTGATGTCGACAATAAGATCTACTGTGTCAACGACTATCACAGGTGTGAACATCTTACATCATCCTAGCTGGCAGTTGCCGCGTTGGAAAATTTTAAACTAGTCTCGTTGATGAACTAATTGTTGAATTCATTTCCAGTCTATTTTAGTCCTGTATGCGCAACGTATGTTTATTAATATGTAACCTTTAAAATGCTATAAACAAGGAGTATCATTTGTTATATTTTTAATGTTTTATGTTTACTTTTTATTTTAAATACCTTAGAGGAGTCTTAAATAACATAACAGTTTTTTCTGATACTTTCACGTTTCAACATGATTTTGTGCAAGTGATCTACAAAATGTCTCAATTCATATAAATTTTAAATATCCAGTCTTAATAAGTTGTTGGATAGTCTTAATATACATTTGGATACCTTTGAAATTTTAAAATAATGAAGATTTGTCAAATTAATGACCTAATTGTGTGTTCTCATTGTTTTTCCTTATTAGCAAATGCTACTGTTATAATACAATATAACAAATGAGATATATTATCAAATTACATTTTGACGATATCGATTTAAAATAAGGATAAGAAATCGTTCAGGAAAGATAAAGAGGTTACTTTAAATGTCTGTTCTGTCATATGCCATTATACTGTATAGGGGAGTGTATCAATAATTTTACTGGTATATGAAATTACTCTGCTTCACCAATAATGGACTGATAAAAATCTGTTGATGTCTAGTAATGACATTTCAGAAATAGCGAAGAATTCAGAAATTGGAAAGCGCCTTCAAACGCAATTTATGTCTTGTATTAAAACAAATATAGAAGGGATTACATAGTTAAAAGATTTAAATGACCTTTTAACTAGCTAATCGCATTGTCCACATCAAGCTGATGGCAATGGGTGACAGCTGTTTGTGAAATAAGGACCAACTCGTGATACCAGAGAGAGAATTCTGGATACCAGGAGCTTTAATTGCAAGGCTAGCAAAATAGTGGTAGTGACAATAAAAATGTGCATTAGTCATTTTGCAATTTATAATAGCTTCTCAGAGAGAGGAGAATGTACATTACAAGTTGTGTAGTAAATATTTTGTGTCCTGTGCAACTCTTGGTAACAGTGTATAATCTGTTCTCACCTCTGCCTCGGAAAAGGCGGTAGTAGTAATGAAAAATGTAATAGATTTAATGTTTTTTTTAATTTTGACCCTCCAGCAATCCTTTAGTTGACTCTTGCTGATTTCCTGTAAATTCCTGTAAAAACAATGTTACAAAATGTTAGTGACCATTAGTTTTCCACTCAATGGTGGTGTAGTTTTAGTACAGTTATTTTTATTGTTGTTTGACCATTGTACTCAAGGTGTAAGCTGAAATTGGTTTTCCTGAATATTTTTCAGAAGGATTTTTAACTTATTCCCCAAGCAACATATTCTTTGGCTGTGTCTTTATGATCACAAAAAGAGCCAGATAACTGAAAATTATTATAAAGACTACCTTTGGCTGTCACATAATATCTGAATCAAACAATAGAAGCAGATTTTATGATGGATGACTGTTTACCGATCATATTGTTGGCAGCAATTCAGCTACCCAATCTAATGTGGAAGAAAATCCATAGTCAAATAATGTATGGTATATTTTTAAGACCGAAGTTGCTGTTGGTTTGTCTTTGTTCTAAATCTAAGTCAACATTCTGTCAATTTTTTAAAATCTTTTGTATTTTGGTGTTATAAGGTTCCAAATCTTTGTAATTTGTTCCAGAATGTTCGCCCCCAAATGTGCTGCTTGTGGAAAAGGCATCACACCTGTTGAGGTTTGTAGACCCAAAGATTGTATTTGGTACAAGTTTTATATTTTGATAGGACACAGCTGTCAATTTATTTTGTCAAAAGATGAAAATCAACAAATGCGTTGTCAGAGTATAATTTATGTGAATTGTTTGGTTAGTAAGTATCAGAATAAGCTATTCCATTTTATGATTTTCTTTATCCACTTTTGAATTATATATACCAGAGAAGTACTTTAAATTAGTGTTACATTTTAAATGAAATGGTTATTATTTTAAACAGTAGAATATTGTTAATCTTAGTGAGTGTGTCTTAAAATTAACCCTTCATCGTGGGGATTTTCGTGGACCCAAACACTGGAGTTATTCAGCATACAGTCACTTTTATTTGCAAAATTTGAGGTTACATCTTGTAATAAATTAAAAGATTTAACTGTAAAACTATATTATTCTTTTATAACAGTTTACATTATATAAAATTAAGACAAATTTTCATAATTAAGCTTGACCTACAAAGCCCACCTAACTAAGGTTACTTGTGGGGTGCTATTTTTCTCTTATTGTACATTAAAAATATATTGGACTTGTACTTCATTATGTATTGAAGATAAAGCAGTGATATTTGAACATAATACAATGTAAACCTAAGCCATTTTAAACAGCAGCAAACATCACGTTCCGTAATTTGCTGATATAAATCATCTACTAATTTGAAAACCAACAGAATAAAACAAACAAAACAATGAAAGAGTAACAAAAAGATAGACAGATGATCTGGTGAGACAAATAGTACCAACTACCATTTCGATAGATGCAGACGAATACAGTAATGTTTACTTTAAACCACCACAGCACAGTGAGTTAGTCAGCCGAGACTTGACAAATAAAACCACAATAAATAGCTTAAAGAGTCTATTTAAAACTAAAATTAAATATGGTTCTCTTTATACTGCTTAGCAGCCACAAGTTTCTGTAAAACTTGAACTGATGTTTTTAGGGTACAGAAGAAACTGTGCGTGTCGTTTCCATGGACAAAGATTTTCATGTTGACTGCTATATTTGTGAGGTAAGCTACCTTGCTATAATTCCCCATACTAAGGCATTAGTCATTAGCAATCCTGACACTTGTATGTACATGTATCTATGCTTAGTGAGCTACCTAGTTCTGATTCCTCATACTAAGGAATTAGTCATTAGCAGACCTGCCCATGGTATGTACATGTATCTATGCTTAGTGAGCTACCTAGTTCTGATTCCTCATACTAAGGAATTAGTCATTAGCAGACCTGACACTTGTATGTACATGTATCTATGCTTAGTGAGCTACCTAGTTCTGATTCCTCATACTAAGGAATTAGTCATTAGCAGACCTGACACTTGTATGTACATGTATCTATGCTTAGTGAGCTACCTTGTTCTGATTCCTCATACTAAGGCATTAGTCATTAGCAGACCTGACACTTGTATGTACATGTATCTATGCTTAGTGAGCTACCTAGTTCTGATTCCTCATACTAAGGAATTAGTCATTAGCAGACCTGCCATGGTATGTACATGTATCTATGCTTAGTGAGCTACCTAGTTCTGATTCCTCATACTAAGGAATTAGTCATTAGCAGACCTGACACTTGTATGTACATGTATCTATGCTTAGTGAGCTACCTAGTTCTAATTCCTCATACTAAGGAATTAGTCATTAGCAGACCTGCCCATGGTATGTACATGTATCTATGCTTAGTGAGCTACCTAGTTCTGATTCCTCATACTAAGGAATTAGTCATTAGCAGACCTGACACTTGTATGTACATGTATCTATGCTTAGTGAGCTACCTTGTTCTGATTCCTCATACTAAGGAATTAGTCATTAGCAGACCTGACACTTGTATGTACATGTATCTATGCTTAGTGAGCTACCTTGTTCTGATTCCTCATACTAAGGAATTAGTCATTAGCAGACCTGCCCATGGTATGTACATGTATCTATGCTTAGTGAGCTACCTAGTTCTGATTCCTCATACTAAGGAATTAGTCATTAGCAGACCTGCCCATGGTATGTACATGTATCTATGCTTAGTGAGCTACCTAGTTCTGATTCCTCATACTAAGGAATTAGTCATTAGCAGACCTGACACTTGTATTTACATGTATCTATGCTTAGTGAGCTACCTTGTTTGATTCCTCAATATTTTTTCTTTCATTTGTGAAATATAAATTTCAAGTTGACTAAACTGTATGACACATACATGGTATTTGTGTATGATCCCAAATTGAAACAATTACATTCATATGAAATCTCTCTTAGTAAAAAGGTATTCAACTATGGAAAACTCAAACCAAATGGTAAAATACACATACAAATACTATTCTAACTTTAATACGCAATATCCATAATTGTATATATTAAATACCAGGAGATAATCTCTGAAAGACATAGATTAGAAGGAATCCTCATATAGAGATAATTTATTGTCAATCTCTTTCTCTTTGATGAACCTAGTTAGAAAACACTACCCCTTGGTAAATGTGTAGTGATTTAAATGGTTTATAGTACTGTATTAAATGACATATAAATTCTCAACCCTTAGTACGCTCAATAGTTGATTGAAAAAAATCTATTGTTATGCTTAATTTTTATGTTTTTTCTAAAATTATTTTTCTAAGTTTATTTTCTTAAATATATAGGTCATATAATATATAAAAACACATCTGTTGTTGAAGAAAAAGGTTAGAAAACAAAAAGTGAGTGCTCAGCTGTTGCCTTTCACAAGCGAGTTTACCTGCTACGAGTATAAAGATGTCAGGCTGAATGCACATGCAGGCAGTCAAAGCCAATGAAAACTAATGTGACTGGTGACAACTGTTCTGATGCGACACATCTATCAACATCACAACAGAAGACAAAACAAGCACTTTCATGTATTCTGTTGGAAGTTTGGGAAACTAAAATGAATATAATGCTTCATTGCGAGATACTGCGAATTATCGTACTTAGAGCAGCATTGCAGGAAAATTTCGATCCGCACTATTTACCACTTACCGTGTATGAAAGGTTAAGATTCCAAGCTGAGGACTTTGGGTCATGTTACATCATTAAGATTTTTACTACCTGGCCGGATTACTCTATGATAGCTACAATTATCACTACGGATGGGCTGATACTAAAAAAGTTGTGGTCTCGATTTTGAATTCAATACAGAATGCTATATTATTTTAAAATAAGAATATAATATGCTTAACGGTTTAGTTTTTTTTACTGTTAAAGCAAATCTGGCCAGTGCGAGTGGCCAAACAAATATTTCAAACACCCTTGCCCACAATAAAAAACTCTAAAGATATAAAAATACTTGTATTTTCTTATACAGGAGAATACAACTACACACATTACGAGGTAAACATAAATTAAAAATTAGTAAACGTTAGTTTGTTTACCACTGAGCAGCAAACGTAGATGCACATAGGAAAGGAACTGCAAGCTAATTTACAAAACTATTCTAGTTTGTTCATTTGGTTATGTATGTATGTTTTTTATACACAAAATAAAATTAAAAATTGTTTTAGCAATCGCTAATTTACTAACTGCCAATCAGTTGTAGTCTGCAAATAGACACTGTAACCTCACGATGTTGCACAGAAATAAATATTTTCAATACGAACTATAAGAAAAATATTATTAATAAAACTATGGTGATTTGTTAATTTGTCTATCTATCTAGGGGTTATTTTACAAAAAAGTACAACAATAATACGTTTTAGCGATCAACAATTTCCAAACTGCCATGAGCTGTTGTACACGAATAAACTCTGCATTGTCTGTGGATTTGAGATTAAGCTTTGTCATATTACTAGTGGTCAGTGATATTGTGAATTCTTAACTTTCCAAGGGTATTTTAAGCAGTTCTGTTTATTTTGTTAACAGTTTTGTAATAAAATACTCTGAAAATATTGTTTCAGTATCTAGAATCGAGTGAGGTTTCGGTTTGATTCAACCCACCTGTAATTGTTACATTAAGAATTACAGAGGCTTCAGTGGAATTCATTGTTAACGGCTAGATCATTTGACAACCCTATGTCAATGATGCGGGTAACAATTGTTAGTCTGCTGTTCTATATCGATCCCTCCTTTATCATCACAATGTTCTCCATATACCCACGTGTTCTACGGCTTGTACTGGAGAAGCTGCAGAACATCCCACTTGGGAGACCTGCGATTATCTGTTTTGCTGTGTATCGTAATCCACTGTTCTAACATGTGGAGTGTGAAGTAGCTACAGTGAGTTATATGTGTTGTCTTTGCTGCTAGGAGTGCGGCATGCAGCTGACGGATGAGCCGGACAAACGCTGCTACCCGCTGGAAGGTCACCTAATGTGTCGGTCCTGTCACATCTCCCATCTCAACCACCATCCCAGGACATTACAGGTAAGAGTCAAACCTTCTACTGAACGTTAATATGTGTGTATTGAAACAACATGTATAGTTTCCAATGAAACTGCATGTTCACCTCTTAAATACATTTATCTGGTGGTGGATAGTGCCAAACGACTAAACTAATCCAGCAGTTTTGTTGGCAATACTTAGAAACAACTAATTACTGTATGTTCTTTATTAGTTGTGTAACCCAACTATAAAGAAAGTATATTAATCCAGCCCTATGTGAATCAATCTAATGCAAGGTGGTATCAGTAAGTTCTCGGACTGTACTCACCTTTCTTTTTGGGACGCGACTGTACATGCCGGCGCACCAGCAGCCTCTGCTGCAATAGCCGCTGAGTCATTGTGCCGAGTTTCATTGTTGTGAGTGGTTAGGTTATATCTACAAGGTGTGCTTTGTTATTGTGTGTTATCATCACGTAGTTATTTTTGTGATGGCTGATAACTTACAGCCTTTACAGCCTTTTTACAGTCTTGGTGATTGTGAATTTTTTCACAGTAATGACTGCTGTTTTGTTTCTGGATCATAACCATAAAACCAACTTTCATCACCAGTTATTATGATCCTGGATATGAATGTGGGTTCACTTTCATATTTCTTTTTGAGTTCACTGCACACATCAGCACATCACTGTTTCTGATGGACAGTCAAAAGCAGAGGCACAAATTTTGCAACAACTCGATGAACGCCTAGATTTTCGGTTTAAATGTCTTGACTGCTTCGATAGCTAATACCGACACTACTACATAAGTCATTTATTGCCTGACGGTCTTCTTGAATTAAGTGCTGAATTTTTCCAAAAATTTCGTCTATTTTACTCGTGGAAGGCCGCCCTGAATAACAATCATCCTCAATTGAAGTTCTGCCAGCCTTGAAACGTTCGTACCACTCAAAAACCTGTGTTCTGATCACTGAATGTTAATCAGAAGTTTCTTGAAGCATTGTAAAAGTTTCCGTTGATGATTTCATAAGTTTAAAGCAATACTTGATGCTAGCTCGTTGCTTGAATTTATCAGCTATCACAAAATTCGCTATGTAATGATAACACACAACAACAAAGCACAACTTGTAGACATAACCTAACCACTCACGACAATGAAACTTTACACAATTACTCAGCAGCTATTCTAAGTATTGCCAACAAATTTTCAGGATAACTCAGGGGCTACTGATGCACCGATTTGTACAGTCGCATCCAAAACAAATGGTGAATACAGTCCGAGAACTTTCTTATACCACCTTATATATTAGTGGTGTAGCCTCCAAATATGTTTAATAGAATGTACATATTACACTTAAAAAATAATAAGTGTTATAGTTGGTTTATATCTCTAAGTTCAATTTAATGCATAACAAGTTACACAAATTTGTGTGTCTTACTTAGTTCTTAAGGTTAAGGAGCTGGTGTCATAATTAACATTACATTTTCCAGTTCGAATTGTATTGAAATACTGTTTACACAATTAAAATCCTGAAATATTTCAGTCATCTACAGTCAATAGATGTACATGTAACATTTCTGTTGAATATTTAAACTGTATAACAGTCTTGGTTAACATCTGTTGATTGGAGATGTTTGTCTACAGTAAGGCTGAAATATTTTAAGAATTTTATTGTGAATAATGTTCTACGTTATGTGAAGCATAAAACCTAGGTGTTATTCTGTGTATCATATTTTGATGGACATGAAACACGAAACAAAATAACAATGTGAAAGGGGCAGTATTTAATGTAATAATAATTACAGGATAAATAAAGAAACATTCCTATTCGTTTCAGCATTTTTTCATGGTTGGTAAATAAGAGCCAGAGGAAATTTTAATTTATATATTTTAAAGACTGTATCACAATGCAGTTTAGAGCTTTTTTATATTGTCTGTAAAAACCTCATAATAGCGACTGCACTAATTTATTATAACAAACATGTAAAAATAATTTTGACTACGTAGAGTTTATATTTAGTAAAAAAAATGGAACTGTGATCCTGTTTCAGAGTGTCTCAGCAAGCTACCAGTACATGAACTAATAGCGAACAAGATCTTCATTCCCCAGTTTACTGCTCTCTTCATATCTGAGACAATACTAGACGATTCGTCTTCCACCAGAGATACACTACTTGAGTCATATGTTTACTGACGCAGAATAAGCACAATAATTGTTATAATGCGAACCGAACCTATCATGCTGTACTTTGTTAGATAATACAATGTTAAGTTTTATATTCTGAACAAATGAAGATATTGGCTCGGACTAAGAGTCCATAGTCCACAAGGCAATGTTATCTGTCACATTTGTTGTAGACTGTGCGGAGCCACATATACTAAAGACCGGTGACTGAAAGCTAAGTGAGACATAATGAATGATCTCTAGTATTCTCTGACCCATGACAGCTCAGTAACGAGTGCGGGCAGCTCCAGTGGAAGATTCAATAATGTTGCCAACCAATCTTTGATTAGCGAATCACAGTGCAGATTACAGAATTGTTTAGGACATCTACAGTTATCCAGCTTTATAATTTGCTTTTAGTGTTTTTTTTACTTTTAATTAAAAACAAATATTGACATATTTATAAAAATGACACATTTTGGAACATAAATTTGTTGACGTTTCAACATCTTACGTTTACAAAATTGTCTTTCAACGTATTTTCGAAGGATTTCTTTTAGTTAAGGAGACATTTCAAAACGATCCCAGTTTGTTAGGAATTAAATCTCTGGTACCCCAGACAAGAAGTTATTGTTTAAGAAACTGGAAAAATATCTTGACTGGCCCTAGGAATAGAGAGCCCAAGACCTAATCATCCACACTGTCACTACAGACATCTGTTCTCCACATATGGCCTACTATTAATACACGATTAAGTTTAGTAGTTTCTCACCAATGAAAGATTTTGAACGGTTTGTGGGAAATTCTTGATATAAAACAAAATTATTACCCTGTTTGAAAGAATGTCTGTTTTGTAACTGTTTTGTTGGTTGTGTCCAGTATACGGGCACTTATCGTGGTGTTTTAAATATATAATAAAAAGTTCCTAAATACATATATAATGAGAATTTTAAACATTGTTAAATAATTCTTTATACACTTGTCTTGAATGAGAGTTTACTGATTAGTGATTACTGTTTGTTATTATTGATTCTGTTATATCAATACTCCAGGTGGATCACCGAACCTCAGCTACTGCAAATAACAAAGCATTTTGCCTCCGACAAGAACAGGGCCAGGAAATATTTGGTGGGGGGGGGGTTGTCCAGACAACTGATGGGTCCGTTTCTATGTTGAGAACGATCTTTCAGCAGTACATGTCAGTAGTACTCATTTATTTACATAATAATAATCGTTTACTAAAAAAATCATTGAAAAAATTTGGGGGATCCAGACCCCCTCACTGGCTACGTCTTTGGCCTGTGGAAGGCCCCATCTTGAACTGCTAGTAAGTACGGTCTCTAATTCTTCTCAATGCATTATTGTACTTCTCCGTAAATTGCACATTGTTAATATCTAGAAAACATGTCCTAGTAATCCATTGGGTTGCAGTATAATAAGTGGCCACCATCACAATCGAATCATAGATATTTATAATTATATCTAAACTACCGAGACCAAAATATTGAGTCGATCACATTTCAGCTGTTTTTATAATTAGAAAAGAAATAATTTTATGACCAATAAATCATAATCTATGCTATATGTAATTAATATAACAAACGAAGCATTGTACCATTTTGTTACTATTTTGAAGGATAAACGTATATGACGGATCGTGACACAAATAACATATGTTAATCGCCATTGTACTTGTGGCTATTACTCAAGTATCATACAAATAATTTTACTTTGTTCGAATTCATTTTGAACAATATTGCTATTCAATACATTTAAAAAAGCTAGCAATTAATAATTATAAATAGTTATGGTTAAACATTTTTCATTTTTGGTAGGTTAGGTATTTCTAATCGATAATTTGATTCGCTGCTTTGATTGTGGTGGTGCTGATTACTGTACTGCAACCATCGATTGCTCAATACTTACATCGACACAATCTGGAATTGATATGTAAGTCTGCGCATGTTGGGACAATAATAGTACTGCATCTAGTGATGCTATACTTTGTTTGAAGTTTATTTTTGACGATGGAAGGATTGTGAAGGAAACAGGTTTTTTTTCGGACATTTCCCATCCTTCAGTAAAACAAAAAATCAGTAACACTATGTTTCAATGCTATAAGTGATAACAGGACTCTAGCATCAATTCATTAAATTTTGCCGTCAACAATTAAAGCTAAATATTATCAAGACCAACTGCCAAATTATGTTTCGAACTCACTATCAATTTGCTTACTTAAAAAAGGATTTAGTAATTAATTAGTTGTAATGGCTAGAGATGGATTTACTGAGAACCTAAACCTTTGTCATCATCTAACCTAAAATAACCGAAAAGTGTTGTTCCTGAAGTTTTTGTATGACATATATGTAAAAGGGACAGACAACACTAGGTAAAGTGAATGTCTTGATGTTTAAACACAGTATTTGGCTGTAACAAATTTTATTGTGCGTGAAATACAAAAAACTCATTTAAAATTACAAGCACTTAGCATTCCTTCATAGACAAATATGAAAATTGTTTTGTTTTCTTTAAATTTTTTTCACACAAAACCCAATGAGTACAACACATAAGTTCTCAGGCAGGTTCATGTATTGAATGTAGTACAGAAAGGCCAACAACTAGTTAAACCATTAAATTAGAAAGTGTTCTGGTGGTCCACTTCAGTGTTGACTGGATGGTTTATATAAATTATATACACTAATGATTTTAAATATTAATTGCTATGAGTATGCATCTACTCCTAAACACACCTATTGTATGAAATATTTAATCAAATAAAATGTTTTATATGTGTATTATTTTGGATTGAAAACAAATACCTTGTACAACAGAAATACTAATATAACTTAACAAAAATTAGCCGTTTGAATTTGATCTAAATGTATACAATATTGAAAATCAACAGAGTTTTGTTCTAATAGAATTCTTGCTGTCTAAATTATATAACAACAAATTTAAGATTTAGTTGCCAAATTTAAAATAAATCCTATCTAAGTTTAATTTTTATTAAAAAAATATATTCCGTAGTTACGGTAGGAAGGGTTTATTCACTGTGAATATTGAGTTTAGCTCTAATTCACCTTCCTCTTAGTGTAGCATCTGAAAACTGACGCTGTTACAGCGCAGACTTGACTCCTGGAATTTGGAGTCATGTTCATCTGAAGAGATCCAAAAACAGTCTGTGGTGAAGAAGCTCAAAACGAACTCTCTGTATCGTTTCAATATCAGAGAACCCTGGACTATAAAGTACAGTGTAATCTAGGTGAAGAGGTGTTCTCATTGTCTCATCAGGTGCACAATTATTGAGATTCCGGACGCTGCACTTACAGAAAGGTGGCTGGAGCTAAACTCAATATTTATTTTTAAAAAGTGTTTTGAACTCTTAATCAAAATGTAAATGTTAATAATATAGCTTTTCCATATTAAAATTAAAACAGATAAATGTTCACATCAAGGCTAACAATTTTTATTTCATGGTGAAACTGTTTATTTAGTCCTGTTTATTCAGATGAAGAAATATTATTAAAAATTACAAATTTAATGAGAGATATATTTTTATATGAACGTTACTAATTATTACTAAACATCACTATGTCAATACTACTATAGTAACTTGAACTACATAATTTCCTATTACCAGCCATCATAACATTTAGTTCTATTATAATATTCTAATATATCTATTCTATTATTTAGGAATAACAAATATAGAAAACAGTTGAGTATCTGTGTCTTAAAATAAAAGTGAATGTTTTACATACATATATGTCCATAAATTATATTATGAATCCATGTGCTGATTATACATACTGATCGTAATCTTTTGCTTTCAAATTAATTCTAATAACTTAGCTCAAACATGGTTAATTAATGATTACTATTTACTCAATATAATCCTCTCATAATTTGTTAAATTATAAATTATCTAACATAAGTTTTATTAAATATTCCTTTTCTATTTTTATACATTTAAAATCTCTTATGGAATTTATTGTTTTGCCGTGCAAATCCTAACTATATATTTATAAATGTAGTTTAATGTTATAACATAAAATTAATATAATTTATACATAAAACTATGTACATCTGATTGTGGTAGTATTTATTCGTCTTGAAATGTAGTACTTCTACACATTTACTAAGAAGCTTACTTTGATATTTCTGAACAAAATCATTAAATCAAAAATATGTTTAATGATATAAATGAACTGTTGATACATTAAAGCTTAACATTATGGAATTTATGCTAGTTTCGAAGCTCATTTTAAACTTACATTAGTTGAAATGTGTTATAATATACCAGCTCTCACCAATAATAATATTAAGTATGAAGTTTGTCAGTAACTTACTCATTGTTTACGAGATCTATACGCCTGTCAATTTGTTTATAGTAAATATCGATCAATGTAAATGTTACATAATAGATAAACTCAAATTAGAATAGAAGTGTGTGCTTACAATTCCTGGAGATGCTGTTGAATTGTCAACTTCAGCAATACGTCGTAGAGATCATTGTCATTGGATACCATCCGAGTTGAAAAACAGATATTTGTAAAATTTTAAATAGATTTTAATGTTATTTTAGCTAGTTTAATTTGCTAATTGGTTTAATTGACGTGGAATATAAGCAGTGATAAATGAGCAAGTGCACATAAACGTAAAGGACATAAAAAAGCAATATCCGTAATTCTCAAATTACAAGAGCAGTCAAAAATTCTCAGAATAACCTTGGCATAACTTACTTAGAAAGCGTTTCAACTGACCGGTCCTTTTGTCTATTCACAAGGTATTGTGTACGTTTACAATACGCTTCTTGCGATAATAGAGTTATGCTTTGTGCTTGATTTTTGTCATAGTGCATTAACAACGTTTACTTCTACACAGTTATAATACGAATTTAAAAATGGAATTAAACTGACTAAAAGAATCTGTAAATATATTACTAATGAAATCAAGGGAGTAGAAAGTACAACATTTCTTTAATCAGAGAAACAAAAGTTTTTCAAAGCCACAATAATTTGGGAGTTCCGATGGCCAAGCTGTCTAAGACATCAGACTTTGGATCTGAGTGACAGAGAGTGCAGGTTCAAATCCTGTCTGTGACCATTGCACTTTTTATCAGTACCATCGACCTTGTACTGTATCAACTCTCCCCCTTGTTCTGTTTGATAAGATCCTGGCACAGGCCAGTGCCCCATGAGGACAGGCAGGATAAGGCTTAAAAGGGGATCGGCCTCACCTTTAAAACAAATTTGGTAGAGTAGTGTCAAATTGTAAAGATCGTGAGGTGAAAATTAACCCCAAAGCTAACTGTTGCATAAACATTGTTACGTTAATTCCAAATATAGTGTGTAATATTTCATAAACAACAAAATGAAAAGTCACGTGATGTAGTACATTATATCACAACAAGAGCATATGCGATAGTTGAATATCTCGATACGATTGATTGAATACTGAGTAAAATCGTATGACCCGACAAGGTAGAAACACCACACCATGTTTCAAGTGTAAGGCTTCTCTGAGGCTGCATGCAAAATTTAAATCTTATTGCTCATTTCATTTTAGACATGTTTTGCGGTTTACCAGTCTGATATCATACAGGAAAGAAATTTTTACATTCCCTTGGGAGACAAAAAAGAAACTGTCAGCCTACTAAGTGATAGATTCAATAATGCTCAGCCAAATTCCATGGAGTGATTTGCATCACCGTCGAACTCAGTGTTGCTAATATATAAATTAAGCTTCATTCAAAATGTGAAGTATTAGGTCATTTTATGAGATATAGTAGGACAGACAGACAGAAATGAAATTTTTCCAACCCACGAGTGATAGGCTTCGCTAACGCTCAGCCAATAGGTACTATATATCATTATAGTATGTATATAAGAGGCTGTACTCTATAAAAGTATGATTGATGAATTTAATCTGCCTTGCCAATGAAGTAAACTAACAAATGGCAGTATTTACTCATTACTTCATATCATGTGTCAAAGCACTGCTAAACCAAACACTATCTGTAAACTGGAAACCTTCTATCAGCACCTCTGAGGTAGGATATGATTATTTGAAAAAATTTCAATATCATCACTGTTCTGCCCCATTACTCTAAGATGGATTCCACTTTACCTCCAATAAGGATGTCGTCCCGAAGTTAAACCCAAAAAGTGATGTTTTCTAGATCGTTGATAAAGTTGTAGTTTTAAGAAAACTGCATCTCTGCAATATACTTTGACTAGCTTTCCGTATTGATTTTTTATGTGCAACTTCCAAAACTAGTTTCTGGCCAAACACTGACCCAATTCTTTAAAGATTAAAGTGGCAAGACTTTTTTTTTAATTAGTCACAATCAGTTTGATAGTTTTGGAAAATTTGGTGGACAAAGATAAAAAAGAGACTTGGAAACAGGTTGGATAGTACAACCTCCTCTTTTTTAAGCCTGTTTAAAATACTGCTCTTTTCCCCCTTTATGATTGTGGAAACAAAAGTAAATCTGATGAATTGTGTGCACATGAGCATTAAATCTGTTTTTCCTAAAGCCCTGTGTATGAGCAGATAGATACAATTAATATTGTGACAGTTCAATGCACAATTTTACCGTGATTTTTATTATTCCCTTCTAAAAAATCATTCAGAATTATTTAATAAGACAACTTTTTTATGTGAATTATTGCCCATCAAATACAATCGCACAAATTATTTTAACATGTTCACCAATTTAGTAAGTTGATGGAATTGACATTTTATCTTCTTCGAAATAAGTACATTACTGGATTATTCCTTTTAAATGATTCCTTTAATCTCGAGCAGAAATTGAAATTATACTGCAGCTATTTGCTTGTTCTCTGGCTATTCCAAATCGGTAAAGCAAAATGGGTTTCACAAAAAAAAAATACTGTTATACCAAGTGATGTTTCAATTCAGGAATTGTTCAGTTCTTGTGTAGCAAGAATATACATAATGTAGCATAAGCTTGACTTTGCAATGCTATTCTGGGAGCTTTTAGACTGTCGCTAGTATTTTTATACTTGATTTGTATCGGAACTGAAATTTTTGTGTGATCTTGTGTACGTTTCTTTGTGATATGCTGTAAATGAATCTGAGGTTTTATAATTTTAAGATTAATATATTATCTTGTGATAGCGAATTGCAAAAGACATTATTTAAATAAGTAATTATCATTGTGTACTAATTTTTTTCAATATACAGTTGCTTGTATGGATGACTTTGTATAGACGTTTTTTTTATGCACTGAAAACATATTTCTAAAGTTTGCATGAAGTTGTGTACTTACTGATTACATAACTTAATAGTTAAGTTACAGTGATAACTAAACAACAAATCCTGATCAAATTGAATCCTGAATCTGCCGAACTATTTACGTTCAGTGTTAATACTAATGCGTAACATATTCTAAGCATGTTAGTTTTGTTTGTAGGTCATAATTCTCAAGTTGTTAGATCTCAGTTGCGTTTAATGAAACTGGGTTATTACATTTGGGTTGTCACAGTGTATTTTTTTACATGTAGAAACAAATATTTCTCGATTAAGGTATACATGATTGTTGGGTCTCATAAACTTTAATATAGCTTTAAATAGTGTGTGTCTTTCAAAGAAATTCAGTTAAAATAATTCATTAGCTTAAATCATTGAATTTAAAGTAAATGTATTTTTAAGTGGTATGAATTTACCTTGGATAACCATTTAACTTGTTTTTTATATATGCAAATCTGTGGAGCAGGGTTTAGTTCAAAATAAATATGCCATAATAAATTATTCTGATTTACGAATATTTGAGGTTAAAAGTGTAATGTACTGAATGATTTTTTTGACAATGAATAAAATTTCAAGTGATATAATTTATTAGGTTGAGACCAAATTTAATCGCTATCACCATGTTTTTAACAGCTTTTTGTTGGTAGCAATGCATGAAATGTTTGCTTGTGTTTCTATTTTTGGATACAGTAAATATCAAATGTCTTCTTTTATTAGTTGCACTTGGAACATACTTGTACTTTTCTGCTTTTTCCAACAATTATGTTTCACTTGAGAATGTTCAAATAAATTTGACCTTTTTGAATCCCTCCAGTGTTCCAACAGTAAAGAAAAAATCAATCTACGACTCTTGTAAGGTGCTAGTAGACTGTTGCTAAGAAGTTTGGCAGTGTGAACTGGTCTTTAACGCTAGGTTTACTACTATCAGTGTATCAGTATCATATACTTTGTTTAAAGAATATTATTGACGATGGATTATTTGAAAGGATAGCAGGTCTTCAGAAATTTGCCATCATTAATGTTAAAAAAATAGAATACTACATTTTGAGGATTGGAATCTATTGTCATCTTCAGGCGTCAAAAGACCCTAAAGACAGGTTGAGCATACAGAAAAATTTTAAAATAATTAATACGTGGCGATGAACTTGTCCTAGTCATAGTTAAAAACAGAATAGGTTGTACGTCACAAAATCCTAAACATATGTCAGAGGGTCAAGATTGATTAAAGGAAGTACGAACCATTTTACTGTACGCGACATGCGCACACACCGGGAAAGGTGAAAGACTGAGAAAAAACCAATATGGACATTTCCTGTTACAACACGGCATGTCATCTGAAACAAAGGGGGACAGAATTGCAATATGGTCGTGGGGGGGGGGAGACACCCTTTGGCCTTACATTAAGGTCAATGGAAACTATTGGATGGCAAATGTTTGAAAACCTGTTATCCTGTCACAGATTGGTCTGAAAGAAACAAGGTTATTTTGAATAATATATGGTAATGTAGTACTACTTTATGTAAATTTACTGAAATGTGTTTTGTATAAGGATCAGTTAACTATTGTATAGTATACATAATTATATTGTAGAAATAGACTTTAGTGTTCTGATTAATAGTATTCTTATGGACCGGTTTATTTATAAAATCAGCTATATATTATTTATTTCAACTTATCAGCGCTTCTGCAAAATAAGAATGTATTTGCTCCTTGAATCCTGTAAAAGCTAGATTCTGGTAAGAACTTTGAACAAGTGAGTTAAAGCTTTTCAGTCAATATAGTAAAATCAAAACTGTAATAAATTAAGTTCATGGCATTTTTATTTACTATGCAAGTATAAAATCTGTACCAGATTTGATCAAAATATAAAATTGTGATTTGTATTTTGTTTTATTAATTATTTGCTTCCTTGACCCTTGAGAGGTCCCGTCCTATCCACATACGTAGCAGGTCCCCTGTATAGCTGCTATCTAACATTGTGTTTTTGAATGTTACCTTTGTTTTTACGCTTCCAAATGCTATTTTACACTTATTACATGTATTGTATCTGTTTTGGATAAGTTTATACTTACTATAGTGTAAATGAAAAATAATATTATTTTATTCAATCTTTTAGAATAATGGATTTTTTCATTTATAAATATATTTGTCATGTAAATAAGAATTTTAGTTTATTAAAGTGCAATGGAAAATAAATAAAGTTAATTTCTTTACAAAGCAAACATGTTTATTAAGGATTATAAATTAAAGAACAAATATTTGAAAATACAAAGACAAATGCAGAATAAATAGTCATTTTTCTTCTGTTGCACAATTATAACACCAGTGCATGGTTTTCACAATATTTCCCTTGTATGTAGAACTTGAACAAGCTTAATACTGAACAGCATAAGTCTGTGTTTCCTCACAGGGCTGTTGGGTTGTAAGATTGGAGCAAAAAGTTCTGGATTCCCATCACTTTCACCAGACTTTTCAGTGTTCATATTGTGTGTCGAATGCTCTAGCAGCATTAGATTTATTGACACTACCATAAATGGGGAAATAATCTTCAACTTCTTCAATTCAACTAAGAATAATGCTATCAGAATCATTTGCCATTTAAATCATAATAATAGTAATCTAAATAAAATTAGTCAACAATAATGTTTGTTACAAACATACACACTAAAATAACGATATCAAACTAAACATTGTATTGACACTAACACAAAACACTAACGGGATCGGTCATGTGTGTAAATGCTGTCTAACAACTGCACTAACGTGGTCTGTCCCTTGTCGTGATGGCAACTAACAAAGTGCCCAGAGTGGGATTCTCCTTAACCCAACAGACACGAATTCTGATGAATCATACCGTGTTTGGCGGGAAACAGTGATTCATATAGTCAGTGAGGCACCTGTGGAGTATCGGAAGGATTTATAACTTAATAAAAAAAATTTCATCAGACCAACTTAGTTTGTTAGGTGCCATTTAACAGGTGACCTCTCACGGGTTAAAATGTGTATACTTACCTGATACTGATTTTCCTTTTTGGTTTTGTGTTGTCCTGTTGAAAGATTTCATCGGCTAATGAGTTTGATTGAGAGTGAGCCCATATTGGTTAATTGTATTGTAACAGTGGCGTAACTCTGACTGGTGGGAGTGGGGTTACCGATAAAAGAGCACACCACACCGTGTAACATAGCTCTTGGCAGGGGATAGGGAAGGCGATTTATCAGAGACAAGGCGAGATCGGCAAGGACGCAGCAAGATCCGAAGAGCGTGCCCGAACCTTCCAGCAGTGGCATCACAGCTGGGAGCACGAAACCCGAGGACGATGGATTGCGCGACTCATCGAGCAGGTTCAACCATGGGTCGAAAGGCGGCATGGCGAGGTGGACTACTACCTCACGCAGTTCCTGACACGTCACGGCATTTCAAGTCTTACCTGAACCGGATAGGCAAGACCGGTTCACCGGATTGCATCTACTGCCCGGGCGTTCCCGACGACGCGGAACACACCTTCTTCCGCTGTCTGCGTTGGGAAAGGATCCGCCTGGAGGCCACAAGAACACTCGGTGTTTTTTCGGTGGATATGGTCTGCGAAAAGATTATGGAGGATGAGGGGAACTGGGATTGTTTGTCACAGTTCGTCCGGGGCATCCTCCTGGAAAAGAAACCCGATCTGGACCGCGAATTGGCCCAGATCCCTTGACCGAGCGGCTGGATAAGGAGCAAGCCCCCACGGGCTTAAGCCAAATTTAGGCCTAGCCTGAAGTAATGTGATAAACAATCCCAGGTTAGAATACTAAAGAGTAGAGGAGGCTGGCCACCTGCGTGCGTAATTGCATTTTTCCTGCAATTCTCCCTCAAAAAAAAAAACCGTGTAACATGGAATAAGTCTGCCGTGAGTTGCTTAGTAACATCGCACTACGCGAGGTTAGGTAGACATTTGCAGCAAACAACGTCCATAAATGATATTTCACAATGTGTTTTATATAGTAACAGAAAAATTGCCCTAAATAAATTTAACCACATGCTGTCTTTATTTTTGTTCCTTAATGCTGTCACTAGACTACAGATTATTTTAGCTATGCATATCATCAACTGGAATCATCATCGCTTTCAATGAGAGGAGTAACTATTTATGAAAATTATATAGTTATTAACTAACTAGTTTTGATTTTTCTATAGCGTTTTATTTCAAATTTTAGCTGTTAAAAGTCAATAACATGTAATAAACCAACAAGGAAACTTTTTGGGTGCTTTAAAACTCACCAGTTGAAGTAATTCTTTAAGTTTGTCAGATTTATAGGGGTTTTCAGCGGCACAAACAACACATTTTTTGTTCCTGTGCCTTTAAAAAAAAAGTTAATGTCTCTACCATCTGAGCTATCCTGACTTGGTGATAATCAGTTGAATAAAAGGGTCATTTCCCTAAGCAGAATGACAAGATTCAGAATAGATAATAAGAAACAAAGATAGCCCGGTTGGGTCGAACTGCATTGCGACTACAGTTCAGCTACTAATGATCTTATCCTATCATCTTGACACCTGATAACCAAATCAGGTCTATGCACAATTAAATAAATATAATAACTAAACTTTTACTTGCTTCCCTTGTACTTGTAATTAATCTATTAGTTGTCCTGAAATTAACTTTTAGATATTAATGACTGTGAGAAAAATCCTCTGAAGATGTGTTTTTTATTTTATTTTTTTTATTTTCAACTAAGGACAATTCATTCTTTGTATCGGCATGATTCAGTTCCAGTTACGATTCATTAATTCAAAGTGTTGAGGTGTTTGTAGTTAGTCGCAGGAACTATTATTGACTTTTTTTGCTTGAATGCACAATATAAATAAACACGATGGAGACGGTTATATCAAAAGTAAGATCATCTTATCTAAATACCAGTCTGGATTCAGGCCTAATCACAGCACCACCACAACCCTAATTAAAATCACCGATGATATCAGATTGGCAATGGACAAGAGACTAATCACCATTTTACTGCTTTTTGACTTTTCCAAAGCCTTCGACTGTGTTTATTACCCCCTTCTCCTCATCAAATTGAAGAAGTATGGTTTCTCCGATGAGTGTGTTAACTGGGTCAAATCGTATCTTACTGGGCGACAGCAATGTGTCAAAGAAAGGGAAAAAATATGTGAATTGAAAGCCGTAACACGGGGTGTTCCACAGGGCTCTGTTCTTGGACCCCTATTGTTCTCAATTTATATTAATGACGTCACATCTATTATAAGGCACTCTAAGTTTCATCTTTATGCCGATGATTTACAAATTTTACGTACACTGTTCGCCTGATGAATTGAGCACATTTATGGTTCTACTCAATCAAGACATTGAATCAATTGCTTGTTGGGCAAATAAACATGGGCTGAAATTAAATGAAGACAAAACGCAGGCAATGGTATTGGGAAACCCAAGATTGATCGACCGTTTGGACTTCAACGTTGCACCAAAACTTGAACTCAATAACCGCGTACTAAATTTTCAAAACAAATTAAAAAATCTTGGTCTTACTATGAGCTCAAGTCTTAAGTGGAATGACCAGGTTACGATAACGTGTAATAGAGTATTTGCTGGCATTCACAGTTTAAAGCGTTTTGCTTTATATCTACCATTCAGTGTCAAGGTTATGCTGGTTAAAACTCTCATACTGCCACACACTTCAACTACTGTGACGATTGAGAGGTAATAGTAAATTGTCCTTCTTAATAGCTAACAAGCGCATATAAAGGTTATGTACTGTTAAAATGTTGTGTTCTATAAATTAATAGGAGTTTAAAATCTAGAAAATTGGCATTGCTTAAGATTCTAATAGGCTTCTTTTGCAACAATAATATCTTATGGGCATGAGACGAATGACCCCTGAGTAAGATATCATATGCTACGTGTAATTGGAAGGGCGCCAAAAAGCGTTTCTTACAAAGTTAATAGGCATCTCAACACAGCCTTCACAATAAAAACAAGACCCTACTAAGCTTACTGTATAACAGTTCAACATGAGCACTCCAGTTCAGCTCAGGATCAAGATTAAAACCTAATAACTTAGCAGTAAGCCTAATATTACCAGTTGGCACATTGACATTATCCAGACAAAGACTGAATGTTTTATACTGGTTTTTATACGGGTTACAAGAGGGTTTGTTACAAGTGAATAAAAATAAAGTGCTAACAGAGATTTCAGCTTCACTAGGATCCCTTTTAGTTGAGAACAACGTAGCATCGTCAGCAAAGAGTACTAGTTTACCATCAACAGAATAAAATAAATCGTTTATTGCCACCAGAAATAAGAATGGGCCCAGGACAGAGCCCTGGGGGACACCACGTCTTACATTAGAAGTAACATCTCCCAACTTACTCTTTGACTCCTACTCTCTAAGGAGGATTCAATCAACCTAAGAGAATCATCTCCAAGACCCCGAAGCTTCATGATTAAAATTTTGTGAGAGATCACAGAGCAAAGAAGAAGTTATTTCCTTGGTTTCAAACTTACCCTTCACAATCTCCAACTGGGACTCATTGACAGTTAATTTACCTCTTCGGAAACCATTCTGGGCAGTACCAGAAGATGATTGTTCTCAATGTAATTATACAACTACTCCAGCCTAGTAGATTAAAAACTGGCAATATTGTAATTAAGCTAAATAATAGCTGTAATAATATTGTAATTAGGTCTATAGCTGTATTACTCTCTAGGTAATTTGTTTTACACAGTAACAGTCCTTATAGTCTTTAGTATGTCTGGAAAAACTACCCACATCAGGCAACAGTTGATTAGATGAGCCGGAGGGGAGATATAGTACCAATCACAACTTTTAATAAATTGATGGACGTACCAAAAATGTCCTTGCTTGTTGATGGCTTAAACTTACTTACTATATTTAAAATATCAGAACCATTTACAAAGCAACATTCAAAAGAAGAGTTTATTGTAGGAGCTAGTCTAAAGTGCACTTCAGTTGAGACATTGCTATCAGGTATACTAGAGATAATGTTATCGACAGAACACACGTGTGGAGGAGTTCGGGCTGAGCCAGGTTAAGTTGTCCGATTTTTTGGTTTTTATTTCAGTGAGTTTAATATGCTAGGCTGTGTAAACATGATAATAGTTAAGCAAAATCTGTTTAACTTTTCAATTTGCAGTGGTAAGATACTTATAATTATTTTCATACAATTTATCTTTTGTTGATGTATACTGTATATATATATATATATATATATATATATATATATATATATATATATATATATATATTATACTTTGTTAATTGTTATGGACTGCTTATATTTTTTATTTCATTATGTTTTTTTTTTTCATTTTTTCTCCGTGTACTCCAAGGGGTACATAAAACATTAATTTACCTTAAGAATTAAACAATTTTGTGCCTGATGTGGTACAGATATTTATTTAAACGCGGGATCAAATTTAACAAACCACAAAGACAGGCAAACAATAAAAAAAGCAATAATGAAATGCATAGCAACGTGTACCTCATCGGGTGCACGACGCGCTTTACGAAAGCCCGGTATGTACACGATCGGGTTCACGACGGCAGTTGTAAAAGATCACGTGTACTCTAGGGAAGTTATAGCAAGACCGGTGGGATGCGCGTGAGGAGTGGAGGAGTTGAGCGCGTGGGGGCACAATCTAAAGTAGGGGAGGGAATACGGTGCTACTAACCCTACTGAGAGTTTTCGGCTTCCGGCTCATAGTGGTGGCGGGAGCCGAATATTGTAGTGTTTGCCAACATTTCTAGACCCTTATGTTCTTACCACGGTGGTCTTTTATGATGAGCAATTTAGTATAGGAGACCTTAAGAATATTTGAACATTTCTAAACTCTTTTGAAGTTACGGCGACAGACTTTTATGATGGGGAATTCAATACAGGAAATCTTGGAAATATTGGGACCAGATGTACGTGATCTTAACAATGACTCTGTTCTGCCGAAATTGTGTTCATAGCTCACCCTTCTTAATGAGTTCGCAGTAGAGATACCTGGTGGTAGGAAAGGGTTCTCATAAATTGGGAAAGGGTAGGAATTTATATTATTCTTGATCTCCAACGACGACAACAGTTCAGAATTGTAATTGTTACGCTTTGTTAGCCATTAAAATTCAATTTATCATATACTAACCGTGTAAGCTTCAGGATTTACGATAGTAGATACAATTATACACTACAAAATTTTCAACTGACATAGCCTAGCTGCTAAATTAAAAATTAATATAAATCTGGTTAAACTAATTTGTCAATATACACAGTAGAATAAGAAAAAAACTCAGTTTTATCTACCAACTTGTATCAAGTTAATTTAATGATGTATACTTAAAATAACAATAACGCCAACGATCCACACGCAATAGTTAACATAATAAAACCCCGTTGTCGATGAAAATTATTTATTGTTCTTCGAACTACACCCAAATCAAAATTGTCCAGATTACTTTTAGGTATGTTTGCGTTTTCTTACTTTGTTGGGCGTACTAAAAGAATTGCCAATTGGACTTATTTTTTTCCTCCTTCAAAATTCGTCTCAGCGTACTTTCAGAAATTCCAGTTGCCTCTACGACACGCTGTTGAACTTTCTTCAAATTTATAAGTGTGTTGGTTTCTGCTTCCCGTTTCATAAAATGGGAAGCACTTCTCTTGCTTGGCCGTGTATAACCTTTCTACCTCTAATTTTACTTTTTACATTATGATCCATCTCAAACTCTTTACTTAAAACGTAATGAGCACAACGCAATTAATTCACAAATTGTATTACAACTCGTGAATTGGCACAGGCGAATGTTTTTTTGGGCGGCACGTATAGAAGACTGGAGACCGAAGTTCACAAGGCTAAATACGGAAACAGACTGAGCCGCTACACCCCCCACCACTTTAGTTCCGTCTTTGCCTACGGCGCATCTCGAAGTCACCGGTCATGCTATAAATTCTCTACTATACCCGATGGGGTACACATCGTCGTGAACGAGTTAACTACATTAAAGTTGTCTAATGTCTTAAATTTTCTCATCCATATGGGTACAAACATTGTGCTATAACTGACGGAGCATTAATATTTTCAGAATAGACAATATAGAACATTTAACGCAAATTTCCTTAAAAATCACCATTTTGCAACTATTTTTTCAAATGTTCTAGAGGAGATGTCTCCCGAACCCCCCTTTCATTGGGGGGTATTCCATAACCCCCAAACCATGGGTCCAGGTCCCGCACCACAGGCAGAGCCCAGGGGCCTATAATTTTTAAATCCGGCCCTGGCCTGTTTATAAGTCTATTACAAGATAAAATAACTACTGCATTTCAGAGAAGTTGGTGGGATGTTTTTGATACGAATATTTTAATTGGTTTTAAATCCAGGCGGATGGTTATGACCTCATACTCCCCTCCTAGTTACACCACTGCAGTTTAATGTAAGCTTGTGAAAGTCAAGGTTGATGTAGTTTCAATGTCGTGGGTTCATACCATCCGGTCATAGAGATGGTGAGGTCATCTGTATACTTTACTCTATGTCAGAGACCACCGATTGGAGGTAGCGATTAGTTGAAAAACTACTAAAACCATTACACTACTGTACTACATTTATCAGTAGTGGATTTAGTAGTAAAGCACTTTAACTACTGTACATAAACGGAAAAAAATTATGGTTGCCTGTAAAGTCGGTTTTACGGGCGAAGATTTTACGTGACAACGTCTTTTTCTCGGTAGAATATTTATTGATATGAATATTATTAAATTGCACAATAGGAACAAGGAATTGAATGAAAATAAGAATTGCACAAATTTTAACTATAGAAATATATTTTGTTTACTAAAACATTGTACATAATTTGAAATTAATTAAAATTTTTTATTGTAAATGGTAAAGTTGAATAAAACATTTACTAAAATTGGAATTTGAAATTTTTGCTAAACACAGTTAAATTCTAACTCCGCGCGTGGTGATTGGTCGGTTTAGTTCGTTTGTTTGGTCGCACTGTTATGACAGGTTAGAGGTTATAATTTGTTATTTTAAATGTTTGACTAGCAATACGCGCTGTTTCTTCTCAATCGACTGAATTACGATTGATTGCAGAGTGATTTAAACTAATAATTTACTTAACACTATCAACATTTGTCAATAGTATGACATAACCTATAAACTCAGTTTCTCAACTTTTGTGTCAATCTAACAATTAATCAATCAATCATAGTTTACGATAATGAAATATCAGTGTACAATTATTTACCTTTATTGTTGTAGTTGTTGTAAATGACGAATCTAAGCACTCCACATTTTCACGAATAAACATAGTTATCTGCTTTATCCCGTGCGGCGGACCCACAGTTATCTGCTTTATCCCGTGCGGATCCCGTGCGGTGGACCCACTGGACGGGCATCGTAACGTTACCGGGCGTTACACTTTTTCATGAGTGACTCCGAGCCGCAACCTAATTTAAGACGTTGTCACGTCAAAAGATTATTTGGGATGATAATTGTGAGAAAAGGTTACTTTAATGCTTTAAACATAATTCTAGTGATCATTTTTAATTTGGTACTGATTGCCCAGTTTGTATCATTACTCTTAGTAACGTACCTATGGTAGGAAGGGTTGATTCAATTTGAATGTTAAATTTGGTTCCAGTTCACCTTCCTTTTATTGCAACGTCTGTTATCTGACGCTGTCTCAGACTTGTCTCCTGGAATATGGAGCCATGTTTGTCTGAAGAGATCCAAAGAAAATCGGCGACGAAGAAGCTGAAGAAGTTAATGTCAATTTAGCATACACGTGCAACACGCACTAAATTGCTGGGAAAACAGCTGGTAACTGCCAGCAGTGCAGATGTAACATACAATGTAGTCTAACTTTAACATTTAAAGACTGTTTCGAAATCTAAATTAGTTGTCTTTTTGACAAAAGTAGGGTTCTCAGAGCTGAGTATCTATATATACTTTCTTGATCATGAGAAGAAGACTAACTACATTGACGACGGAAAAAAAACGCAGGTAACTGCTAGTTTCATCTAAATTGGATCACAAGATTTTGAGTTATGAATGTTCAAAGTTACAGTTTTACAGAAAAGCACTGGCATTTTTCGTTGTTATCGATTTAAAAACTGAAATTTTATAGTAAACAGTTTTATATGCAGAAACGAAGAAATAACAAGCAAAATTCTAGTATAATTCCCGTTATTGTAGCTCTATTTCTTAGTTTGGGGTCAACCTTCAGTTTGGGTATATACTTTTTGATCCGAGAGTAGACATCAAGATTTAGATGTGATCTTGATTTTGATTTAAACGTAATTATTTTGTTCAAAATTTTTTTATAGTTGATTACATTTTGTTTTAGTTAAATGCACTTTATATAAACTGTATTTAGTGCAGATTTTATTTATCCCTGTGTACGCTTCCTGGTGATTGGTGGTAGAGTTATTTTTACTTTACACACTCTGACCTCCTTTTATTAGTTCAGAAGTACTATAAATATAACTATTTTAGGACCTAATATTTCAAACTTTTCCCGGTAAGGGACCCCAGATCCTCTTACTGATCTGGAGGGTTTTTCTATTCCCCCGATGGAGTTCTGGACACCTCTAGAGAAGATTTCTGAGTCCGCCACAGCTCATCTATCCATTTATTTCCATAGGCATCATTAACTAAAATCTAATTTGTCCAATGGCCTTAAATACTGTATTTCACGCTCCAGATATGATGCATAATTTTAAATAGTGAATTTTCTAAAATATGTTATTAGTTTTCTATAATAATTTATTCACTTGGACTGATATTACTTTTTATGGTTTAGTTCTTCGGTTAGAACAGAATTAAGCTTGTCGTAACAAAATCGTGAATGACAAACTACGTATAAACTCACGGAGAAGGTATATGCAATATACGGCTTACCTGTACATGTCTTTATTTCCATTTTTTACTATCAAGGTTTTTAAGGCCTTACATTACAGTTTAACTTTAAATAGGGATACAATTTTACTGCTAGGCTGTCATATAAAACTGTTGTTTCAATTGTTCTCAAATATGTCATTAAAGTAGACAAAAAATACTTTATTTTAGTGGCTCTATAAAAATGCGATACTTCTATTTATTATGTATACTCATCAACTAAAATTGATGTAATTATTTTATTTCTCAACTTATTTTAAAATATTTTGTATTGTAGGTTTTTCTGTAAATTTGCAATAAATAGTATTTTTGCAGTTATTACGTTACGGATTAACAGTTTTTGGAATATCAAAGTTTGAAAAATTTAAATTGCCCCCATTTTAAATAGAAATGGTAATAGGTATTTTTTATTTTCCCTTTAATTAGTTAAATATAGCTGGCAAGTTTCATGTTATTTACTCCAACGGGTTCTGAATACGATTTAAAAAATAAAAACATACTTGGACAGATAGGCACTAAAGGAAGTGAGATAGAACATATGTTCATACGAACTTTTTTGCTTGTTTTTGTGTCTGCTATCATGTCCTGAAGTTGCGCCAACCTCTCGCGAAACACCCTGTATATAAATACGATCACATGGTTCAATATTTTTTATGTCGAATGTTTGAATGTATATATATATATATATATATATATATATATATATATATATATATATAAATTTTAGTGTTATGTAACAATGTTGTAGCTCATAACATTTGGTAATGTATTATAAATATTACAGTGTTCAGTACTTAACAGTGTAGTAGTGTAGTGTGAAGAGTATAATCCAATTTTGAGGCTAACGCAAGTTAATTTGTTTCTGCTCTAACAAAACTGTATATGTCTGTGCATCATTACTTAGATGTCTTAGAAATTTACATCATTTTTCTCATGGCAAATAAATGCAATGGGAAAACGAACCTTTTAAGTTACATTTTACTACATGAAATTTGTTTATATTTTTGTTTAAAGTTCGTTATTGACGTTGGAAGGTTTGAAAGGATAACAGGCTTTCGTACACTTACCATATTTATAGGTTATAAAAGGTATAACACAACGTTTCTAGGATTGGAATCTATCCTCTTCGTCAGGTAGGGGTGGTATTAATGCATACAGGTGTTGTCGCTGCACAGGATGCAAGTTCCGAGCACAAACCACAAAGTACGAGGATCACAATAACACATCACACTAGCACAGGCTACAGTGGGATACTGTACTCTTTACGTCTATTTGTTTTTTTTTTATTTTTCATTAATACCTCCCCCACCTGACAAAGAGAATAGATTTCAATACGTGATACGTTATGTTATACCTTGTTTATATTGTTACTATAAAAGCCCTCTGTTTAATATTTGGTATATTACGAGCTGCTTCTGTGACCACTGTTAGTTCTGTTGAGGGGACGCTGTCTTAGCACTCCTGAAATAAGGCTAACATTGAAATGTAAAGTGTATTATGGATATTATTTAAACGTGGCTATAAAATTCAATTAATTAACTAAATTGTGAATATATGCGTGTAAAGAACCCATAATTGGGTATCTTGGACATTGTGGTACGGAATATGTACAGTAGCGGAAGGAATAAAAAAAATAGAAAAAAGGTAAAAGCAAAGCGAGAGGTAACGAACCCACGGCCATTAAAAATAAAATTTATGAGGAGCTAAATTAGGGCACTGACATTATAAAGGCGCTGAATAAGGATCTCCATATATAAGGGAATGTTTATTCGGGGCATGAACAGGGCCACTGCGCTGATTAAGAATTCCCTTTCAATTTGACGTCACGAGCGAGGGGATGCTAAATCAGGCGCATCTTAGTTGCCAGCAGAGGGAAACAAAAATACTTGCAACCAGTGAAAGGTGAGCCTAATACTAGTCGGGCAAGGCAGGTATGTGGTCCTCAGACTGCTGAGACAATAGAAATTAACCGTGCTTTTTCGGTCTTGGCCCAGGTGTGTAATTAAAACACCCGTATTAACACCCCCTTCATTGGAAGGTACGTCTCCGAAGCACTAATTCATTATAATGTATCTTTTTTCCATCGTACCCTAGTTAAGTACTTACTTTCGAATTCTGACAAATTTATTATCCATGTAGACAAAATACACATAACGTATGTATGGCAGGAAGGGTTGATTCTATTTGAATGATAAATTTGGCTCCAGTTCACCTTCCTTTTATTGCAGCGTGTGATATTTGACGCTGTCTTACGTTTGACTCCTGGAATCAGTCATGTTCGTCTGAAGAGACCCAAAGAAAGTCGATGACGAAGAATTTAAAACGAACCTTTGCACCTGATTGAATAAACCCTTCCTAACATAGTAGCTACGTTATGTGTAAAACAAACTCGATTGCTCCACCGTGCTTGGAGATCGGGTCAGAAACATCGAAGTGCACTTAATTATGCACCTGATGAGACAATGAAACTACCCCTTCACCTATTTATAGGTATCTCTGATGCCGAAACGATGTGAGGGTTCGTTTTGAGCTGAGACAGCGTCAGATATCAGACGCTGCAATAAAATGAAGGTGAACTGGAACCAAATTCAACACTGAAATAGACTAATCATTTTATGTACTTGTTAATACAGTTTGACAAGTATATCAAGTAGTCTTAAAATACTTTATTTTAGTTGCTCTGTAATTTCATAGTTAAATCGGTTACAGAGATATAGCGTTTCAAATATAGGTATATAGATGGATTTATTGCATGTGGATTAGTGTTATCAATCTTCCTCTTTGGAAAATAACAAAAGTTTTGTAATTGTTACTGAATTTTCTCATGTATAAAATTAAAGTAGTAGACCTAAATTTTTTCATTGGCTTTATAAATGCTTAGTCATTTGGGTTACTATAGTTTGAAGCTCACAGTCAATGGAACTTCGGAGATATATATTGATAGATTCCTATATATACATTTCTTGTTGAAAGTCTTTCTATTTTAAAAATCACTGAAGCTATGCACTCGTTTCAGTTGTTTTCAAATATGTTACCAAAGTATACATAAAATGCTTTATTTTAATAGCTCTTTAAAACATTATAATCAGTTGTGTTACAGAAATATAGCAAGTTACATTTTTTATATATATATAAAATGACAGTTACAGAACCATTCCATAATCGATAACATTTTAAATCAAAAGAATAAAATAATCACAAAATAATAATACAATGGTACTAAATTTTAAAATTAAATTTTCAAAAATAGGATGTAGAATAAAAATTATTAAAATTCAACAACTCAATTGTTGCAAAAAAAGCTTAAAATTCTGGAAATATATTAAGAAATTGTATGAAAACAATTCTAAAGTAAAAATTATTTTACTTAATAGTCAAATTCGTTCAATATAACTAAGTTTGAAAATTTAAATACTCCAAAATTTCAAAGTCACTTACGTATAAAACCTAAATATAATACATCAATTATAATAAATATGAAGATTTTTTAAAAACAAATAAAAATTTTGCATTCCTTGTAAAATGGTGTAGTGAATTAGTATATTGTAATCGTAAAGGATATTAGCGTAAAGAATATGTGAATAGTGTTTTGTAAAGCAATACCTGCATAGCTATTTTATCAATAGAAGGCTTTATAATAACTACACTACATCTATTGTTACAATATATATTTGCTGGAACTCGAAAGTTAGAACATCATTACTCGAGTTATCTTGAAAAGAGGGCATAACTGTATGAAAATAGTATAGAAATTTACACTCATTTCATTTGCATTATTCCACATGGATTTACAAATACTTCTTAGCATTTTATAAAAATGAATAACCGGAATTGGTGGCTATGGCATAAGATACGTGAAGTAAAATAAGCATCTTGCCTATGGAATAACAATAAATTATTAGCAGTAGATCTAAATAAAAATAAACTATATTTACTCCATATCTCCCTAATCCTTTTTTGATCGAAGGCTTATAGCTACTAGTAAAATTGATGTAGTAATAATCAATTTTATTTATAATGTTCACTAAAATAAAGCATTGAAAGTATAGTTTAGTAAAATACTTCATGTATACTTTGGTAACATATTTGAAAACAACTGAAACGAGTGCATAGCTTCAGAGTGATTTTTAAAATAGAAAGACTTTCAACAAGAAATGTATATATAGGAATCTATCAATATATATCTCCGAAGTTCCATTGACTGTGAGCTTCAAACTATAGTAATGACTAAGCATTTATAAAGCCAATGAAAAAATTTAGGTCTACTACTTTAATTTTATACATGAGAAAATTCAGTAACAATTACAAAACTTTTGTTATTTTCCAAAGAGGAAAGATTGATAACACTAAATCCACATGCAATAAATCCATCTATATACCTATATTTGAAACGCTATATCTCTGTAACCGATTTAACTATGAAATTACAGAGCAACTAAAATAAAGTATTTTAAGACTACTTGATATACTTGTCAAACTGTATTAACAAGTACATAAAATTATTAGTCTATTTCAGTGTTGAATTTGGTTCCAGTTCACCTTCATTTTATTGTGCAGCGTCTGATATCTGACGCTGTCTCAGCTCAAAACGAACCCTCACATCGTTTCGGCATCAGAGATACCTATAAATAGGTGAAGGGGTAGTTTTTCATTGTCTCATCAGGTGCATAATTAAGTGCACTTCGATGTTTCTGACCCGATCTCCAAGCACGGTGGAGCAATCGAGTTTGTTTTACACATAACGTAGCTAACTATGTTAGGAAGGGTTTATTCAATCAGGTGCAAAGGTTCGTTTTAAATTCTTCATCATCGACTTTCTTTGGGTCTCTTCAAGACGAACATGGACTGATTCCAGGAGTCAAACGTAAGACAGCGTCAAATATCACACGCTGCAATAAAAGGAAGGTGAACTGGAGCCAAATTTATCATTCAAATAGAATCAACCCTTCCTGCCATACATACGTTATGTGTATTTTGTCTACATGGATAATAAAATTTGTCAGAATTCGAAAGTAAGTACTTAACTAGGGTACGATGGAAAAAAGATACATTATAATGAATTAGTGCTTCGGAGACGAACCTTCCAATGAAGGGGGTGTTAATACGGGTGTTTTAATTACACACACCTGGGCCAAGACCGAAAAAGCACGGTTAATTTCTATTGTCTCAGCAGTCTGAGGCCACATACCTGCCTTGCCCCGACTAGTATTAGGCTCACCTTTCACTGGTTGCAAGTATTTTTGTTTCCCTCTGCTGGCAACTAAGATGCGCCTGATTTAGCATCCCCTCGCTCGTGACGTCAAATTGAAAGGGAATTCTTAATCAGCGCAGTGGCCCTGTTCATGCCCCGAATAAACATTTCCCTTATATATGGAGATCCTTATTCAGCGCCTTTATAATGTCAGTGCCCCTAATTTAGCTCCTCATAAATTTTATTTTTAATGGCCGTGGGTTCGTTACCTCTCGCTTTGCTTTTAACCTTTTTTCTATTTTTTTATTCCTTCCGCTACTGTACATATTCCGTACCACAATGTCCAAGATACCCAATTATGGGTTCTTTACATGCATATATTCACAATTTAGTTAATTAATTGAATTTTTATAGCCACGTTTAAATAAATATCCATAATACACTTTACATTTCAATGTTAGCCTTATTTCAGGAGTGCTAAGACAGCGTCCCCTCAACTAACAGTGGTCACAGAAGCAGCTCGTAATATACCAAATATTAAACAGAGGGCTTTTATAGTAACAATATAAACAAGGTATAACATAAAACGTATCACGAATTGAAATCTATTCTCTTTGTCAGGTGGGGGAAGGTATTAATGAAAAATAAAAAAAAACAAAATAGACGTAAAGAGTACAGTATCCCACTGTAGCCTGTGCTAGTGTGATGTGTTATTGTGATCCTCGTATATATATATATTTTTTTCAGAAAAGTCATAGAAACGTTATATATTTGATTTTTAGAACTTTTTGGTATTTTAGACAGTATTTACAATTTATTTTTGAATGGCACCGAAAATGTCATAGGAACCCATTCTCTAATATGGCTCTGTAAAGCTAAAGCTAGTGTAAAGCAAATCATGTTTTGTAAAGCAATATCTACATAACTCTTTTATTGATATAAGGCTTATAATAACTACAATACATATATGTTTATGATATATTGCTACAATTATGAAGTTAGAAAATCGTTACTCGAGTTATCTTATGAAAGGACATCACTGTATAAACATATTAATGGAATTTCCAGACACTTTATTGCATAGTGTTGCTCCTGGCTTAAGCAACAAACAACTAATATATTTCAACTGTAACATCTTTGGTACTTCCGGCTTGTGCAGCGTATTTTTAAAGTGGTCATGATCGCTTATGCGTTGACAGATTTTGTAGAAAAAAGTACTCTTGAAATTATAAAAATTTCGAAATATTTAGTACCTTTAAAAATTAGTATAACTTATGCCTATCAAAAGACAATGTTTGCTGCTCCCGGCTTGTGCAAGCATACATTTAAAGTGGTCATATTCGCTTATGCATTGACGAATTTCGTTGAAACAAGTACCGTTGCAATTATAATGAAATTTCTCAAATGTTTGGCACCTAGTAAATGTTTTATAACTATACTGGCTTTTTTGTTATTTAACTTTGAACATAACAGGTATACAATTTATTTGAGACTATAACATAATATTCCCTTTTGTAAATAATATTAGCATGTAACGTGCCACCACCTCAGAATACAACATTTTTTTAAGAAGAGTGATCCCCTTCGAAACTTACTCTGTTTTTTTTTATGGACCACTTGTCTTGTGCGAGGATCTTATCAAACATTAGAGGAGGATAGTCGACAATACTGAAAAACGTACGACGGTCACATACATGGTTTTTAAGTCCGATACCTTAGACCACTCGACAACCGGCTCTTCCGTTAATTTGGCAATTCGAGTTAAGAGTTCTGAAGTAGGGTAGAGCACTTTGCATAGTGTGTAACTTTTAAGAAATAGGTATAACTTATTGATTGGCGGAGTGCTATGTCCTTTCTTGGTATTCAAGTGCACAATACATGTGATTTCAACTTTCCCTTGAGACGAACACGATTCCTGCAAGAAGCCAGAAATAAGAATAGTCGATTTGTAGCATTTTACCTATTATCGGTCATACTATATCAAGTATTCCGGACAGACGTTGAACTTCTAAATCACAAATGACTAATTAGAAACATTATAATATTATCAATACTATATTAAAGGTACTATATGACCCTTTACGAATTTGAGATCATCCCATAAAATCTATCTTACCATAACAGTAAATCATTCAACAATATATGTTTGTAAGTAAGGATGTCACAAGCGTCTGTGGATGATATTATGCATCGTTTCAAACAAAAAATGCCATATAAATATAGGTCGAGAGATATCTCGTTTAGGCGCTATCCACAATTTTGTATTTTTTAATTGATAAATTATTATCTCTAATATTAGTTAAGCTAAAGAAACCAACGTTTGCACATAGGTTTGAATAGATAAGGGGGAAAATTAAAAACACAATTGTGTTACTTTCTTTAATATTAACGACATTGTGTCTGTTTAAGCTTATCTTATTAAATTTATTTCAAGTAAAACACATGTTAGAATATTTACACAATCAAAATCTTTATTGATGTGAAGCCACAAATGCCGCTATTGAAGTGTTTGCTTCATAAATATCCAAGAATATTTTTTTTAATTTGGTTAGTTTTGTAAGTTTCTTAGAAGCTTGACATTTTGTAGATACTTCGTACAGAGTTCATCATTAATATTTCAGATAGTATCTATGTTCGTTTTAAAGTATCTACTAAAAGTAATTTTACAAAACCTAGAACAGCTGTTGCATCATATTTGGCAACACTGATTTGAATCCGTCATTGCCAGGCTGCCAGTAAAATTCTGAATTTATTTCGTAGTGTATGTATGCTGAACAGTACTAGGGTTTATTTACCGTCGCTTGTAATAAGAGGTGCCAATAGGCGACTATGTGTATTTTTCTAATTTTGAGCGTTGTTTGTGTTTATACTAAGTTCCGTCTTATTTTTAAGTATCTAGGTAAGTTTTTAAGTTAAAATTAATAGCATCTTATTCTACCATAATTGAAACATAGCTGTAAGTGTGATAAGCCAACCTATATAAGGCAAATTGACACTCCCATCTCAAGTAGGCGTCAACTTTCATTCCTATTTTCAGCGATGATGTTTTGGTGTCATCTTAAAATGCTAAACATATCTTGGTAATTTGAACATTGCTAGTGTGTCATGGGACATATTTGTACACAGACTTCATTATATCAATTTATTTACTATGGAAAGTCTATTCAGACTAAATAAAATTGGTAAAATTACCACACAGTAATCCTAGCCTGAATTTAAAATTTTTACTTCTGGCATTTTTAATGTAAGGCAAATTTGTTTTCCCCATTTTTATTTTTTATAAGTGGCTTTTTTCTCATTTTTGTTTTTGATAGTTAATAGTATAAAAATAATTGAAAAAGGTACATATACCTTTATATATATAAAAAGGTCTTAGGCTTAGCCTATAATTAGTTAAAAATTATTAGAAGAGCTTTGTATAGCTATTAGGGTGTTAAATAGTGTAGACATGTTTATTTTTTTAAATAATTTAGCATTTTAGGTTAGCAGTCATTTCATTTTTTTAATGGCTGGCTGTTATGGAGCATTACACAAGGCCTTTTTTAAAACATCATAAAAATATATCTACTTCATCAATTATATATATTTTTCGTACACAATTGTATTCCAGAGAAATACATTCTCAATAAATAATTTTGCTATATTATCTGTGAAAAACTTTGGGTTAGAGTATGATAAAAATTAAACCCCCAAAAAACGCATTTTTTTGACTCCCCCAAAACTTTTAACCATAAAAAAGTTCTTTTATGGTTCATTCAAATTTTTTTTAAAAAATGAAAGTAAACCCGCAAGTTTTATGAAAAACTAAAATTTGTAAAAGTATTTTTTTCAGAGTAAAAACACATTTTAAATTTTTTAAAGTTTTTTTAAACATTTTTTTTAAAAAAAAGCTATTAAAATTTTAAATTTTTATCCCCTTTCCCATGCCCCCTGGAGTACGCTTTCCCTAAATTTTAAAGTACCAAAAAAAAATTTCCCTTTTGGGTGGGGGGGGGGTCCCAAGGGCTAGGCCCCGGGGGCATACCTTTTGGCACTTTTTTTTATTTAATATGGGTTTTTGAATAAAAAAAAGCTCCAAGAATGGGTCCCAAAATTTTTTTTTATCCTCAAAAAAAACTTTTAAGAAAATTTTTGGGAAACCTGGCCATAAAAACCTCTTTTTTAAAGGGCCAACGGTTTTTTAAAACCATTTTGTTTTTAAAAAAGGAAAAATGTTTTTTTTTTTTAAAACCCCTCCTTTTTTTTTAAAAAAAATTTTTTTAATTATTTTCAAAAACCCCAAATTTTTTTTATTTTTCCCCAAAACCAGCTACCCTGCCAAAAATAAAATTTTCCCCCCTTTCTCCCCTTAAAGGTTTTAAAAAACCAAAATTCCCGGCCTTTTATTCTAAAAAAGCGGGCCCCCAGGGGTTTTGCGTTCATTTTTTCTTTTAAACAAAATGCACTTATCAATATAGGGAGAAAGCAATTTTTTGTTGGGTTTTTTTACATTAATTTTTTTAATAAGGGAACAAAAAATACAATGGCATGCTAAGGGGAACATTCATAATCGTGTTAATTTTAAAAGTATGTAAAAATTTTAAAAAAATCTTTTTAATTTTTTTGGTTTTACGTGTAATTAAAATATTTTGTGTGGGTTTGGTTTGTGTTTTTTTCCCACACAAAATTTTTAAAAAAAAACTTATTTAAAATTTTAAGCAAGATGAAAGTAAACATAAAAAATAATTTTAAGAATTTAAAAAAATTTTTGTTAACATTTAAAAAAAATTCCTTTTTTCAAAAAATAACTTTTAAAAATCCAAAATTTTTTTCCCTTTTTATTTTTATAAGTATCTTATTTTGTTTTATTTCTAAAAAACGTTTTAAAAAAAATTTGATTAAACTATAAAAACAAAAGAAATTTTTTCCCCAAAAAGTTTTAAAAAAAAAAAAGAAAATAAAATTAAAAGATCTTTGCCCATCCAAATCAGAAGAAGTAAAAAAAAATAAACAAAAAATTTTTGTATTTAAATAGGCCCCGCAAAATTAAAAAATTTTTAAATTTGGGGTTTTTATTGATGCCCAGTTTGGTTGGCCAAGATAAAGTGCAAGTCGGGGATTTTAATGGGTTTTTTTAATTTTTTTATTTTAAACCAAAAAAGATTTTAAGTGGGTTTAAAAAAAAATCCCCCCAATTTTTAGAATTAGTTTAAAAACCCTAAAGTTTCCCCCCATAATTTTCCAAAAATCACTAAAAAACATAAATCTGCCCACTCTCTTCAGCCATCCCCAAATTTTAATAAACCAAAACCCTTAAAAAAATTTTTTCTTTTCTTCACACACAAACCATTTAAAAAAAAAAATTCTTTAGTATCAAAATTAAACCCCTTTTTTCCAAAAAATGGTTTAAAGACTTTAACAGAATCCAAAAAAGGCATTTTTTTAATGGGAAGCAGAACATACAAAAGGGGGAAGAAGGAGGGTGCCCGTCTGCTGCTGAAATCAGTGAAAAAATTTGTAATTGCTAGTGTGTAATTAAATTATTCAAAATTTACCCAACATTTTTGTTGGAAAACGGTTCTTTTATTGGGTTTGTTTTTCCAGTTAAAATTTTCCCCAAAAGGTAAAATAAGGAACCCCCAAAAAAAACCCAAAATACAAGTTTTCTTTTTTTGGGGGATCAAAATTTTCATAAAAAACCAAAAACTATTTGTATGTAAGATAAATAAAATTTATTTTACCAACAGTGTTCTGGAAAAAAATTTAAAACCCCAAAACTAAAAAATGTTTGTCCCGCATTAGTTTTAAATTTTGAATATATTTATAACTAAAAACCTAAAAATAAAATTAAAAAAAAATGAAAATTTAAAACATGTTTATAGAAATTTTATTTGAGGAAATGGGAATGCCCCCTTAAAAAATATTCAAGTTTAAAAAATAGGGGAAAAACAAAAAAAAAACTTACCTAGTAAAAGAAATCAAATAAAAATTACAAAGCTAAAAAAAAAAAACTTATAAATTTTTGATAACACTTTTAATTTGTTTTGACCAAACAAAAAGTTTAAAAAAAAAAATAAAAAAATTATTTGAACAATAAAAAAAAATGTATTGTATTCCCCCTTTTTAATTTAAACTGTTAAAAATTTTTAACGTTAAAAAAAAAAAAAGGGGATAAAAATTCCTATTTTAAAAAAAAAATTTAAAATTTAAAAAAAAGAAAAAAGGTTTTAAAATTAAAAATTTTTAAAAAAAAAAATAAGGGAAAAAATTTAGATTTAATGACTTAACAATTTTCAACCCCAAATTCAAAAATTTTAAATTTTACCCTTTT
This sequence comes from Homalodisca vitripennis, assembly GCF_021130785.1. Taxonomy (NCBI): domain Eukaryota; kingdom Metazoa; phylum Arthropoda; class Insecta; order Hemiptera; family Cicadellidae; genus Homalodisca; species Homalodisca vitripennis. Next base: position 117,603,370 of record NC_060212.1, read on the forward strand.
CCCGGTTAAAAAACCCCTGTTGGCGAAAGAAAACCCCAACCCCCTGGGCCAAAGCCGGGCCCTAAAAGCCCGGTTCATTTCCAAAAATTTATATTTATCTGTAAACAAAATAATAAAGTTAAAACTTTTGGGAAAAAAATTGCCGGAACCCCAAAAATTTCTCAAAACCTAATTCATTTTAAAACGGTTGGTTTAAATTAGGCAATAATTTTCAACCCAAAAACCCCCAAAAAAAGACCCAAAAAACAAATCTGCTAAAACACTGAAAAAAATTTGGGGCCCCCCAAAAATTTCCCAAACCCCAAAAACTGGTTAAAAAAACCCCTAAAAAACCCCCCCAAATTACCCCAAACAAAAAATTTTCCCTCCCCTTCACCCCACTATCCCACCCAAATTTAAGAAAAAAAAAAACTTAATCCCAAGATAAAGAAAAACCATTTCCCCAATTTATTTATGAATCAAAAAACTGCAAACGTTGCAAACTAAGTCAGAGGAAAAAATAAAATATTTGGAAGCAGAATTAGCTAAAACCAAACAAAATGGGCAGATAATGAAATTCTCATTCTCAGAAATGAAAATGCTCAATTAATTTCACGAGGGAAAGAGACAGAACAAGAGTTACAGAACTATAAAGTAATTTTGTCAAAAACGGAGGAAGAAGTAGAGGAAAAACCAGTTTAGATTTATGAGCTGATAAACAAATTTAAAGTCTACAAAAATTCATTCCTTGACAACTTTATGAACTCTGACTCAAATACCCACTTAAATAAACCAGGGAAAAATTTAAAATTACATCCATGTTGGACAGAAAGGAAAGTCCACATTCCTCAGCTAGAGGTCACATGACCAGGACCTGAAGAACAGCCAACTGGATAACACTTTGCAAAAACAAAACCTGTTCAGTATATCACTCCAAGCTGCTAAGTACAAAGCTAGCACTCAAAGTGTGAATCACACTTCTGAACAACACCACAACTTGCCCGCAGAAGCCAGACAAATCTGCGTAAACAAACTGAACCTTCATTGACAACCAGGATTGCGCCTTACTACAACTTGACCTCGGAAAAACACTGAACCTTCATTGACAACCAGGACTACCCCTTACTACAACTTGACCGCAGAAGCCGGGCCCAAATCTGCGTTAAAAAACACTGAACCAACATTGACAACCAGGACTACGCCTCACCACAACTTGACCGCAGAAGCCAGAAAAATCTGCGTTAAAAAACACTGAACCAACACTGACAACCAGGCCCCACGCCTTACTACAACTTGACCGCAGAAGCCAGACAAATCTGCGTTAACAACACTGAACCAACATTGACAACCAGGACTATGCCTCACCACAACTTGACCGCAGAAGCCAGACAAATCTGCGTTAACAACACTGAATCCATACGACTAAAGTAAGAGAAACATCTTCCTGTAAGTTCAGCTTTATGTAAGTCAGCAAGGAAAAAAACACAATTTACAAAATCGCACCTATGTATGCAAAACTGAAGCCTGAAAATCAAGTTTGGATGAGTTTTTTTGCAATGAATATCAATTTACCTTCAGATTATGACTAAAACTCAGGAAAATTCTGCAGTCACTAGGAACATGATGCCAATGACTTCTTCTGAGGCACTGCTTCAGATCTCACCAGTTCTCTTGGAAACACTAGGACAGGGGAAGATGAAATAGCCCTGGCAACACCTAATCATCCCCTTCCTCTACCGCCACCATTCCACAGGAACCTGGACATCAGATCCTGGTGCAAGCAGACGTACACCACTCCAATTCTTTCTAGACCATACCAACATGTCAAGCTGCAATAGTAATATAAAAATTCCGCAATGCTCAGAGTCATCTTCAACAGAAACAAACTGTTTTTTAGGCAGCACTCAGCAGATAAAAATGACTACCTGACAATATGTCATCAAAACTAAGAGGTCTCAATACAAAAATAACCGGCTTTAAAAACCCTCTACTAAGTGAAGTATGCCCCCGCCTCTTTGGGTTTTAACAGAACCGGTCTCAAGCAAAGCGATATTGAAACCACAAAACTTCTAGGATACCCCCTCTCGTATCTGAATACTGCAGAAAAGAACAAAAGACTGGGGGGGGTTGCTATTTATTGTAGAGACAATTAATAAACAATATAGAGGCCATAGACATGAGTAACCACTGCGAAGAAAAACTATTTGAGGCTGCAATGGCACATATTATAATCAAAGGGAAGCATCTCTTTCTCTTGGCGTATACCGCCCCCCCGGGGTAAACATTCAAAATAGCTTGGACATCCTATCAAACATTCTGGACAATAGTCAAGTGCATAATAAAGGGCGTTTTATTCTGCAGGAGACATTTAAAAAAATTGACAGATTTAAAACCCCAAAACAACCCGGACAGCCTGATGTTTGACAACGAATTGGCAACACACAACATAAGAAGGCTCCCTTTGCCACCAACTCGCATTACAGTTGACACAAGCACTTCAATTGACTGTATAGCACTAATATTCCAGAACATGACCTTAGGCAACAATTTTACAAACTGGACTATCGGATCATAACCGCCAAATATGTAGCCCGGACTTTTGTAAAAATGACGACATCCGCAAACTCTTCGGCGACAAATGGGAAGGAGAAACCTTGACCAGCTCAAATCACTGCTTTCCATAAAAAACTGGGATACTGTCTATAATGCTGAAGATGCGGAAACAGCATATAACATATTCGAAGGAGTGCTGCAAACTGCCCCTTTACATTCCTGCCCTCACAAGAAGAGCAAAAATAAAACTAAAAGTAAACCAATTCATACTATGACCAAGAATCAGTGAGATAAAAGCTGCCTACTTTAAGAGCCTCAAACACCTATGAAATTACCGGAAAAGGGGACAAGATAAAGAACTATGGTAAACATAAAAAAGAAGTACGACAGAAAAACTAAGGATGTTGCAACAAATGCAAATACACAGAAAATAATGACATCTGACAACAAATCCAAAGCTGTATGGGACATTTAAAACATACAGAGACCAATGCCAAACAACTTAGCAAAACGTTTTCCTAAGCTAAACATTGACGATGCAGTGGTAGACAATCCTCTTCAGGTGCTGAACAACTAAACACTTTCTTTACTAGATAGCAGAAGTGACATTACAGCAAAACAACCAACACCCAGGAGACAGCAGATTAAAAGAGGACCTAAACCTCTTAAACCACCCTTTAATACAACCATTTGATCTGACCGCCACAACATGGGAAGAAGAAAAGTCAAGTAATACACAACCTAAAAAACAAATCATCGAGTGGTACAGACGAATACTCATCAAAAGTTGTAAAGCATTGCGCAGTGGGAAATTTGATTCATCCTCTTGCATCAATTATAAATAAATCATTTTCCCTGGGCCAATTCCCAACAAAGCTTTAAAGTCTCCAAGGTCTATCCCCAGCACAAAAAAGGACCAAAAACGGGACCCAAAAAAAAATAAGACCCATTTCCCTTTAAATATCAACTTTTTCAAAATTATTGAAAAAATAGTATTGAAGAGACTAATGAGCATCTTACACAACAGGACTTAATTACTGATGCCAGCATGGCTTCAGAAGGGAAAATTACTTTATTGCCTTTCATAAGTCTGGTCGAATCTATAATAGACAGCATAGAGGAGGACAATTTGTCACTGCCTTATTCCTAGACTACAGTAAGGCCTTTGATTGGTTAGGACACAGCCTCATCTCTAAAAAACTTGCAGCTTTGGGAGTAACAGGTCTGGAAAACAAGTGGTTTGATAGTTATCTCAAAGGGAGATCCCAAATTGTGGAGATTCAGCATACTACATTGGCGTCACTAGCATGTTCAGATCTTGTCCTCAACCAATTCTAGAGGAGCCCCACAGGGATCTGTGTTGGGACCATTTTGTTTATTCTGTGACTAACGATTTCCCCAGCTCTAATTCAAAATGAAAGTACGATGCTTGCATAATGTACGCAGATGATACCACTCTTCTTCTAAGAAATGACACTGTTTGAACAATAGTACAGTAACTCTATCACATCTTTAGAATGCGCCATAATCTACAGTAAATTAAATGACTTAGCAATAAACCCTGACAAAACTACACAGGATAACACTTTAGCAGGAAGAAAGAGAGGTACCAGCAAGCATTCCCAACTTATACCAGTGGCTTAACCAGATCAAGTTTTTGGGAGTAACTCTCGATAGCCAGACTCACATGGGCAGATCATTGTAAACAACGTATGCAATAAAATTAGCTACAGGCATCTACGTTGTTAAACGTATTAAATGGGTAGGCTCTCTGGAAGCTGGCAAAAATAGCCTACTATGCGTAAATAGAGTCTCATTTAGGTATGGCCTTATAGTCTTGGGAACCTCCAAGGAAACCTCAAGAGAGTTCTGGTACTCCAAAAGAAGGCAGTCAGGACCCTTGCAAACCTTGAGCCACTACAAAAACTTGCCGACAGGCCTACCAGGACCCTTAGGCATAATTACAGTACCTGCACTTTACATTTATGAAGCCATCTTGCACGTAGATAAAGACTTACATCTGCAGACTCACATGGACCTCCATAATTACCCCACACGCCATGCCTCAAGGCTCACCCTACCTCAACACAGAACAGCTTTATACCGAGAAGAAAACTTCATACAGTGGCCCGAAATTTAAAAACTCTTCTACCCGACTACCTCCGCAGCCTGACAGGAAACAGGTCTAATGAAACTACTTCGTGAGTTTTTGCTGAATGAGAGCTGTATACACCATTGAAGAGTTCTGGAATCTGCTAACCAGGGAACGACGTGATTTTAAATAATTGAAGCATAAACCTCTCTAAACTCACAATGATGGACACTATTAAACTGTAATTATTCTAACCTTTGCATTAAGTATTATATTTTGGACAAATTACTGTACTTAATGTTCAACGTAATAATGACATTTTGATTTTGGATTTGATTTGAATACACATTTTATAATTATAAACATAATATTTTTATTTTAAGTTTCTTCTATCTAAATAAAAATGACAGTGAAGCATTAGTTTAAGAAAACTCAATGAAAGTGGGTCCTTAAACTGTTTGTTTTGCTATGTTTTCTTTTTCATGTAATTAAAACTTGTCTTCCTATTTCGGTTGTAATTGTTTGTTCTGTTACATTTTCTTTTCATGTCATTAAGTATTTAAGAGATAGTCAATGTAAATTACTTCTTTTAATAAAAAAAATATTTTTTTAAAAATTTAGTTTTTATATAGGGTACATTGATATTAGTTGATAGTTCTGTTATTCAGTATATGAAGTATTGGTGGGGTTAGAATAAAGCTAATATTTTGAAAACATAGGCTATAGTTTTGTAGAAATTTTTCAAGGGAATATTGAAGCTATGGATGGACATTTTTAAAACACCCACAAAACCTAAAAAACAAAGGTGGTCTAACAGAAGTCTAATGCTAAAACAAGGACCAATAATAATAATAATTTTTTTACTGTGATTATGCGTAGATTCAATATTAAAAATGTTAAACAACATAATTTTGATTCAATTAAGTATATAAATAACAAATACATTTTAGCTTCACGTATATTACTAACTCGTATACTTAGCAATTGACTGAAAACAAACATCAGCTGTGTTGGGTGACAAAGCTACTTTGATTACATTACATATTAAGATTACGTCACAGGCCATTTGTTTATGTATATATTGTTAGGTTTTATACAACCGTTTTTCTATCTTAAAAAAACGTTTAATTAGATAAAATCCAGTGAAGTTTTATATTTAGTTTCTGTTCTCAAAATCTCTATATTTTGTCTAATTAGACTTTTTCAAGATAGAAAAAATGTTGTAAAAAAAACTAACAAAAATACAAGATATATAATAAACAAACAAACATCATATATTAATAAAACTTATTTTGAATGGGCAAAAAGTAAAAAATTGATAGAAAAAATGTCTGTGGCAAGGGTAAAAATGATGTTTCTCTGTAAATGGTACATTGCGTATACAATTTTTTTGGCTTATGATCTGTTGACTGATGATGAATATCTACAGAAAAGCCGAATATTTCAAGAGAAAATTTATGAAAGCTTTGTTTTGACACGGTTTGAACTGGAAGTCTTAGATGTTAGTTACACAGAAATGTGGAATGAAAGTGCTTGCGCTCATTAGGAGTTTTTAGTTACTGTAATAGTGTTGTAATGTTATTATGAAAAGATATTGAGAAAACGTGGTTTTACAAATTAATTAAACTTAATTGAAAGAATATATGGCTCCAAACTTGTTAAAACGCTCATTTAAATATAAAAAGAAAATTAATAATAGGGAAAATTTGATATAATATATTCATCATTTCCATTTTAAAAGAAATTTTGAAAACATGATAATGGTAAAATTGTGTAATTAAAGTGATTAGAATTGCTAATTAAACATCAAAAACTCAGTTATCAAAACAATTTATTTAAAAAAGGGTGTGTTAAAATTTAAATGTACAGCAAGCTAAAAGACTGTATTTGAGAAATATTAAAATTTGAGTAACAAATTTAAGTTAGTTAATCAATTTGTTTGAGTTACTTAGAACATTATTACAAATTGAACAAGCACTTTCCCAAATTTTAAAAAATAAAGAAATACCTTTATCATAAACAACAACATTTATCATTCTGAAACAATGGTAAATTTATTTAACAAATGTTTTATATATTTGCAAAAATCTAAAAATATCTTCTGATCCAAGAAAGATGCCCTACCTAAAGTATAAAAAGATAAATGTTAAAGAAAACATCAGATGAACTGATATAACTAGTGGCTCAAAATTATAAACCTATATCTTACTACCCTTTTTCTAAAGTGTTTCAGGGAATAATTTATTGCAAATAATGTTACATTTTGAAATAATTTTTTAATATAAATTTGGTTTTTGTTTAAAAAAACCAAAGTAACAGTAATACATTTGTTTAAATTTAAAAAACCAAAATAACAGATGTTGAGTGCACAAAAAAATGCACAAGCTAGTGTTCTGTGATTTGTCAAATTTGTTTGTTTTGTTGAATATAGATTTTATTTATAAATAACGATTTTTATGCTGTAAGTGCATTCAATTTATTTAGAATCTTGTTTAGAAAATTGGAAACAAAAAGTCGTTTTTCCTCAGGGATATACCTTTGGCTTTACTTTTCTTGATTCACATCAATTTACCTTGGAAACCCTTAAGTATTCTACATTAGTGTTTTGTATTGATAATGCTAAATGTGTTTATATGTGACCCATATTATAATGGCATGAATTTCATTAATAATTTATTTACCACAAATAGATTACTACTGAACAAAAATAAAATCAATTTTCCCCACCCCCCCCCCCCCCCACCCCCCCCCCCCCCCACCCCCCCCCCCCCCCACCCCCCCCCCCCCCCACCCCCCCCCCCCCCCACCCCCCCCCCCCCCATTATAATATTGTATAATTTTTGTTTTGCGATTGATTAACATTTGTCTTTGGTCAATAAGGAAAATGAATTTAAAAATAACCTCACAAATGAAGTGCAACACTATAATCAAATATAAACAATGAGGGAAAACAAACGGCACACAGGTCCAGTGGACCCCAAGACAAATAAAGGTATTTGATTACTCAGCTGAGGGCTGGCAACTAAGGAGGCCAGTGGTGAGACTTGAAGCCTAGTGATGCCAAATAAAATTATATGGGAACCAAATTTAAACTGAGAAATATGAGAACAAAATTTATGTGGGGTCCTGCGGACCCCAGTGTGCCCTTTGAAGGTTAGATAAGCAATAGACTTGACATTTTGCATGCAACCTCAGGGAAGCCTGTTACGTGACACGTGGTTTGGCGTACTCGTGCCTTGTTATATTAGCGAGTAACAACTATTAATTATTTACAAAACAGTTATGTATTTACAATTGAATCGTGCGTCTGCTAGATGTGACTAACGCGAGGTGTGTCTCAGTGTCCTGTCTCTTGCGGTGAATCTCGCTCTGACCGCAGATCCAACTCGGATATCGCTTTCCTGTACAGCTTCACATTGGATAGCGTAGACAAAAACGTTTTTGTGGCGGTGGTGTGTTTACAAGAAATAACAAAATTGATCAAATCCGAGTAATACTTTTAAACTTGCCCCACAGTCATTAAATGTCGTCTCAACACACAAATACACTATTAGAACTGTATTATGTGTGGTAATATCCTTTGTAAACTAATAAATTCCGCTTACATTAAGAGGTTGAGCGTTAGCGAAGCCTCTCTCTAGGGGATGAAAAAACCTTTATTTTTGTTGAATTGTGCCATGAAGTTACATTTCTATATGAAAGACAACTGAGTTTGATGATGGAGCATGTCACTGCATGGGATTTGGCCTGAGCGTTAGTGAATATTTTCCATTGGTCTTAAGGTAGCCATCATGGCAAAGAGAAAATAGCTGAATAAATAAAGTTTTAAAGAAACAAAGTGGCACTCGTAAGAGATCTTGACATGCGAAATACGGAACACATATATTATAACCTAACTGTAACTCATTTTAAACGTGACTTTGTGTATAGAATTTTATTATTAAAACGCTTATATGAAATCAAATTTAATTTGAATATATCATCTGGTAAGATATCTGGAGAAAGATTTCATCTGTAGACTTTGAAATTTTTCAATGAAATTTCATTTTCAAACACAACCAAGAATGAGTTCTTTGACGGTACAATGTCTAACCATGGAATTTGGCTGAGCGTCGTTGAAGGCCTAATTCAGTGTGCTGACACAGTTTCTCTTTTGTTTACCGCGAGGTGTACAAAGTCTGTAGTATCTGTCAATAACGAAATGAGCTAGACTTGAAATGTTGCATTGAACCTCGGGAAAGCCTGTCACGTAACACGTGGTGCCGCGTAATCCTGCCTTTTACATAAAGCGTATTAGAACCTAACAATAAAACGCAAATAAAAAAGAAACAACACTTTGTACTATAAAATACAGCAACTTGCAGTCCCAACAAAGTACAATATTGATTTCTTGGGGAGGGGGGAGAAGCTGTTTACCAAAACAGAAAAGTATATGCCAATTAATCCATAAAAATAATAAAATAAATATTGAATGAAAATATTACGTTCAGATTTTCATAGATATACTACGAAATATAATAAAATTATATCAATGGAAATGGAAACGTTATATTAACAGATTTTTACAAACATGTTTCTACAGTGGTTATTATTTTATGTACATATTTGGTCATCAAAAGCTCGTACACTCTATATTTGTATTTTTTGTGGATTTACACCCGGCTATAAGACTCTGTTGCCAAAGGGTTTCCATAGTTCCAATGTAAATCTTATGTGGGTATTTTCGTTCAAAACAGCTGATTATTAAAACAAGTGTGTTGCTCAGAAAGTTATTGTCAATCCACTAATCAAGTTAATTCTTAAGATATTCCAATAGTTTTAATTGGCCGCCATTTTGAAAAGACTAAAGATAATTTCATGATATATTTTTCGGTAACTGGCCTTGTTATAAACATTTGAGTAAAATTTGGTATAATTTAATTTATTAGTTTTTAAGATATGTTTTCATAAAAAACATACAGGCAGATAGTTGGGAAACTAAGCATCGGAGACCCATGTTCATATGGTGAGATATGTTCGCCTTGACCTAAGCAATAACGTGGTATACCTTTGTCCAGAGAGTTACGGGGCACCCTGAATATGTTTGTTAGTACAGCTTACTAATAATGTAGGCCTAATCAATCAATGCAAAGAATTGATTCCAATTATTTCAAAAGATATATTTTAAGTATCATTTTTAAAATTTGGGTTCAAATCAAATCAGTTAAAACTTTTAAAGAAAAAGGTCTAACAATAATTTATTCAATCATATGCCACATACAAAATAATAGCCTCAAAATAGTACTTTTTATCCATCAATATATTCTTTAATAATATTTCATTGTTCGATTTATATGTCAAAAACAAATCCAATTTCGGTTTTTTTTTTATTTGCGCTGTAATGTGCTCAAATACAGTACTAATTTTATAATGTGCGTTTTTAATCATGTATAAAATTAACGCTTTTCGAAAAGTTCAAAGAATATTTAATACTGTCCTCCTTTTGCTTTAATGTCCTCCTTTTTCACCCCCAATATGTCCCTCTTTTAGGAATTTGCGTCTGGTCATCATGTCAGGTCTAATTATAGCCATTAAAACTTACTCAGCCAGTGATCATTCAGTGCTCAGTTGCACATAACTTTCACTCTGACGACAGGCTGATTGATATATTTGCGATCTGCTCCATCTGTCAAACAATGTCAAGGTGAGATATGTGTTTGTCGGCTGCATCTCAAGTGATAGCACCAACCTCGCAATACATCTCAACTTATGACTCGCTAAGTGTGACATTTATTGGACTAACACGCCCCTGTAAATGTCATTATCACCCCTTCTTCCGGTCTGGGATAACAGCTTTACTATGTTTGTCTCAATTAAAAAATGGTACATTGTCCTGTGCCTATTATTTAGTAATAGATACATCGTCCCTCTCTCAAAATATCTTTATACTACTGCCTTTTTCACACTTAAACTTGACTTAAAGCAATCAAATAATGGGTCGAGGGTCCAGGCGTACGTAAATGACTCCAGCAGAATTGTTGTATCTTAAAAATGGTTTTAGTTATTCAAGCGAACGTTTCCTTAATACTTTTAAATAAACAAAGGGACCTTGGGCAAGAACGTAGCCAAGAAAAATATTGTTTTTTTTGTGGTGGGGGGGGGGGGTTGAGACGACTGAAATTGTTCCGTAGTGGACAGAAAGTAAGTCAAGTGCAGTCAAACCGCTCATTCCCCATTTGTTGTTCCTTGACCCGTTTCAATGTTGAGAGCGATCTTTCAGTAGTACATGTCAGTAATACTGAATTATTTAATAGTAATAATAGTTTGCAAAAATATTAATTGAAAAAAAAAAAATTGAAAGGACAACCTTGGATCCTCTCGCTGGCTACGTCCTTGGCCTTAACATTTAAACATTCAGTGACCTAACACTCGGTCGTATCTGAGTATAATTTCTACAATGATTCCATTATACATGAGATATTGACTGCAGTATAATAAGCGGCCACCAACACAATCGCATGATGATTATCGATGATATGAAATTATCGATATTCATGACTATCCAAAGGACTGAAAGCAAAATGTCGGACCAAATAACGTAATAGTCATGTCATAGAACAATATAATTTGGCTAGTTTTCAGCAATGCACTCACTTCTGAGACCCGTTTTTAAAGATTTCTTTGTTTATAAAATAATTTTGAGCCGATATTTGCATACTGATCCCCATTGTTCTGTCGTTGTCACTAACCTTCTCCTACATAAACGAAATAACAACAACAACTGGTAATGACGTCACTAATCTAAATAAGAAATCTAACAATGAATAATTATGAATTCAATGGTATTCAATAGTATCGATATTTAAAATCGATAGTCATCATACGATTGTGGTGGTGGGCGCTTATTATACTGTAGCCAAACTGTGTTCATTTATAATACGTTTAAATTAACTAAGGAAGAGCTCGTTTGTTAGGACATAGATATGCGCTATGCGTATGTAATAACGAGAGTAGCGTGTAGCCAGTGACAAAGTGTGCCCGGAGGTGGGGGGGGGGGCACCAGGTGCAGCGTAGGGCTGTATGTTTACGGCCGCGGGCCCAAACTAATACGCTGCAATGCACCGTGCCGCATTCCGCCGTATAAAAACAACAGCAGATGGTTCCACCGCACCCCAGTCCCCCGGTGTTTGTTTACCGAAGGGCACAAGATGACTGGAGTTATATTGACCTCACGTTGATGAGATGAATTAGTGTGGGTGGGTGGGCACCCGTGGCCGCGGCGCATGGTTTTACTTCCCGGAATGTGGTCTTTAGGCTCCCTCAGTATGGTGGAGATTTTGGTATCGGCACGCTGGAGATTTTGGTATCAACACGCGCTCTGTTACGGCTTTAGGGCAAAATGTAGGACGGGCCTAAATTGTCGAACTGCGTCTGTTGAATGTTGAGTTTAGCTCCAGTCCATCTTCCTTTTATTTTAGCATCTGGTATCTGACCCTGTCTCAGACTTGACCCCTGGAATCTGAAGTCACGTTCGTCTGAAGAGATCCAAAGAAACGAACCTTTACATTATTTCGACATCAGAGGCAACTATAAAAGGTCTCATTCATTGGCAGTCTCATTGTCTCAAAAATTGAGTGCGCTAGGATGTTTCTGGCATGATCTCTAAGCACGGTACAACAAACAAGTTTTATACGTATAACCTAGCAATGGTAGGAAGGGTTGATTAAATTTTACAGTGACGCTGTCGCTTCAATCTACTTATAGTTGTGTCTTCGGAAGTTCTTCAGAGTAAGCATTCGTTTGCTCAATAACCTTTTTCAAAATTCGGAATCAGGAAAAGTCACTGGGGGCCAAATCTACTGAATACGGTAGATGTTGCAACGTTTGCAAACTTCTATTCTGCCAATTTGGCCGCCCACCACACGATTGTTCTTATTGTCATCGGTTAGCAAACGTGACATCTATCTCGTGGACATTTCTTTTATTAACAATTTTTTATTCTAAATTGAAGCGACTGCACCTTGTGATATCCCTGTAGCCTCAATTATTTCGTGCACTTTAATTCGTCAATCATTATTCGTCAATCGTTATTTCCCAGATTTTTTTCAGTAATTTCGGGAGTAGACACTTCCACTGGTCGTCCCGATCGATGTCATCATTTGTAGATGAACGGACACGTTTAAACTCGTTTGCCCAATTGTAAACTGTTGCAAACACAGAAGCAGATGTGCCATGAACTGCATCCAACTCGGATTTGATTTTTTCAGCGTTAAGCCTTTCAAATAAAAATATTTTATCACCGCTCGAAACTCACTTTTCTCCTCCACGAAACTCTTTTTTTGTTCACTTCAATCGTCAATAGCAACGAAACTACGCGATGGATCGAACTGAAATTTTGACAGCTGTCTAGTCAATAATGCTGCTTACGAACTAAGTGTTTTCCATCCTACGAACGCCACATGTAGCATTTTTAAGGACTATTGAACGACCCTCGTACTTTATTATGCTAATATAGAGCGAGCTATGCTTAGATTGTAAGTTCTGTCTGAGCACAGATAACTTTATCGATTGGACTCGCTTGTATCGATCGACCATGGCGGGACGAGGTGCCAGGTTATTGAAACCCATGATTAACCACCAACAGACACGCGACTCCTGATTGGTCTATAAGAAGTATTCCGTGACCATCCACCACTTCCACAGTTCATCTACTGTATTCATTTATCCATTACTTCTGTTTGTTTTGTCCTTTCTCTTAGCACCGATCCTCTTCTCGTTATTACCCAAGATTTTAGCTATAGTGGATTATGACGATTGAAGAGGTTCTTGAAATTTGTCGTTTCATTAAATTGTAAGTTTTACCCAAATTAAAAACCTGGTAAATTGTAACTGTAGAGACATGTTTTCCTAAGAGATTGTAAGATTGTAATACATCGTTTGCCATGTGCTTTAAGTTATAATCATTTAATCAAAATGTTTAGAGTGCCCATTATCAGTATGATATCTGTATCAGTGTTATATCTGTGCGGATAGAGATTTAATTTAAAAACAAATACGGTGTTATCGAAGTAGAAAAGTGTGATATAAAGACAATTTCCTATCTCCACGAGTAAGTAAGTTTGAGGTTCCTATAAAAAGATTAAAAGTATGTGTTCTATTTAGGAAATATTGCGTTTCTAATGAATTCTGAATTCACTTCCACGAAATATTGTTTCACTGCTGCAGGTAAATAGACTAATAACAACGGTGAATGAAATTCAAAGTAATGCACATTATCGAATTCGTCGAAATTAAAACTATGTAAAATCTTAATCGCTCGCCACTTCAACGTCAGCGGAAAGATTGCACTAATTAATTGATGACTTTTGATTTCGATTGAATTGCCAAAAGATTACATTCATACAGTTCCAATACGTGTCTTTGCTTTATGTTAATATGGAGTATACTTACAAGTTTTTAGTTTGTCGAGTTTGAGATGATACATTAATGTATGTTTTTACGTAGTTTACTTGGTTTGTTCTGTATACAGGACAATTCTGATAACAGTTCGCATTTTTTCAGGGTCGATAGAGGATGTGAATACAGACATTTTCCCCGATACACCCTGGGATCGCAAACGTTTCGTTTACGAGAAAACTGAGAATTTGTGAAACGGCTCCTTGTAGGCAACACGTATTGTTCCCTTTGAGATTCGGCCAAATACACGCAAAGCTACTGAAACAAAACTCTATTTCCTTCGGAAATAACACATAATAGAACCACGTAATGTGAACAAGAATGTAATAAAATATTATTTAGCAGCAGAAGTGGGAGAAACCCCCCCATGTCTTTCAAAATATTAGACAGTGCACGTTACGAAGAGCTCAGCTTTGCATTGTCACAAACTGTAGAAATGTGGATCATTTGCTGTAATAATATTTTTATTTCTTTTTTACATTCTTTTTCACATTATGTGGTTATGTTACGTGTTATTACGAAGGAAATAAATGAGGCGTTTTCCACAAACTCAATTTTCTCGGAAACGAAACATTAACGACCCAATGTGTATTGGACAAAAAAATGGTTGTATTCAAATCCTCTATCGAACCTATGAAAAATGCGCATTTTTCTCGGCATCGCCCGGTATGTATTCTGTGACTTAGATACGTCATCTCTGAGACTTATCTGTCATTATGTTATGTGTCAGCGGCTCTCAGTTGTGTACTATTGCCAATTTAAATAGTCCCTAATACTAAATACGACGCGAGCCTGACGAGATTGGTGCTAGCAGTCAACTCGTGACTCACTCACTACTCACGATTCCACTTAAACCTCAGTCGTCCACCTCTGCCACCGCCCGCAATGTCGTCCCTACACCGTACTAGGTGAAATTGCTTCGGTAGTAAATCTTCGCTTTTTTAATTATATTGTACCGAATCAACGTTTATCAATAACATAAGAGCCTATAACTTTCCGGAGAATGTGTGTTATGCAATAGGTAAAGAATTTAAAAAGTCAAGTCATCAATTTGGTGGCTTTTTGTTATGGATCTTTGTAAAAAGTAGTTGTAGTGGAATAAAAAAATAACAAAAACTTAGATAAACAACAATATACATGCATGTGCAAGAAAGCAGTCGTAAAACTACGCCTCATTTCACGGAAACACGTAATCGCGGATAGAATAGCCAGACAGACCTAATTGCAAATGTAACTGTAAATGTAAATGTTAGGTTAGCTTGAATTTAAAAAAAGGTTTTTTACCAATACAAAAATTCTTTAATCATTAAAAAGAACCTAGCTTGTAGTGCAAGTGTTTTAGAAATCCATAAAAATTGCGAAAGCCACAGTATTTAAATATCACGTTAAAGATACAGTGAGTTGGATAAGTTTGTGTAAACAGCGGGTAACTGTACCTGTACTAGCGTTGTGACTACCACACAACTAGAGTTTTGGCTTGTGTGAAAATAAATTATATTATAAGACATTTCAGCAGTTCCGTTACAGTTCTCTGAAACAATTATTAAACAGGATACAGGAATTGTTTATGAGCCTCAACAATGTGTCCGTTATTACGTAGCAGATAGATGGACGGAACGTGGAAGTAATTCCTGCTGGTTATTAATCATAGGCTATATTATTTATTCAGTTACAATATTTCGTTACAAATTTAGGTTTTCCGAAGTCCAATGGACTTGTTCGGCAAAATACATAATTTCCCAAAAACTGTTACATGAATTACATTACAATAATATACATGTACCGTGCATTTACATTGTTCTATCAAATAAATCTAATGTTCGTGTGGCTAGGTGGCCGAATTCATTACTTATAGTGTATTATACTAGTGTCTTTATTAAAACTATAATCTCTATATATGGTATTGGTGACAGAGTAACGTTTGGGTAAGGGATCATTGGAAAAGTGGACAACACAGATCAACAAGCAAGAGGGAGGAAACATGGACTGTGGAATTATGGAAACAGAAGACCACTGGAACCGGTTAAAAAATGGCGAACCGATCATAAGAGACCCTTAAGGGAGCATAATTTTTTACTATTTTAAAAAAATGAGGTGTTGAGCGGCAGCTCCATAATTTCCTGTAGTCTGTGTTGTGGTCAATTAAAATGACAAACACGAAAAAGAACGAAATCGAACGTAACTTAAAAAGTAACTTGGAGGTTCACTGATAGAAGAAATAGTTTTTAAGGTTATTGTTATTGACTTCACATCAAATATTGTTATTTTTAAAATAATGTACATCTTGGTCTGTTCTTATGTTAAAAATCTTTTTCCGAACTCTTTGTAGAACATCCTCCATGGATGTGAAGAATCAACAACTACTTTTAAAAAACTATTCTTTTTAAGTCAAGTCTTCATTTGCTAAGTTTAACTTTGACAACTTGCGCGAAGATAAACATTATTATACCATCTAGAACAGGACCTACATTGTAAATGTTTCAAAATTTACACCAATATAATTTTTTAAAGCTTAAACCTTTTCAGTTCGGATTTGCAGTATTGCACTCTACTAATAAAGACCTTTAATTTGATGTACTACTCGACCTATGCTCTAAAATTAAATTTCCTTCTGACTCCTTGCGGACGTGACAAAAATATGGTAGTTACTTCAAAAAATTAAGGATTTATATGTGCAGTAATGATGTACCAAGTGTTTATTGCTTTTATTGTAATTGTTCGGGAAATTATCAAGTGCGTGCGAGGTTTTTTGTGCATCCTGTATAATTCCTCAATTAGCTGCAATAGCTGCCTACATACAGACTGTTAATTGGTCCGGAGCAATAGTATTTAGTACATAACCCCATTGGGGATAGCGCGCTGTGGGCCGTAGCGTCTTGTTGCCCCACTTAGTTCTGAGTCGCCCTAGAGTTTGTCTGGAGTGTGGAATGTGCCTTCCTATATTAAACTGATATCATCAAGTTGTCCCTTTACGAGGTGCGTAGTTCGTCCCCCTCGAACCGCGTTTAAAAATTTTGTGTTATGGATTGTCCTCTTCTACGCTGTCATATGACTGAATTGTTCGAACTCCAAACTACCCTCAAGTGCCCAGACAATTTGTTGACCCTGTTACAATTCGTTTATGAACATGTGAACCTTACTCTTGTGGCATAATATGAAGATCACTCGGGTGCGTTTGGCAGTTCCTATAACATTTAACCTCTCTTCGTATACCTTCTCATCTCCTAGCTACAAGGTTTATTTATTCGTTTCAACACTATTCATTTGTCCGCCGAGCCTGATTTAAGTATCTAGTTTGATTCTTTTGGTCCAATGCGAGCCGGATTATTGTGTCTAATCACAATATTCTCTTACATCTTTTCATTCTTTTTGACTCGCTTCGGCCAAAGTAGCCTCTGCACTCTTGACATCTGATGAATCACACAATATTGTTTCAAAGTGGGAGGGGGCAGAGTTATATTTCAAAGTTTTAGTTGCTTCTTCCTCTGTTTTTAATTTTTGAAAATACAATTTATTTATTTTCTGTTTTTTAAGTTTTGTCAAATGCAGTTTTAAAAATACTTAGAGCCTACAGTTCCCGCGTGGTTAGCTGTTCAGGATAGTTGTTACTCCCCCCCTCCCAGTGTTGTCCTCAATTCAATGTTACTGTTGTTCACTAATGTAGATTGGACGATTGAGCGGTAGCGCCCTGCCCCTCCCCGCACTGCCACGACCTACCCCCAACACTCCACAACACAGAGACAGCTGGGCGAGGGAACAATGCTCATCGCTGACACAGAGCTATTATTGAGACTGCCGGGACTGAACCCCCCAGTGTCGTTTCGGCCACGCGACGCGCCGCACGGTTGTTCGCGTGCGATCTCCGCATTGTTGTCCCTTGCGTAGTTACAGTTTCTCAAATTAAAAATACTTCCATTGTAGTATTCAAGACAGAAAGTTTTTGTACCCACTATATCTGTTTGCTATGCAAAGGTCATTAACGAAAATTCACTGTGTTTTCATTTAAGTATTTTTGTTAAAATAGCTGTCCTCCTCATAAGTGGTAAATTACAAAATAAGATTGTTGTAGTATTAAACAACTTAGTAAATTGTATAAATCTAAATTTTGTGATATTGTATAAATGTGTAAAGTAAACGTTATAGTTTCATTTATTTATTTTTATTTAGTTTCAAAGTGATTTTCTTACTTTGTAGACCGAGAGTTTTTGTTCCAAAGTAGGCTACCTTGATTGTAAAGTTTTATAAATAATTTAAATCATAAATGGCCCGACGTTTGTGAGTTTCATTTAGGTTGTTCGTTGATTTTAGAGAGCCATTGATATTAATTGAGTACCAATGTTTTAAGGAAAACGAAAGTTTTTCGATTGATAAATTAGCTGTGTTCCAAAAATCAAGTAAATGGCTTCAAATTTATTACTTCGTGTACGTTTATTTTGTTCTATACCAAACGTTTAGGTTATTTTAGTATAATCTAAACAATATAATTTGAACTGTATTTTTAAACTCTATTCGTACAATGAATATTTACATTTTACACATACGAAAATCTGGAGAATGACAATTGGCATGAGTTATTAGTAGTTGTACTTGTACGGCCATTTATATTATACTTTGGCAGAACAAAAATACTACACAAACAAACAAACACACGGACACGTGCAGCCTTGCATGGTTTATAAACATAAACCAGACGCATGCATCAGTGGCTGGTGAAGTTCTGACTTCACAGACCACACCACACATGTAACCCGACACCTGCTAACAATGATGTCGATTAGTTGTCTAAGCGTAGTGGGTGTCATAAACTAAGTCGTCTAAATGTAGTGGGTGTCATAACTAAGATTTTCTAAGTGTGGGAGAGTGTCATAACTAAGTTTTCTAAGCGTAGAGGGTGTCATAAACTAAGTTTGTCTAAATGTAGTGGGTGTCATAACTAAGTTGTTCTAAAGCGTATTGGGTGTCATACTAAAGTTTTCTGAGTGGCGGGTGTCTAACTAAGTCGTTAAAATGTAGTGGGTGTTCACTAAATTTTCTGAGCTGCCGTGGGGGTGTCATAAACTAAGTCGTTAAAAGTTGGGTTTCATAACTAAGAATTTTTTCTGAGGTGGCGGGTGTCAGAAAAATAGTACTACTATTTGGGGAGAATTACATACGACCAGACAGATTATAACGTTTTGGTGCAAAACTATGTTTAAGGTTTAAATTTTGAAGATACTTCTTTGCAAAGCTTACTCTGATACATTGGAATTCATTTCTTCGGTATCCACCTCAAAGAAATCCAAAAATAACTAAATAATTGTGTAAACTCCATTTATTATTGTTTTACTCTTGTTATATTGTGATTCATGGGGGCTGATGGTTGAATTCACCAAAAATTACTATTATTGTGCGAAGTGATTAAAACGTAAATAACTAACTGAAATTTAAGTTGAGTGTTGCAATTTATAATAATTAAATCAAAACGTCCAAATTTCATGGACTATGAGAGACACAAGAAAAATAACTGAAATTTTTTTTTACTGAAAGTAATACACAAATTGTTTCTGCCGTGTGAACAATAACACAGTTCTTGGTGCAGTGGAAATTAGTGTGAGAGGTTGCAACTGATAACACTCAACACCAGTGTACAGTGGTTAATGGACAATGCAGGAAATAGAGCTGGCCACTTTCCAGCACCCTCTGGTCTCTCTCTCTCCTTTCTGGCACTTATCATCAGTGCACTCACTTTATTCCCAACTGGACACTGGCCATTTGGCACAGTGAATAGGAAATTTTTAATTGTCCAGGATAATTTGGCGAATTAATATTGTACTTGTCATTAGAGTAAACTGAAGATTTGCACATGTTGGTTTAACCCTATGCGAATGCTGTAATAGTATGTCCCACCCCACTCCAAAGAAAATGTTAGTGAGGTTTTATGTCAATCTTAGTATTGAATTCTTAACATAGAATCTACTTTCAGTCCAAATTGCGAGTTTCATTATGAAACTGTATTATGTGATATGCTAACAACTAAAAGCAAACAAAGAGTTGTAGTACACAACTAAATTGTCACTACAAAAGTTCTTTGCGATTCTAAGTTAAATAATATTGTTGTAAATTTATTTTTTAAATATCACCATTTAAGTACAGTAAATCAGATGCAAGTTATTTTTTATTCTACAAAATCTAAGTACGTAAGAAATAGAACTTTAATTTAAGGGATAGTGTAAGATTTTGACATTTTAATGTAGCTAAACTCCCCCAGTGTCAATCTAACTGAGATCTAGCAGTAAAAATAAGTATAGACTGTGAGATGTGGAAAGTGTTTTGTTGGATAAATTAATAAAATGTTGAACAAGACCTCAGAATGACTCTTCTATGAACCAGTGGTCCACTACTCCACCGTGGGTACCTCTAGCTAGTTGTAAGTACTTCCTACATAGTTGCAAGTACCTAATCATAGTTCGTGGTGAGTTACCTCTAGCTAGTTCATGAGTTACCTATAGCATAGATTTGTGAGTTTTACCGTATTCGATAGTTTGTGAGATATCTCTAGCGTAGTTATGAGTTCTGAGATACCTCTAGCTAAGTTATGAGTACCTATTCATAGTTGTGAGTTATCTTCTAGCTAGTTCTGAGTCTACCTCTAGCTAGTTCTGAGTTACCTCTAGCTATCTAACCTAGTTGTGAGTACCTATTCATAGTTTGTGAGTTTTACCTCTAGCTAGTTTCTGAGATTACCTCCAGCTAGTTAGGAGTACTTCTACATACTTGTGAGTACTTAATCCATAGTTGTGAGGTTTACCCTCTGAGCTAGTTTTCTGAGTTACCTTCTACATAGTTCTGAGTTACCTCTAGCCTAGTTGTGAAGTGCTTCTACATAGTTCTGAGTTACACTCTAGCTAAGTTTGTTAGTATACCTGTCTACTACATAGTTGTGAGTACTTCTGAATAATTATGGAAGTACCTCGAGCTAATTGGTGAGTATCTCGGCATAGTTGTGAGTTTATAATGGTTAAATAATAGCCTAAATTCAATTTTTTAACTTTCCTAACATTGTATAGTCTGCTATGACTTGATGCTATGATTAATGTATCTTATGTGTAATTAGAAATACTGTTTTTGTTAGTGGTCCTGGTCCAAAGAATTCATGATAAGAAAGGAAATTGGCTCAAAGTTAGCAGATCTTTTTGTAACTTGAGAAGAAGAAACGTCTCAGAAACTTTCTTGATTACACAGGAGTTCTTCTAAGTTACTTCAATCAATTTGAACAACTTTATACTAATATATTCTGAAGTAACTCAAATCAGGATTAAACATTTTAACTATAATTAATTAGTATCATATATTTTTAAACACTAGAAAGATGTTTTTAGTATTAGTTTGGGAAAGTACGATTTGAATAATGTATACAATGAGTGTGAACGCTTTATGTAATCTTATTGAAATTCTAGGATGCAATGATTTATTAGAAAGAGCTATTAATGAAGAATTACTACATATATCCAGGGAACATACAAAATGTACTGTTGAAAACTAAGAGCCTTACAAGTATTGCATTAAGTAGATTTTAACGAATTCAAATTCTCATAAGAGTATCTTAAAGACAACTCTTTTTTTTAAGACACATGGCCAATCCTATAAGAGGTAGTAACATACACTCTTATGAAATAGAGGTAGGGATTGCTAACCGAAACTCGGAGACAAAGAAACGTTAGCCTTGATGAACACTTACAATTCCTCAGGCAGGAGTTTAAGTTTGTCAACCAATTGGCCCAACTCAATCAAAAATAGTACGATACCCAAGGCATTTAAAAATGGTCTCAAAGCACGTTGATTTCAAAAGCATGTTTATTATACATTCCAAAACCATTTAAAACGGTCATTAACTCTTTGTTTTTCGTTTTCAATTAAACACATGTAAAGAGTGAACACATGTTGCGCTTGTTGTTGATTTTCAAACGATCAATGTTTTTCAGGTATGCTGTCACTACATGTGGGGAGAAGGTGACGGGGGCAGAGGACAAGCCCTTGTCAAAGCCATGGGTAATTCTGTACCGTACACAAACTGTTTTTTCATCTGCTGCTCTTGAGTGGCCGGGCTCTCAGGGGTAAAGTGCTTTTCTTCTACAACGTGCACGGCCGGGTCTAACTGTGAAGAGGATTACCTGGTGAGTAGTAACACACTGGCGTGTGCTCAAGGGGCGTAGGCACCAGCAAATAAAATTGGTTTTTTTTGCTATATAAAATTTGGTGGCAAAAAATTATACTTCTACTGGGAGTACAAAAGGCTATTTCATTTAGACTCACTTCTCGGTGCCAAGTATTAGCGAATTATTATGTTTGTTGATTGCGTTGAATTCCCTCTCTCTATCCTATTTTCCAATTCCCCGTTTCCTCGTGACCACTTGAATGGTGTATACTACAAGTATAATAGCCACACTGTAAAATAGTGCTTGTGGTTTTTTGAAGTCCACTATGTTTAAAAAATAACTAGCCTGTTGACCTTGCGAGCTGGTCGCACCAGCAATCTTTAGAAACGCGAGAGTCCTTATATTACTTAGTAAAAGCATATTATGTATGTAATATGAATGGGAGTCACTATTAAACATTTTAAAACGAAGGGATCGGAAGTAGGCATACAATTCAGGTATGTGTTATTTAAAGTTCATGGTAAAATAGTATCAGAAGTTTAAGCTTAATTATTTATATTTATGTTCGGTCACATGTAGGAGCATTTTGGGGGGGGATTTCCGGTTTCTAATTATAATTAATATACATAACCGTCACAGGCATGAATACTGCCTTGTCCAATCCCGATCAGAGAAAAACACAAATCTCCGGATCACCACAGGGTCTTGGAAAAACTTACTTCGGTCAAAGAGCGTATATAGTTTCCAGTCCCCTTGTACATATATTTCAGGTCCATATAATTATTTCCCAGTACCATAGTAGATATTGTTGGACATAAGAAGTTTTGGCCATTATTTGTCCTGACGAAGAAAAAATATATACTTATCGTAGGTGACCCAGAAAAGCCTACTTTCGGATTAAAAATTGCCTCACTTCAGATCGGTTTAAATTCAACTTACTATGGTCACATTTCAGCTTGCAAATACTTTCCTACGATCAAATTCTAGATACGTTTTATTATGCACGTTTCTCGGAAAATCTACTTTGGTCACAAATCGTTTCCTCTCTACTATCGTGCTTGTCTGGTAAAATCTATTTTTCAGTGTTTAAAATTATTTCCAGGGGACATAGTTGTTTGATTTTTGTGTGTCCCTGTATGAAGAAATATATAACACACGACAACGTTTGTAGGACCTATTAGGGGATAGTGTGGGACGGCCAAGGGGAAGTATTACCTACTTCCAATGTACTTTACGTTATAGAGGGGTGGGTGGGGGGGGAAAAAAAAAAAAAATTTTTACCCCCCTTAATTAAGGTTTATGCAACATTACCAAAAATAATCCTTATTAAAGTTTTGTGCTATACCACTTTTTTTGGACTGTAGCCAAGGGGAAAGAATAAAATCGTTGAGGCATGTTTAGTTGTTTCATTTCTCCTGTTTTTTTTTTCCGAAAGCCACTTGTAAAATGCAATATCACAATGTCAAGTAATAATGTATTAGAATTGATTTAAATTTGTCACTGGCGCGATCCTGGAGTAAAATTTTTTGATAATTAACTTTTTTTATTTACTATCTGCATTTGCACTACTGTACTGATCAAGCCACTGTTTTACTTAATATTTGATCAAATTTAAATTTAAACAGATGTTTCAGCAGCCAATTTTTTGGATTTAAGCGGTGCGATATAAAACTGAAGGTGTTGAACAGCTGTTTATTACCAGTTTAAATTTGGATTTTATAATAAACATAAAAAACTACATTTTTTTCTCTGAATTCAAAAATATTCCAAGGTAACCGTGTTCTGTATATTTTTTTTTGTGCTTCATAAAAAACCTTCCTTGGATTTCAATGAAACAGTTTTACAAGAGGAAATTAACCCGAACAGTGGTCCATGTCTGATCCTCAAGATTTAGCGCTTAGCAACAACGTTTTGTGATTCATTTTTACTTATAAGATTATCATATTTTTTTTGTACAATTTTCAAACCATTATCCCAGTGTCCCCCGGGACCCCTTTTTTTGTTGTTGAATACACTCTCTCCCCCCCTCCAAACCTCTCGGTAAGTCAGGCACCTCCAAATCAGGTACCCTGCACATGCCTGTGTGCACAAACATAGTGGGATCTTATGGACCCAAGAAGGTCAATTCAAAAAAATTTCCTTACCTTTTGTTTTTCCCTCCAATCAGGTTCTAATGGGTTTTTAACTCCCTTACTGGGGCGTTTTCATTCAATTGTTTATGAATAAATGCTATGAGCCAGTAAACGGTTTGAATATTGTGACATAAATTTTAAAATATTTTATTATTCTTTCGAATCTGATGGGTCAACAGAGTAATTATGAGAACTTTGTATTAAGTAGGTATTGACATTTTGTCTAGAAATAAAAAAATAAAACACTGTTAAACTGTCATTTCTTTTTAAATAAATGCTTGAAACCTAGTTAAATATGCTGAAAATTGACTTTTAAATCATGAAATGGTACGTTGAAATTTGTACCATATGATCAGACGTGAATTATTATTTTTTCTAATTCCAGTGTATTCGTGCTAGATTCTGCTGACTGAAAGCATCCTCTGTACTTTAATATTTGTGCACACTTCACACAAAGTGTTTTAAATATTTAAATTTGTATGTCTTTTTATAAAAAAAGTTGTGTACTAAACTAGGTATACCTTTACTAACAGAATATTTGTGATTTCAGAATTATTTTATATTTTATAAAACATGAGCTTTGTAATTGGAAATTTGCTGGATGACATGTCATTACGATGAGTGGTCAATAAAAATGGTGTGTCAATAAACAATGGTGTTTTAGACAACCAAGAGTATTACAACACCATTACTTTATAGTGCCAACTCCTTTGATGTTAAAGTTAATGCATGGGTAAAAATGTGGATTACAGTTATGTGATATCAGCAGTTATACTCATCTGTGGGTAAACATAATTATGTTACCGGATATACATGTACTTAACAAATATTTTATGAATGTTTAGTATTCTGGCTTTCCAACAAACGGCAGAGAAAATGTGCCATTTGTGGGCATCTCATTATGGAGATTGTTAAGTAATTTTTAATTTATCAATATACCATTCTGTAAGGGGATATATTACATATTCTGAATATATGATACAGATGATTTTGCCAGGTATTTTGTTGTAGGCTGTTTTTTTATTTGTAGCAGTGGAGTTATAACTCTTTGACACCGCTCATCGTCTTTAGAGGTTGAGGCAAAGAGGGTGCATGGCAAAGGAGTGTCTGATACAAGGTTACCCTGAACAATTTGTTATATAAACTTGCTGTGGCGAAATCGTGAAAGGGATGTTTAAATTAATTTTACAGTTCAAAACAAGGTGTGTGACATTATGGCCTATTTTCAAGATGCCGTTTCAAAGTCTCAAAATTCGAAAAAAAATTGCTTTCAGGGTCCAGTGTCCCGCACCTTATAAAACAAGTCAATGGAAAGTTGAATGAAAACCATTCATGTAGAGGAAATTATTTTAATAATAAGTTGCCCACTTGTTTGGTAGGTTTGGAAATATTAGAAAAAATTCGTTGTTTTAGGGAAAGAAAGTTCATTGAAGTGAACTGTGATATCAAAACTTGGACATCCTAAATTGTATACCAATTGAATTTTAGCAGGTTGAACCAATTTGGTGAAAACTTATTCAAACAAATTAAATATAGGATTTAATCTCAAGCCAATCTCTGTGGGAAAAACCCTCAAAGGATATCCTCTGTTCCTAGAGATAAATAGCCTAATCGTAACAATGAATAAAATGGTGAAAGCAGGTGGTGTCAATCTACAGAATAGTGTTCTCCGTCGTGGCATTAGGTACTTCTTAAAATGTTGAAAGATGTAAGATTATTGTTTGAATGCTCTATAAATCTCTCATTGCTCTCTCCTAAATCGACTTACCTCTTTTGGAAATTTAGTTCAACTCCAGAGCACTTCTAAAAGAAAAACAATAGAATGTGTATGGGTGACCTGTGTGTGTGTGGAAATTCCAAAGAACGAAACATGTGAGGCCTTTAATCAATGTGTTCTCCTCTTGGACTTTTAAAAACTTATTCTGAACCACCAAAAAAAAAAAAAATCCTAATTAAACTGTATCTTGGGCTCTTTGGCACACTCTTCATTACCCTCTTCTGGAATGTGGGGTGTCCATCAACATTAAAAGGTACTGAAACATCTGCACAAAAACATTTAGAGTACCCTTCCTTAAGTTCCCAAAACAGCTGCAACCTCGTTGGCCTTGAACCTTACAAATATATCAGAGGAATAATCAGACGCGGAATACAGAAGAATAAAAAATACTGTGATCACAGGCACCAGGCAAGAAATCTCTGGTATTTGAAGTAGGGGGTGGAGAGTGTTTGATAATTAACCTAATTTTGGCACCAAAAGTGAGAGACAAAGCAAGCTACCTAAGAGGAAACCAGACGATTTCTCATTCCAGCACGTGATTTAGTTACCTTTATTAGTTAAGTATTGAAGTGGGAATCTAAGTATACAAACGAGGAGCAGATGATGGAAAAAAACAAAATGATCAGAAAATGTAGGTGAAGGGTGCAACAAAAAAAGAACAGAAGAACCTAGACAGACAACATTGAACCTATAGGATGTGATTGGTTAGGATAGATGAAACTGATCTACAACACAATTACATTAAATATATAGTAGCAATCATAAACAACTATAAAAGAGAGCAGTAATACTTCTCAAACTATGTTTCAAAATTAAATTGTCTAAATGTCCTAAAACTATTCACAACTCTTACCATTAAAAGAGTAAACATTCTTGTAAAGAGCACTTTTAAACTTTTCATTAATTCCAATTTTTTTGGAAATGTTAGAAAAAATCTTCCTTTTATTTTTTTAAAGTTTGAAATCAAAAGTAAAATAAGGTAACACAATTTATATATCTTGAGGATATCTTTTTATCACTAATGGAGAGCCCATGAGCATGTTATGTAGAAGAAAGTTTCCAGTTTAACATATCTCCCCACAGCAAGACCTAACATAGTCTCAAGTAAAGAATTTTCATCTTAAAACTGAATCGCGATGAAGAAAAAAGTGGATGGGTAGAAATCGAGTCAGTGGATTAGACTAATTGTAAGTAAAGTTTAATGCATGGCATGTTTTGTACAAGTCATATGGATTTTATCCTGAAGTTATTAATTTGGATAGTCCATTTTAAATTGCGGCAGGTTGTACAGAAGCCATTTTGTCCTGTAATATGTAAAGAAAGGGTGTTTGGACACACTGGGGTTTTATGCTTTTAGTTGATAGTATAGGTAATTTTATTAGATATAGATAATTTACTGTTGACTATTTTCATTTGCAATGTATAAGTTTTTGTTGAAAAACTTTTCAAAATATTATAATTTGTAATCACTTTAAAATTTTTGTAATTCATTGAATAATTGTTTTTAAATATACATAGATATTATTATTAATACAATTCAGCAGTTGTACATTATTTTTCCTCATTTTAGGAACCATACACAAAAACTAATTAATTGAATTTGATACCTATTTTCGACCTAGTTTTGGAGAATAGTAGCACCAAAAGGTGAAAAAAAGTATATTTTCGACTTTATTATAATTTAAGCAGTATTTATATTTTGGATTTAGTATTTGTTGATATTATTTTCTTACTGGTAAAAAGTTCATGGAAGATTCTTCTGTTTGTATCTAATCTTCTATTTTTGAGGCAAAGTCACAGCACATGGAAAATTACTGCACTATTAGATTATACTATTAATTTTTCTTTATATATTCTAGAATAAGAATTCAAATTATGGTTTGAAATATTATTTCATATCTATCAAGCTTATCCAAGCTAAGACTGTAGATAGGTCAAGCCGGTATTGCAAAGTCCAGTTTTTATCTTATTTTGTACATTTACTAAATTAGCCAGAACCCGTGTTTTGTCCCTTTAAAAAATATTGAGAGTAAATAGTCACATTTTTCGATAGTTTGACATTTTCATTGAAGGAGGAGAGGTTTTCTAAAAAACTATTTAGTTTTTATTTTAATACATGGCCTTTCAGACATCAAAGATGTTTGTGCCGTTGTCAGTTGTGGTGTCCAAACATGTTACATGTACAGGTTAAAAAACAATTATTAAGATCTCTGCCATTTGTTTATTTTCAAAAGGTCAAATTGTCTTTTTCTGTTGGAAACACCCATTTTTACTGAAGTGGATGAGTTTTTGGGGAATTAATAGGATCTTATATACAATATTAATTGTATGATCTTTGGAATATTCCTTTTATATATGTCGGTTATTAGTTTTTTGATGAATCTAACTTTATTTGTACTTATTTGGTTTTTATTTATGTTTAATGTATTGCTTTGCTTTTAAAGATCTAGACGAACTGCTTTGCTTCTTAACCGTTGAAGGTGTACAATAATTGTATGACAAATTGCCATGTCATCTTTTACCACAGTAATTAACTGAGTATCATTATCAGTTGAAAATTATTTATTATCAGTGATAAAATATAAGAGTAAAGGTTCTAATAGGTAGATTAATACGAGTAAATACACTTTGTGGATTGAAAAATAATTTTATATTGTTGGAACATTTAATGTAATCTTTCTCTCTTCTGCAACTGCTTGATATTGGCTTATGCCTTAAATTATTCAATAATTTGCGGTCAATAGGTTTGTAGCTATTCTAAGTAGTTGCCGAATTCCATACATATTATTGAAAAGATGGTATGCTTTTGATAAAACTACAATTAGTTGAATAAGATTCTAAATAATAGCAAACACAAGTTAAAGATTATCAGAAAACTGATTTCAATTGATTTCTGGTATAACCATAATCTTCTTGGCTAAGATTTGAGACTAAGTAAATAAATGATGATGCAATGTACAGATCCTGCAGGCGCATGGGCAAGTCGTATCATCCTGGTTGTTTCTACCGCTGCTGTGATGTGTAACGATGTATGTGCTGGCCGGTGTACCCCTTCACCAGTTGATGTCGACAATAACGGATCTACTGTTGTCAACGACTATCACAGGTGTGAACAATTTATACATCATCCTAGATGGCAGTTGCCGAGTTGAGAAAATTTTAAAAACTAGTCTCGTTTGATGAACTAATTGTTTTCAATATCATTTCCAGTTATTTTAGTCCTGTATGCGCAACATATCCGTTTATTAAATGTAACGATTTAAAATGCTATAAACAAGGAGTACATCTTTGTATATATTATTTAATGTTTTATGTATTACGACTGTTTTTATTTTAAAATACCTTAAGGAGTCTTAAAATAACTAACCATTTTTTTCTGATACTTTCACGATTCAACATGATTTTGTGCAAGTGATTCTACCAAAATGTCTCAATTCATATAAATTTTAAATATTCCAATCTTATAAGTTGTTGGATAGTCTTAAAATATAACATTTTGATACCTTGAAATTTTAAAAATAATGAAGATTCGTCAAATTAATGACCTAATTGTGTGTTTCTCCATTGTTTTTTTCCTTATTAGCAAATGCTACTGTTATAATACAATATAACAAATGAGATATAATTATCAAATTAACCATTTTGACGATATCAATTTAAAATAAGGATAAGAAATCGTTCAGGAAAGATGTAGAGGTTACTTTAAATGTCTGTTCTGTCATAATACTATGCCATTATACTGATATAGGGGAGTGTATCAATTTCTTTACTGAATATGAAATTACACTGCTTCACCAATAATGTACTGATAAATATCTGTTGATGTCCTAGTAATGACATTTCAGCAAAAACGAAGAATTCAGAAATTGAGAAAGCGCCTTTCAAACCGCAATATATGTCTTGTAATACAAACAAATATAGCAAAGGGGATTACAATAGTTAAAAGATTAAATGACCTTTTTAACTAGCTAATCGCAATGTCCACATCAAGCCGATGGCAATGGGCGACAGCTTTTTTGAAATAAGGACCAACTCGTGGATACAGAAGAGAGAAGTCTGGAACCAGAGCTTTAATGCAAGGCTAGCAAAATAGTGGTAAAGTGACAATAAAAATGGTGCATTAGTTTATTTTTGCAATTTATAATAGCTTCTCAGAGAAGAGGAGAATGAACAATACAAAGTTTGTGTAGTAAATCTGGTAACAGTGTATAATCCTGATTGTTCCCCCCCCCTTCCATTGGACCTCAGCATTGGGAAAAGGCGGTAGTAATGAAAAAATGTAAATGGATTTAATACGTTTTATTTAATTTGACCCTGCCACAACCATTAGTTAGTCGACTCCTGTGTTTGCTGATTTCCTGTAAATTCCTTTAAAAACAGATGTTACAAAAAGTTAGTGAACCATTAGTTTTCGGGGGGGGGGGGGGGGGGGACTCGGGAGGGGGGAGGGGGGGGGGGGGGGGCGGGGGGGGGGGGGGGGGGGGGGGGGGGGGGGGGGGGGGGGGGGGGGGGGGGGGGGGGGGGGGAGGGTGGGGGGGTGGGGGTGGTTGTAGTTTTATAAAAAAAGTTATTTTTATTGTTTACCATTAGTAACTCAAGGTGTAAGCTTGAAATGGTTTCCTGAATATTTTTCAGAAGGATTTTTAACTATTCCCCAAGCAACATAATTTCCATTGCTGTGTCATAATGATCACAAAAAGAGCCAGATAACTGAACAATTATTATAAAGACTACCTTTGGCTGTTACTTAATATCTGAATCAAACAATAGAAGCATGATTTTATATGATGGATGACTGTTTACCGATCATATTGGTTGGCAGCAATTCAGCAACCCAATCGAATGTGTGAAGAATATCCATAGACAAATAATGTATGGTATATTAAAACCGAAGTTGCTGTTGATTGTTCTTTGTTACTAAGTCTAAGTCAACATGCTGGTCAATTTTTTAAATCATTTTGTATTTTATGGTGTTTTATGGTTCCAATCTTTGTAAATTTTGTTCAGAATGTCGCCCCCAAATGTGCTGCTTGTGGAAAAGGCAACACACCTGTTTGATGATTGTAACCCAAGATTGTATTTGTGTACAAAGTTTATATTTTGATGAGGACACCAGCTGTCAATTTATTTTGTCAAAAGATGAAAATCAACAAATGCGTTGTCCCAGGAGTATCAAATTATTTATTGTTTGGTTAGTATATCAGGATAAGCTTTCCATTTTATGATTTTACTTTATCCACTTTTGAATTATATATACCAGAGAAGTACTTTAAATTAGTGTTACATTTTAAAATGAAATGGTTATTATTTTAAAAAGTAAATATTGTTAATCTTAGTGAGTATGTGTCCTTAAAATTAACCCTTCATCGTGGGGATTTTTTCGTGACCCAAAACACTGAGTTATTCAGACATACGTTACTTTTTATTTGCAAAATATGTGGTTTACCTTTTGTAATAAATAAAAGATTTAACTGTAAAACTATATTATTCTTTATAACCTTACATTAAATAAAATAAGACAATTTTCATACATTAGTCTTGACTACAAAGCCCACCTAACAAGGTTACTTGTGGGGTGCTATTTTTCTCTTATTTGTACAATAAAATATATTGACTTGTTACTTCATTATGTATTTGAAGATAAAGCATGTGATATTGACATAATCCAATGTAAACCAAAGCCATTTTAAACACAGCAAACATCAACGTTCCGTATTTTGCTGATATAAATCCTCTACTAATTTGAAAACCAACAGAATAAAAACAAACAAAACAATGAAAGAAGTAACAAAAGATATACAGATGTGACTGGTGAACAAATAGAACCAACTACCCTATTTCGATAGAGCAGACGTATACAGTAATGTTTACTTTAAAAAACCACCACAGCACATTGAGTTAGTCAGCCGAGACATGAACAAATGAAACCAAATAAATAGCTTAAAAGGTCTATTTAAAACTAAAATTAAAATATGGTGTTCTTCTTAATACTGCTTAGCAGCCACAAAGTTTCTATAAAACTATATGAGAACTGATGTTTTTATGGTACAGAAGAAACTGTGCGTGTCGTTTCATGGACAAAAGAATTTCATGTTGAACTGCTAAAGTTTGTGAGGTAAGCTACCTTGCTATAATTCCCCATACTAAGGCATTAGTCCATTAGCAAACTGACACTCATATGTACATGATTTCTATGCTTAGTGAGCTACCAAGTTTGATTACCTCATAACTCAAGGAATTAGTCATTAGCAATCCTGACACTATCTTTACATGTTTCTATGCTTAGAGAGCTACCTAGTTCAGATTCTCATACTAAGAAAATTAGTCATTAGCAGACCTGACACTTGTATGTACATGTACTAGCGTAGTGAGGCTACCTAGTTCCTGGATTCCTCATACTAAGGAATTAGTCATCTAGCAATCCTACACTCATATTTACATGTATGCACAATGCTTATAGCTACCCTAGTCTGATTCGTCATACTAAAGGAATTAGTCATATAGCAATACCTTACACTTGTATGTACAAGTACTCTAGCTTAGTGAGCTACCTAGTTCTGAATCCTCTACTAAGAATTAGTCATTAGCAGACCTGACACTTTAATGTACATGTATCTATGCTTAGTGAGCTACCTTGTTTGATTCCACAATAATTTATTTCTTTCATTTGTGAAATATAAATTTTCAAGTTGACTAAACATTATGACACATACATTGTATTTGTGTATGAATCCCAAATTGAAACAAATACATCATATGAAATTCATCTTTCTTAGTAAAAAAGGTATTCAACTATGTGAAAAACACAAACCAATGGTAAAATACACATACAAATACTATTCTAACTTTAATAACGCAATATCCATAATTGGATATATATTAAATACCAGGAGATAATCTCTGAAAGACATAGATTAGAAGGAAATCCCACCATATGAGATAATTTATTGTTCAATCTCTTTCTCTTTTGATGAACCTAGTTAGAAAACCCTACCCCTTGGTAAATGTGAAGTGATTAACCATGGTTTATAGTACTGTAATTAAATGCAATAAATTCTCAACCCATAGTACGCTCAATAGATGATTGAAAAAAATCTTATTGTTATGCTTAATTTTTAATGTTTTTTTCCTAAAATTATTTTTTCTAAGTTTATTTGCTTAATAAATAGGGTCATATAATATATACAAAACCACATCTGTTGTTGAAGAAAAAGTTAGAAAACAAAAATTGAGTCTCAGCTGTTGCCTTTCACAAGCGAGTTTCCCTTCCTATGAGTATAAAGATGTCAGGCTGAATGCACATGCAGGCGGTCATTGCCAATACAACTAATGTGGACTGAGGTGACAACTGTTTTCCTGAATGCGACACATCTATCGAACATCACAACTTAAGACAAAACAAGCAACTTTCATCATGTATCTGTTGGACGTTTGGGAAAACTAAATGAAAATAAAGGTTTCAATTGCGAGATACTGAGAAATTATCGTACTATTAGAGCAGCAATATGCAGGAAAATTTCGATCCGCACCTATTTACCACTTACCGTGTAAGGAAAAGTTAAGTGAATTCCAAGCTGAGGACTTTGGGTCATGTTTACATCATTAAGATTTTTACTACCCCCATGGCCGATAACTCTATGATAGCATACAATTATCACTTACGGATGGCTGATACTAAAAACGTTGTGGTCTAGATTTTGAATTCAAATACATAAGTTGCAATATATAGTTTAAAATTAAGAATAAAATATGCTTAACGGTATTAGTTTTTTACCGGTTAAAGCAATCTGCCAGTGCGCGTGGCAAAAACAAAATATTTCCAACACCCTGGCCACAATAAAAAACTCTAAAGATATAAAAATACTTGATATTTTCTAATACAGGAGAATACAACTACACACATTACGAGTTAACATAAATTAAAATTAGTAAACGTTGGTTTGTTTGCCACTGAGCAGCAAACGTAGATGCACCATAGGAAAGGAACTGCAAGCAAATTTTACAAAACTATTCTAGTTTGTATCATATTGTATATGTAAGTATGTTTTTTTATACACAAAATAAAATTAAAAAAATGATTAGCAATCGCTAATTTACTAATTGCCAATCAGTTGTAGTCCTACAAATAGAGCACTGTACCTTCTTCCGCTGTCTGCGTTGGGAAAGGATCCGCCTGGAGGCCACAAGAACACTCGGTGTTTTTTCGGTGGATATGGTCTGCGAAAAGATTATAGAGGATGAGGGGAACTGGGATTGTTTGTCACAGTTCGTCCGGGGCATCCTCCCTGGAAAAGAAACCCGATCTGGACCGCGAATTGGCCCAGATCCCTTGACCGAGCGGCTGGATAAGGAGCAAGCCCCACGGGCTTAAGCCAAATTTAGGCCTAGCCTGAAGTAATGTGATAAACATCCCAGGTTAGAATACTAAAGAGTAGAGGAGGCTGGCCACCTGCGTGCGTAATTGCATTTTTCCTGCAATTCTCCCTCAAAAAAAAAAACCGTGTTAACATGGAATAAGTCTGCCGTGAGTTGCTTAGTAACATTGCACTACGCGAGGTTAGGTAGACATTTGCAGCAAACAACGTCCATAAATGATATTTCACAGTGTGTTTTATATAGTAACAGAAAAATTGCCCTAAATAAATTTAACCACATGCTGTCTATTATTTTTTCCTTAATGCTGTCCGATAATGATACCATCAACTGGAATCATCATCGCTTTCAATGAGAGGAGTAACTATTTATGAAAATTATATAGTTATTAACTAACTAGTTTTGATTTTTCTTATAGCGTTTTATTTCAAATTTTAGCTGTTAAAAGTCAATAACATGTAATAAACCAACAAGGAAACTTTTTAGGTGCTTTAAAACTCACCAGTTGAAGTAATTCTTTAAGTTTGTCAGATTTATAGGGGTTTTCAGCGGCACAAAAACCACATTTTTTGTTCCTGTGCCTTTTAAAAAAAAAGTTAATGTCTCTACCATCTGAGCTATCCTGACTTGGTGATAATCAGTTGAATAAAAGGGTCATTTCCCTAAGCAGAATGACAAGATTCAGAATAGATAAAAGAAACAAAGATAGCCCGGTTGGGTCGAACTGCATTGCGACTACAGTTCAGCTACTAATGATCTTATCCTATCATCTTGACACCTGATAACCAAATCAGGACTATGCACAATTAAATAAATATAATAACTAAACTTTTACTTGCTTCCCTTGTACTTGTAATTAATCTATTAGTTGTCCTGAAATTAACTTTTAGATATTAATGAATGTGAGAACAAATCCTCTGAAGATGTGTTTTTTATTTATTTTTTTTTTATTTTCAACTAAGGACAATTCATTCTTTGTATCGGCATGATTCAGTTCCAGTTACGATTCATTAATTCAAAGTGTTGAGGTGTTTGTAGTTAGTCGCAGGAACTATTATTGACTTTTTTGCTTGAATGCACAATATAAATAAACACGATGGAGACGGTTATATCAAAAGTAAGATCATCTTATCTAAATACCAGTCTGGATTCAGGCCTAATCACAGCACCACCACAACCCTAATTAAAATCACCGATGATATCAGATTGGCAATGGACAAGAGACTAATCACCATTTTACTGCTTTTTTGACTTTTCCAAAGCTTCGACTGTGTTTATTACCCCCTTCTCATCAAATTGAAGAAGTATGGTTTCTCCGATGAGTGTGTTAACTGGGTCAAATCGTATCTTACTGGGCGACAGCAATGTGTCAAAGAAAGGGAAAAAAATATGTGAATGGAAAGCCGTAACACGGGGTGTTCCACAGGGCTCTGTTCTTGGACCCCTATTGTTCTCAATTTATATTAATGACGTCACATCTATTATAAGGCACTCTAAGTTTCATCTTTATGCCGATGATTTACAAATTTTCGTACACTGTTCGCCTGATGAATTGAGCACATTTATGGTTCTACTCAATCAAGACATTGAATCAATTGCTTGTTGGGCAAATAAACATGGGCTGAAATTAAATGAAGACAAAACGCAGGCAATGGTATTGGGAAACCCAAGATTGATCGACCGTTTGGACTTCAACGTTGCACCAAAACTTGAACTCAATAACCGCGTACTAAATTTTCAAAACAAATTAAAAAATCTTGGTCTTACTATGAGCTCAAGTCTTAAGTGGAATGACCAGGTTACGATAACGTGTAATAGAGTATTTGCTGGCATTCACAGTTTAAAGCGTTTTGCTTTATATCTACCATTCAGTGTCAAGGTTATGCTGGTTAAAACTCTCATACTGCCACACTCAACTACTGTGACGATGAGAGGTAATAGTAATTGTCCTTCTTAATAGCTAACAAGCGCATATAAAGGTTATGTACTGTTAAAATGTTGTGTTCTATAAATTAATAGGAGTTTAAAATCTAGAAAATTGGCATTGCTTAAGATTCTAATAGGCTTCTTTTGCAACAATAATATCTTATGGGCATGAGACGAATGACCCCTGAGTAAGATATCATATGCTACGTGTAATTGGAAGGGCGCCAAAAAGCGTTTCTTACAAAGTTAATAGGCATCTCAACACAGCCTTCACAATAAAAACAAGACCCTACTAAGCTTACTGTATAACAGTTCAACATGAGCACTCCAGTTCAGCTCAGGATCAAGATTAAAACCTAATAACTTAGCAGTAAGCCTAATATTACCAGTTGGCACATTGACATTATCCAGACAAAGACTGAATGTTTATACTGGTTTTATACGGGTTACAAGAGGGTTTGTTACAAGTGAATAAAAATAAAGTGCTAACAGAGATTTCAGCTTCACTAGGATCCCTTTTAGTTGAGAACAACGTAGCATCGTCAGCAAAGAGTACTAGTTTACCATCAACAGAATAAAATAAATCGTTTATTGCCACCAGAAATAAGAATGGGCCCAGGACGAGCCCTGGGGGACACCACGTCTTACATTAGAAGTAACATCTCCCAACTTACTCTTTGACTCCTACTCTCTAAGGAGGATTCAATCAACCTAAGAGAATCATCTCCAAGACCCCGAAGCTTCATGATTAAAATTTTGTGAGAGATCACAGAGCAAAGAAGAAGTTATTTCCTTGGTTTCAAACTTACCCTTCACAATCTCCAACTGGGACTCATTGACAGTTAATTTACCTCTTCGGAAACCATTCTGGGCAGTACCAGAAGATGATTGTTCTCAATGTAATTATACAACTACTCCAGCCTAGTAGATTAAAAACTGGCAATATTGTAATTAAGCTAAATAGGTCTATAGCTAGTATTACTCTCTAGGTAATTTGTTTTACACAGTAACAGTCCTTATAGTCTTTAGTATGTCTGGAAAAACTACCCACATCAGGCAACAGTTGATTAGATGAGCCGGAGGGGAGATATAGTACCAATCACAACTTTTAATAAATTGATGGACGTACCAAAAATGTCCTTGCTTGTTGATGGCTTAAACTTACTTACTATATTTAAAATAATCAGAACCATTTACAAAGCAACATTCAAAAGAAGAGTTTATTGTAGGAGCTAGTCTAAAGTGCACTTCAGTTGAGACATTGCTATCAGGTATACTAGAGATAATGTTATCGACAGAACACACGTGTGGATGGAGTTCGGGCTGAGCCAGGTTAAGTTGTCCGATTTTTTGGTTTTTATTTCAGTGAGTTTAATATGCTAGGCTGTGTTAAACATGATAATAGTTAAGCAAAATCTGTTTAACTTTTCAATTTGCAGTGGTAAGATACTTATAATTATTTTTCATACAATTTATCTTTTGTTGATGTATACTTATAATTATATAAATATTATATATATATATATATATATATATATATATATATATATATTATACTTTGTTAATTGTTAATGGACTGCTTATATTTTTTATTTCATTATGTTTTTTTTTTTTTCATTTTTTCTCCGTGTACTCCAAGGGGTACATAAAACATTAATTTACCTTAAGAATTAAACAATTTTGTGCCTGATGTGGTACAGATATTTATTTAAACGCGGGATCAAATTTAACAAACCACAAAGACAGGCAAACAATAAAAAAGCAATAATGAAATGCATAGCAACGTGTACCTCATCGGGTGCAAAACGCACTTTACGAAAGCCCGGTATGTACACGATCGGGTTCCCCCCCCACCCCCCCCCCCCCCCACCCCCCCCCCCCCCCACCCCCCCCCCCCCCCACCCCCCCCCCCCCCCACCCCCCCCCCCCCCCACCCCCCCCCCATTGGTTTGTTTACAGTCTTTCCAAGCTTAGTCACAGGAATCATTTCATGCTTGTGGATTGTTGTAAGCATTGTTACATTACGGCGGTCACACCATTTTACACAAAGCATGTGTTTTTGGCTCCTAATTTCACAATCTCCCTTATTCATTTTTTTGGGTAAGCAAGGGAGACCTTTCCGGTTTTGTCTTACAGTTCCACAAGCTGCTGTTTCATTTTCAAGAAGCCAGTTGAACAAGCCGGGACTGCTGTACCAGTTATCAACGTACAACACATGGTTACGTCCTAAGTAGGGTTGCATTAGTGTTCTGATAACCTTTGCTGACACTCCGACGTCTTCGTTTTCATTCAAACAAGTCAGTGGTCTTGCCAGTATAAACAATAAAGTCAAGAACGATGCCTGAACTGCTGTCACACAATACATAAAGTTTTATTCCAAACCGCTTGCGTTTAGACGGCATGTACTGTTTGAAACCCAGGCGACCCTTCCATAGCATGAGGCTCTCATCGATGACCAGGTTCTTATTAGGAGAGTAGGCTACAAAAAATTTTCTCTGTAGGGTTTCGATAACCGTTCTGATTTTGTATAATTTATGTCCCCCCCCGCCTCTAGTGAGTTGTCGTCAAGATGTAATACTCGAAGCAACAATAGGAATCTATCCTGACTGAACACCTTAGGGAATATGGGAGTGTTGAGGAGTGGATCTGTACTCCAGTAGAGTTTTAGTGAATTTTTCTTGCAATGGGGCATTAGAAGCAAAATCGCAAAAAAACAATACATCTCATGAGGGTTTGTTTCTATCCAGTGTCTGAGTTTGGAGAATTCTTTTATTCCTGCCTCATTTTTCATTTGCTGCTGGGCATACTTATTAGTCTCAGAAGCAATGTGCGAAACTAAATCGTAATCGAACAGTTTATGAAAGAAATCTATTTCCTTTTCAATATTATCCTCAAAGTCAACTTGTAGGCCAGAATTAGAATCATCAAATATAAAGTCTTTTGGTTCAAAACAGTCAACATGTTTCCATTTGCAAATTGGACAAATATCAGAATCACTTACTGGTAATGCAGGTTCTTGGATCTCCACGTCAAGTTCATTGTCGAAGTAAGAAGTAGCGAGGATATCTTCTACGGTTTCATCTTGTTCATCCCCACTATCACCAAACACATTCTCATCGTCGGAGCCTAAAATGTCATTGCTATTGTCTGAGATTTTATCTCCTTCACTCCACTCGTACAGCCCCCTTCTTATGTCGTCACTACGTAAGTTACGTTCAGGATCCATTCCACAACACAAAAGGAAATTAACTTGAGAACAATAAACTACACTATTTCATCACTGTACAAGAAACTGCACAAAGTGAATGTTTACAGCGTAGCAACAGAATGCGACTGTAGAAGTTGTTAGCGCCAATTGCTGTTGACAGTAGAAATCGCGGGAATCCGTGTGCGGAAAAAACCTTTACAGCCGCTCTGTAGTTGAAAGCAGCTGACAGTATTTACGCGGGAAACTGCGCTCAGTTATTTAAGGTTAGGAACAGTGGGCGGATTTCTTCCATAGAGGAGAAACATAAGAGCTAGTACTTATAATATAAGTCATAGTATAGTATTGACGTTCTAGAACGTCCTTACTATTTTCACATGATTTTTAATATGACGTTCTGGAACGTCAATACTATTTTGTAACAAACACCTATACTCGTTAAAGGGTTAAGAGAGTAAAATAATTGTGTTAGTCCCTCAATGTTGTATGGCATAACACTTTGGGGTAATAGCCCCCTTAAACAAAAATTATTCATACAGCATAAAAAAATAATTAGGATAATGGCAAATATCCCAGGTAGAGAGTCGTATGTTCCAGATCTTAAGGGACCTAAAATAATGACTCTCTCGTGTATGTACATATATTTGACCTTAATTAGTGTTAATAAAAACTTAAATAACTCTCAGATTAGAAATGAAATTCACACATATAATACTAAAAGAAGCTATATGATTGAGTGTATTTCCATAAAGCTAGAAAATCCAAAAAGCCACCTGTTTATGAAAGTAAAACTTTTTAATAAAAAAATTGGCTTGGTATGTAAACCTCAGTAGATTCAAACTCATTCTTTCAAATAGGTTGAAAGTAAATGCATTTTATTCTGTCAGTGATTTTTTTGACCTGTGATATTAGCACATTAAGATTTTTAATTATATTGTTTTATATGTATTTTTAATCTATGTGTATGTGTTTATATACATATATTTAGTTAAATTACACTGATTTCAAAAGAATCAGTTACATTTATTTTTAAATTTAGGTAATAGTTATTTTGTTTTTACTTTTTAAATATTTAACTTACGTTCATGTACTCTTATAAAACAGTTTTTTTTTATTTTTTGTATTGCCATGTGTGTATTGAGAATAACATTTTTGATTGTATGATGGTTAAAAAGGTCAAACATTTACCTTGGTATCATTATACATTTTTATTATTTTATATTGTGTATATGTATACTAAGTATTTTACAGTAAAAATTATTTGTACCCTATTAATTACACCCTAATAACGTCAATAAAATTAGTTATCCTTTGAAAGAGCGATCAA
Organism: Homalodisca vitripennis; assembly: GCF_021130785.1. Taxonomy (NCBI): domain Eukaryota; kingdom Metazoa; phylum Arthropoda; class Insecta; order Hemiptera; family Cicadellidae; genus Homalodisca; species Homalodisca vitripennis. The sequence goes on from NC_060212.1 coordinate 117,644,304, forward strand.
CTACACCAATGTTAATTTAGTGGGAACAAATATTACTTAATGTTTTTGCTCATTTTACAGGCTCTAAACTTCCTAGGCTTTCTATCAATAGCCATCTCAGGAAATGCAGGATACTCTCAGGCCAGCTTCTTTGATTCGATTTCTGGATTTGCATTCTGGTTCAGTGGCTTCTTGCTTGCGTTCTACCTGTTTCACGTCATCGAGAAGTTCTACAAAATACCGTGGCTGAAAATTGTAAGTATGGTCAAATATATTTAATTTGGTGCGACCACTTACCTGTAGAAATACAATATGGTTGGCAATGTTGAAGTATGAGGAAAGGTTACACCAGATGATTCTGGAAACATCTAGTAAACTACAATGCAAATCATCAAGCAGGCTATTGACATACAATATTAAATCTATGCAACAATTAAATATATTTACCGTATTTTAAATTACTATCTTGTTTTCTATGATATGAAGAGTGTGTTTGATACATATTACTCTTATAAATACAGTTTTTAATTAAAGTATGAAACCACTTCCCAAGTTTTTACCACGTGATCACATGCACAAGTGTCAAATTGCTGCACTTTACAATACTATACACAGGAGTTTAATTTGTCATGAATGTTTTTGGTAATGATAATTTGGTTGAAAATGTAATTTATAAATAAATTCTGGAATTTTTTTAGGTAAGTCCATTTTTGAGGTATTCCTAAATTTAATTTTATAGTAACTTTGTTATTTTATGTTAATTAGGCAGAGTTTTCAGAGAAAAATAAAAAAATATGTTGATAGCTTATTAACTAATCAAACTGTGAAATTTTTACTGAAACCTTGAAAAATGCCTTCAAAAGGCTGGCACTTTTCAGTACACCCACTCAATAAATACTTGGCACTCAAAAGGTTAATACAGTTATCACCTCTCGTACAAATAAATAATTTTGGTTTGTCCACAGAATAAGAACCTCAGGATTAAAGAAAGCTAAGTGGCGTTAAGACTTCATTTAAATTTTAATTTGTCACTATTTTTGTTAGGAAAGGGATACCAATTTCTAACATTAATACTCTTTGGAAACCTTTAAATGTGAGGTCATTTGAAGGGGGTTTACATTTGAAAATTTGGAGTTGCTTCCAAAATTTCAGATTTTTGTGGGTAAACTTGACATTTTCAAAAACTGTGCAGTAATAATGGTGCACCATAAGTTGATTGTATACCGAAGTGTTACACAACCTGTTTTGCGTTTAAGTAAATAAGCAGCAATGTTTGTGGTATTATGGTTTGCTTGATGTGAATAAAGAAATATTTAATATTGATAATAAGTATGCAAATTGATCCATTGGTCTTGGCTTGACTGAAATGGTACTAACAGTCAGAAATACAATATGTTTCCTTTTTTCTCCTGGATATTGTATTGCGATCTTCTATGTATCTAAATGTATCACAGGCTCTAATAAAAGAATCCTGGCACAAGGTCAAGAGACAACACAAACATGTGAGGTGTTGAAATGTAACTTTGAAGCCAAATTTTTGTGTCGATTGACTGGCCTTGACACTTTATGTGTAAACATCAAGTTTATAGTTACCTACCCAAACTGTTGGATTGTCCATTGGAAATAATTCTAATTTCCAAATTACAGTATTGCAATTTTGAGGTTTTTATATTGAGGTCAACAACATGGTATTTTTATTTCGATGTTTAATACAAGACAGACTTTCTCAACTTGACCCCTTAAGTGCTGGCTTATATCATACCTGTACTCTGTCCTGGCTAGGTTTTTGGTCCCAAATATTGCCATGCACTAACTAATTTAAAAACTCATATAATTAAAAAATAATTTATGATAGAGGCATTATGTAATTATAAAATCGGTCTAAAGTTATAGCATTCTGTTTGCGGGTTTTAAGGGGATGGAGAGGGATGTAATTTTGGAAATTATTATTTCATTAATAAATGATGTAGGGAGACTAAGATGTTTTGAGGGCTCGAGTTGAATGGTTATCTTTGGCGGTGAAGAGAGAATCAGATGAAGGGAGTTGGGATCCAAGAAAGCAACAAAAACAAAAAACAAAACAAAAAATGTATAAAATTTATGCAGCAATACCTTGTTTACAACATAGTAACAGAGAAAGTGACTCATGACACTAAGGAAGGCAGCGGGCAGCACATAATGGAAGAGGCAGAACGTTATTTCCCCCTCCTCACCCCTACCCTGACCCAATAACAAATTATGAGTTGGTGCGAAGCTAGTAAACAAAGATGTCAGAATTATCTCAATCAAACAAGATGATACAATCTTTGGTTTTCACCCGGAAAACATGAGGAGTATATAAGTTGTCAGCATTTACCCGATTCTCACCCGCAGCCGTAGATATATGCCTACAGCATGAAAAAAATATTCATTTATCCATTAAATTTTGTGTACATAAACTTGGTTATGGAACATTATTTTCCAATTTTTGTATGTGTATTTCTCTTACCTGTTTACTCCTATTGGCTGTGATCTGTTCCAGGAGCTGGGGTTCTGCGCACTGTGGACAGTGTTTTACCTCATCGCCTCTACAATGGTGGCTGGACTCACAAGCTACTCTGCAGCTCTTGGTGTTGCTGCGGTTAGTTAATACATACACATCACCCATTGTTAATACGTTAATGACGTATCCTATTGGGTGCACGTTGCTGTGTATTTTCTTTTATGTTTTTATTGTTGTCTTCATAGTATGTTAAATGTCATAACCACTTAAATAAGAATCTTAGACTATTTTGTACCTCATCGGGTGCAAAATTGCTTAATTTTTAAGTTATATGAAATTTTTTAGGTATCCCTTTGGGTACATGGAGAAACGTTGAATAAACATATTGAAATAATTCTTGTTGTGTGAAATTGCGAAGCTTACATACACTTCTCGTTATACTTAACGCTATACTGTTCTTTACGATCATGTAAATAAAGAGATTTGTCTATTGTCTATTAAACGTTAAAAAAACTAGTATGTTTTTTGGCCATTATTATTGCAAAATTCAACGGCAAATAAAAAAATCCAGAAATAAGCCGTTGTTAAAACTTTTATATAACTAACATCGAAATAACTTGTTATATAAATGAAAGCTGTAACCTTACTATGAGGAAATTAATAAATCATGCTGAATGTTTACATCATATAATTTATAGCTTATCGTAAACATTTCAGCCCTGAAGTCCTTGAACGAATCTGCATAACCCTTTGATCTAGTATGGTTTAGACAGTCTTGTGAAGTACAATGATAAAGCTCTGGTCCCTTTGCTCATTCATATCTGTACCTATATTACACAAGCATATTATTTTGGTTTGCAAAGAACTGGTTTTATGAGTTCTTTTTGGAATTAAATCTATGTATTATTCTTATGATATATATTCCTATATTTTACGAATTATAAATTAACATAACATAATCTGTTAATTTTTACATGCATATATTAAAATATTGAATAACAGCTATATGGATCCCTGTCTCATGTATTCTAGCTTCTACAGTATAATTAAAGTTTCTCTAGTCAATAGAAAGTTGAGGCAATTGTAGAGCAACGCATATGATATAGCTCATGAATTAGGCCTATTGGTTTGTAGTCACTTATTCAAACAAATCAAGAAACCATACACAACTTGCACTGAAGTAAAATTGTAATGGCATTTCTTTGATAAGTGAACATCTCAGTTATTTATTACGAATGAAATAGATAGAGTATTGAAGTGCAAGCCCACAGACTTGCATTTCATAAAAAGATAATATTTGAAAGAGGAAAATTTTACACATAATTACTTAATATCATAAAAATGTGTATTAAAAATCACTTTGTTAATATCATTGCCATACTTGATATAAGACTGTTTTACGTTTTAAAAGTATACAATATCATACTTAAAATTTTAAACTTGTTTTAGTCTGAAATATTAAACAATTAATTGATGACATCATTCAGTGTACCTGTTTTACCTTACAGTTATGAATAAACATTGTTTGAATGGAATTGGTCCTTTCATTTCAGTTCTTCGGTTTCTGCGCCATGGTGGTGTACGGGTATGATGCCTGGCTCAAGTACCAAGGTGTAATGAGTGGACAGCTGGCTCAGGGTGAGCGCCACGTCAGCAAGACGACCAGCACAGTCACCTCTCCTGCGTACTAACCTGCTTCTGTAAGCTCACTCTTCTCTCAGTAACAATAGTTCTGAGGGGTTCATTTTTCTTGAAGGCATGATATTTCTAATTGTTTTTAGTAATCAGAATTTGGCCACAGTAAAGAAAAGTGAATTTGTCAGCACACACGTCATACATATTGTAAAACAATTTATAACAGGAAAAGTGTATTAACGCTGCATTAGTTGTGCTTGGTTTACAGCATTGTTGGCCACACGCGGACCTAGAGACTGTGCTTAAATCCTCTCTGGAAAACACGTGCAAAAGATTATTGTTGCTCATTGAGCATGAAAATTTTATTCACAAAGTGTGTTAAAAAACAGTTATTATTTTTTAAATAAAAATAAAGTATAACTTTTTATAAATCTGAAATTATAATATTTTTAAAACTTAGTTGTGATAATTGTACAGAAATTCGCTTTTGATCATATTCACCTATTAATAAAGTTAAATAATATATGTGTAATTCGTTCAATATTAAAATCAATAAAATTCATATAATGTACAAAAATATATGCCTCTGAAAAAGAGCCCAACACAAATAAAACCCGTCCACTGGCTTCATGACTTATTAAAACACAAAAAACACAATTTTCACTATTTATAGTAGGAAAATGGAGCAAACATTTCACTACCGTTGGAATCACTGACCATGCACTTCTAACACAGGGTTAAAGTTGCAATTAATGTCATGATTAGTTGTTTTAGTAATAAATTATTGTTCTTTCTATACTCGTACTACGATGAAACGATTTTGTTCTGTTGCCTAATTAAGTTAGGTAAATTTATGTTGATTTCTACACAAGTAGTCCAAGATTTATATTTTTTGTAATAGGGTAGGTTTTGTGTGCAAAACATCACTTTATAAAACTGTAATACAACGTTGATTTAAACACAATAATATTATTAACTTGTTTAATTAAGTTTTTTCTAGTAATGACTTTTGTCACAGTGTTCCCACCATTGTTAAAATGTTAACTTTTAAATTGTTGTCGGAAGTTAGGAAATACTGCCAAACTGTTCACAAAATGTGTGTTAATTTGTTAAATTGTGTATAATTTATTTGTTACAATCCATTGTCCATTCTGCATTAGTTATCAGTGAATGGAATTGCTTTGTATGGAGTACTCAGAATACAAAACACAAAGGGGAGTATTGAAAGCCATTTAATGCATTTATTACAAAGCTTTACAACTGAATGAAAATAACTTGCTAATAAACCGTGTAGTTGATATACTTTGTAATTATAATGAGCTTTATATTTATTTTAAGTTACCATGCTTGTTAAAAAACCTAGTTGCTTGTTTTCTACTAAAAGAAACATAGGCTATATTCTGCAGGTCTGTAAACTTGTTTATTTATAGAATTAATAGTTATAAGATGCAGTTAACTTAATTGCTTGTAATATTTTGGCATTGAAAGTGAAATGTATGTATTGTAATTTGAATATATTTTATTGTAAATGTTTATAATACAGTAACAGGTTTAATTGAAATGTTGAATAAATTCTTGTATTTCTGTAGTATTTATTTATGTGTATATTATGTTCAATCATTTTATTGATTCTAAATACTTATTCACTTTGTCAAGTAAATGACAAATTAGTTCATTTAAATTTTCCAAAATAACTATTATGAATAAAATATCAGTATCAGTCTCTATTTTTATAATATTTTACTACACTTTATAACATATTGAAGTGATGTGTTAATAATTAAATTTCTTAATGTCTTACTTTATTTAACGATTTTTTATCGGTTTCATAAAAATTTTAACTGGCTTTTCTGTATATTAACATTTAACTGTAAATGCTTAAAAATTAATTTTATCTGTGGACATATAAGTGATAAGTGTGATACAAAATGTATCTTACATTGAAAGTAAGACATAAGAAAGTTGGGAATGGATTGGACTGTATGATAAATGAATCTTTTGTGTCAACTTAAAAATTACAGATAATGTACAGAGCTGTTTATCTACATATTAAACTAACAAAGCTAATATTATATATTCTTCATCAAGAATGTATTTTTTATTCAAAAAATATTTTCAGTATACACGTTTTCAAGAACTTAAATGTTGTCTGATGTATACTTAAAGAAGTACCAGGATTTATTCAATAGTGTAATATTATAAAAGACATCATGTGTAACATCGATGCTTATTTACATAGTAACTATTTAAACTGTATAAAATATTTGTATATTGTTTTCTTGTATAATAATGTTGTATTAGGTTCTAACAAGTTATCTTGTAATTATTTTCTATTACGTTATTTTTCTTTTCTCATTTTGTTTTCTGCGATCTTGACATTATTGATACACACTGTTGTGTAAGATCTGATTTATTATAATTATCTAAAGTGCTTTTTTTACAATTCATTACGATTTTAGATAGTTCAAATATAGCCTTAAAACAATTATGAATAGTTTGTTAGTACTTTATTTCCTTTTTTTTATTGTTCTAGTTTAATGTGTTAGGTTCAGTTTTTTATTTTGAGGAGAATATAATTTTGTATCATGGGCAGCTTTGGTATTATTTTAGAGTGTCATATGTTTATGTATTTTGTCACAGTGGATTACCAATTTAGCCAGAAGACATGTATAAGTTAAAGAATATCGATAATTAATGTAAGTTAAACATCGTGTAAGTTTTGGAGAAACCATGACCAATTCTAAAGTTACACTGTAGCAAAAAGATTACATTGAGGTACATTAGAGTAATGATATTACCACAAACCACATTATTCATTATTCATTATTGGTATTGTTAGAGTAGTGAATGATATTTAACCACTTTGTGACTGTGACATTTAGTTGGTTATATATTTTACCATTATATTTGTTGTGTTATATAAAATGTTATTGTATTCAATTTTTGATAAACCTGATGTTCGTATTAACATGATTTATATTAATGAAATTCTACAATAAAAATACTAATAAAACTATATTGTTGGTCAAATAACCTTATATTAAATTTGTTTTATATGAAACATATTTTGATGAAATATACTATTTAATAATGTTACATGATTTGTTTGAGATATACATTTGTCGTTGTTGTTAGCATTTAAATCATACAGTTTTAACTGTTCAAAACATAAATTGTTACAGGTTACAATAAATTCTATTATATGTTGATTCTATTTAATAATTCTATTATTAATTCTATTTAATAATGTTACATGATTTGTTTGAGATATACATTTGTCGTTGTTGTTAGCATTTAAATCATACAGTTTTAACTGTTCAAAATATAAATTGTTACAGGTTACAATAAATTCTATTATATGTTGATGTTTGCCTTAAATCAACAGGCAATGTTGGATACATTTTAATAAATTTACAATGTTGTATAGATTATGCCTTAATACAGTCTAAAGTATTTTGCACTTGTTCTTTGAATTACAATTTTTGAAGTTATTGCTTGTCAATTACAGGCTATGATATTTTATCATCGGTTATTAGGAACTGTTTTAGTAGCCACAACTAAGTGTGGAAACAATAGTGATTTTTAGTTATTATTTTAATAACCAGTCGAAATTTTCTATAAATGGTGTATAAAAACATTTCTATTTAATTGTTAAAGTAATTTTTCATTACTCATATTATTTGAGTATTTTAGTCATTTAATTATGAAATTTCTAAATTCAAATAGATTTTTAATTTTTTAAACAAAAACATCTACTTGTGTACATACTTTAGACTCTCTGAATATGTGACAATAAATTCAGTAGATATTGTAATATTTTGCCAATAAACTTCACTGCTTCATATTTTTCAGTAGATCTGTTAAGAGACTAACTGACAGTTCTTGTAACACAATAATGTTAAATTTATTTTGTTATAATGCGATATGTTAAGAACTAGTTTTTATTTAATTATTAAAATGTAAAAATTATTGAACATTCACAATGTGTTTATTTGTGCGACAGTTGCTATATGAAATGTTTTTATTCAATTACAAAAGATGGAAGTTATGTAAATTCGTATTAAAATATTAATAATCATGTTGATTATAAAATGCCTAAGTTGAATTTGTAGCAACAATTATTAAAATCAGATATAAAAACATATGTTTCACTTATTTTAATCAAAAAATTATATCTGTTACAGTAATTATATTATTGCATGGTGGAAAGCTTTTTATAAGTTTCAGTATTAATATTTCTTATGAGGTATCTACTAAATTCCTTTAACGCTCAATTAATTAATATAGTACACAATTGAATCTTAAACTGTATTTTTATCAGGTAATAAATGTACAGTACTTATTATTCTTATTAAAATTATTTTTATATTCATTTGTATCTTTTACTTTATATGTGTTTATTGTTATTTTGTTTTATAAATATAATTTTCCTTCAACTAATTTAATTTTGATTTTCTTTATTTTTATTTCCCTTTTCCTACAACACTCTTGTTCACTGCCATAAGTTTTATTTTATTTTCATGTTTAAAATCCTCGATTATTAATTTGTGTTCAATAAACAATTTTGTGTACATTTTGTTATGGATATAAAAATACAATTGTATACATATCACCCATTTATAATATTTAAATTCTACTATGGACATATTGTACAGTACAAATATTGCCAAAACTGCTTAAGTATCATAAAATTAACAAAATTAGTTTTAAAACATTTTTTAAATGAGTGTTTTGGAAGACTACACTCAAATATGTAACTTTATAATAAAGTCATTACAATCAGTTTGTAGTAAATAAACCAAACAAATAATCAGTACAGTAACATGTAATATCTGAAATTTTCTCATATCATTAGTTTTATTTTTTTCAGTTTCTATTTTTAATTATTTTATCGTTTTAAATATATGTCCGTCCATCAAGTCTAGTAACCTTAAAAAACAAATTATGAAATTTACGAATTTTAAATAATTTAGTTCAAAAGAAAAACTATGAGTTAATACAAGTCGAATTAAAGTCAATTTAACATCTTAGCCATCAAGTGATAATTTAAGGAACATGGAAGATATATTTGCTTATTAGATTGTCGGTCGGTATCCAGAAAGTTAATCTCACTCTTAATAATGATTAGATTGATTACTAAGGAAATTTTGAGATTTGTTTAAACAATTATGATGTCGATGTAGCTTAAGAGGTTAAAAATGACAGACAAAATAAAATCTTAAGACTGTAATCCGGACTTGGAGTATTAGTCTTTCTTTAATACGTAAATCTTTTTTAATAATTTCAAGCTATCAGTTAGTTAATTTTTCTATTTAAGACTATGAAAAATTATGTCACAGTTACAAAATAATCTGTGATCAGTCTGAATTTACTCCTGCTAAGTGATTTTCTAGAAGCACTTCAGAGACAATTTCATTTCTTTAATATAGAACCTAAAAGGAACTCTGTTACTTGTGAATACATTAACAAAAATATTTCTTTGTTAGTTTTATTTAGATTTGAAACACAATAAAGGTTAATGGTTCAATATTTAAAATAATCTTAGTTTTTAACCCCTTAGGGAGTATTGATATTCAGGAGGATATTGGTATTTTTTAAATTGTTTATAGGAGTAAAGATGTAGGAATTAAAACAAGATTCAAAATAGTAAATTAAATTTTGTTTACGTTTACAGGATAACCATTTGGACTAATAATTACTATGAACATAGGAATACATCAAGTTGCGTAAAATGGGTTAGCTGAAGTTACATGCAAAATTTCAAGCTAAAGCTTGTTTCGTTCTCCAGATGTTCTGCATTCAGACAGAAAAGAAGCTTTTACAGCTCCCTAGGAAGAGACGAAAACTTTTGCCAGTTTTCTGAGTGGTGCTCTCTCTGATGCCACTCTATAATGCTGAGTCAAATTCTAAGAATAGATATACCTTCATTAAAGTCATTCTTGTCCAAGTACAAATGAAGTTTCATACAAAATTTAAAGTCTATAGATAAAATTGTTTTTGAGATATCCTGTGGATATTTAGGCTATGTAAAGATTAAGCCCATCCTCAAACACGTTTCCTAATTAAAAGTGATGTTACATGCAAACTTTCAGTCTACAACTAAATTCGTTCTTGACAAATCCAACAGAAACACAGGACAGAAGAGAAATTTTCCAGCAGTCTGGGTGATAGCTAAACAAAATTTTGTTTATAGGTAGCTTAATTTTTTCTTGGGATTTACACCCTGATGGCTAACATTGGCTTTGATAACACACAGTCAAATACCATCGAGAGATGTGCACTATAATGTCTACTGTATATACAAACAATACAATGGAATATTAAAGGACTTGACAGAATATAACGAAAATCTAAGTAACTAATCAAACAAAATAACCTCATTATATGTGTTAATATCAAATGTCAAATTACTGTGCTCAGAACTCAAAAATATGTAGTACAAAACTATTGACAGTTAAAAGAAAATCTCAAGTCATCAATCTTGATGTTGCATATATATAGAAATGAAGGTTCAAGTAAAATTTGAAGTTTATAGGTCCATTTATTCTTGGCCAGACATTGTGTGGACAGAAACACAATTTTTTCCAACCCCTCGAGTGATAGACTTCACTAACGCTCAGCCAAGTAGAAAAACTGACTAGAAATCTACCATACAGGTATGATCCCTCTATTGAAGAATTAGACTCAATTTGACACAAACATTCTTGAAGTGCACCCTCAATGAGCCAATGGGTGAGGTGAATAAAATTTGAATATTCTACTTAGTACAAACTAAGTAGTTTTAGAACATTCTAAAAACGAGGTAAATATGGATAAGGTAGTTTAAACCAAGACTGTAAAAATTTAGTATATTCTATCCGGTTATAATATTTTAAACCTAGTAAATGCTAGAATCACGCTTATTGTCAAATCGCAACAACAGCCAGCCTGTCATGTCTTCATCTCCGTTGCACCTTTTTACATTTTCTGCTACGTTCAAGAATTAGGACATATTTGTAATTAGTTTGCCACAAAGTAAAAGTAAATCTCTTTTATCATGTCTTCAGAATATAATCATGTGAACCTGCATGTCATTTTTGGTTTTTTATTTCCTTTTAGGTTTTCTGTAAACAATTTATTTTATAAGTTTCATCAGGATTGTTATCAGGTATTTATTTTACTAACAATATTACATTTTGCGTTACAAATATGACAATTAATTAACACTATTTACATTTACATATTTCACTTGCATTTATATATTGTAATATACCATTGTGTTTCATTTGTTAAAAAATATTTTATTTTTAACTGAAAAAACTTAAGCAGTTGTTTAAATATTCAAAGGTTATGTTCAACTCCATTTTAAAACATTCCTAGAATAAATTTATATTTGTAAACACCAAATGCCGATGACTGATTTATCAAGAAATATCTGGAATTACAGAACAGATTTACATTGAACCTTTCTCATCTCGTAGATACTTATTAAAAAATGGTTTTGAACATTTTTTAGTCTAACCGTGGAAATCCATACTACTTTTATAACATCCAGAACAGTACGTTATAACATTAAAATTATCATTAGGATCTCATATAACTCCTATAAGTAGGTTTAAGACAAGTTTATTTTGCGTTTTCGTGGAACTCAAAATATCACTTACGTAAACTCAAACAATCTTTGTGAATATTGGATACTAAGGCTTGAAATATGGATTGAAAATTGAAAATGTTTGCTTACAATGATGGATGTAATGGTGATCAATAATACCAATATTTGAACCCCTGAGATTACAGGCCTGGTGCAGTGGGGACAGGTGGTTACTTTAATGATTATCGGAGATTTTAACGATGTGGGTGAACACCAACTTAAAGGTGCCTGCCAATCCTACGGTTGGAATCGCAACAGTCCTCTAGTACTAACATAAATCTATATTATATAACCTAAACATTACTGCATTACTGTTGATGGTGGTAAAACACATAGATACTTTGAAACTACAGATTATATTTTCATTTCGAACTGAAATTTCAAGCTTGAGTATAGATCAATATTTTTAATCAGCTGCAATTAATTCTCCTTAACATTATAGTCGAGAAGGCGACTCTTAATTATAACATTATTAATTTAGATAAATTATCAATTTAGCTAAATATTTGGTTATCCATTTTAAATAAACTCTAAAGTATTCTAGTGATAGAGTAAAAAAAAAGAGCAATACAATCAAAACACTTATTAATGTCTTAATTTTGAGTTAAAAATTTATTACAATCCAATTTTTACTATTTTTTTATTTTTAATAGAAAGTCTTGTTGACAATTGGCCTTTAAGAATAAATGGCTAGTATGGTCCAAAGAACTTTTGTTTGAGGTATCTTCACTGAATTATGGGAAGGATAAAAGTGTGTTGAACTTTTAGGAAGGAGCACAGTGCTGAATCTGGTGCTTATTTGGGTTTGAGGATTTTCTGCTTCATTATTGAAGTACTTGTTCAGCAGATATCTACCGAGCTATTTACCTCCTGAATGTTCAGCTGGCATCTCAGCTCTTTAGTATCTTTTAAATTTTATACATTTCAAATTGATTTATTTTAATTCCCAGGTTCAACAATTGAGTTTCTCATCATTGAATCATGTTCTTATACTCTGAACTTTTATACATTTATACAAGAACATAGCCAGGAAAGAATTTTGGGTGGAGTCAAGACGATTGATATTTTCCAGTAGTGGAAAGAAAGTAAGGCAAGTGCAGTTCACATTTTGTTCCTTAAAAAGTTCTTGACCCGTTTCAATGTTGATAACAATCTTTGAGCAGTACATGTCAGTAATACTGAATTATTTAAATAATAATTATTGTTTTTTTTTTTTTTTAAGTAATTGAAAATTTGGGGGCGAATCCGGACCCCTTGAACGCTCTTGCTTGCTACGTCCTTGCATTTTTCCTTGATACTTATATTTGTGGTACATCAAGTATATTCTATGAATCAGTGAATTGTAACCATTTTCTCAAGTTTCAGAAATAGAACATTCTTTATTCAGCAAAATAATACATTTTGTGTGTTTAAATAACATCATTACATTTAAAATTAGCAGATTTCAATTCAGAATAAATTATTTACAGCATGCTATTTACATGCTATGTCTGTTGAAAAATTGTGTTGTATACTATACACAATTTTCAAGATCATTATTTGTTGAGGTGTTGAATGAATTCATTGGTATACTGTATAGTTCATAATTTAAAGTATACATTTACATGTTTTGAAATGTTTCAGAAAGTAATAACCAAAAAACTTCTAAAGGATGAGTGTTAAATAATTACCTGTCTTGTAAATTGTCCTTTTACAGTATGTGTTATGTTAAATGTTTAAAAGTGTGTGTATTGCCTTAAAAATAAAGTAAAATAAAACTAACAATCTTTACTGTTATTGTGTTTAGTTATTAGTATTTTTTATACAATACAGTTCACAAATTTCAAATAATAAATAAAATACTGTATTTATTTCAAATTAAACAAAGTACTAATATTTTATTTACATTATAATATACAAATTAAATTTTTAATATTATATTTATGTATTAAAGATTTCAGATTTTGTAAGATAAATTTACCATTTAAGAACAGTAACGGTCAATAATGTTACAATGTAGATGAATAGTTCGGTTGAGGAATACAATTGTACAAAATAAGGGACAGATATCAAATTACAATTAAGGAAAGTCAATAATATCAAATGTTCAAGATCTGGGTGCCCCCTTAAATCTTCCTGAGAATAAATAAGGTCTGCAAGCAGCCACTTTCACAGAGTTGTTATTAGAAATTGGAAATGGTTTTCATATTCCTTCTACAATAGATTCCCTCTAGTTTGGCAACATCGGAACCGGATCCTTAACTACATTAAAAAACGGCCAGACTAACTGGCAATATCTTTTAATAACCTATAGAACCAAATATGCACTATAAAATGGTTTCAATAATGAAGTATAGCATTGCGTGATTACGTTTATTACTCATTTTCGAAAACAGGTTTTCCTGCAGACACTTGACACAGTTAAACACAATGCATATTAGACTCGATATGTAACAAACTAAATTGATCCTCAACTGAACTGAGATGATACACACACAACAATTTGAATTTAACAATATTTGAACATTAAACTATTTGAATCTTGTCGATTTAATCCGTCCTGCGTGCAGTTTATCGTTTTCAAGAAGGCGACTGGTTTATCCGACGGCCCGAACCAGAGGGAGTCTACTGAACATTGTTCCAAACCTGGCTAAAGAATTGTAATTTTTAACAGGTGCCTTATAAATTTGTCAACTATTGGTAATTATAAAGAAATCTTGCCAGAACACAAGTTGGTTTTACATTTCAAGATAAGTATCATTTTTGTGGAATTTTTAGTGTGATAAGGAATGATTATTGTTACCAAACATTTTCAAAGCCTATTATCTTAAAACTTTATAAAATAGAAAACAATTTTAAATTGTAAACAAGTTTTGAAAGTAATAAAATGTGTTAAAAGTTTTATTTTTGGTCTCTTTTATCATAGTGTAGATTATACTTTAAATAACATTTGAACATTTTAAAAAACGCAGTCTAAAACTAACAAGCATCTACCATATAAAGTATAATTATCAGTGTAAAGTTTTTAAATTAGTTGGCATAGACTCTTTGAAGTGTGCGGAAACCCTCTATGAGTTACAATTTTATCGTTCCTCTGTTCTTAAATATTGAAGAATGTGAAAAGAGAGGACAACACCAGTAATTCTGTGAATATCAGAAACATTAGCAAAGAGATGTTAAACCGATATTTTTATAACAATTTATTTTTTTTATCAAAAATGTAACAGTATTACACAAGTTTACTTTACAAATTATAATATAACTATTTTTATATGTATTCGCTTTGATAAAACACAAACTTTCATTTAACAGTGTCAATGTATTATCCATGTCTGACATTCAAACATACAAGGATATAGTCCAATTAGAATAGGATATGGAGGATACAAACATTGACATTACATACCACTCAGTTCTGGATTCAGTTTTTGGATCACCCTGTACTAATATCAAAAGAAGGACCATTTATGATAGACTTAAATTGAGTCAATTATTGTTGTGTAGTGTCTATTTAGTGGGTTTTCATTGTGTCACTGTTCAATAAGTTAAGTTTTGAGAGTGATTAATTATTTATAATTGTGTGCACCATTTACAAAAGTTAATGTTTTTAAAGTAGAAAAATATAGAATTACCAAGTGTGATTTGACACTGTATTTATTGAGAAATTACTGATTAATATGGCATGTATTTTGTGATGTATGTACATTTGTAGTTTATAGCCTTGTGTCCTTTACATTCAATGTCAATTCCTAGCTTATCGTGTGATGGTGTAAAATGGTCTGATTTTGTATGAATACGTACCAAACTATGCAATAAAATTAGTTGTCTATCATAAATATCACGCTTTAAGTGGTTTACTCCTGTATTTTATGTTTTTATCAATTGTTTTATATTTCAATATGACAAGTATGAGAACATGATGGTTTCTGTTTTGCAGTACATTCTAATATATTAGGATGAATGCATTCAATTCTTTAAAAGAATTTCCTTTAAGACACTCATAAAGTGATGTGGAACAATTTCCGAATTGTTAGTTGTCCGATACATATAAGAACTATAACTGAAGAAAAAAAAAATATATATATATATATAAGTAGCACACCAAAAATTAAAATAAATTATCAAAGTGGACTACTGTCATTATTATTTTAGAGTTTTGCAGACTTTAATTTTGTTCAAAATCAATCGAAAGAGTAAAGGAGAATACAAAGTATGTTGTGATTTATTGACTATGAATTCATAGTTTTAAAACTTTGAAATTTTATCAAGAGAAATTGGACATTTTACTCTTTAACATCTTCACTGTGGGTCTATAATGAATGAGACTGACTACTCTCAATAACTGTGGCAAGGTTTCTGCCACAGACAACGTGTTATTACTTGTTAAATAACTATGCGCCATTATGAGGATGCATTCTGGTTTCCTTAGTTCAATATTTTATACTAATTAATTACATAAACACAAAAACACTGCTTTGTCAACATATTTGTATTTTCTGAAGCCATTTGTTCTCATTTTGTCTTATTAGCTTTTTACTACTGTCTGTCAAACATTTATCGTATTTGATTTGTAATGTTTATAAGCCCATGTATTTCATCCAATTACATATCACTAACAATTAAACACTGTTTAGATGATAATAATAAATGTTTAAACCCCACCTGCACTTGTTACAAGCCCACATGTAACCCATGTGTGTCTATATGTGTGTGTACCAGAAGCATGCATTACCACTATCAACGTCTATTACATTAACTCTATTCTATATTATAGTCTGAATTTTTCTATTTTTCGTATTGTCAGTGTTCACAAACTTAACTGTTAAAATGTATTTTGAGATTAAGTATTTACATTTTCCTCGGTATACAGCCATTAGAATACATTATACACTTTTTTAGTCCAATTGTAATATAAGTATTTAATGAAGAATGTATGTATTTAATTTTACTATCAGTGTTATATCTAATTTATTTTATGTAATGAACAGCCAGCTACTTCCTTTATGTATGAACACTAAACAATAGTTTAAATAATAAAACATTATAGCACAGGGTTTATTAAGTTTGGTGTAAAAAAAGGTTATGTTCTTATCATATTTTGAAAATAAGTTATGGAAATAATCACTTTTAGTAAAGGAGCAAAGGTTTTATGCAAACTATATCTTGTTATATATAACAATTTAATAATGATATAGGCAGTATTTTAATTATATTGTGTGACTCTCATAATATTCCACATTTGTCTAAACTTGTTTTTTGCTCTGTTTACAAAGAGATTTGTAATTTGTAATATTTTTCTTTCAAGACATGAAATTGAGTAGATTTATAAAGAAAGTAGCAATTTTTAATTGTAATTTTTTTAGCAATCTGATTTTTTAAAACTGATAGTTCGGATGAGAACCATTGTCTAGCGGAATATTTTACACATTGATTATTAGACAACAGGAAAAGCAAAGTTAATAGACCAGAATCCAGAATAATATATTGAGAATAATAATAATAATAATAGCTTTATTGCCGTAGACAATTACAGTACTGTATGGGGAGCGTCATATCGATTAAAACATATTAAAATATAAATTAAAATTACAAAACAGTACAAATAACAAACACATACCCTTAAAAATATAAAATATAAAATTGCTTATAATTGTGAACAATGAATGCAAAAGTTTGCAAGGTAAAAAGCTAAAGTGCTACACATAACGGCACCCCCAACCCAACAGAATTGATTAATCCTCATGATCCGCAAACTCACCAACAGAGTAGTAGGCTCCTTGCACCAGTTGTTGCCTTAGCTTCCTCTTAAACAGTGGTTTCCTATTTTCTACACGCAAGTCTAAGGGCAGCTTGTTGAACAGTTTAGCTCCAACCTCAGATGGTAGAGCTTCGTAAGCCTGGAGCCTGTGCTGCGTAGATCTAAACGCATCCCGCCCTCTGGTGTTATACTCATGAACGTCTCTGCCCCGCGTTACCTCACATTTTGTAACGACAGTACAAGACGGTCTCGTACATGTAGAGGGATGGGAAGGTTAACATATCAAGCTCTCTAAAATAATCCCTTCAAGATTCTCTAATTCCTATTTTTGCCATGATTCGTACTGCTTTTTTCTGAAGGACGAAACACCTCTGGAAATGGACATTCCCACACCCTCCCCACAATGTTATGCCGTATGACATATGCGGGTACACTAGGCCATAACCTAAATGAAATAAACAGAAATAACATAAATGAATCATCAATCTTAAAACTATTGTACACGTCTTGTCAGTTCGCACTTTTCAAACAGTTAAAGAATGTTACTGAATTCCTTTCACTAACCTCCCGTAAGTGTTGTGGAGTAAGCCTGTTACCTCTTTCAGTTGAGTCCAGATGCACTAACATAAGATTGCATGGTAATAAGATTGTAAGATTATATCTATTAGCTTTGTGAAAGAATAGATATCAATTTACGAAATATAATATTATTCTCTCCGTCCAGCATTTAATTTTGCTGTCCAATTTGTTATCTACATTCATTGTCTTATACGTCAGTTTTGTGCATCACATTTTTTACTATTTAAATTGTACTTAAAATTTAATTAATTGATTTTGAGTTAACATGTTTCTAACTAACCACAATAAGAACTATTTACTCTTTCTCACTATTGATACTGTTTAAACAGGATCACTGGAAATTTTGATTTATGTGGTTGGTATGACTGATGCTGACTGATGATCAGACTATTCTCATTACTGATAGTCTAGCTTCTGATTAGGTACTGTGGAAATTCTGGCTGTTCATTAGAATACAGTTATTTCTAACATACTATATACATTATAAATGGATGTAGTTTTACAGATTTAAAATCCTTTACTTTTTTACAAAATGTACAATGGATACTATGGAGTGTTTTCTTAAGATACTTAGTTTTATATTTTCAGAAGCAAAATTGAGGAAAATATAATATATTTGTAATGGTTATTAAAGTAAGTTTTATTGTTATCATGTTCATAACATTTGTTGTGGGTAATAATATTATGTATACATTAACGTATTCAGCAATAATATTACTGTGCCCTATAACGTGTATGAATTACTAATTACAATGTTAGCTTGTACTCCAATGTCAAAAATGTGTGATATCTTGTAGATACGTATTTTGTTATGTAATATTGTACCTAATTTTGTGTTTTTTTGCACTGTATTTTGGTGAGATTATATCAACAACATGATTATTATGTGAAATAAATGTTTTAATCAATCAAACGTGGAGTGAATTTATTTTTATTTTGAAATAAAAAAGTTATGTCTATTTAGTGCAATCTGCACTAATTTCCATTACCAAACAAACGGACCGGGTTTAACCAAATTTAGCATGCAAGTCTAGTTGGTGAATACAATGATGCTTTTTTTATTAAAGTAAGAAATATGTGAAAAAATTTTTACTTTTTATGAAAAAAAAACTAATTGATGTCTTAATACAGTTTTTGTCCACACAACTATTGTTCAAATGACTCGAACTGGATTTTCTAATAATTCTTGTCAAAAGTTTATTTTAATTTGATAAAATTTTAAATGTTTTATTAAATTTTTAATTTACCAAGTACTTTTTGGAAATTAGTTTTTTTTAAGTTTCAGTAGTGGATTACATGTTATCTATACAGGGTGTATCAAAAAGGTTGGGCTGGCTTTTTTTAAATTCTGTGTGTGATTCCAAGCTAAAAATGAAGAATAACTTTTTTCCAATTTCCACTTTGTTTAGCCACTACCGTAGCCACCATTTTGTATTTTGTATTAACAAATTATTACTTCTAAAACTAGTAAAGCTAAAGAAACTAAATTTGACACATAAGGTTAAATAGGTATGAGAAAAATTAAAAAAATAGTTGTTATATTCTTTAATAATTACAAAATGACGTCTGTTGGAAATTTTTAAAGTCAAATAAAAATATTGTTATAGTTATAAAAAAATGTGCCAGACACCAAGTATTTGGAGCTAGAGTACGGGAGCACCCCTCCCTCATAACCCGGAATAAGTTAAATGCTAACAATGTTAAAAATTTGTAATTTTTGAGCCGTTTAGAGCATTATTATTACTATTTTATGCTCTACAAAACCGGCTATAACATAAGTGAAAATTTACTTTTTTGGAGACTGCCCGATAACAAAAAAGAATTTCAAGAAAATTACCCTTTATTAAAGAGAATAACAGAGGCTCAAGAAAGTGGCTACATCTAAGAACTACAAGACACATCCTCCACCTTTTACCTATAATTTATATATTTTAATATGGGATTCCAGGATACTTATATATTACATATATTTTACTTGAAAATGGGTATTTTTATTATTTAAATAATATGAATTTTACATTTAAATTTGTTCAATTTCAAACCATGATATACCTGATCAAAAATATTGGGATATATTTACTTTAGGGATTATACTTTGGATTATATAGAATATATTTACTGTGTATAGAACTACACAGATTTTGAGACATGAAATTAGTAATTGTGTGTTTTTTTACCGCGGCTGACCGCTTGACGTTAACTACGTGCATTGCGCATAGATGCAGCAGACGCTCGGCGATGAACAAAATATGAACTTCCAAGTTAAATTTTATTTACAAAGCACGATATTGAATTATTTTGGTTGTGTAATTTTGGAGTTTCATACACAAAGTGTGATAGAATAAACGTTATAATAGTAATCGGTTAGTAACTATCGTAATATTTAAAGAAAGTAAACGAATATAAATCGACGAAAAATAAATCCATTTTTTGCGATTTTAATGTCATCATACTATAGATAGAAAAGACTCCACTATTGCCATATTAGACATTCTTTTGGGTTACAGTTTTAGACAAACTACTACAGGCATTAACCTGAGATCTGACAAGGGAGGCGCGGTATAGACAACTTTTTTTAAATCTTTCACATAACAAATAAGCCTTTTATTCAGCAGTTTCTTAGAAGCAGTACGCTGAACCTTAAAAAATAAAAATGGTAATTTTTAGTAAGAAAAGTAGCCTATCGAAAAACATTGCAACATGAAATTTAGAATAAAGTGTTCGATGAAAGACAAATAATTGTTTTTTGTAGCAAAAGTTGTTACTGTGATTACGAGAACTTTAAGATGCTTATATTTTACACCTGAATGGCCCACCATAAATAATATTTATTATAAATTAAAGAAGTTTGAACATTAAATTTACTACTAGAGTAAAATTTGATCACGCCAGTGGCTTGATTTTTGCTGTTGACAACCCTTTGAGGGCACCTAGAAAATGATCACAAATTATATTTTGTTATTATTATTTATTTTTATTTTATTCCTGAATTGATGAAAACAAAACATGTTATAGTGTGTTAAATTTAAACAAAATTATGAACTTCAAGTCAGATATTATTTAAATAATCACGATATTTGTTTACTTTGATAGTGAACTTACAGTTTTAGTAAACATTTCATTAAAATATGTTATAAAATAAATCAAATGGGTTGTCCCATTCAGATGTAAAAATACAAAAGAATGACCTTCAACCACAGAAGAAAATGTAATCGTAAAAACACAGTGAACATCGGGGCTAAATGACAAAGTCATAGCCTTTAAAGGAAAAAAAGTTGTCCCATAGCCTGAAATATATCAGTAGTTCATTACCAAAGTGTTGAAAGTTCATTATTTTATTTTCATGGGTAGGTCAACTATAAAACACGTTTTGACAATCATCTAATTTTGTGTACGTCTTACACAATTTTGGTTGAAACAATATCGGAGAAGTGTAACAATAACAGCTAGTAAAATTTAATCACTTATAAGAATTATAATATTTCTAAATGTTAAAATCAGCAATCTAGATGTTTTGTCCTTTTATTTTATACTTTTTATTACTGCCATTATCGGTATTACTTAATAACATAAGTCGCTAATACATGACTAGAGCACACAACGAAAGCGATGAGAACTACGATAAGACTGTTACAAATTAACCCGTTCAAAGAGAGGTTATAGACGTTTATGGCCATTGCTCGCTGTTTTTCTCGCCCGAAGCGCGGGAAGCGAGGTCTGTATTATATTTGTCAACCCCTCCACGGGTTGTCATTCCGAAAAATTACGAAGTATGAGTCTTGCGCTTTACTATATGTTAGCTGTTATAGTTAAAATATCGAACCAACTTAAAACAAAACTGAAGTACGGTATGATACATTGTTCGTCTACGGGTATACTTATAATTTAACGCAAGTTAAAACATACCTCGGATATTTGTATTAATTGGGGGGGGGGGTTACAATCCCCAACTCCCCCCCCCCCTATGATCGACATTATTATGTCGAACTGACACACACGTGTTTTGACAGTTTATATAGTACATACATCAACACTATCACCACTACTTATATACCATTTCAAACAGAAACAATTAATTGCTGATTTCAATTGTTTTGCTGTTTTGGCAACAGTGATGTCTTAAATCTTGCCAGAAAGATCGTCTTCATACAACCATTTTGAAAATTAGTGATATGTTATGGCTATGGTTTATAGCTTTGTTTTAGGATGTACTATGGAAAAGTTTGGAATTATTTAGTGTATATTTAATATACACGACTGTAACCGTAGTAACATAAATGTTTTAGTGTGTACCATAGTAACAAGTATAGGTACGTTCCACCATTTTTCAAAAATAAAAATAAAAATATTGGTTAGCAATTTACTTATTGTTTTGTAAATTGTGGTATATTTTATAAATATTTAGTGTAAAAATTATATATTTTTGTAAATGTTTGAAAATAATCGTAACCATAGTAACAAATTTAGCCTTTCGTGTACTATTTGTGATTTTTACAATATGTGCAATTATTCTTCAATTGAACTTGAATATAATTATATATTTTTTTAGCTAGATAATATGAAGAATAAATGGGTTATCTCAGATTCTAATATGTATAATATTATCATACTTTACCAGAGGCAGTCCCACCACAATTCATAATAGTTGTTGTCTTTTTTGTGGTTTATGCATAATGTTTTTATACTACTCGTATAATTATCTCCGCATTTCCCTAAAAACAAGAATTTATTTTACATATAGGGTTATAGTAAAAATGTAATTTTTTGTTTACTTAATGTTGAAAGTACGGGTACAAAACACCTGAAAATTGCCTGCCATCTGTGGAGAAAATGACTGCCATCTGTGGAGAAAATGACTGCCAGTTCGAGGGTTAAACTAACCCTGAAATACTCCGAGCTCCTGCCTTCTGAGAGCTCCTAGCCTCCATCAGCTTTCTGATTCCGATAGCTCTCATCCTCTAAGAGCTCCTGGCCTTCTGATATTAACAATTGTTAATACATTATCACTATCCATTTTTAACCCGATGTATGCATTTTACTTTCTCAATTAGTTAGTTATCACAGCTATACTAAGACAAAGTGCCAATACAATCTCCGGATCACTATTCTTTTATTTGATTACTTAAAAACGTAATTGAAATTTATTTTAATTTTTTGTGATCAATCCCAAACTATGAAACTCAAAACAAGCTAGGGGTACACACAATAAATCCAGTTCCTAACAAAATTATTAATAATTACAGAATAAAAAGTCAACAAATTGAAAATATAATTAAAAATAATTAAGTCATAATATCGAACTGTAGCATTGTCAAGAAATAATTTATAAAATGTAATATGGATTATTTTCTTTACTGTATTCTTAATAGATTTTAAAATATATAACACATGTTTTTATACTTTGACAATTTTTTAATATAAAGGTACAAAAGTAGCAAAAGCTGGTTAGGGCATTATCAGTTACAAAATATATACATAAAGCACATGTGTAAAATAGAAAAAAACATATCATAAAGCAGGTAAAATAAAATTTAATACTAATGTTTAATACCGAAAACTAATAAATCACGAAAGTATGATATGGGTAAAATAATATATTTTGCAATTCATAATTTTTAACTGGACTCCATTTACCGAAGGTAGGAAAATCTCACTTAAATTTCTAGAAGGTTGAGTAGTAGGCCTACATTTATCTTTTAAAACAACGATACATGCCCTTTCAATTTGGTTCCTTTTGGTTACGAATATTCATTGAAAATTACATTTGATGACTTAAAATTCATATGATGATTGATGATTTTTCTTCTTAGCAAATAATTTGTAGAACTAAATTTTCAACATTTTTGTTTCTTACGGGTTTTTACTAAAATTTAAGTTTTCTTTTAGATATTTAGCTCAAAAAGTTAAAATGATTGCAATTAAACAAACTTTGTACACAAATGAAACTATTAAGAAATATGTAAACTACCAAGACCAATATTCGTACCTAGTTTAATGATGCTATTTTAAGTAACTTCTAAGATATTGAGGTTTTAAAAAAAAATCAAATATAGACAGATATATGGCAAATGGAGCGAGATATGGCATATGTTCACATTAACATTACATTTTGTTAGTTTTTTTTTGCGTTTGGTACAACCTCCTGTAGTTTAGTTGCCTACATTTTGGTACTTCCTATATATATGAATATATATATATATATATATATATATATATATGAAGGTTGAATTTCTAGAACTGAGCCTTATGGCATCCATCACACATGATATCTTAGCACACAATTTTTTTTTTTCAAAATAGCATGCTTAAATATTGCATTTGTAGCCAAAAATTGAACTGACGGCTCTAAACTGATAAGAACATAAATTATGTTTGCTGGATTTAAATTTATCCATTTTTAAACTTAACATTATTTTGAGATAATTTGAAGAATGCTCATATGTTTGGCGATAAAACTCTAGGCCGCGGCTGAGTGGGGCTTATGTTCATTTATAAAAAATACATGTACTGTTATATAGCCTATACGTACAAAAACTATATATCTGTTTATTAAACAAAAGAAGTAGGCCTACATAACACTAGAGGTATGAAGTTTAAACGATTAAATTTGAATATTTTATTACATAAAAAGTAACATATAACCGTATTAATCTCGACTATATAATCTCTATAAATTAAAATACAAATGAGATATATATGTTTGTGTTTTTAAGTTAAAATTATATTTTCGATATATTTATAAAAGGTGTTAAAAAAAGTAACGCTATTGAGTTGTATTTCAAGTATATCTAATAATCTGTCTTCACAAGTAGTTTATTAAGGCATAGTTTTAAATTCGCATAATACAAGGGGGAGAGGGAGGGATGCACAAAAATCTTGGTCTAGGACCTTAAAATCTGTAAATCCAGCACTGAATAAGATGGTGTTCTAGCGACTAATATTTATCAATTTTCTTAAATGTATCAAAGTCCTTGCGTTTTTCGCTCTAGCGATAACTGTTACAATAGCAATGGGTGTTTACACACAACCATTCAAATGTTCTTTGAATCAAATTTTGGGGAGTGAATGAGATGAGGAATAAAGTGAGGCTTTTTAGAAGTCGAGTCAACTCTGCTCTCCACTTCAGCTGACCTTAAATATGACAGGTCACACCCTAATATCGTAACTGGCTTTCATCATGGTTATAAAAGGTAAAGATCATAATCAAGGTTAGATCAGGATTTCATCAAATGCCAGTGTTCTCAAAGTTCTAATGAAAAAATCAATATGGTAAAAAGTCTTAAAAAGCGATAAACTAAATCTTAGCGAATAAATTTAAATTCTCATCTGGTAAAGGGCTCTCATATTTCTCTCCATTGACGAAGAAATCAATATCCCGTACACCTCTCGTTCTTATTTGACATCCCCCTCTTTCGCGTCATAGCCGAACAATATTTGTACGCACAAAATATTTGTTGTTGTTAATATTTGTTTTTTCGTATACAATAACGGTTCTAAAACTGCTGCTAATTAACCATCGACAATCTAGGCATTTCTTAATGGGTATTATAAAGTTGGCGCTTACGAAATCCACATAAAAAAATCCCAAACAAATGTTCAAGGCCATTTTTCCACCACAAGGAATGGAAAATTGTACTCTAACAGTGTTTGAACAAATATAGTGTGTGTCTTTTTTAAGTAGTGTGGTTATATAATAAATAGCAAACGTTGAATACTTCTTAACCTTCTTAAGAGTTTGAATTTCCTTTCAGAATAAGACCTGCAGAAGTATAATAATCTGTACCGCTCGAGTTGCCCGACACGCCACCTTTGTCTGAAACACCTGGGGTGGAACAGTGTCGCACCGCCACGTTGGTACACCTGATCGTCAGCTGGTTTTCGCGCTTATCCATTTCCCTTTGAACACACCCCGTTTGCAAAGTAAGACGCAATGCAATTCGGTTATCGTAATCGCGTTGAACGGATAATCGTCAACAAGGATGCGATAATATTGCAGATAACGTTGTCAGGCTGCAGCTGGACGAGGCCTGCCAAGCCGTGAGTCGCCAACCCCCAATCGATGGCATGGAATAGGATATGCGCACTGAGTTGATGTAAATAATAGCTTACCAGCTGGGCTGGACATTAACGTTATTGCTCGCGCCTGTACCTGTCATGTTTTATTCGCTACCGGGAGAGTGTACGTAGTTTTATCGTAGCCGTGGACCTCGGGTTGCCTTATTTATTGTGCCTTCGTCATGAAACGCAGTGAAGGACATAAGGACAATCTCTGTGGCTGTGGGGGAGTTCTGAAGCCGATATCCAGAAGACTGTCAGCTTCGAACGCTCCGTTCAAATCGGCGTTAGGTAAGTATTTTGTGAATGCACAAATTGTTCGTATTCTGTTCTACTCGCGCTTGCTTAATTTTAAATATAATATAGTTTATTTATTGGAATTGTGTGATTTAAAAATACACGAATGTTGTTTAAATAAATCACAGGACATTATTGTTTTAAACTAAAAAAAATAATGTACTAATTTATATTATAGTTTAATGCGCTCGTTGTTCCAATGCTTACCTCGACAGTTTGTGAGTGTTCTATTGTTTAAGAACTATGAATAATGAATTTATCACACCATGGGATAAAACAAAGTCAATCTTGTTTACTTTTATTTTTCCTGTGGCATTGCCTTTCAGTTTAACGATGGTTTTAAATTGTGTTCAGACCAAGAACGGAGCCAGGAACAAATTTGAGGGGGAGAGGGTCAAGACGACTGATATTTTCCCGTAGTGAACTTCCCAGTAAGGCAAGTGCTGATTTCCCATTTTGTTCCTTAAAAGTTCTTGACTCGTTTCAATGTTGAGAACGATATTTCAGCAGTATATGTCAGTATTACCGAATTATTTAAATAATAATAATCGTTTTCAAAAAAAAAATATTGAAACAATTAAAAATTTGGCGGGGGTCCGGACCTTTTGGGCCCCCTCGCTGGCTACGTCCCTGGCTCCACAGTGGTAACCAAACGTGAAGACAAAAGAGGTTATTTACTCGAAATTAGTTTTCAATTCGCCAGCACACGATGGCAATTGAACATAATCAGAATAGTTTAGATCCTAAGTAACTGTTTTGAATATTATATTTGAAAAATGTATAATATTCAAACGAGCCATTAAGGGGTTTCATACGCTGAGGGGCGGCGCCCTGGAAATAGAAGCAAGGTGAGTAAACACGTGGGCTGTGCTACGATAAGGGGCACGCTAGCGGTGACGTCATAAGTCGATATAGAGGGAAACCCCGACTACATCTCAGCTGAACTCGCATGTCGTTTATCATCGGAACGTGGCAGTCACATTAGTGCCCTCGAAACTTCGTTGATAAACTGTTATACATCTGTCACAGACAAAGAGAAGAGGAGGGGCTCACCAAAGACCAATGTGGTTTATAAAGACACTAGCAGTTACCCGCGGCTGCACACGCAATTTCATAGGTTTTGCACCTGTATGAGCACTTCTAGTTGTGTGAATTATATTGCCGACGCAAATGTTTGTCTCCTTCCCACGATCAAAAAACTATGTTAAAATGATCATTTATTGTCATTATAATTTACTTCTGCGTTGGGATTTTTTCTTTACATGATTTTGCCTCTTTCCTTATCAAGAAAATATATATACATACACAGCTCTGAGAAGTCTGCTTTTAATGGAAAAGACATTTTTTGTATACTTCCACATAAAATTTATTAAAATAGCGCTTTCGCCGGTTAAAGGCATCATCAGTTTGACATTGTTTACAGAAAAAAACATATGTGTAAAATAGAATAAACATATGATAAAATAGAATAAAATTTAAAACTAACTGTAAAGACCGAAAACTAATAAATTATAAAAGAATTATGTAGAAAAATTTTATGTGGAAGTATACAAAAATATGTCTTTTCCATTAAAACCAACTTACTTCCACCAAGGATACAAAGCAGAAACTCTGCTTTTGTCAAAAGACAACTAATGTAAGTTTCATAACAATCTTTAAATGTAAAGGTTAGACTACATTGTCTCTCTTACCTGCAGTG
Source organism: Homalodisca vitripennis (assembly GCF_021130785.1). Lineage (NCBI taxonomy): Eukaryota > Metazoa > Arthropoda > Insecta > Hemiptera > Cicadellidae > Homalodisca > Homalodisca vitripennis. The sequence continues at coordinate 117,672,397 of NC_060212.1, forward strand.
CTGGTAGTTACCCGCCACTTTGCACGCAATTTAATAGGCGTTGCACATTTATGACCACTGCCGTTTCGAGTGAATTATATTTCCGACGCCAATTTTGTGTTAGTTTGCCTTGTTGCCACGATCTAGAAAATACGCCAAAAAGTTTATATTTATAGCCATTGTAATTTACTTTGTTCTCAGTATATGTTGTTCCAAACTTGCGTTTGCATTGTTTACCGATAAATAAAACATATATCACAGATCAGAGAAGCCTGTCAAAATTGAACTAAGATTGGTTATATATCAGTCTTTAAATTTATAGAAATATGTTTCGCACCCAATTTCGTAGGTTTTGCAACTTTATGAGCACTTCTGGTTCGAGAGAATTATATTTCCGACGCCAATGTTGTTGCATTTAGCATCGACCAAAAACATACGTCAAATAGTGTATATTTCTGGCCATTGTAATTTACTTTGTTCTTAGTATGTTTGTTACATACATGATTTTTCCTTGTTTCCCGATCAAGAATGTATAGTATATCACAGATCAGAGAAGCTTACTTCTGTCAAAAGTGAACTAAGATGCGTTTTATATCAGTCTTTATAGTCAGTCGTTAAGTAATATTATAAGTTAGATAACAGCGTTTTCTTTTAGATATAATACTTCAATTTGATTGCTACATTACGCGTTTGCTTCTATGTAAACTGGAAAATATTGTTGATATTTTAGAACATTTAAAGCTTGAATTGGTAGATTAGTTCAAAAGCACAGTCCAGCGAACTTTCATCTAGCATAGTTCTTGCCGACTATTCCAAAGGGAGTCTTCGGTGTCAAATTCTGACCTTCTTGTGTTTTAGGGCATTTTGTAAGATAGATGAGTACTTACCTAATCGCTGAAATCTAAAACGTCGTAAAAAATATTGGTATTCCTTAGAAAATTTACTCAATATAAATGTAAACAAAACTGATACGAGATAATAATCAATGTTTACACAGAACAGTTGATTACATTAGACATGCTATTATAGTTAATATTTCACAACTAATAGAGACCAACATGGTATTATTCGCTAGTTTAAAGACCTGTGGGGCATAGCCCGGAGGAATTTTCAAAATAAGAATAGACCTATATACATCCCCGGGACCGTAAGAATGTCCATGTAAAATTTCAGAAAATCGGTTGATTATTTTACGCGTGAAAGCAAAACAAACAAACAAAGGTACTTTCGCATTTATAAAGTTTATTAGGATATAATAAAATTATGTAAACAAACGCTTAACATCATTTATTTAATTAGTCGTACAGTGGTACCAATACAGTAGTAGACAATCAACTCTGAATATGCAACAAAACTTTTACTATGTAATCAAGTAAAAGTTATGTTTATTGCAATTTAATGTGAAAATTTGTTTACTGTAATTGAATAATTGCGTTAATTCTTTACTAGGCAGTATGGCGTGAGAGCGTGACATTACTAAGAGTAGTCAAAGTCAGGATGACACGTAAATGGACACGCTAAGTAAAGAGTTGATAACACTAACATTAATCTCGTATTAAAACCACGAACATTTTACAAACTATTTGCTCGTTGAGTACATAGGAGAATACGCTAATAATGTTATAAAAGTTCTCGCAATTGAATCTTCAATTAATAGGGTTTATGATGCATAGAACTTTAAATTAAATGTGAGTATTGTTTATCTTATCAGCGGGGAGGGGTATTAAATTTCTAATAAATTTATTCGCAACTCACATTACGCGGGGAGGCGCGGCGTATCAAAGCGTGAATATAAAGGAGACCCCAGTGGACAATCAGTCCAGAGTAACCCTTGAACCCTCAGAAAGATTCATAATCAAGAGTGGAACTGAGGGGAAATATTTGACTCTTACAATTTGGGCACTTAGTCCGGACCCCCAAAAGCGTTTCCTTGATACGACATTGGGTACAACAAAAACGATTACTCACATATCTGGCCAAGCGCATGAATGCCCAGGAGCGGCATATTACTATAGATAAACCGTTCGCAAAGAAACCTGCGCAGAAGCAAATATCTGAGCAGCCACGCGCAGGAGGGGCCCCCTCCAGTGGTGGGGAGTGAGACAAGCATCTCCTCGTCTCTGTTTTATCAGCTGTGTGGATCGTGTCTCGCTCGCGCCATTTTTTACACTTCAGCTACTTACTTATTCTATAAGTATATTGTATTTTTGTGTGTAGGCCTATATAGGAGTAAAATATTAATTGAACAGACTAATGTAGCTATAGACGTATCCATGGAGCTTGTGTTTGGTGTGATGTTAGCCTCTAAGTGGCAGTGGTCAGGTCAGGGGATAGAGCAAGCGGGCGAGTGCCGAGCAGTGATGGGGATACTGGGAGAGGGCGGCACCACAGCGGCGGAGGGGTATATTACTCCACCCTGCGTGAACTAAAATCGACCAGTGTCTTTTTGTAAGCGGTTTACCTATAACAGTACATGTCGAGATATTGAGGTAAAAAGTTCATCAGTGGGTCTAGTTTACTACCAAGGATGACTGTTGAAGAACGTCGGTTTCCCTTAAATTAGATTGGATTAAAGAGTGGGGTGTAAAGGGCTCTTAGTTCCTAATGCGTCAAAAGAAGTTTTGAAAGGATAACAGGATTTTGGACATTTGCCATGGTTATATGTTACAAAGGGTATAACACAGCGTTGCGAGGTGGATAACCTCTCCTACCTGACGAAGAGGAGAGATTCCAATCCTCGAAACGTTGTGTTATACCTTTTATAACATATAACGATGACAAATATTCAAATCCTGCTATCCTTTCAAACCTTCCATCGCCAATAACAAACGTTAAACAAAGAACAGGAAGAAGCTTATTGCGCAAGTTCCTCTAGTAGGGCCTGCCTACTACGTCTAATTCAATTCACCATCAGGCTGTAAGGTTTTAAATAGGATTCTTCTCCTAACCTCAATCCTCTCACAATCTGATATAATGTGTTAAGCAGTCTCCTCCGGCTCACCACATAGTCTACACCTAGGATTAATTAACAAGTAATAAAATTCATGAGCGCAACACTAGAGCTGCCTTTAATTTACGTGAGACCCCTCAACGTTTAGCTTTAGCTGCCAATGTAACACGATGCTGGAGTGAGGTTCTCCTCTAGGTTACCCCCCCCCCCCAAAAAAAAGAAACGAACCTATAGAAACAAGATTTAAAAGTCAACTGAAAGAGTTTTTGATCAGTGTTGAAAGTTTCATCGCTGACTAGGATGACTGTTGAAGAAGGTTAAGCTCCATTAGTGTTTTTTGGTGTAGTGGTTTTGGCAAGCCTAAACATGGTGGGTACCTTACTCTGCCCGCTGTGACCGGAGGCGGCTGGATGGGAGGCGTAAGAAGGAATTTTGATGGGAGGCGTAAGAAGGAATCTTGATGGGAGGCGTAAGAAGAGATCTTGATGGGAGACATAAGAAGGAATCTTGATGGGAGGCCTAAGAAGGAATCTTGATGAGAGATTAGGAAGGAATCTTGATAGGAGGCGAAAGGAGTCTTGACGTGAGGCGTAAAAAGGAATCTTGATGGGAGGCCTAAGAGGAATCTTGATGGGAGGCCTAAGAAGGAGTCTTGATGGGAGGCGGCCTCTACCTTAACTCAAACCCCTGAATGTCCTGTCACTCTTGAAATTAGCGCAAAGGTCCTTTTAGGACTGGGTACAATGAGAGGTTCCCTCAGCTTCTTGTCCTATGTGAACAGAACAAAAGCCTCATAATGCTACTTTAATTTCAGCTTTGTACAAGTAGTTACACCCCTGGGAACGAATTACCTGCACATCTGCACTAAATAATTTTCAAGCAATAACTGATAGGATTTCTCAACGTGAATGAACCATATTGTAAATATTTACATTGTTTTTATTATTTACATTTTATTTGATATGATTCTGGTAGTCTGATTGTATTTTTACCTTAACCCTGCGTAGTCGGTCTCTGCTTCCTTGCATTGGAGATTTGCACGCAACATTTTCAAGATTACCATCCGCACTATTCTATAGCATTGTCTAGCTGCTCCCCCCTCCCAATTCAATGTGTGAATATATTATTTTTATGAATCATCAGGCTGAGATCTAATAATATAAATGCGAAAGCACCTTTGTTTGTTTGTTTGTTTTGCTTTAACGCATAAACTATTCAACCGATTGTACTGACATTTTACATGATCCTTGTTAGGGTCTCTGGGATGAATATAGGCCTATTCTTATCTCGAAAACCCCTTCGGGCTACGCCCAACTGGTTGTGTAATGTGTATTGAAAGGGCCTGTTAAATGTAACCAAATGTTCTGTATAAACATTGTATTATGGCAGCACAACCACGTGTTTAGTTAATGTAACCACTATTTTCTTATGGAGTGTAATCATAACAAAAGTAACAACGCCTCTTATTTCAAAATCGTCTCATTAAGGTAAACCAATTAATTTATCCTGGATTTTACTTTATACATTTAATTGGGAATGTGTACATGTACGGTATTGAATTTGGACATTGTGGGACGGCATATTTACAGTAGCTGAAGGAACTAAAACGGAGGGCTGGACAGTTTGATTCAACAAACCATCCGCTCCGTGACAATGAGGAAACGAGCGAGCGCAGTGAGTCTGTGATTATAGTAAGTGGAATCACGAAGCAATACACGAGACACTAAATGCTATTTTTATGACAGAAAATCGTCGAGGGGACATCGCATCCATTTATCACTGGACATTTGCCATCGTTCAGTGATACAAAACAATCAATAAACACGTGTTACTGATTGTACTGTATCATTGAACGGTGGCAAATGTTCAGAAAAAGTCTGTTTCCTTCACAATCCTTCCTTCGTCAAAAATAAACTTCAAACAAAGCATTTATCACTGATGAGGTATACTATACTTGTAATGACTCATTTCATACACCCATCTCACATTCATTTCAATATTTAATTTAATTTAGAAATGTATTAGTAATAATAAGTAAATAATTAATGAATAATTATTTATAAATTGTCTCAAATTTTTATACAAACAATAATAAATACAAAATTAAATATATCAAAATTCACCTTATTACATATAAAACTCAAAAGTTATAAAGCAAACTAAAGTCAGTGATACAGTGTTGCAGGGATGATTGTTGAGTGAAGAGAGCAGAGGTTTAAAAGTTTAGAGGAGAGAGGGATATAGAAGAAGTGAAGCAAGATTATTATTTTAAATAAAGAAACTGGTTACATTTTATTCAGCAGTATTTGGTTCAAAAGAAAGGTTAATTCATTAAATTCATATTATCACTGAAGTACAGAGAAGCAGAAGACAGACATTGGGTGAGAAAATTCCTTTTAAATTTAACAGTGATCCATTGGAAGAACATAAAACCCAGGAACATTCTACTTGGCTAACAATTCAAAATTCATATAATTAAAGTTTAACAAAATTATTTTTCAAATTACAATATCTTTTATTAAAAACAATACCTAATATTTCTATTTCATTAAGCCAGCACGACCACCCTGCCCTAAATTTCAAGAACTGTATTTTAAAAAAATTACCATTATTGTATCCTCCATCTTGTTTCAAAATTCAAACCTGTATGTCAATTAATTTATCATCATTAAAGTTCACATTTGTATCATACTGAGTTATTTATTATTTCTAGCCATAATCATCAAAATACAAAAATTAAGTTTAACCATTTATTTAAAGTGTATAGTAGTAGTCTAGTATATTACATACTAAATAGATATATAAATACAAATATAATTTCTGGAATCGACCGAGGAAATGGGTACCTATTAATACGATATTGTGAACATGAATTGGGAAGCAAGAACGTGTATGCTACTTTACCGCACCATGTATCATCTTTACAAATGGATGACAACTGCCATAATGTGCAGGCAAATATTCTATTCTATTGAAATGTGTTGGTATTATTGATGATGATTTAGTTTTTATTTTTAATAACAATATCTATATCCATACAAAATTGTATTTATTTCATTCAAATAATAATGTTTCGAATCCAACCTCGTTACAGAATTATATAAAGGTCTATTTATATTGCTATTTTCCGGGCAAAATCCAATTTAATTTCGACTAGAACTGCAAAACCTGAACTAAGAATTACTCGCAATTGTGCTTAACCTCTGGTCCTCTTATTTATGAACACTGAAAGATGTGTAGCTGATGCATGCATGATATATGACTAATTCCATTATTATTATTATTTTTTTTTTTTAATTCGTAGGACCACAATTGCTTTCACTAAGAAAACTATGAACTTCAACTTTGGAGTTCCTCTACATTAATTAATCTGAAATAGATCGTCTTACTGAAATCATGGGAGCTGCTCAAACAGACACGTGGAATGTTGCGGGTTAATAGTGTACTAGTAGACTATGTTATATACCTGCTATTCATTTTTATTTATAATCCTGATCAAATAAACAAAGTTTACCTTAACGATTCAGCTAGAATTATTCTTTTAGTTTAATAATGATTTAAAGTATATTTTAAACAATTTTACTACGGCTCAAATTTAAATTTGTATAGTTACACTGTTTTAAGAGTTGTAAAAACAATGGCATGCTTACTCCACATTCAGTAAATTATATCGTTATTTTAAGACGATTTGTGGTTAAAGCGTTTCACGTTTGTGAGTGAAAATTATTTTTCGCTATTTTACAGTTGGCAATTTTTTACGCTCTGGACCTCAATACCTTGCGGAGCAAACTGTTTCAAACAGCGCATGACTAACGTGATGTTAATGCCTAGAGTGTCAAACCATCTATTTAGCATATTTTGGGTTTTTACTTCTACTTTTGACCCAATAGTGAAATTAAACATATCCATGAGTGAGCAATGAGCTTTAAGGAAAATAATAAAGATTAATACACACTTACTTACTAACAAAATTACTATCCATAACTTTACTGAAGAATGGTATTTGAATCCCTTTACCCCAACGATGGCATAGAACTGGGCGGTATTCCATTACTGTGTTAGAGAGCAAAATTAAATTATCATTAAACTAAAACTTCCATTAAATTGTCTGACAAGCTAGGTGGCCTATTGCAAATTTGCTACTCTCACAAAATTTCATGAAATAACATTGCAATAATACATACTTAGTACGTAACTGAAAGTTATAATTACAACGTTTAGGTCTCTGAACAGGACCAATTGTTTCGGCCGAATATGTTGTTGTTCTGAAATTTGTAGAAATAAATTAGAAATGATTAAAACGCTTTATGTAGGTTGGCCTGAGAGACAAGGACGTAGCCAGTGAGGGGGGTTCAAGGGGTCCGGACCCCCCAAGTTTTATTTTTTTCAGTTACGATGTTAGCAAACGATTATTATTATTTAAATAATTCAGTATCACTAACATGTACTACTGAAAGATCGTTCTCAACATTGAAACGAGTTAAGAACTTTTTAAGGAACAAAATGGGGAATGAGCGATTGACTGCACTTGCCTTACTTTCTGTCCACTACGGGAAAAGATATTAGTCGTCTTGACACCCCCCTCCTAATTTTTTCAAATGGCTACGTTCTTGCTGGCAGATAAATTTTCTCAATTTTTCTGGTTTTCATTAAAATTATCCTTAAGATTAGTTCATTTATATTTTAAATTAGCTTTGTTATGGTTCTATAACTATTATGTTCATTTCATACAACTTGAAATATAGGTATATAAAACATGTATGTATGTTGGAAATTTCAAACTGCTCAATAATCATAACGTAGCTATTGTACGAAGTGTTCAACCAATGTGAATGTTGAGTTTAGCTCCAGTTCATCTTTCTTTCACAGACTTTACTCTTGGAATCTGGGTCATGTTTGTCCGAATAGATAAAAAAAGTTCGGTGTCGAAGAAGCAGGAAATGAACTATCTACATCGTTTTGACAGCAGAGACACGCAGACTGTAAAATATAGTGTAATCGCTGCATGTGAAGAGGTATTCTCACTGCCTCAGGTGCACAATTGAGTGGACTACGATGTTTTAGAAAAGATCTCTAAACACGGTGAAGCAACCAAGTTTTCTACACAAACGTAGCTATGGTGGGAAATGTTCATTCCATGTGAAGTTGCTTTTAGCTCCAGTTCACATTCCTTTTAGTGCAGGTCGTTATATTCCAGACGCTATTGTAAACACAACAGTATAGCCTATATAAACAAAGCTACTAGCAGTTGAAAATCGTAAATAATAATCTAGAAGACAAGAACCAATGTGAACTTTATAAATACAAAACCTGATTTGTAATCGATATAGAAATTCTTCCAAAGAAAAAATTAAGTCGGTCAAGCTAGATTTGGTAGCGATCGAAATAGAAGGGTATCGAAAGGATTGATTTCTTACTTGGCGGAAACACCGGGTTGTATGCTTATACAGTACAATGCAATTGGCTCTTGGACTATAAGGTTTTATAATTGATTTATAATATCAGGTGATAGATTAAAATTTTTTTAAATAAGGTACATTGACTAACGTCACTCTGTGTGATAGATACCAAACCAATGCCCCTGGCTGAAGAAGGAAAATACCTTGGTACGGTCACCTTACTCATTGTTGAAAAATTAAAATTTAAGAATGTGCTTAGAAGCACGGACTCATGAAGTTTATCCAAGTAGGGGGAGGGATGTGTCTGTATCGGCTTAACACTTACAATTTTAACAAGAACGTAGCTAGGAAAAAGTTTAGGGGGGGTCCAGACAACTGCTATTTTCCCGCAGTGGACAGAAAGTAAGGCAAGTTCAGTCAACCGCTCATTTCCAATTTTGTTCTTTAAAAGTTCTTGGTCCGTCTCTGTGTTGATATCGATTTTTTATCAGAATATGTCAGTAATACTGAATTATTTAAATAATAATAATCGTTTACTAAAAAAGTAATTGAATTGAAAATAATGGGAGGGGATCTGGACCACTTGGAACCACTCGCTGGCTATGTCCTTACCTTTAAAGGTTGCGGGTCTCCTAATGTTCACTGCTTCACACATAACTTTTTCATTGTTATAGTGTCTGCATTTTTCAAGAACAGTACCTGTAAAACATTGACATATGTCAAGTAATGTACAAGCAGAGTGACCAAACTTCCGGCTTTAGGAGAACATGTCCTGCTTTTTGATGTTCTTCCTTCTGTCCTCCCGGCTTTTTGGCGAATGATTCAGTGTAAAAAAGAAATTGTAGCATCACGTTAAAATATTCTTCAAATTTCCAAAGTCCCGAAGATAAACTATGAATAGTTAGTTATTGCAGCGCACACGTAATGCCATGGCATGTGAACTGCTGTTAGATTCAGTTGTATGTTGAGTGTTGTCTATAGTGTCACTGACTCTGTTGTTTCTATCCGCTCAGCTGCACTGGCGCTACTACCCCCTTGGTTTCCTATTTATGTATTAAGAATGATATGTCAATTTTGTTAAAATATGCTACATATTTTACTGTTATAGTGATATCTAATAAATGTCCGTTATTATAGGTATAATGTAATGAATCAATGGTAATGAATTAATTCCAATAATTTCACAAATTCTATTTACTATTTTTCAAATTAGTTATAGTTTTTAAACAGAAAAATCTTACAATACTTAGTTCAATTTTATGCCACATACAAAATAATAGCCTCAAATAATCAGCGACGTAACTAGGGGGGGGCACGCGGGGCATGTGCCCCGGGCGCAAGTTGTTGGGGGGGCGCCAACACGGCCACAGATTTTTCTAATAAAAATTGTTGAAAATATTTTTTAATGCGAGGTGTGTTGCAAAAGAAAATCATTATATTTATTATTTTTATTTGATTTAAGTCTAAGAAAATGCAAAGTGAAATGATGAATGCTATCTGACTATTTACGAATCATGTTTACGGTCTGCATGAACTTGTACAGAACGAGTATGGGCACACTGTGTTATCTGTGGAATGACTCACTAGGACGGCGCGGCGTCAGACACTTCCTTCCCCTCCCGGCTCCCACCCGCAGTGGAAAGTTTCAAATACCATGGTTTGGATTTAGTACCAAATATCCAAACAGCCAATTCGATTGATCTTCTGAAATTTTTGTGTGTGAACAAAATGGAGGATGTATATCCAAACATAATGACTGCCTTACGGATCTTCTTGACAATTCCGGTTTCAGTGGCTTCGAATGAAAGAAGTTTTAGTAAACTTAAAATAATAAAAAATTATTTACGGAATTTGACAGGGCAACAGAGGCTGACAAACCTAGGGATTATTTCCATTGAGCACCAGGTAGCCTCAAAACTATGCTTCAGTGAGATTGTCAGTACATTTGCTGCAAGAAAAGCCCGAAAAGTTAAATTCTAAGAACAATTAAATGTTTAAATCAATATTTTACATAATTTACTATCATAAGTGTTTTAGTATAAATGGTGTTGTTTTGAAATAAACTATTTGTTTTTGAAAATACGTATTCTATTATTTACCAAATATATTTAGGCCTATATACTTTGAACTTGAGGTTGAGTATTTTAAGATCAAGATTCAAGATAGTATTAATGTAGCGTACCCGGTACCGATGGACACACCACACTTTTTAAGAGGAGTTATAAGGAATTAGTTTCAGTTCAATTGGTGGGGGGGAGGGGCGCCAAAATAGGTGTTTGCCCCGGGTGCTGAATAACCTAGTTACGTCGCTGCAAATAATACGTCATTATGCAATTTAATGCTATGATTTATGGTTATTTTTCGATTTATATGTCAAAACAAATCCTATTTGTTTTGTCATTTTCATTTTCATTACAACTAATACTAATTTATAATGTGCGTGTTTTAGTAATGTATAAATAAATGTGTTTCGCAAAGTGTATACAAATATTTAATCCTATCCTCATTTTTGCCTAAATATCCTCCTTTTTCACTACCAAAATCCTCTTTTTAGGAATTTGCGTCTGGTCACCCTATTAGAAGTATTCTGGGAAATCACTGGGATAACTAAAACTTGTTTCAGCAATCTTTTTACTTACGGCTGTCACACTGTAGGTGTAGACAGGGAGGACCCTTGTTACTGGAGACAGTGTCCTGACGATAAAAGAACTTTCTTGGAATTTCCTTTCGGCGACTATTGTCGAGCCCTACACTGGAACTATTGTACTGGCACCGTTCAGAGACAGAGGACAAAAAGTAGGCAGCCAGAGTCAGGTAGGCCTGGGGGCGGAGCCCTGAGTCGCCTAGACATCGACACCGCGGCTGTACCGTGACGTTCAGGGTACTCACATTCCGCCGTCAGTCAGTGTGCCGGTAGTGGCAGCCGTGGAGTGTCGTGTGGTGTTGTGGTGGTGGTAGAACTGCGAGATGGTGTTCGGCCGCAAGACGCGAGTGGATACCCGCGAGCTCCTTGCCAGTCAGGATCAGATGGAAACTGCCTTCAACGGCAAAACAGCTGATAATGGTAATTCACTAGAATCAGCTGTTTGTGGAAAACTAATATTTTACTTTCTAATTAAATCGTGTTTGTTTTGTGGAATGAGTTTTTTTAGGTTATAATTATTATCATACAACTGCTAAAATTATAATCTCTTATCAATGAAAAAATAATAAAGAATACTGAATCAGTTTTTGTCTGTAAATAAACAAAATTCGAGTTTTTACGTAAATATTATAATACGTTAAAAAGTGTTAACTTCATTTTAGGAACATTTCCTACAGGTTGTTTTTTTGTATAGGCAAAAATATTCGCCATTTTTTTATTTTTTGTTAGGAATGTACCTAATAAGTAAATGGAAAATACTCACTTACTTTAACTATAATTAGTTTAAAATACAGTCATTTCGTATGTTTGTTGTAATTAAGCATTTTAGGCCTAATGCGAAACCGAGAGTGACCAAAATTATCTGAAATAATTTATACGAACTTCGTACATGAGGAAATTAAAATCTACAAACATTGGGACCAGTAATCATATTGTTGTGTCGCTTCTAAAAATATTTAACACTAATTACCGGTACTATGTTATTGCTAGTCATGACCGATGTGCGGTACTGTTATATTTTATCACTGCCTTCTGAATCTTATCGAAATGGTAAGCGTCTTCCTGTAATGCTCACGATTTTTCTGTAATGTTTCATTCAGTAGTAAACACAACTGCGGGTGTATGCGCTTTTCAATGCGTAAAAGTGCTGCGGGACATTTAAATTTGAACAAGTCTAGAAGGCGGTTGGAAGTTGAAGGCCGTTTACCGGAACCGGTTTGTCTCAACCAGGAGTCTTCCTTCAATGGTCACGTGCGTAAAAGTTCGCCGTACGAAATACCACATGGGAAATCTTGCGGAAAACTTCCAATTCGCGGGTAACGAATCTTGTTGTACACGTACAAAATTTGTACCTTTAGATTTTCGAATAGAATATAAATTTTTAACCTTAAAAGCACACATATATTGTTGTCCCTCAAGAGGCAGACAGGGATCTACAGGATCTCATTTTTTAAAACACGCTTAAAATATAAATATAAATAAATTACATTTATATACGTTTTGTTTGTTTCTTTGAACTATTAGTGTATGCGAGCAGTAATATATTAGTTAAAAACAATAGCCTAAATATAACAATCAAACATTTTTTTCTCGCCAAACGCTGTAATTTTAGGGAAAATTTAAATTTTTTGAATATAGCATGTATTTATTGCATATCTTACACAAAATCGCAAACATAGGCAAAATTCGACCATACAAATGTAGTATATATAATTTAAAACACTGGTTTTTTTAGTTTTATAATTTTTTGATTAACTATAGATTAAAAATTGTTTTTGTTCAATAAGGAAAATTGTGTAAATTAATCAAATGAGAAAAACACAACCTTAAAAGCACACAGGGGTCCACTGGACCTCAAGACAACAAATGGTAAGCTATATTACTCAGCTGACAGCTAGCTGGTAAGGCGGCAGTGGTGGGGCTTGAAGCCTGGTGATGTCAAATAAAATTACATGGGTACCAAAAATCCCATTACAAACACTGAGAAATGCGAAAATGAAATTTATATGGGGTCCTGTGGCCCCGTGTGCTCTTTGAAGGTTAATGTCCTATGCGTGAATTTCTGTTCTTTTCTTAAAAGTAACAAACATTGCTTTTGTGGCAAAGAGAATTGAATATTGTAACAACGAGAAAAGGTATAATACAAACAATAGCACCCAACAACAACAGAGTAACACGGCATTGTGTGGCAGGGGTTGGGGTGGGTGGTGGGACAGGCAGGTGGTGTAAGGGCTAGAGCAAAGGGCGTATTATTAATATACCTTTGGCAGATGGCATTCGGGACCATTTCCGAAAACTACAGGAACCATTAATCTCACATACGAACAAAAACCCTACTCTAGAAACTTCAACATTCTGATCAGCTGTTCTGTTAGTAAACTATTCAGATCATGATGTCGCTCAATTAGCAAGAATCTTCTATGTTGATTTGTCAAACTTACGAGTACTTACGAGTACTTGTAAGTACGAGTACCCTTTGCCATCGTGGTTACACATAACACCAATGTAAAGTTATTCGCTGTCGCTCAGCCAAATTACATGAAGTGAAATGCACCATCATCGAACTCGATGTTGCCTATAAAAAAATGCAGCTTCGTGCAACATTTCAAGTCTATAGATCAGTTAGTTTTCGAGATACCGTGCAGACGTAGACAGACAGATATGTAATTTTTTTTCCAACCCTTGAATAGCAGGCTGAGCTAACGCTCAGCCTCAATGTTCATGCTAGTTTTGTTCAGGTATTCAGCGTACGCTGGAGCTCTGGAATCGTCCAACTTCCAGTCAGCCAAACCGTTACCTACGCTCGAGACCGTGTCATCCTAGTCTAGAGACCACAAACGTCAAAAGGTCAATTTATGGTAATGCTGTGTAGTCGTTGTATAAACCCAGTGTATTAGGCTACGTTCTCATAAGCAGCCGTTGCATTAATGCTTACAATTTGCTGTATACCCATCATTAGCTTTTTCATCCATGGTCCTCTCAATCACTTATATAATAACGTAGTTATTACTATTACTAACGGAACATTTTACATATACAGAAACTAATGTATTTTCGTACAGCCCACATTGTATTGTCGCCGATGGACATATTTGTAAGTACATGTCAAAGTGTATATCAAATTCTGTATTCTAGAGTTATTGAACTCTATTTAGTCATACACGATAGTAATAGCCGATGGTGTAACTCACAATTTAAATTTCGAAGATATAAATTCATTTAAATCTCTAAACTATTCTCAAAATTCTCAAGAGTGTAAAACATGTCACAGTTGAGAGATGTCAGTTGTTTGTTGCTCCTGTCTTGTGCAAGCGTATCTTTAAAATGGTCGTGCTCGCTTATGCATTAACGGATTTTGTTGAAACAAGTACCGTTGGAATTGTAATGAAATTGATCAAATAGTTGGTATCTAATACATTTTTTATGACTATACGGAGTTTTTTATTTGACTTTAAATATTTTCAACAAACGCCATTTTTTTTAATACAAAAGAAAATAATACAATTATCTTTTATGTTCCTCTTGTTTATTCAAACCTATGTGCCACATTTGGTTTCCTTAGATTAAATAGTTCTAGAGATATTAATGTTTTTATACAAAATGCGACCAGCGGCTAAACGACACATTTTCGACCTATATTTATAGGAAATTGTTTGCTTGTAATGAAGAAAACTATCATCGACAGAAGTTTGTGACACCCTGTATATATACAAAAGACAATATACCCCTACCTATATACATACGGTATACCTCTGTGTTCAGCTAATATCAAAGTAACAACTGGGGGTATAAAGGCATTGCTGCTGGTAAACGAGTTGTAAAATGATAACAGGACACAAATTCTACAATTCTTCAAACAGAAATACATACAAAATAAAAATTGAGACGTTGTTCTCTAGACACACGAAATTGGCCATGCATTCGCCTTTCATCGCTGTCACCAAACAGATTTATCATCTTGTACAAAGTACTGTAATTTATTAGAATCTTTAGAGAGACTGGTGATTTCGTCATCACGGGTACCGGAATACTAGTAACCAAGCACGACCGGTTGTGGTTAAACCACGATATCACAAACTGTGGTTGTCGAGACATCACAAAACTAGATGTCGATATTAGATCTGCTATTGTATTTTAAAGGAAGGGAATAAAACTATTATTTGTAGGTCTGCACAAAAAATAAGCTCAGTTATTCGGTTAAGTCGGTTGCACTGCATTAACAAGCGTTTCTCTGTAGTCTGAGAACTCAGGATCCATAAATCTAGAGCCAGGGACGTAGCCAGCGATGGTCCTAGGGGTCCGCCCCCCAAATTTTCAAAATGTTCAATTACTTTTTTTAGAAAACTATTAATATTATTTAAATAATTCAATATTACTGACATGTACTGCTGGAAAGATGGTTCTCAATATTGACGGCTCAAGAACCGAAATGGGGGATGAGTACTTGCCTTACTTTCTGTCCACTATGGGAAAAAATCAGCCGTCTTGACTCTCCCCCCCCCAAATTGTTCCTGGCTACGTTTTTGTCCAGAGCAAAAAACTATTTAAATTTTAATAGGTTTTATTTGCTACTAGCTGTTACCCGCGGCTTCGCGCGCAATTTAAAAATCTGTCATTATACCACTTACTAAAAGCACTTATAAAGTAATATTATATAGTCCTATGGCATATTTTGTAAGTAGGCATACATCAGGTAAATATTATGTCAGTCTTCGTGCTTTATTTTCTTTAGGTAAACCTGACTCTTATATCGTGTTTTGCACGTGTAGGAGCATGTTTGGTTCGAATTAGTTTATATTTCCAATACCACAGCTGAATCTGCCATGTCTCGAATAAGAAAAATGTGTACATACGTAGGTCTGAGAAGCCTACTTCGGATAAATGGTGTCTACTTTCGTCATATGTCTTATTGCCCTGACCAAGAAATATGTTTCTAGCTCTCGAAAATCTATTTGGGTCCAAGGGATTTCCAGCGCCATAGCTGTGTACCTTGTTTCCCCATGAAGAAAATATACATAGATACGGAGGACTGAGAAGAGGAAAAGTCTAAGGGGAAATCGTACTTACTTCCTATCTACTTCCGGTATAAGGGGCTAATTCTTAATGAGTTTGTTCAACTTTCCAAAAACTCGTTATAAGGTTCTGCGTTGCGAAAGTCTTGTTTCGGAGTGTAATTTGAGAAAGAGTAGATCGTTGAGATATGTTAGTGTTCATTTATATATTTTTCGCTGTTAAAATGCGAAAAAAACACAATGTTAGGAACCCCATCAATTTAGAGTACCATATGTGAAAAAATTCACAGCGTTGTTCATTAAGATTAGTTAAGCAGTGTATTTAAATAGTATTTTCATTGCATTAGATGTTTTTAATTCGTCACTGGTGCAATCTGGAGTATAAAGTTAGATATTAACTTTGCATATTTGCTATCTGCATTACACTACTGATCAATCAATGTTCTATTAATATTTAATAACTTTTGTAAACTTTACTAAACATATGTTTCAGCCAATTTGTCGAATTTTAGAGGAAAGTATCAACACCTGTTTTAGTGGTAGTTAAATTTGGATTATCTATATAATAAATCTATATATATATATATATAAATGAATGTTTGTATGTTTTGTCCTTTATGGGAATCGTGAACTATTGGACCGATCATGATGAAAATTTGTACGTATATGTATTTTTCCCACGGAGAAGGTTTATAAGCTATGCCCATCCCTTTCCCGATTCAGGATTCCGCCCCACTGGTTACAGAAAATACCCATAAGAAATGCATTGCAGCAAACATATGTTAACGTCTTTTCAAATTTTTAATCAGCTGTTCTTTGTAAACATATATTACACTTTTAGTTTTAAAGCATAGAGTAAGCTTAAGAGAAACGACAAATTTTGTTTTTAAACTGTTTTTGCAAATCACTGTTAAACATAGACTTTACTATCCAGATAATACAATTCAAATTTGACGTAAAAATTCACCTTTAACTGCAATAATTTATTTAATATAAACCATGCTCATGCTTGATCAGAAGAGTAATGCAGATATCATAATTACTATCTTACGTTGGCTACAAATATAAAGAATGTTATAAAATCAACCTTAGTTGTTTTTTTTGACAGAAGTATGGTTCTCAAAACTCCGTGTGTACATATTCTCTCGATCGAGACAAACAAAGCAAGCTCAATCGTGGCATCGGAGATATAACTAATTTAATCTAAAATTTATTATAGTAAAAAAAAAAATTTACTAAGTAATATAAGGACTTCGGTTCTTAAGATTTGCGGCGTGCGAAGCCGTGGGTAACAGCTAGATAGAGGCAGGAATATGGTACATACCTTCATAATACGCCCAAGAGGCTCACGATGGAACGACTATCAATTATCTCAGCAATGTTTAGAATGTGATAGAAAAAGAATAAGTGAATATAGTGTACTGTTTTCAACGGGAAATTGCGTGCGAAGCCGCGGGCAACTTTTGCAAAAAAAATTATTGAAATGCGCAGCAAAGCGCGCCGGGCCCGCTAGTCTATATATATAAAAATGAATGTTTGTATGTTTGTCCTTTATGGAATCGTGAACTATTGGACCGATCATGATGAAAATTTGTACGTATATGTATTTTTCCACGGAGAAGGTTTATAAGCTATGCCCATCCCTTTCCCGATTCAGGATTCCGCCCCACTGGGTTACAGAAATACCCATAAGAAATGCATTGCAGCAAACATATGTTAACGTCTTTTTCAAATTTTTAATCAGCTGTTCTTTGTAAACATATATTACACTTATAGTTTTTAAAAGCATAGAGTAAGCTTAAGAGAAACGACAAATTTTGTTTAAACTGTTTTTGCAATCACTGTTAAACATAGACTTTACTATCCAGATAATACAATTCAAATTTGACGTAAAAATTCACCTTTAACTGCAATATTTATCTCTATATATAAAAATGAATGTTTGTGTGTTTGTCCTTTATGGAATCGTTACCTATTGGACCGATCATTATGAAAATTTGTATTGTATATACATTTTTCCACAGAGAAGGTTTATATGATACTAGCTGTTTCCCGCGGCTTCTAATATATATTTATCATAAAGACAAACATATATTCTAACTTAGTGCCTTCTAATAGTCTATGGCAAATTAATATTCGTAACTGTCTCGTAATTGCAGTTTATAGTTTGCAGGCGCTTTGAAAATTGCTATCTTTTACAGCGCCGCCTCGTGGCGAGTTACATCAATGGACATATCATATAAACCATTCTCTGTGGAAAAATGTATATACATACAAATTTTCATAATGATCGGTCCAATAGGTAACGATTCCATAAAGGACAAACACACAAACATTCATTTTTATATATAGAGATAAATATTGCAGTTAAAGGTGAATTTTTACGTCAAATTTGAATTGTATTATCTGGATAGTAAAGTCTATGTTTAACAGTGATTGCAAAAACAGTTTAAAAACAAAATTTGTCGTTTCTCTTAAGCTTACTCTATGCTTTAAAACTATAAGTGTAATATATGTTTACAAAGAACAGCTGATTAAAAATTTGGAAAAGACGTTAACATATGTTTGCTGCAATGCATTTCTTATGGGTATTTCTGTAACCAGTGGGGCGGAATCCTGAATCGGGAAAGGGATGGGCATAGCTTATAAACCTTCTCCGTGGAAAAATACATATACGTACAAATTTTCATCATGATCGGTCCAATAGTTCACGATTCCATAAAGGGACAAACATACAAACATTCATTTATATATATATATATAATATATATATATATATATATATATATATATATATATAATAGATGTCCATTGATGTAACTCGCCACGAGGCGGCGCTGTAAAAGATAACAATTTTTCAAAGCGCCTGCAAACTATAAAACTGCAATTACGAGACAGTTACGAATATTAATTTGCCATAGACTATTAGAAGGCACTAAGTTAGAATATTATGTTTGTCTTTATGATAAATATATGGTTGAACTTAAAGCTTGACTGTTAGACCGCTTTTTAATAAAATACATGTACGTGTATAATGGCTATATAATAAGCATACACAGATTTTCTTGATCGTGACAACAAGGCAGACTCTACATCGGTGTTAGAAATATAATGCACTTGAACCAGAAGTGCAAATACATGGTCAAGGCTTACGTAAAGCGTGCGAAGCCGCGGGAAACAGCTAGTATATTATATAAATGAATGTTTGTGTGTTTGTCCTTTATGAAATCGTACACTATTTGACCGATCATTATGAAAATTTGAATGTATATGTACTTTTCGACGGAGAAGGTTTATATGCTATACTCATTTATAAAACTCAATATAAAAGTTTTCAAAGCGCCTGCACATTATAAACTGCAATTACGACACAGTTACGTATATTTATTTGCCAAAGACAATTTGAAGGCACTAAGTTAGAATATATGTTTGTCTTTATGATAAATATATGGTTGAACTTAAAGCTTGACTGTTAGACTGCTTTATAATAAAATACATGTATGTATATAATGGCTATATAATAAGCATACACAGATTTTCTTGATCGTGACAACAAGGCAAACTCTACATCGGTGTTAGAAATATAATGCACTTGAACCAGAAGTGCAAACACATGGCCAAGGCTTACGTAAAGCGTGCGAAGCCGCGGGAAACAGCTAGTAAAACATAAATACTACCATTTTATTAGAATTGTAAAATATTCTAGGTAATTTTTATAATTTTTTATCGTATCCTCGGATTGTAACGAATATTTATAAAAACAATTAATCTAATTGGTCCAGCCGTCCAAAAATTAGCACTTAGCAACATATGTTGCAATTAATTTTTATTTATTCGAAGATTGGATGGCACTGATCCTTGACAAGGTTAATCAACACATATTTGACACTGTCACATTACGATGTGTGGATTTCAGTTATTGAATATCCAAGTGTAAATACAACACGAGATACGATTTATACAAATATTTAAATAATATAATATAATATTGGTAATATCTTTTCTCCTCGAGTAATCTGCAATGTAGTAAACTAACAGTTGAATCAAGGTTAGTTGTGGTAGCTGTGAACTAACTGTGAAATCAGCTGTAACTGTGACCTAACAGCGGATTTAGCGGTAGCTGTGAGCTATACAGTGAAGTAACAGTTGAATCAGCGTTAGTTGTGAGCTAACAGTTGAATCGGCATTAGCTGTGAACTAACAGTGGAATCAGCGTTAGTTGTGGAGCTAACAGTTGAATCGGCATTAGCTGTGAACTAACAGTGGAATCAGCGGTAGTTGTGAACAGTTGAAGAAATCGTTGAAGTACTGTCGATGATATCGAAACATTTTTTAGATCTACCTTTCTTTATTTTATTTAGTCAATTACTATTATATAAGTATTTTGTGCGTGTTAAATACACACCCTATAAGTACATTAACAGTTTTGTGTGTATCCATGACACACAAAATTGTCCATGACAATCATTAAACCATTTTGCATTACAATGACGGAATAAAATGATTTAACATTTAATCCGAATTTATTGTGGGTAAAACATAAGTTACCTTTTTCCTAAAATGTGCATGGTACGGTATCTTTGCCCAATAGTACGATAACTTTTCGATGTTGCTACGATAATCAGCTTTCATAATCTGAAAGTTCTGTGTAGTACAGAGCTTCCAGTAAAATCTCACAAGATTTAAATTGAAACAGTGAGACCTTCATGATAAGTGGAGAACATTAAAGAATATTTTTACATACTTCAAAGTTCCCATGTACCCATGGTTTGAAAAGTCGGGTTTGCACAACGATATTGTAAGAAATATCGTTTAACTGTCAAGTATTACAGTTCATTTCATTTTATGAACCTATTTTGAACAGAACCTTTTACACAAAACTGTCGGTTTAATTGGACATGAGTTACTCTTAGTTGGTTTATTGTATTTGTGGAGTTTAGCCTGAACACATTATCTCAACTTATTTCTAACTCCATCAAATGAACAAATTATTGTTTTCAATTCTTCCAGTTGGACCACAAGCGTTAAAACGTACTAGCTCATGCAAACTTTATTTATAGTAGAAGCTGTTCAACACAACGTCGCATTGCCAGCAAAGCTACTATTCTGATCTGAATGTTTACAGTTTAGCAGAAGAGAGTTCCTGCGGTAATCTCAGATGTTATCTCAACAGCTGCAGATAACTGGCACGGAGTTGCTGACGTATCGCCTGTCGTTATCTGTATACATCTAGAGAAGTGGTTCTGGGAGTATTCTTATGTGTTCAGTGTATTCCTGGCGACTGGCTACAAACACTGGCGATGGCAGAAGCAATAATAAACCACTCCTCTGTGGCTCTTCCGCTCCTGTACCGATTCGCAGTAAGCGGTTATTGCTTTCTTTTAAATGACTAAAATTCTTGGTCAGTGAAATCATTTTTCACGATGGTTATTCAAGAAGTCCTTAGAAAAAGATAGAAAGAATAGTTTTCTCGGTACAAATTGTTTTTATTTCTCAACATAATCTCCTTTCGGCCCTATATATTCTTCCAATATTTTTCCAGATATTTTAAGCCATCCAAAAGGTACGATTTCGAAAGTTCTTCAAAATAAGCATACGCGTGCTCAATAACCACCTCGTTTGAAGTGAAGCGTCGTTGGATATGAATTTAATATAGTACACACATGGGAAAATGATTTATGTATAATAAAATACAATTCTCTGAAGAAAATTGTTGTAAAAGTCTCATTCTTAAATTATATTTTATAAAAGAAATATGATTTTGAAAGTTATAAATTAGTGAAAATCATTCCCTAGAACCTACCGTAAAGATTTGACATTTTATCTTATATATATATATATATATATATATATATATATATATATATATACGAGGTATATATGGGAAAATGACTTGTTTTATGTATAACAAAATATCATTCTCTTAAGAAAATGATATTTAGAAATGTGATTTAGAGGTTGCAAATAAGTGAACAAATTATTTTATGAATCATACTGTGAAAATTTCACCTTTTTTATCTTTAGCCACTTTCGTGTGGCCCAATTTCAAGTTATTACAAACATTTTATAAATTTCCTTCTACTTTTATATCAGCAGGGCCATCTTACAGGAAAATATTTTACCAACCATAAAATCGTTTGCACTACTTTAAGCCGCCATTAAACCTGTGGCTTCTGTTTGCTCAGTTGTCCAGGAACAAGCAAGTTTCGACATTTCAATCACTAAAATTAACCATACACAATTTTAAAACAATGTGACCCACCGCGAAGTTTTTCATCTCATTAATGATTCATTCTATCTCTCCGCGGGCTACCTAGATATACTAACTTATAACAAGAACAACAATACACCTACATATTGATCTCAATAAAAATACAAAAATAGTTACACTTAAAATAGTCTCTTGCGATAAAAAGTTATTGTTTCATAAAATACTGAAATGAACCAATCTCTCGTTTGATCCTAGCCGCGAGCTAGCTAGTGCTCAGCCACCAGTGTTTACAGCCAGTACTCTGCATGTAATATGTTTACAAAGCCACCACACGCTGTAGCAGTCCACTGAAATAACCCTGTGTAAGCATATAGTGCCATTTGGTTTCCGTTAGTTGGGCATATACACTCCACTTCATAAGTCAACTTGTACTCTGCTCGCTTTTGTTTGTCTCTGTTTCTCTGAAATCTATTATGTTCAATGAATTATATAGGCTAATTATAAGTATTTCTTTATTTATAATAAAATTATAACACAGTTTGATAAATACTAATATTGGAGCCATTCATGTGAGTTAATAACTAATTGTTAAAATGGTATAGTATTTGTAAAGTATGTCTTATTCGGAAAAAAGTAATTATTTTAGCTAAAAAAAGGTAAAAATACGATTCTTATTCTCTTCAGGTTTCCTAGTTGTAATGTATCAAAATAGCCAAAATTCACGTCTCAGAGAGCATTCTGTATTTGATGACACAAATTACAGTAATAGTTCGGAGTGTAGCAAGGCTCGGGTTTCGTGCCTTTATTGTTTTTTATCATTGTGATATTGGAGCCATTCATGTGAGTTAATAACTAATTGTTAAAATGGTATAGTATTTGTAAAGTATGTCTTATTCGGAAAAAAGTAATTATTTTAGCTAAAAAAAGTAAAAATACGATTCTTACTCTCCTTGGGTTTCCTAGTTGTAATGTATAAAAATAGCTTAAATTCACGTCTCGGATAGCATTCTGTACTTGAT
The DNA here is from genome assembly GCF_021130785.1 of Homalodisca vitripennis. Lineage (NCBI taxonomy): Eukaryota > Metazoa > Arthropoda > Insecta > Hemiptera > Cicadellidae > Homalodisca > Homalodisca vitripennis. The sequence goes on from NC_060212.1 coordinate 117,695,611, forward strand.
GACACAGATTACAGTAATAGTTCGGAGTATACCAGGGCTCTAGTTTCGTGCCTTTGTTGTTTTTCATCATTTTGATTTAAGTGTGTGCTAATTATTACATATAAACTAATTGTTTGCGAGTTCAAACTTAATGTAGATATAATTAATAAATCGTATAAATAGATAAACACTTGTTAAAAATCATATCAAAACACATCGGATCATTTATCATCAGTTCTGTTACACATATCATTATCCATGCTTCTATGTTCCATGTGAAGCACATTTGATCATGTATAAAAAAAACTAGTTGTTAATAAATTAACGTATTTGAACTTTAAACATAGATACGAACCATACTAGACATCGACAAGCTTAGTGTCCTATCCACTGTCGTACTAAAAACCTCACGAATACTTGAAGTCATGGAACAACTAATTGGCATTAGGAATGGTGTAGGGTGAAAATGATAGCTTGCATACATATTATCTCAGTTTTAAAAACGTAGAATAGTCAATACTTTTACTTCTGTTTATATTTTTGTTCTTGAATTTGTTAATGCTACAGGCTTTTTAGACAAGATATCTATTATTAATGTTAACGTGAACTGACGCAGTAATGGAACTACTTTTGTTTGAATTTCTTGTTATGCATCGTTTAAACGACTGTGAAACTTAACACTGTGGTCGACGACATGGAGGGCCTTAGTCAGACCGGCATTCTGGGATATTTCGCCGTGGTTCGGCTCTATAGGGAGCTCAGGTAGAGCCTCTTCTCATCACCTGCTGCACCCTAATTCGGTGATCCCGCTTCGAAGTTACACGTAAAGAATGATCAGGCCCACTCAACTAGTAACGCTAAATTTTTTATATATAAAATATGGAATCGTTTGACTGATAATTGTTCTAGGCTGTTTTGCAGCTGCTTCTAACTAGCCGCTGGTAATATTGCCAGCGAGCATCCTAGTCTGTCCCAGGACCAGCGGCTGATGAATGCCAGTGGGCTACTGTTTACTAGCCACAATCAGAAGTTGAACAAGTTTTAAGCTGCAGTCAGACTAGGCTGTTTAGCAGCCGCTACTAACCAGCCGCCGGTAAATATCGCCATCAGCCAGCGGATCTGAGGGGTTCACATTAATTTAGGACTAGCCGCTAGTACAGTTGCTGTTGATGACTTGAAAACATTGTGTATAGTGTGTTGTGTGCACCATGTCATCTATTGGCGTGAGCCGTGAAGTTCTGAGACGTGTGTTAAATATTGGAGTTAAAGAGTTGTGTGAACAGATGTTGAAACGGAAGAAAAGGCGATGGTGAGTTAGATCCTGGATATTAAGAAGAAGCGATCTGGGGGCATCAGCAAGACTTTTTAAGGAACTAGAATTGGAAGATCCGTCATCTTATACAAACATTTTAAGAATGTTAGTTCCTAAATTTAAAGAGCTATTAGAGTTAGTCACTCCGCCTATCCAGAAAAAAGACACCAAATTCCGTCAGGCTGTTCCAAGTAAAACAAAACTAGAAATAACTTTACGTTATCTAGCAACTGGAGACAGTTACAAGTCTTTGGCCTACCTGTTTAGAGTTCCTCATAACTCAATTTCAGTGTTCGTTCCAGACGTGTTGAGCGGCATTTACGAGGTTTTACAGCAGTTTATAAAGGTACAGTAGTAGTTAACGAAACCAACATTGTTTGCTAACTAGACACGTGTTAATTCACCAGCCGCTCTTGTAAGCTACTAGAGGTTCACATTGGCTGGCTGGCGCCAGCGAGGAGATCACGTGACTGCCAGCGGAGGGTAGGCAGCGCTAAAAAGTTAAAACATGTTCAACTTCCGATTGTGGCTAGTAAACACTAGCTAGCTGGCATTCACCAGCCGCTGGTCCTGGGTCAGACTAGGCTGCTTGCTGGCAATATTACCAGCGGCTGGTTAGTAGCGGCTGCTAAACAGCCTAGTCTGACCGCGACTTAAAGCCGCAGTCAGACTAGGCTGTTTAGCAGCCGCTACTAACCAGCCGCCGGTAAATATCGCCATCAGCCAGCGGATCTGAAGGGTTCATATTAATTTAGGACTAGCCGCTAGTACAGTTGCTGTTGATGACTTGAAAACATTGTGTACAGTGTGTTGTGTGCACCATGTCATCTATTGGTGTGAGTCGTGAAGTTCTGAGACGTGTGTTAAATATTGGAGTTAAAGAGTTGTGTGAACAGATGTTGAAACGGAAGAAAAGGCGATGGTGGGTTAGATCCTGGATATTAAGAAGAAGCGATCTGGGGGCATCAGTAAGACTTTTTAAGGAACTAGAATTGGAAGATCCGTCATCTTATGCAAACATTTTAAGAAAGTCAGTTCCTAAATTTAAAGAGCTATTAGAGTTAGTCACTCCGCTTATCCAGAAAAAAGACACCAAATTCCGTCAGGCTATTTCAAGTAAAACAAAACTAGAAATAACTTTACGTTATCTAGCAACTGGAGACAGTTACAAGTCTTTGGCCTACCTGTTTAGAGTTCCTCATAACTCAATTTCAGTGTTCGTTCCAGAAGTGTTGAGCGGCATTTAGGAGGTTTTACAGCAGTTTATAAAGGTGCAGTAGTAGTTAACGAAACCAACACTGTTTGCAAACTAGACACGTGTTAATTCACCAGCCGCTTGTAAGCTAATAGGGGTTCACATTGGCTCGCTGGCGCCAGCGAGGGGATCACGTGACTGCCAGCGGAGGGTAGGCAGCGCTAAAAAGTTAAACATGTTCAACTTCCGATTGTGGCTAGTAAACACTAGCCCGCTGGCATTCACCAGCCGCTGGTCCTGGGTCAGACTAGGCTGCTCGCTGGCAATATTACCAGCCGCTAGTTAGTAGCGGCTGCTAAACAGCCTAGTCTGACCGCGGCTTAACCTTTTAACGTTGCCTATCCTCCGCTGGCAGTCACGTGATCTCCTCGCTGGCGACGGCCAGCCAATGTGAACCCCTAGTAGCTCTAAAGCGGCTGGTGAATTAAGACGTATCTATTTGTTTTATTGTGATGTTTAGTTTAGTATACTGTATTTTCTTTCTGCGAATAACAGTGAATAAGGTTGACACCAACGAGTGGTCGGGCAAAGACATTATAACACTTTTAGATTTATCCTGAAACTACCTTTCCCTGTGGGACGCTTCGTCTGCAGTCGACATTTACAGAAATGCCACAGTTTCTTCATATGTCCAGGATCCAACCTACCATCGCCTTTTCAACATCTGTGCACACAACTCTCCAACTCCAACATTTCACACGCGTCTCAAAACGTGACGACTCACACCAATAGATGGCATGTTGTCAAATCATCAACAGCAACTGAAGAACCCTACAGCCCCGCTGGCTGATGGCGATAGTTACCAGCGGCTGGTTTGTAGCGGCCGCTAAACAGCCTAGCGCGGCTTTAAAGTCTTAAGAAGTAGTAAATCTTTGAGGGGAACAATGAAATTCAAGGTCGTGACGCGACTACTGATGAACTCAGTGAGGGCCCCGTCCGTGAGACAAAATTCTGTTGGTAACCGAACAGAGCGCGGTGCGACTTCGACAGCGAACTTCACAAACGCACGGTTAGACATGAGCGTATCCCAGTTGGACGTGCGATGACACCTTGCTGGTTTGTGCAACCAGACACAAAATTACCCGTCTTTGGCTACACGAATGAATACAACTTCCCACCTTCATCTGTTGAGAGCACTTGGACACTATTTTGACATCGGCTGTGTTACAGACAGATTTTGTGACGCTCAAATAGCTTTAAAGATCTAGTTAGTAAATTCCAGAGCTTGTGAAATGAAAAGTAAAAAGGAAATAGCAAAGTCATAACTGAAGCCGAAAATTATTTTTTTCAACGTGGGTAAGAAGCCAGGAATCGTTGGTGTGGGGTACAGTGGACAGAAGTACATAACAGGGATCAAATACAATGCAGAGCTTTGCCAAGGACAGATTTTCAATGAGTGGTAGGCAGCTGTTTATTGCAAAGGCGACGGTGTTCCAAATCTCGCCATTGCACCATTCAAATTTATCTCCTTTGACCATTCTCTCTCAGGGTGTAAAAATACGTACGGCTTGTGGAAATTCCGTTCGAATGGAAGGAGTTTAGTTCGTGCGATAGGAAGGAGGACCCTCTCCTCTGTCTGAGATGATCAATAGATCAGTGAGACATTTTATCACTGTAGCAGAATTCAGATCGGGCAAGGCAAAGGAAACGAGAGTACTCATCGAAGTACTTTGGGACTGTAACGATTACGAAAGTTGTACGAAATATAATGTTTGAAGGCACCTCAGCGGAAACGGGACAATCTGACTTCTTCCAGGATAGGGCAGGTTTATGGTAAGCAGCCAGTGATACATTCTGCTAACCCCTGGGTGGCAAATTGGTTCGTGGAGGTGGTATAACTTGAACTGGTTTTTCCACATGATCGAGATTACATGTTTTTTTAACATCCTCGGATCCTGAATGGTAAAGATTTCAAAATCGCAAGGAGATAACGCCAGTCCCAACAATTAGTTTTATAATTGTTTATCTTAATGGGTTACTTGTTGCTGAAAATGAATGAGAATGCCTGTTGATCTGTAACGAGCTTGGATGGGTTTCCTAACAGAATCACTTTCCAATCACGGCAGCAACCTCTTTCTCCATAGCGGAGTGAATCCTTTCACTTTCGAACGTGTACGAGAAAAGCTACAGGCTGGGTATCCTGGCTGAGTGTGGCGGTTAAGGCGAAATCTGAGACATCCGTTTCAATAACGAGCGTTGGCTATGTCTTGTTTTATCGTTTTAAATCTTGGAAAACAACAAGAGGCAACGGATAAGTATTGAAGGAGGCGAGACTGTTAGCTACCTTGAACGAAGAAACAATCCACTTAGAGTAGTGGGCAAAACATCCAAGAACGAGTTTGATTGAGGCTCGGTCTTTGGAAGCATGGGTTCCTCTCTGGCTCAGGTTTGATAGTTCTGTAGCTCATATGTTGTCCGAGAGTACACACAGTTTCTTTGGTAAATACAGACTTTAATTCACTTTTTGGGTGCATTCCATAATTTTTAAAATGTCCGGAGTGGGATTCTCCACAGACTGTAATGTCGTCTAGATAAGCAAAAATCCTCTGGAGGCGCTCTTCATAGATAATAAGAGTCTATAAAGCGTCAAAACACTGGTGAACTCAGAGTTTTTCATATGCTTCAAAAGTTGAGAACGTCCTCTCCTTCAAAGAAATAGGGATCTGGTGGTAAGGTGCTTGTAAGTCAATAGTTAATAGAATTTGAAATTTTATTGAATAGGACTTACGTTTTTGGTAGAGGATAGGCGTCTAATATGGTGAATTTACTCATTGTTTGGGAATAGTCGCAAACTATATGTTTCTTTTGATTTCACACTTGTGCAAGCCATGGAAAGTTACTTCCTACAATTACTCCTTCGGATATTACTTTAGAAATTTCAGAATTCACGTACTTGAAAACGGTTTGTGAGATAGGTCTTAATCGAGATGCATCAGGTTTGCAATATGGCATAAACTTAGAAAACAACTTAGGTGGTGTGATTGAAGCTGGTATGTAATTTGGATTTCTAAGAGAGTTGAGTTTCCACGAAAAGTGATTTCGATATTCTAACGCTCTTTCAGAAGATCGTGGCCAATCAGCGCGTCTCCGCATAATTCTTTTAAGACGGACAACTTAATTTGGAAGTTCATCCAGTAGTGACCACCGAGACATGTCCGACTTCAGGATGGATTTTTAAATTGCGTTGTTATGCAAATTGCAATTTAACGTAAAAGTGGGAACTGTCTGTGTCAATGACACTGGTAGCTCGGGTGTTATTTAGGTATACTACAACAAGGGCTTTGCACGTGGAAACAGGAGGTCTTGACCTCACAACGGTTCTTACTATCGAGGAAGCAACAGAGATTTTATAATTAGGTTTAGATTTACAGAATGTAGAATAATGCAACATTTCTCCACACCGGTTACAAGAGGCGTTTCTTGCAGGACATCTAGTCCTAGGGTGAAGTTTGTATCAACAATAATAAACATTTCAAGTCAGAAGAGGATGGGTGAGTTTTTGGGCGAAAAGCTGCCGATACATTTTGATATTCAGAGAGATAGTGCTGATCTTGGATTATATGAAGGAGTTGGTGGCTACGGCTAAAGTAGCAGAGGGCGGGAATTCGATACTTGCCGTGATAGTAGTGTACCCAGACTGAACAATGACCCCCCGCTTTTGAGCAAATTTCCCGGGGCTGGACAAATTTCATTTCTGTCCAGACAACACTGACAAGAAACGCCAATTTAATGAACAGTAATGTGAATGCATCATGTGGCAAGATACTCCAAGTAAGATTTCATATGTAATTTTGCATGAAACTTCATTTCTACATAGAGAAAAATTATTTCTATGATGACGCATGTTCAATGTGGGAATTTGGCCGAGCGTCGTTGAAGCCTAATCATTCAGTAGACATTTCACTTCTGTTTGCCGGCGAATGCACAAATGTCCTTGCTATGCAGGGTATTCAGTAAAAGTGTTCCCATACTTTCGGATTTTGTTCTACACATACAAATTAGCAAAAAGTTCATATTAAGGTATGTCCTAAAACCTTTATTTTCCCGCATATCTGTCTGTATGTGTTTTTCATAAAAGATTATATATTTGGAACCAGTTAAGATAAAGTTATGAAACTTGAGAATTGTATTAACCTTCGGTAGACCTTTTTTAATATAAAATGTTAACAAAATCCTTCCACCTGTTTCAAAATGGCGGACGTTTAAATTAGTCCATCAAAATAACTCAAAACCGACTAACGTCCACCATTTTGAAAAGGGTAAAAGGATTTTGTTAATATTTTATCTTTATAAAGCTCTACCAAAGGTTCAAACAATTCTTACGTGTCATAACTTTATCTTAACTGATTCAAAAGATATATATATATATATATATATATATATATATATATATATATATATATATATATATATATATATATAACACATACAGACAGATAGACGGAAAACTATTGGTTTTAGGATATAACTTTATATGAACTCCTTTGCTGATGTTTGCGTCTGGAACAAAATCTCGAAGTATTGGACCACTTTTACCGAACACTATGTATGATGTACGTCGTTTTATTGGTTAATAATGAAATTAACTATGGATTTGAAATTTTGCATTGAACCTCAGCGACACGTGGTGTGGCGTTCTTTGACTTTGTTTTAAATATTCAAGCAGGGCCGTACTCACCTTGGGCGGGCTCAGGAAAATATATTTGGCCGGACCCCACACCATGTTCCGCCACCGGGCCCGAAAATGTCCTAAAAACCCGCACAAAGTACGGGCCTGGAAAAGATTAGATTAGAATTTGGGATTCATTCTATCTATAAATAATTTAATCCTTTTTCCATGCAGACAGAACGCTCTCGACACTACGTAAGTGCGGTGAACCCTACTTCCGTCATGTTTATGGTTTCATATGTCACACAGCACCGCATGCTTCCTTCCTGAACCTACGTACACGTCACTTGCGCATGCGCGGTATTAAAACTTGTACAGCATCTCTTAAATAACCGTTAGGTATAGAGATGGAAAATACTGCTATTTGTGAATACCCTATTACCAAAATAACGTGGTTACTTGGTATTACGTTCCAGTAGTAAAACTATTACTGTGGTAACATGCTACCAGCTGACCCACGCTCAGTATTAGCATCTTGCTATTACTGAACTGACGTTATTGAGTTGCAAGTAAACTGAGTCAGACTAATTCTACATGTGTGGAGCTATTTAGATATATAGGTCTAGTATACGAAAATGTAACCGTCAGTAGCAATGTAATTTTAGATTGATATACTACTGTGAAATATACTAATTATAAACTGGTATTTAACAATTTCACTACACAATTCAGTTCAGTTTTTTGTATAATAGTTTAGATACAAACACTTAACTAACACACCACAATGTAATATTTAGATTAGTAGGCTACTTTTAAATAGACATCGGGTTTGTTTTAATTTTTCCAGAAACAAGTCTACGTTTCTATTTTGATAAATATGTTTTGTGTATTTATTGTTATTTATTTCAGTCTGATATTTTATTCCCTATCCCTCCCGCACCATCCAGCTCACTCCACTACGTTATTGGTTTCTCAGTAACGTAATACCAGAAAAGCGTTATCAGAACTGGTCCGTTCCTAGCCTCATTGCTTGCACGGTAATAGCCTCGGCTGTTAGTCAGTGACCAGGTTACTGAGTAACCTAATATCAGAGAGGCGTCATGAGAACGCCAAATCATTCCGCCCAAATGTTACTGAAATAACAGGGTGTTACTTGGTAATACGTTATCCTGGTAATAGGTACCACTGAATAACGACGTTACCGCCACTAATACGTTACATACCGCCCATATCTAGTTAGTAGAAACCTACATCTCAATACAAGAATGAACGAAGGTCGCAACATGTAAACGGACTTTAATTGAACTCGGGTTCTGGTACAATCCTTTCCCTAGCAGTAATATTACGCAGTATCAGAATAGCGAAGAAAGTGGCTTGAGGGTTAAGAGTAAAAGTGGTTTGTCGCGTGAAAGCCGTTTTGATCGGCCAACGGTATTTTTTAACGCGAGACAAACTGTCTAGGCCGATTGGTTTTACACAGCCTCCACTCTTCTTCTTTTTACCTTAACACGTTCACGACGTTAGCGGTTTTCCGGACTTTTTTATTTGTCGTCGAATTTTTCACTGTTAGTGGTAACAAACCGTAATCGGTTTTTACGCCAAACGTCTAAGTATAGCGAGAAGGTTTGTAAGTTTCGCTATACTTACTTACTTATAGCGTGTGAGTTTCGTAATTTTGCCAAAACAATTATTTCATTGTTTTTTTTACCATGTACTCCAAGGGGTACCAAAAAAAATAATTTATCTTTAAAATCAAACAATCGTGCGCCCGATGGGATAGTCTGAAGCGCAGGGTAAAATTTAACAAACCACCAAGACAAGCAAACAATAAAAACGCAATAATGAAATTTATAGTAACGTGATCCTTACAAAGGCCCGGTGTGTACCTGGTCGGGTACACGACAGCAGTTGTGAAAGTTTGCGTGTACCCGTTAGGGTACACATAGTCGTGAACGTGTTAACTAACTGCTGCCAATAGCTTGAGAGGGTAGAGCCAATGTTTGTTTTATAAGAATACTAGCAGTTACCCGCTTCTTCGCACGCTATTTTACACCTGTATGAGCACTTCTGGTACGAGTTAATTATATTTCCGACGCCAATGTTGAGTTTGCCTTCTTCCCGCGACCAAGAAAATATGTTAAAAAGTATATTTATTGTCATTTTAATTTACTCCGGTCATAGTAATTTTGTTCCAAAGCTGATTTCACCTCTCTCCTGATATGGAAATTATATATTATACATGCACAGCTCTAAGAAGTCTATTTTTGTCATGTGAACTGCTGTTATATTCAGTTGTATGTTGAGTGTTGTCTATAGTGTCACTGACTCACTGTTGTTTCTATCCGCTACTACCCCTGGATTTCCTATTTCTGTATTAAGAATGATAAATAAATTTTGTTATAATATGCTATATATTTTTCTGCTATAGTGATAATATCTAATATATGTCTGTTAGAATAGCTCATAATAACGTAATGAATCAATGCAATTAATTAATTCCAATTATTTCAAAAAAAATATTTTTATTGTCATTCTAATAATTTAAGTTCAAATCAGTTCTAATTTCTAAAAAGAGAAAAATTCTAACAATAGTTAATTTAATATTATGCCACATGCAACATAATAGGCCCAAATAATACTTTCATCCATAAATATTATATTCTTTCATAATACTTCATTTTTATATTCATGCTCAAATAGAGTACTACTTTATAACGTGCGTTTTTTAATAACATATAAACACATTTTTCCGCAAAGTTTGTAAGAATATTTAATACTGTTCTCCATTTTGCTTTAACGTCCTCCTTTCTTACCCCCAAAGTCCTCCTTTTAGGAATTTGCCCCCTGTTTCTAACACATCGAATTCGCAAACTGCTGTCACTGTAGAACGTGTCGCTTAGGAACCTGTATGCAGCTATCCGATCACGTGTTTACAGATTGAGTGTGGTTGACAGTTCATCAATGTTGACTGCTCAGTCCAGCAATCGTATCACGTCGCCACACACAGACACAGACATGCACGTCCAGTCACGCACAGATGACGTCTGCAGGTTATAAATAGCTCGGGCGATCGTGGAGCTGAATCGTATTGTAGAACTATAGGGTCTACTTGTTGATTTCGCGAATCACGTGACTATTCATATGGAACTCTAAAAGTTCCCTCGTATTCCTCAAGCGTTTTTGAGGTTGACTGTCATTTTGAGGACAGTCCGGACGGTAATGACCGCTCAAGGTTGTGGGAACTTTGAGGGCTGATGGGCAACTCTGTTGTTCCAGAGGCATTCCAGCATGTCCGGGACAACATGGAGGAACTGAACGGCAGTGCTGGAGCCAAGGAGACGGACCTTCTGTTCCTGCGAACCTTGCTGGACAGTCCTGTGGTGAAGAGCCTGGTCCAGGTAAGCTCTGAGTTAAGGTACAGGGACTTACAGGTACAGACAGTCGCTACTGGTAATTGACTACCAAATATAGACTATAATGATAGAGTGTGTTAGGTTAAGCCAAGGTCAGACTATGATATCTATATAATATCTGATTAATAGTTGATATCTAATATTTAGATAGTTTTGAGTTGAGTTCTAACTTTGTTCTTATTAGCCTACCTTTCAATTACTAGATAGTTTTAAAACTATAAATCTATCTAGTAATTAAAAAGTAGGCCCTAGTATTTATTGGGCTACTGCTGTGAAAAATAGCCATCAATACAACTTGATATTATGCCATTAAAATTGAAACTTATTATATCTGCCCTAGGAATTTATTATGTTGATTTCAAACACCAGACTCTTGTATACAGACCCATGTGGAACTTATGACAATACTGAGATGTTTGCTAAAAATGGGTAAATTTTCGTTATACCTAATTGGAAGATAATGTACTAATAATCGCTTAGTATATTATCTAAGTGAATAGGCTTAACAGCCTATTGTTATTGTAAATAAAGCTTGTGGCGTTTTAATAGATTTGCACAGGCATAAGCAGGGTGGGTTTAGGGTTTATTGACCCTCGCCTCCCCATTTCCTCTCGCAATGAAATATAAATGAAATGTACGGTCATTACCAAGCATTCAGTTAATTAATGATAAGGAAACATTCAGTTTTCACAGCCTGCGTATCTTCTACATTCAAACTATTACATTCCATTTGATCTTTGTATGTTCAAAAAAATTAAACCACGGAATAAACTCAATAAATTCAAATCGTGGAATAAACCACGAAGCGTGTACCTACGAGGGTCTACTCTGCAAGAGATCAGAAGTGTCAATACAAATTTGTTTAAACTTCACTTGTGTTTAATCCTCCGGACAGCTGCCTCGCCCGTCATACAGTATCAGACTCAAGGTGCAGCTTCAGCCGAAGCCGTGGTCTGTTTTGATCCTTGGTGCATTTGATATGGCTAACTCAAATTTCCAAGATCTCTTGCAGTACATTAAAGAATTAAAATGGAATATATAAAAGAACATTGTGATTTTAATCAATAACGTGTATTATTTCCTAGCGAAGAATAGTTTAAAATGGTTCCAAATAGCGTTTAACGGCTCTAAATGAGTCAAAAGCTAAATTGGCGGTTTAAGACCCAAATATTCTGAAAACACTTTCGCGCAAACGGGCAGACGGTTTGACTGACAATCACGCAGATTGTCCTTTGGCTTTTGTCCACAAAATCAATAGGGCTTTTCCTTGTACCGAAAGGAACCTTACAAGTTTCAAGTATCTGCAACCTATCTATCAAACGTTACCGCACAGACGGACTACGACACGATATCAAGAAGGACCATCGGGCCCTTAATAAGGGCTAAACTCTCCCTTAGACCCAAACACATAGCAGTTAATTTGAAAAATGACGACATAAGAAAAAAATAGTAAGAGCCCCATAATCATACTGATACTCATGAAAGATTGGTCCATTAACTTGTTCCCTGGCGTGGATTCAATTGTATTTGGTTCGAAAATAGAATATTATGACTTGAACAACGGTTTGCATTTGTGCATTGTACGCTTAGACCTTCTTGTTTTTCCAATGACTGTACTTATGTATTATTACAATCTTTAACACACCTTACATTTTATACAATTTATTTTGCATAGGCCAATTGAAGTTACAGTGTATATAGAGTATTTTAAGCATATCTTGCGTGTCCGTCCATTGCTGTTATTAACAAACAGCTGGTATTTAAAATAATGTATGATTCAAATACTGAAATAGGCTTGATTCATTATTCTGAGAGTTATTTTATTGTATTGTATTTTATTTGTAAAGTTAATTCTATATGTGTACTGAAGATTCATGGAGCATTGGAAATATTTTCATTTAATACCACTAATGAACTACAACACATTTTCCAATATTAATTTAATTTTGCGAGGCCTGACAGAATCGAGGATTCCATCGTCAGGCAACTTCACCTGCCGATGGAAGGCCTCGTAAAATGAAATTAATATTGGAAAATGTGTTGTAATAACATGTGTATTGATAAAAGTCATATATAGTATTGCTCCTGGATTTTGCAAGCCTACCTTTGAAGTGGCCGTGCTCGCTTATGCGTTGACGGATTTCATTGGAAAAAGTACCTTTGGAATTGCTATAAAATTTCGAAATAGTATCTTGTAAATTTTTTAAACTGATGTAATACAGCTGTAGCTAACGACTGTCAAAAAAACGTTTGCTGCTTCCGGCTGGTGAAAGCCTACCTTTAAAGTAGTCGTGCTCAATTATGCACTGACGGATTTCTTTGAAACAGGTACCGATGTAATTGTAATGAAAATGTTCAAATATTTGGTAGGCTACATACTAAATTTTTAATAACTATACTGAGTTTTTGTTATTTGATTTTTAAAGTTTTTTAACACACGCCATTTTGTTAGTATTTAAGGAAAATAACACAATTTTTTATACTTTTCTGTTATTCATTCAAACCTATGTACCAAATTTGGTTTACCTAGCTTAACTAGTTTAATACATAATAGTTTTTTAATAAAAAAAGTGCAAAATGGTGGCTAGTGGCTAAATAAGACATTTCTCGACCTATGTTTATATGCCATTTTTTGTTTGAAATGATAAATACAGTTACCCACATAAATTTATTACTATATGAATATATATATATATATATATATATATATATATATATATATATGATTTAAGTATTATATTTCTTGGATATTAATTTTTACGTACTTGTAAGTGTGTATATTGAAATAAAATACTCCACTGAGAGCCCAAACCCGGATCTCCCATATGTCGGGGTAATTTATGTACACAAAATAAACTGTAAAGTTTGAAAATCATACAATAATTACCGAAAGAAGATGTCTTCCCCTATGCCTATACGTATTTAAATTAATTTGAGGAGCAGTTTTGTATTAATTGCTCTAATGTATACATTATCATGAGTCAAGCATGTGTCGCACATATATTTATTTACATGCTCTGTTACAGGGAAAGAAAACCTAATTACAACATAGCAGTACTAAAAACTAAATAAAAAAATACCACTTGGAAGCAACTAAAAAGTATTCATAACTAAAACTATTAAACTCAAAACAACATATACAAATAGTATAAATAAAAATTAATAAAAAATCAACTAGCAATAAACAAGGATACAATCAATTATTAAATAGAATGTAAAACTATGGTATATAAGTTATGTCAAACTATGGTTTATATAATTATGCGTATAAATATTTATATGTCAAGCACAGTTAAACTTACCCTTCTAAACTCACTTAAACTATTGTTAAAAGTATTTAAATGTTGAGCCATTGAATTGTAAAGCCGCATCATTGAGACAATAGGAGAGTTGGCTAATATATTAGTTCTAGAAAAAGGTATAACAAACAGATGGTGGATTCTAGTTTTAATTCCTGGAACATGAAAATGAATTTGCTGTAGAGAAGACGGATCCTTAACTTCGTTTCTAACAAGTTTAAACTCATGAGTTAGCAATAACAAATTACGTCTGGACTGAAGACTACAAAAAGTGAACATGCTGAGTAATTTCTTATAAGAGATAAGATCTGAGTAAACCCAATCTGTAAAAAATAAATGACGTAAAAATCTTTTTTGAATTTTTTCCATGTTGGATATATGGATATTATAGTGTGGAGACGAAACTAGTGCAGCATAATCTAACTGAGATTGTACCAAAGTAAATTTAGCGCTTTTAACGTGCAAACTGAGGCAAACTAATGACCTTCCCTTAGTATTAAACCTAAACTACGTATAGGTTTAGTACTATAATATTACTATAATATTATACAAGACACCATTTATTCTCATTATTGACTGATGAGACTATATTTATAAGGAAGAAGGAACCTGTGTGGGAGAACACACCGTCGAGTTGAGGTACAAAACTACCAAGCACTCTAATAATTGGGGTTGCCGGTCCACCGCATGGCTTCCTGCGGCAGTAGGGTTTCAGGCAAAAAGATAATATAATCCCACGCTAAATAGGAACGGGATTCAAAATTTGCGTCTCTTTGAAGCAAGTATTTCGCGACCTAAACGGTCAAAAGAAACCACTTCCGGCACATTCGGCAGAAGGTAGATTTCACGTACGTCTGTTGAGATAGAGATATTATTTGAAGCTACTTTATTGTTTTTATTATTTTCAAAGAAAGCTGTTACTATGATCACTCTTTATTCGCTGTACAAGGTCAGCGTTACTTAGGAATTCTGATGACAAAAAGCTCAAAACCATTTATATGGGGGGGGGGGGGGGCACCTGTATATAAACACGCACCCACACACGGAAAGACCTCGGATTTTAGATATAGGCTAATATAATTGGTCAAGACCAGATTGTAATGTGGCCTTGGCTGGGTTCTTAAAATATTCTGCCTGAAAAAGAGAAAAAAACTAAATATTTTTGTGTACGTTAAGAATAAATAATTAGGAATACAGTAGTATGTTTTTTTTCAGATTCTGCATTATATGTGTATTAGACCACACACCAATGTAGAACGTTCGACCATATTCGACAACTTTAATTTGTAATTAATTTATTAAAATTGTTTAAATGTACAAATGTATGAGAGCAGTACATTGAATTACATTGTTTGATTTAAAAATTGTGTTGTAATAGAAATTAATTAATTTTCGTGACTTAATCAATTATTTATTTTTCCGATTACATTTCAAACTAAGAGTTAAAAAAAAAAAAAACTTGTAGTAATCAATTAAAACGAATGGGTCACGAATAGGCATTGACTTTGAAAGAGAATATACTTTGCAACTGGAAATACAGTTGAAAATGTTTGTTCGGCAAAGCCATCTCTGTTAAGTGACGCGTACGTAGGTAGCGCTCCCCACCGGTGTAACTATGAGTGAATGAGGGGGGCATAAGGGCACCCCAAGAGCCCTAAAATTTAAAAACAAATAGTTTGAAAACAGTCCAACTTGTTTGAAGTACAGTAGTTAAATGTTATAGTTTGAATTACGCCTTAGTATCTTGTTTTTAGATGTATAACATACCCGCAGTGTTGTTTACTCTTCAATCATATTCAGCCCCCCTCACAACCAAAACAAACCCCCTTGTTACGCTGACGCCAAGGACGTAGGCAGCGAGGGGTCCAAGAGATCCGAACACCGCCCCCAATTTTTATTTTTTTAAATTACTTTTTAGTAAACAATTATTATTTAAATAATTCAGTACTGCTGACATGTACTTCTGAAAGATCGTTCTCAACAAAGAATAGGGTCAAGAACTTTTTAAGGAACAGAATTGGGCCTTACTCTCTGTCCACTACAGGAAAATATCCGTCGTTTTCGCCCCCTCTCCAATTTTTACCCAGGCTACGTTCTTGTTTACACGCAAATTTTATTGTTTCACCTGATGTGTTAACTGACCTGTTCTGGCTTCCTCATCGCACTTCAGAGTTACTAGCCTGATAATATCTCGGTCGACACTACGGATAGTCTTATTAGTGCTTCTTCTCACTGCCATTACAACTATTCCACAAAAACTGCACAACTGTTTCCTAAGCCACGAGTACTGATTAAATATTGCACTAAGGTAACTACAGAGATAACAACTACTAGGATAGAACTCGTAAGTGGGATAAACACATGAATATCAGTTGGGAAAATATCAGTTGTCTGGACCCCCAACATATTTTCTTGGCTACGTTCTTGACTGACACTGCGATATAAAATATTTTGTCCAGAACTTTAATCCATTTTAATGTTATTGTAATAACCTTTTTTTTAATTAAACGTAAACATATGTCAGAATTTACTCAATATAAATAACATGCTTAACAAATTTTATATAAGTTTAGATTTATTTAACAGAATAATTTAAATTCATGGTATGATTATTATTGTAATATTATGAATTTAAAAGTTTTTGGAAATTATGGCTTTTGCCGAAAAGTTCACTGGACGTGGGAGACCCTAAATTGTAAAGAAACGTTGTAATTGAATAAATAAATAAATAATTCTCCGCAAGATAGCGCAATAGGTACAACACTTCTCTTAGAGAAGTGTGTATTTATGTATGATACCGCTTAACTAGTGTACTACATTGTTTCAATCGGCAACTGATTTTAGAATTGGATGATATATCTTTATAGACTGTAATCACACCCAGCACAACAATTATTAATGATCTGTGGTAAATTAAGTGATTACGAGTATAACGGATCACGTTGTCACTTGTCAGTTTCCACTATTCACAATGACGCCTTCATACCACACGCTTCGAAAGTTTAACTACCGTTGTGTATTGCGTGCTGCGTTTACTTTCTGCAGGTGTACATACTTATATAGCGTAGATAGGACGTAGCTAGCGAGAGGGTCCAAGGGATCCGGATACCCCCAAATTTTCAATTATTTTCAAATAACTTTTTAGCAAACAATTATTATTATTTAAATAATTCAAGATCGTTGTCAACATTGTAAAGGGTCAAGAACATTCGTTTTTAAATCCACCTCCCCCCCATTTTTCCTGGAACGTTCTTGCTGAAGGTAAAGTAAATTTCTAGAAATAATGAAAGTGTTCTTTTATTTTAGTGTTATTAATTGTATTTAAAGTGTTTTGTGTACGATTGATACACCATATGTCAACAATATCTACAAGATGTCCATTCCTAAATTTTCAGTGACATTTAGCAGTAATTTGGAGTTACGATTTATTGTGGTAAACCATTTTTATTTTTCGTGCGTTAAGATACGAACAATTAATTAATCAATTATAAACCAACATATTATTAATCAACTGTGCAATCTCAGCAAATAATGTTACGTCAATTCCATTATTGATTTGTACCTAGCCCTAAATGTTCAATATAAGCTTTGATTATACTAATTTACAAGATGTGTACGATCAAAGTTACAAAACATTGGGATTGGTTTCAAATTCCGGGGAGCCCCTAGGTAATTCTGCAGTTTCTTGCGGTAAAATGCGTTAGGGGTAAATAAAAAAATGTTATAATTGTCTAAACTTTAGGAAGCGGATGCTCAAAACAAACCAACATTACTTTAATTACTACTTCCTAACTCGTTTCGAAAATCGCTTGCCTTTAATTTTGTTTTATTTTACTAATACAATGTTTAAGTTTACAGAATTTGGATTGTAATATGACAAATATTCATACGTATTTACTCAATCGTACAATCATTAGTCCATATTATACAACGAGTTATGTTTATAGTTAATAGATATTAGGTATTTAGTTTATGTCTGTGTACTGTATTCAGTGTGAAATTTAAGTCTCGAATGATACACCACTTAACGCATTAATAAAAGATTGTTTAATATGGCATTTCTTTTTGTATAATCACGTTACCAGAGGCTGTTACAACCTACGACATAAACTGTTTTCCATTGTTGAATTACGATACATTCCTTATCAACATGACAACAAATGCAGTACAGTGTATTTTAAATTCAGGCGCGGTGGCAGAATATAAACAACAGCTTTAAGTAACTCTATATATATAGCTAGTATATTTACCTATAGTAGTTTTATGTTCCCAAGTAAGTTCAATCAATCAACTATTTTTCATTCTATGCCTTGGTTCAGAAATCTTTCCTAAAACAACAAAAACATAATAATTACATTAACAAAAATCACAGTTCGCCTAGTAATATAGAAATTATATTACTAGGCCTTATGCAGCTTGCCTGGTAGATAATCCGTACTATCCAGATGATGACCACAAACCATCTCTCGTTCGCGTAACTAAGGTGATGAATCACGCCAGTGGATTGCTGGTGTGTTATTGGACGAATGTACACAGGCTCTGTACTCTGTACCTTAGGACTGAAGTGAAAATGATAATGTACTCAGGTGAAGTTCCAGAATTATCATTATCATAATTGGAAAGTAGCGTTGGAAACCAAATAATTAAACAATAAACTGAAATAAGTTATTTAGTAAAAGGCTGCAAAAGCTATTGACAAAGATCCCATCTCGCCGCTTGGTAGTCTCAAGGACGATCAAAGGTGTTTACATTACTGACCCGGAAGGAGTTCTGAAAGTCATGATGGGAACACACTTCCCGGACTGTATTGTTCACGAGGGTGAAAAACCACCCGAAAGTGAGGGGAGACACGCGGGTCGCGCCACTCATTCGCAGTGGAGTCTGGCGCCACCGTATTGTTACCTTCAGTAGGATTGAGTGGGCTATTAACTCATTCAGTCCTTACAATGCTCCTGGGGGCGACGGGGTGAGACCGGTTTTTGCTTGCAGCGGGGATTGGACATTCTCCTTCCACAGCTGTGCAGACTGTTCACTGTTCAGAGCCTCCGTGGCTCTCAGGTACATCCCACTACCCTGGAGAGTGTCCAGAGTGGTGTTCATACCGAAGCAGGGGAGGGCGGGCATGGATCGGCCGAAGTCTTTCAGGCCAATATGCCTGTCCTCCTTCCTTCTCAAAACCATGGAGAAAATGGTTGCCAGGTTTGTTTGGGAGGGAGCTCTTCTGGAGCGACCTTTGCATCCTAACCAGCATGCCTACACTCCAGGAAAGTCATTGCGACTCGGCCCTGCATCAATTGGTATGCAGGATTGAGAAGACGCTGGCGGCAAAAGAGGTAGCTATAGGAGTCTTTTTAGACATTGAAGGTGCCTTTGATAATACAGCCACTCAGGCGATTATCAATGCGGTCTCGGGACGTGGCGTTGATGGTCCAGGTGTGTGACTGGATAGGGGCCTTGCTCACGGACAGGGTTGTTGTTTCAACCCTCATGGGAGCAAGTGTTAGTGCGAAGGCTACGAGGGGCTGTCCGCAGGGCGGCGTCCTCTCTCCTCTTCTGTGGAACCTGGTTGTGGATGACCTGCTAAATTCTTTGAATAGCAGCGGTGTCTTTGCACAAGGGTACGCAGATGATATTGTGATTCTTGTGAGTGGCAAGTTCCAACACAACAATCACGGAAAACTGACCAATGCTGCTCTGAACATGGTGGGAAACTGGTGTGATAAGGTTGGCCTCACCGTCAACCCCACCAAGGCTGCCGTGGTTGCCTTTACCAGGAGGCGACATATGGAGGGCATTGGTCCCTTTCTATTTAAAGGCTCACCCGTTGAGCTGAAGCCTGAGGTCAAGTACCTAGATAGGGTTCTAAACTGGGGACCTCATCTAGAAAGGGTCATTGCCAGGGGTAAGTGGTCTCTAATGCAATGCAGACGTGTGATAGGTGGGCCCTGGGGACGAAGCCGAGGCTCTTGTACTGGCTTTATGTTTTCCGTGGTCAGACCTGCACTAATGTACGGAGCTGTTCGTATGGTGGCCAAAAACGGAAGCCAAGACGGGTGGTAGCAACGTCTGGCAGGTATCCAAAGGATGGCCTGCCTCGCTATCACAGGGGCCTTTCCTAGTGCGCCAGGCGCGGCTCTGGACTGTTGTCTTAATCTCGCCCCCCTGGACATTGTCATTCGAGCTATGGCCAGGAAGAGTGCCTACTGTCTTCAGCAGACGGGATTCTGGTCGGGCTGCAGCGGTGGGCACTTGCAGAATTAGCACTCTGATACAGGAGGATGTTTTGCACATGATCTCTGATCAGATGCCACAAAAGTTTTCCTTTGACAAACCCTTTAGGATTATTTTGCCCTCAAGGGATGATTGGTCAGAGGGGAAGCAACCTCTTCCACCAGCGGAGCTCGAATGGTACACAGACGGCTCTAAAACAAAAAGCGGCACAGGCGCTGGAATTCTGGGAGTGAGACCATGTAGGGAGCTGGTGGTTCCTATGGGTCCGTATCCGACAGTCTTTCAAGCGGAGGTCGCAGCCATTATGGAATGTGCTCGTGAGAATCTTCGTCTGCGATATAGGGGCAAGAACGATTAACATTTTCACGGACAGTCAGGCAGCGCTGATGGCGCTGGATTCTTGTAACCGTTTGTTGGGTTCCTGGTCATGAGGGGATTCCTGGGAACGAAAGAGCTGATGCCCTGGCCAACCAGGGCTCAGCAAACAATTATGACGGGCCCTCAACCATTCTGCGGTGTTCCAAGGTGTGAATCCTCTAGGGTTGTCTCGAAATGGATTCGCGCGGAGCATGGGAGAAGGTGGAGGTTGCATCCGGGTTTGAGAGTGAGTAGAATGGTATTACAGTCACCTTCCTCCAAGGTGACCTCGGACCTTCTCTCATTAAACAGATCAATGTCTTCTAAGGTCATTGGTCTCATTACGGGGCATGGTCACCTGAAGAAGCATCTACACAGAGTTGGTATCCTTCAGGAGGATCCGCTCTGTGGAAGGTGTAATGAGCAGGAGGAGACTGCTGAGCACCTGCTCTTTGATTGCCCAGCAATAGCAAGAGAGCGGTATGCCATCTTTGGTAGCTTGAACAGGGGTGGCGAGTTTTCCCAGGAGGACTTGATAGGTTGTTTTCGGCGGTTTGTTGAACTGCTGAAGTTGTAGACTGGTAGTCCTCATGGTGTTTCCGGGGTGCGCAAAAGGTCCCTTGAGGCTTAAGTGCATGGCAGTAGGCCGCCCCAGGGGGGAAAAAAAGGTTTTTTTATTAACAAATATTTAAGGTTAACTAGGGACAAGTCAATTTCGTTTTACCTAATAGAGTGAATAAAGTTGTATTTAACCATACCCACTCGTAACTGGGTGGATGATAGATACTAATCTTTCACGTAATAACGAATTTTTGACGCCATTTTGCTTAAAGTCCTAACAATTAAACACTCTTGTATTTGTTGTATTAAGTCTTTAGTTATTAATTTTTCCTTATTGCTCTTACTATCGCAAACGTTTAAAAAAACTGCGATGATTTTTCAACGTTTCCTTGAAAGAAAGATTATTCAGTAATTTATGCTCTATGCATCGAAGAACCAGTCTTTATATGAGAAGTTCCCACCCTTGAAGCCTGCGAATATAACCAGGTTAACGCATTGTGTTACTATTGTCGGTGTCAAGTGTAGAGGTCAGAACTCCCACGCTCATCTAACTACTGGATGTCGCTAATTCGCTATACCCTTCGTATCTATCATGGCGGCCTTGGGTTAGTGTACATTGTACAAGCTACATACAGCCTGAAGAATAATCAGGATCCCATCAATCCATTACTTCCGTCTCAGTGTGACAAATACAGTCAGAAGGTCCAAACTAAGCTACGATGTAATGTAACGTGCTCGAAAAATTCCTTATTTTTAACAATTTGTGTGTGCGATTTTAATACATTAAATACAGTACTATTAGTTTTAGTATAAACTTTTCTTTTATTTGTGTATTTTTACTGGGTGTGGTTTTTGTCGAATTGAACATTCCCGAGTTCAACATCACCATTTGAATTTTGCCAATAAAAGTGTTATTGTATTTCCTAGTGATAGGTCTTCTTTATAGGTACAGCAACAGCATATATTCAAAATTTAAACTTTATAGCTCTAACGGTTATTTAGAAAAATACTATAACGTAAACTGCAACAAAATCATACAGAAAACAAACAAACTGTTTGTGTGACGATTAGATTTTACTTTATTTTCTAAATCGCTTGACCTGAGTTGTTTTGTAAAGCAGTATACTTGCTGAAAACGAAACATTATGTTTTGGATTATGGCGGTGTTGGGTTCTGCTGGATATAATGGCGAAAATGCAAAAATCTCCTATAAATTTCGTCATGATGATAATTAATTGACATTAATTCATTGCAATGGGCACATTTCAATAAAATCTATCCAACATCAGGTACACTTGAAGGCTTCTATATTCAACATGGAGTACGCTACATGGAAATTTCACTTTATTTACAATCTGCACAGGTATCACAGTGCCTGCTGGATCGAAGTCAGTCAGTCGTTTAGGTGACCAGGCGACGTCACCGCAATTTTTTTTACAAAACTAGCTACACTGCTTTCTTGAGCTTGGAATGTTCGTCTCCGTTACTCCGTTTTGTTCGATCACTTGGCTGTGCTGTACAAGTGGGCAGGGCACTTGTGTTGTTTCCTTGACGTTTGTGAATCACAAAACATTTACTAGTTTGTTTATGTGTAAACGTGGTTTAGAGTTTTCAGGTAATTTATTTTAGAATATTGTTGAATTAATTATGATTATCACCAACATTAACTAACGTGTAGTACTTCAAATTAACGTTTTAATTATTATTACAGGCTAGTTTGTAGAAAGTGACACCTTACATGATTCATCAACAACCTGTTAACCAACTAGTTGTTTCATTTGTATCTCTAACATAGGATACCTCAAAATGTCTTAAATCGTATTTTTTATGAGTGTATATCTTAATTTATTGGTAACAGACAAATGCATTCCTTATAAATAACTTCTTTTAGTATTTCTCCTATTTAAATGGACTCTTGAAATAAGGTTATAAGCCTAATAATAGATTACCATCATAGTTCTCAACTGGAATTTACTGCAAACATAATCCAACAAATATGGACAGAGAGATGAATGAAATAGGCCTAGGCTTAACTTAGTAAAGTGGTATATGAGTTTAGAACAAATTGAAATGTTGCGTGATTAAAACTCAATATTTATATGTCTATTTCTATATCAAATTAGGCCTAGATAATTTGTTAAAACAAGTATAACAACCTTTTTATCAGGATAGCCATTAAATCCATGTTAATGTGATACAAACTTATTTAAGATGATCAGGCTATTTGTAGCTTGCAAAATTAGTTGTTGATGGGCAATATTGCCAGCACTAGTCGGCTGAAAAATTCAAGCGGGCTATACATAGTCCGCTTTTTATGTTAATTTATGAGTCGATGGAACCTCATAAGATTATGATTTTCTTTGCTAAGGCCTATATCCTGAACCCATCTATAAATATTTATGTGATCATGTTGTAGTTAGGTACTTCTTTTTGTGTAATCATGCAGTACTTCTTTTTCATATTGCGTAACACCTGTCACCTCCAGTCACTCCAAACTGTGGTGTCATACAGGTGATTTTGTTATTTAGTTTTGTGTTTTTTTATCCTTATGTTCCACCCAATTTACTTTGTTCTCAGCCTATAGAAAATATAGTAATAAACTAAAAAGTATTGTATCTTAAAATCACATTATTTTTTGTTCTTATGGTAATCTAACAGTAAACAAATAAGTTAAGTAACATAGTTCAAAACAAATACAATTTTTAGAATAATTAAAATTTTAATATGGGAAGAGGGAGTTAGAAGCAGTGTTACGTACTGTAATATGTGTGTGGAGTTAAAAGTGTTATTGTTACATGTCTTATTAGGAAGATGGGAGGGGCTGAAAAGTCAGATTTTAGCGTTGTGTAATTAAGGAATGGACTCTGAGCTCTATGACCAAAATTAAAGGTGTAAAAGTGTTTTGAGGTGTAACATTGTTCTTATTGGAAACAAAGAAGTAAACCTAAAACATATTTCAAGTCAAAATAAGCGGTCAAACTAACTTATTCATAAGTAACCCCCTAACCCTTTTAGCTCCGAGCATATTGGGCAGATTGTGTCATATAATGCCAGATTTACTGGTGTAGGTTGTCCCGTCAGGCATCGCGGCATAGCCACTGGCAGTAGTTTGTCGCAGTAGTGCCAGGGCAATTTGACGAATTATGACACACATCAATATAAATTGTTCTCACTTCACTAAAATTTTAGGATAAACTAATGATTTTGACCTAATTTTTTTATTTATATTACATTAATGACCTGTAATGGATTTTATGAAATGTTGATCTTTTCCCATTTTGTGTGTGTAAATTAAGAGCTCAATAAATGCCTGAAAAAAATATTTACTCAACAAACCTTTGTATTACAGTGTGATATATTTAATTCAGAAAGACCTGTAAAAATTTGGTAAAATAATACTATCAATTTACAGATTTATATAATTATTAGTAAATAAAGTACAAAACTGACTTTTACCATAAAAACGCATGTGTCGTTAGATAAAACATCTTATAGTCGGGGCCACCAAATTAGGCAGGTGGGTGGAATTGCGCCGTTGCCAGATTGGGCAAACATCGTGAAATAGAATAATCCCTGAATTGTATCCATTTTAGAGCTTGATGTTGTTTGCTTTCTCCTGAGATTTTGGTGACATCTTACAAGTTACAAAGATGAAAATCGTATTATTGGCTTCAGGAGAGACCGCTGATGATAACAGTATATAATTTTTGTATGTAAATACAAAAATGTAATTTTGAAATACTAAATACCTACAAACCAATTTTAATTCATTAACATGGTGTATTAAACATTTCAGTAAGCGAGGAAGTTTTTTATTTTTTGGTTAGGAACATTTTTAATGTGGCAAAGTTTTAGACAAAGGTATAAACTTTATTTTTTGTTCCAAACAAATTTTTCTCAGTTTACTAACTTCGCTGGGAAATGCGTGCAAACCTAAATTATTGAAATCAAACACGCAGAGCGATGCGTGTGCCGTGCGTATACACACAGTTTCTATACAACTATTTTTTTTAATAGCAATACTTTACTTTCTATTATTTTTATCATTACTCAACTATAGTACTATGTATTGTAACCATAGCGAAAATTAAATAAATATTTTAAGTTTAATAAAATTAACCATGCTTAAAACAATCTGTTTTGCCTTCCTTAGCAAAATTATTTTAAATATAAACATTTTAAACACGTGTATTAATAGAAATAATAAAGAAACATTTTTAAGTAATTATTATTAAACAAGTGACATTGTTAGTACATACTATTACATAATCACAGTGAAACTATATGTCAGTCCGTGGTTGATTTGATCACTTGGTGGTTCCGAGTTACTTGCTTTTAATCACGGTCACTGTCGCTGTTTTCACTGTCTGATGAGTCGTCACTAAGGTTTATAATAAATGGTTCCATTATGTGTTCAATTAACTTAACAAATCATTGTTAATTGTTCCAAGAACACCAGGATCAGCTAAACCTTTCAGAAAGTTCAGTACATTAACTAGAACACATTTAGTTTGACTATTTAAATCACTTTTTTAATACCCTCTAATCGTCTCCTTTTCACAGGTGTTTTTTTTTTTTCTTTTCATTTTCACGTGAACTACCAGCTTCCTCCATTTTCACTTTTTAGTTGAAATCACTAACTAGTCAGACAGTACTGTACAATACGACTGGCACTGGCACTGGCAGGGTGGCGTGTGGAAGCTGCAGCGTCGGCGCGACGCTTGGACTAGGCAACACTGTGCACACAGCGTTGCCAAATTGTGCCTGAGAGCGACCGATTCTCGACCTTCCTCCGCTTCACCGGTCCCATACGTGGCAGCAGCGCAAATCCACCCACCCGCCTTATTTGGTGGCCGTGACTGTAGTGTGTTAATTTGTTATTATATTGTTTGTTTGAATATTATATGCATATCTATACAGTGTTACTTGATATAGTACATTTTACATAAAATGCATAAATCAGTAGTAATTTTATTGATAGTCATAAATAAATGGTTGTGTACTGCATGAAAATGTTGAGAACCTAAATAAAGGCTTTAGGCGCTTAACATCCGAACTTGTCCAAGCCTATATATAGGCTCTTGGCGTTTTATGACATCAGGTTAAGCCTATATATAGACTCTTGGTGCTAAAAGGGTTAAATACGTTACCCTGTCTAATCTTAGTGGGTGTTACACTTTTTTTAAACAACAAAATAAAGAGATATTTTATAAATCCCATCAACTCCCCAATCTTTGTGCAGATGGCTGTGTCAGTCTGACATCAACGTGTAAACAAATTCAAAATTATTTAGAACCACTACTTTACAAAAGTAGCTGAAAGAAGATTTATCAGCCCTCTTTTATGATATTCCAGGTGTTCTATTAAAGATGGCAGGCTGAATGCGCGTACAGGTGGTTAAATCCAATTAAAGCTTGTTGTGACTAGTGACAGTTTGTTCTGATGTGTCTCACTCTATCAACATCACAATGGAAGACCGAACTAGTACACATTCTGATAAAATTTCGGGGGAACTATGAATATAATCCATCATAACAAAATATCACAAGTTATCCTGCTTAGTGCGTTACATGGAAATCAAGATCAGTTATAAATACTGTTTACCAAGTATGAAGAGTTAATACAAGAACTAATACCAAACCACCCTATTACATTTGTGACAGGCGTACCTTGATAATTAATAACTAGCCAAAGGTATACATTGTGTGGGAGGAGTAAATATAGTAAAATTAATCATGATCGAAGAGGTATGGAGATAACTTTTATACTTTGATGTATAATGTATGTTGATTAATTGTACCAAAAATCACCACAGTACTTTTTGTTTTTTTTTTCTAAATAAATTTTAACCAACCCTTATGCTTATTTGAGCTTTAATTGGCATATTTTGATATTTCTAGGTCCAAGATCAACTTGAAGTGCCTCATAAGCTTGCACCGGATCCTGTGGGAAGCGGTAGTCTAAATTTAGCAAATGAATTACAGAGATCTTGCCAGATAGTACATAGTCAAGAAGCTCAGGAGCTAGATAGGATATTCCACAAACCCCACTTTAAGGTAAGTTTCAAAATTCTGAATAAATCGATAACTTATGCATTGAAAAACAACTTTTTGAACGGATTAATAAAAATAAATTCCTAATTATAAACTTTGTATGATTCCCATTGATTAAAATGTATAATATCAGCTGTATATAAGTATATTTAACTATTTAATATGTTCTGTTAAGGTAATACTGCTAAATTTTGATTTTATTGACTACACTGTAAACTGAATTTGACATTTATGCACCATGTAATTAACTTTATTACATGTTTTATATTATGTTTGATATCTAACTGTTTGTTGCCTAGATTGTATATACACCTACTAATGTATAACTCACGTGATGATTTATGATTTTAGGCTCTATTAGAAACACATGACACAATAGCTGAAAAAAGTTACAACGGGCACGAATCAAACAACAGAGTAAGAGAGAGCAGAAGCAACAGCAAACCAGAGATGAATACTCAACCTATCAGGATAGTTGGACTGCGAAAAATACCTAATGAACCTCTGGTGAGTGGATGCACTTTCGAAAATATTATAAATTGATCTTAAATTAATCAAACTTAACAACTTGTCCACTGAGGCATTCATTGGATAAGATAACAAAATCACAACCAAAGATTTCATTTTTAGGCAGAAACCTTTCTACTACTTGCTTCCATCTGTCCAACACCACTATTTGATTGTTACAGTAGAGTAATATAGTACACTTCTAAGAAAAATTTTGTTACAATAGGGTCACATAGTAAACTTCTTGGAAACAATTTGTTACAGCAGGGTCACACCATACACTTCTGAGAAACATTTTGTTTCAGAAGTGGCACATAGTACACTTATTATAGGTAAACTGCTAACAAAAAAACCTTGGTTGATTTGAGTTCACGCAGGGTGGGGTAAATACCCCTCCGCCACCCCTCCAAGTATCCCCACCACTGCTTGGCACTCACTCTATTTCATCAGCTGACTAATCTGGCTCAGTCAGTATCGTTCACTGCTGTAACCCGTTCAGTTGAACCGGTCTGTAAAGAGTTACTAAGCCTTCCCGCTAGAGCGTGTTTTACCGGTCATCATGTTGACTGAACAAAATTAACAAATGAACGACTGGATGTAATGACCGAGTGAACGTAAAGATCTGCTATAAAATAGTATTCGAATAGAGGAAGAAACAGCATATCGTTCAGTGAATGGATAGATATGTAACAATAAATGTATTATTTCAGGAATCTAGTAAATGCAAATATATCTATTAAAACTTATTTTAAAATGTAATTGTAAGTTACCAGATACATTGCTAAATATTTTAAATGTTTAATACTTATAATCAATGGACTTGGTTGATTGATATGCCTTTGATTTATCATAAGTAAGGTTATTCCCAACAAATGGGGAGCCTCCCTAGTCCTCCTGTTGAGTTATACGATTATGGTTTTATTCTTAATCGGTTAGCAGTAAACGAAAGTAACGACTGAACAATTTTGAGGACCTAGTGTAACCTAATGCATAAACTCTATAGTTTTAGTTAGTTCCATATGATGTTAAGCTATTTTTCATGGATAAGAGTTTTTAAATGAACTTAATAATAATATTATAAGTTTTAACAATCATTAAAAATAAGATGTCTGGTTTGGCAAAAGTATCAAACTTATTCAGTTGGCAGGAAAAAGTGAATAAATCGTTCTAGGTGAACGGGTCTTTTGAAACACTCTGATATGGATCACTTGTTCACTTGACTGACCCGTTCGAATTGAACGACAAATCTCTAATGGCCACTGCCACTGCACGGCTAACCTCAAAACAAAATGCAAGCTTTCTGGCTACATCTATAACTACATTAACCTGTTCAATTAATAATTTACGCTTAGACTGCGACACACGCATACACAAAAAATATATAGTTATAGAACAGGTAAAGTAGCTGCAGTGTAAACAAAACTGTGAGAGCGAGACACGATCCACACAGCTGATAAACAGATACAAGAAGGTGCTGGTCCCACTCCCCACCCCAACTCCCAGCTGGAGGGGGGCCCCTCCTGCGCGGTACTGCTCAGAAATTTGCTTCTGCGCAGGTTTCTTTAATAGCGGTTGACCTATAGTAACATTTTGAATAATCATCATCCAGAAATAACATGCAAAGTGCAGTAATATCTCATTTTGTTCCTACCAATATAATATCCAGCCCTGTTCTTTCAGAGATTTCGTTATTTTGAAATTTAAGATCTATAGATTTTATCTTTATGAAGTCAATATTGCAGTTTTTTTTTAAGAATAGAATTCAAGCCTTATATGTTAAAATACTAAAATTTGTAAATCGTACAGTTATAGGTAATAATATTCACATTCATTTTTAGAATTTTATAGTTTTGTCGAAAATGAATTTTGGACCTATAGTTTCCAATTTATTAGTAGGTTGTTTTCTTGGAAAATAATCTTAAAGATAATATAGTAAGGACTCAAATGATTAGGCTGTTACATTATGGACACACAGGAGAATCAGATGCCTACTTTTTCCAAGCGAAATGTGGAAGTGGTTTTATATACACTCATCTGATCAACTGCAATAAGCCCCCACACTATGACAATATTCTAACAGTGTTGTTTGTTTGAATGTTTTTCGTATAGGGATTCACTGTGCAAGTGGATGAAAACGGTAACCTGGTGGTAGCCAGAGTGCTGGCAGGTGGGGTC
The DNA here is from genome assembly GCF_021130785.1 of Homalodisca vitripennis. Taxonomy (NCBI): domain Eukaryota; kingdom Metazoa; phylum Arthropoda; class Insecta; order Hemiptera; family Cicadellidae; genus Homalodisca; species Homalodisca vitripennis. Next base: position 117,725,362 of record NC_060212.1, read on the forward strand.
ATAGAGCGGCAAGGACTTCTTCATCCTGGAGATGTGATACTGGAAGTCAACAGTGTAAACGTCAGCTCTCCTGATGAGCTCCAGTTCGAGGTCAACAAAGCCAAAGAGAACGTCACACTCAGGATAGCACCCAATACTGACAACTTGCCATCATTGAAAACTCACCAGGTACAGTGTGTATTCTCTACAAATTTCTAGTAGCTCGGTAATTTCTAAATGAAGATGTAATTCATGTTATATTGTTTTATGAACATTAAAATACTTGAATTAGTACTATGAAAAAATAGTTAACATGCAATTATTGATTCAAAACTTTGGACACCATAATAACAGAGCTCATTGATAGAGTGTAAGTCAAGATAATATGACCCTCAATAAAAAAGATCATTCAAAACTGCATTTTATTTTGTGATTTTTTGTTTAACCCTTCGAATGCTGGAGCATCGCTATTTGCGATCCTGCATTATATGCAAGAAATGCCAGAATCGCCATTTGCGACTTCTGAAGTAACGCTTATATTTTATATAGTATTTCTAAATAGGCTCAATGACTATACATACATACGTATTCCAAAGGCTTCAATGCAACTGTTTATGAAGGTTTTTTGCATTCTGGGTTGATTATGATTTTTTTACGGCAGTTGTAAAGAGAGCGTGTCATTCGAGTTTAGAAGCGACAGCTACACGGACGAGCCGTCACATGTTTTGTTTGCATTGGTGTTTATTTTACAAATGATTATAAATATTGAAAGTTTTTAAGTGTAAAAGGGTTTTTAGTGTTAGTATCTTCATATTATTTCGTTTGTGTATGTTGTTCTAGTCCGTGTGTAAGTAGAACAGTGACTTGACTGTTAGTTACGGTGATCGTAAGCAGCTAGTACTTTACTAATAAAAATATTTGTAACAGCATTCAAAAATAAAATAAAAATGAGATTGAGCACATTTTTTGTATTATGTTGTTATTTATAAAACAGTACAGAATTTATAAACATGTCTTGATAAACAACGGAAATACTATCCAAGTCTTGAAACACTGTCTGTAAACGAGAAACTTTCTAGTTTTGTAGCGGTTCAAATTTTCATATTTATTTTCCAAAAACTTTATTTATAATTTTAAAAAAGTGTTTATGTGTCTTAATGTAAATAATTAAATAGAGTATAAGATAGAATAACTGAAAATGAAAAAATAAAATATTTCAATAACACTACGTTGTTTCAAAATAAAAAAACAAAATGTTTTTGCTCATAAAGTTTTTGTTTATTTATTATTGGTGTAAAAACGTTAAATAACTAATGAATATATTATGTTTATAAACAAAATATATTTACCTACAAAACTAACATAAAAACCAGGACATTATACCAATAAATAATTTTTTTATGAATTTTTAACTAGACCCTTGCAAAATCAGGTATTTTGGCTCGGCATTTTATGCATAACCATATAGCAAAACGCTGTGGCATTCAAAGGGTTAAATGTCCCTTCACTCTTACTAGATTGTATTACAGAAGTTGTATACATGTTGTAAAGTATATTTGAAAATATGTATATTAGTAATGTGAATAGAATGAAAATGAGAATGATCTTTATTCATAATCTTTGAGATTACAAATGGTATCAGAGTGATAATTAAAAACTGACTTCAACATGTCATATTGATTTAAAATTATTAATTTACTTGAATTAAAGTTTTAAAGTTAGTTAAATGACAATGACTGACGTGTCTCACTGTTCCAGTGCTACATGCGAGCGTTGTTTGACTATGAACCGAAGGATGACTCATTGCTGCCTTGTCGAGAAATCGGACTGCCATTCAAGCACGGTGATATTCTACAAGTAAGTTATAATCAAATCACTCAGAACATATATTTAAAAGTGATAAGTGTGAAACAAGTATTGACACAATGATGTATTGAAGGATATGTTGAACTATCACATAAAAACAAACGTCAGTTTAGGTCTGTAAAAACATTTGCAAGTTCCACGAAATCCCTTTAAATAATTTTTTTTATTAGTTTAACAGCACTTAATTATCCAGTTTAAAAACTAACTATATATATATATATATATATATATATATATATATATATATATATATATATATATACGATGCACTGACTGACCACCTTGACATAGTGTATGTACAATCTGCAGAGGTATACACAGTACAAGCACTGCGCTCATTATGTGGAATGTTTTGTGCTGACAGTATACGATGCACTGACTGACCACCTTGACATAGTGTATGTACAATCTGCAGAGGTATACACAGTACAAGCACTGCGCTCATTATGTGGAATGTTATTGTGCTGACAGTATACGATGCACTGACTGACCACCTTGACATAGTGTATGTACAATCTGCAGAGGTATACACAGTACAAGCACTGCGCTCATTATGTGGAATGTTATTGTGCTGACAGTATACGATGCACTGACTGACCACCTTGACATAGTGTATGTACAATCTGCAGAGGTATACACAGTACAAGCACTGCGCTCATTATGTGGAATGTTATTGTGCTGACAGTATACGATGCACTGACTGACCACCTTGACATAGTGTATGTACAATCTGCAGAGGTATACACAGTACAAGCACTGCGCTCATTATGTGGAATGTTATTGTGCTGACAGTATACGATGCACTGACTGACCACCTTGACATAGTGTATGTACAATCTACAGAGGTATACACAGTACAAGCACTGCGCTCATTATGTGGAATGTTATTGTGCTGACAGTATACGATGCACTGACTGACCACCTTGACATAGTGTATGTACAATCTGCAGAGGTATACACAGTACATATATATATATATATGTATATATATATATATACTTTAAGAAAATTTTTATAAATGGCAATAGCCGAATTTAATTTTCAATAAACATTGAATCACAAAAAAGTACTTGTCCCAGTGGAGTATGTACAGGGTGACACAGAATAACGGGAATTTTTTTAAAATTTCTAAAAAATAAGAGTGATGGAAGGAAATGGTTTTCCTTGTATTAAATGAAACATCAAAACTTGCCATTTATGAAACACTGATGGAATTTATGACTTTTTTAAAACAACATCCTGTAGGTGGCGTCCTTGTCTACGAATGCATTCTTGAAATCTGCGGTGGAGATTCCTCATTGACCGCTGCAACATCTCAACTGGAATTCTTTGTTTGAAGGTTATTTTTGACGATGGAAGGATTGTGAAGGAAACAGGATTTTTCCGGACATTTGCCATCGTTTAGTGAACGATGTTTTCTTGTTTCACTGAACGATGGCAAATGTCCGGAAAAATCCTGTTTCCTTCAACTGGAATACTGTTAATTTCATCCCGAATTCTCTGTTTCAACTCATTTACAGTTCTTGGTTGAGTTGTGAACACTTTAGTTTTGAGGTAGCCCCACAAAAAGAAATCGCATACGGTCAAATCTGGCGATCGAGGGGGCCAGGAAACGTTACCGAATCTTGAGATGACACGGTTATCAAACAATACTCGCACAGCTTCCATTGACTGTCATGCAATGTGTGATGTCGCACCATCCTGTTGAAACCAGGATTTTTGAACGTCTGGAAAATTGTTCAATTCAGGTGTAACGAAACGTTGTAACATTTCCACGTAACGATTAGAATTGACAGTTACTGCAATCCCCCGTTCATCCTCAAAAAAATAAGGTCCAATGATCCCATGTAAGGAAACAGCACACCATACTGTAACCTTATTAGCGTGTAAAGAGCGCTCATGAAGTTCATTAGGATTTCCGTCTGCCCAGTATCGGTAGTTCTGCTTGTTAACATAACCTGTGAGATGAAAGTGGGCCTCATCTGACATCCACAACTTGCTTAGAAATTCATCTTCATTGTTTATGTGTGTTGGCATTTGTTGGCAGAATTGCAATCACGACTGGTAATCATTTTCCTTCAACTGTTGCACTATCTGCAGCTTGTAGGGGTGAAATTTTAATTCTAAATGAAGAATTCTGCGAACACTCTCACGGGACATTTCAACCGCAGCTGCTTGCTTACGAATCGAACGGCGTGGACTCCTCAATACAGATCAGCGTACAACATCAATGTTCTGTGCAGTACGAGCACTTCTTGGTCGTCCCGTTGGTTTGTTCTTTAAAGCTTATCCACTCTCTTCAAAATTATTAATCCAACTTCTAATGGCATGTTTTGATGGAACAGAGTCATGACGTCCTAAGTTGTAAAAACGTCGGAACTCAATCTGGGCAGCTTTCAAACTATCACCGGTTTTATAAAACATTTTTATAGCTAACGCACGCTGTTGCCCGTTCCACTGGTCCATGGCTACTGTAATGGCGGCTTGTTTACTTGGTCGCTGTCACTGTCCCGCAGTGCTGCCACCTGCTCACGGCTGCCACGACGTGATACAAAAATTCCTGTTATTCTGTGTCACCCTGTACTTTTTGTGATTCAATGTTTATTGAAAATTATATTTTAAGAAAGATAGACAAGAGAATACTTTATCAAATCGCTTCAAAAATACTTTATCAATAAACTTCAAATAAAAATCTGTATTGAATAAAGAGAGATTTGATCTAGTTATGAAAATTTAGATTTAATATCAAATTGCTTACATAACACTTGTAAGTTGTAAAAGTTTTCTCAAGAAAAGGTTTTCTTCTTTCAAATAAATTAAATTAAAGTTAACTTCTTGTTTGAAAATAAAATCTAACAAAAAAATCTAACTTTCTTATAAATTCAAATAAAATAAAGTTTCTAATTTAATTCGGAATAAATTGTACTTTTCTTTGTTATAAATGTAGCTAAATAAAACTAAAATAAAAGTCTTGCTGAAAAATTGTTTGAACCACGTGTGTCACACGTTTGATACAGACTGAAAGTTCAAACTGTAATTTAACTATGTTTTATCCAAAAATATGTATTAAAAACTTTATATCTTGATGTATAAATTATGATGTATAATTATTCTTATATTTGCATACTAAATCTATATTGCAAGTAAATTTGAGCTCCAATTAAATTGGGGACTTAACTTTAACAATACTTGCAACGACATGAATTTTTTTTAAAACTTGCATTAACCCTCCGAGTGGCAGTACATACTTTTTTCTCCAAGTGGCAGGACATTTTTACTGATTTTGTATGTTCGCAAAAGAAAATGTATATAAAATACTGTAAATTATATAAGTATGTCATATCATATATCAATTTAAACTACATAACACACAGAATAGAATGGCAATAATATGAAACACTTACCTTGGATTGTTGTAAAAAATCGATGGGTTGAATTCCAAAAATAAAGATTCAAATTTTTTCAAATTTTTTTGTTTTATGTTAGGCTGAGTAAATGTTACTAAATTTAATTTTTTAACACAAATCCAAAATAGCCATTTTGTTTAAAATTTAATTCTGAACAAAAATATGTATCGTATATATGTATTATTTCTAAAAACAACACACTAGTTGCTGATCAAAACTTTTATGTACAAGTTTTTTACTGCATTTTAATCAGTATCAGAGCCAACCTCATTCCTCCTCATTCTTCCTGGTTTGAGAGGCCTCCAGTAATGTTCCAAGTAAGGGAAACACTCCCTATGAACCCAAAAATTACAAGCTGGGCACCAGAAGTGACTTTTGCCCCCTTTTTTCGTGTGTCTACACACTGCACAAAGTCTGGTAAATGAGCAATCCGGTGAGGAAAATTTTCACTTGGTCTAGGAGGTAGTAAAGTAGCTGGATGAACTGTTTGTATGGATTCCATTAGTGCCAGCATATCTAAATACTATATCAAATTAAAGTTCGTAATCTGGTCTTTCTAACCATACCTAATATATAACGTTTAAGTTGCGGCATAACATCAGGAATACCGGAACAAAGGAGACTTGCATTAATAGACGCTAGAGCGTCTCTGCCACTTGCAAACGAGATTTAATAGACGCTGCAGCGTCTTTCACCACTCAGAGCGTTAAGTATGGAGCGAATTCCGAGTATTCTTATTTTCCCTTTGTACGAAAATAATAAAATAATCCCTGTAAAAGAAAGCTAACATTAGCTGACAACAAATTTCCCATATGAAAATCATAATTCCACTATAAAAGAGTTACTTACGCAAAATCCTGTGCAGATTTGCAGAAAAAAATTTAGGATTGTAAAACACCCAACAATTTAACTGCAAAAATAATAGTCTAAAAGACGCCAAAATACGTGTGTTGGAGGGTTTTATTCCGACTCCTTCCCCTAACCACCTAACTAAAAATGACACCTTTGATTGGCCTCCAACTATCCAATCAGAAGGCCAGAGAGATTCATTGTCAATTCAAACATACCTATCGTAATGCCATTACCAAAATCGACTACCACAAAAACCTGCTGTCTTACTGTACCAATCCTACATCCACAGACCCTTTCTTGAGAAATAACATTATTTATTTTACCTATAGTTTGATAACACCCTTTAAATTCTAAAATATTTTTGCTTTTTTCCTCCATAAATATTTAGTAAATAAATTTTAAATTGCCTATGTAGCAAATTCTACAAGATCAACTTGTGTGCCCTCTTAAGTTACTAAATTAATTCTTGTGTAGAAAATATTTTGGTTAATGTTATTGATAATGTATACTATTGCAGTACAGTTTTTACTAGGAATCAAGCAGGAGACAAATATAATTTTTATGCAAAGCTCTTACCTCATTATTGTTTGGTTATTCTTGATATTTTATTAATTTAATTTATGCAATGTCTATTTTGTGTTTGCATATGTGACCAACAAAAGATTTGACAATGATGATAGAATTTTTAAGTACAACATGATCGGTTACAGATTGTGAACCAGAAGGACCCCAACTGGTGGCAGGCGAAGCTGGTAGGACAGGATGGGCCAGCCGGGCTGATACCTTCCCAGGAGCTGGAGGAGCGGAGGAAAGCTTTTGTCAAGCCCGAAGCCGACTATGTACACAAGATCAGCATTTGTGGAACCAGGGTGAGTACTGTTTCATACGTGTTAACATCTTTACCATTAGTTTGTGTCCATCAATCACACAACATTTTTTTTTACAGATATCGAAGAAGAAACGAAAGCAGATGTACGAGTCGAAGTCCAACAGTGACTTTGACAAGGCTGAGCTGTTGTTGTACGAGGAAGTAACGAGGATGCCACCCTTCAAGAGGAGGACTCTTGCTCTAATTGGAACCCATGGAGTCGGTAGACGGACACTCAAGAATAGACTCATCAACAGTGACCCGAACAAGTTTGGGGCTGTCATTCCTAGTGAGTGGCTAATAGATGCCTTAAACTTTTATGACCAGATTAATTAAATGTTTATACTGATTTATTTAGAAACCGCTTGGTTTTTTTTTTGGAGAACCACTCAAACATATTCAGGATAGGAAAACTGCTAAAACAGAATATCAATTTTAATTTTATAACTCACATATATATCATTCCACATTTCTATCTAACTAACATCAATAATCTTCCAGAAAAAAATCGAATAAATCGAATATATAAACTAAGTGGTTTGGTAATATATTCCAAATAGTTTTTATTAAAATACAGAACAGAAAGAAGAAAGGAAGGAAAGGAAAAGAGTTCAAACATACCCAAAAGCTGCTTGGAGTCTAGTCCAGGTGTTGTCACTGCAGAGAATGCAAGTCCTGAGTAATTTCTTCTTTTTTTCTTTTCTTTTCTTCTTTCTGTTCTCTATTTTTGTATGTACTAATACTTCCCCTATCTGATGAAGAGGATAGATTCCAATCCTCGAAACATTGTGTTATACCTTTTGTAACTATAATGATGGCGAATGTCCGAAATTCTGTTATCCTGTCAGGTTCGTTCAGTCATGAATATTCACTTGCATGTAATATACTGATTATGTATAATTTGTAGTGACTTCACGGCCTCAGAGAGAGTTGGAGGACAATGGAGTCAACTACTGGTTCAGCGACAGAGAGAGCATGGAGAGTGGGATACGTGAACATCAGTTTCTGGAGTATGGAGAACACAACGGACATCTCTACGGAACAACCTTGGAATCAATTCGGGACGTGATCCATCAGGGCAAGATGTGCATTTTGGACTGTGGACCTCCGGTGAGATGGCTATTCTCTTTGCATAATTCTTGCTTTTTTAGAACTAGTGCCATATTTTTTAGGTAATGTAGATTGTTCAGTATTGGAGCAGTGGCTAACGACTTCAGATTGTTCTTAACTGTTACATTTTATGTTGGAGTTGTACAACAAAGTAACTTAACAATTTTACCCATGCGTACTTAAATCAGAAGTGACAGTGTATGATTACATTTTAATATTATTATGCAGATGTTTTTCTTTAGGTACGATTTTGTTAGAGCAATACTGAAGAAAATCAAACACTAGCTACTCTCTTGTAATTTAAAGTGAAAAACAAATTTTAGTGGTATTTGAATCTTGATTCATTGTGACATAGTCTATGAAAGTGTAAGAGTTTTAGAACACCGCCTACAGGTAGGTTAACTCTTTTTATTTTGTAAAAAGTGAATTTAATTATACTTACTATGTGTATTTTTCTTAATCACTTTTGATGATGTCATGAAGAAAGACTAACCCAACTGGAACTGGCAACCAACTTTATAATGTCGATCTGACTCGTTCATGTTTAGACAGTCCATATAGTACATAAATCAATAACACCACCACTATTTATATACCATTTCAAACAGAAATAATTGCTAGTTTCAATGGTGAAATTTGTTTTGCTGCTTTGGCAACAGTGATGTCACAAAACTTGCCAGAAAGATGGACTTGATATAGCCATTTTCAAAATTAATTATATCATGGATGTGGTTTATTATATTGGATTATATATTGTTATAGCTTTGTTTTAGGCTATATTTTGAAAATGATTGTACCCATTGTAATAAATTTAGGTACGTCCCACCACTTTTCAAAAATAAAAATAAATTAGAAATTGTTTATTAATATTTATATATTGTTTTGTAGTGCATATAATTCTCTAATTGTTGGTATATATTCTGGAAACAAGTAGTGTACAATTTTTTTTTCGATTTTTGAAAATAATTGTATTTGTTAGTTACAAATTTGTGTGTACTATTTGTGGTTTTTGCAATATATTTCTTTTTTTTAAGAGAATCCTGTATCATTATATATTTTCTGAAACTAGATAAAATGAAGATAATTTAACTATCTCAGATTCTAATATTTATTATATTATCACACTGTGCAGTCCCACCACTAAAAAAAACTGTTTTTAATGAAATAATGTTTTGTGCTTTATGCATAATGTTTTTGTACCATAATTATCTCCACATTTTCCTGAAAAAAATAATGTATTACACATATAGATTTATAGTACAAAATGTAATTAAAAACACATTTTAAGTACAGGTAAAAATACTGAAAAATGGCCTGCAACTGCCAGGGTTAAAGCATCCAGTGATGGAAACTCACTCATTACAATTGAGTTTTCTATATTTCCTTATAACTTGATCAGGCTTCCTGGTTAATTCTTTTATGTATTGCAGATAGCAAAAGTGACATGTCTTCAGCACAAGGTTGATTTATTGTAGTGGATAGTTTGTTAATTTCATATATGAAGTATCAATTAAATTTAGTTTGAAAATGTTCTCTTTAAGGAGTATTGTGTACGTTAGATGTATCCCTCTTCACGTGGTCATTTTCAAACCAGCAATGTATGCAGTTTTAGACTTGAAACAGTTTTCCTTTGTCCTTTTTTATTTTTATACATTCTAGGGCGGATTGGCTTGGCAAGCTAAACGCTCTTGAGTCTGTGATTATGAATAATAACTGTGAGATTATTTTGTTTTATCCGAGCATTGGCCTGATCAAGTTCTGAAATTAATGCTTGTAGCATAAAGCACTTTTAATTTAGTTTCAATATATCAGAAGAAAAGTTAATAATTTTGGTGGTACACTTATTTATGCTTCAATAGGCTAAAATGTTGTAATATTGATATTGTGTCTTTTTGTGTTGACAATAATTTTGAGGCATGTGCTTTATTGCTTGACGAACTCAAGATTATTGTTATAAGTTTGTTTCGTACTCCTGCAAGTGATGAGTGTTTGTTTTTGGAGAACCCTTGAAAGTCCTCTTTGGCATTTTTGACTGATAAGTGGGCTAATTATAGACTGGTGTGTGGTTTGGTGACATTAAATGCTCAGTAGTTTGATGTAACCAAAGATGTAAGGTCTGTCAAAGAATTTCTAAATCTTTTTGAGACAATTCAATATGTATATGTCAGATAACTCTGAACCTACTGTTCCTTAATGCGTGTGTTTGGATAATGTCTTTTTTCAAATATCCCACTTCAAAACTTTTTTCTTTTGTGGAACATTTCCCATATTCAGACCACAAGCGCTATGGTTCCTGGGTCTATGTCACCAGTTATTCCTCAACTGTCCACCCAGCACCTGTAAGGAGTCAACCGGTAGAAGAAGCGAGTTACGTACGGTGACCACACTCAAAACCTTTCAACTAAGGAATGGAAACTCTCAAGGATCAACTGGAATCATACATTATGTTTTAGGTGTTTTGTGTTTTCAATGATGCTGATGCCTTTTTTTAATAGGTTCTTTAGAGTATTTAAGTATATCTTTGATAATATTTTTCTTTTTCCTCTTAAGGATTTAAGTTGTATGCCCAATAATAAAACTAAAAACAGGGGTAACTGGTTTAACCCTTTGACGGCCCACGGGCCGATATACTGGCTCTCGAATTTCTTTTCCAGAAACGGCGTGAGCCAAGATATCGGCATAGGAAAAATCAGTTCGAAAACGGCACATCGCGCCGAGAAATCGGCACCCTTGTTCAATTGATTAAATTATTCCCTTACCTCTTTATTTTCGGTTTGTAATATAATATCAAACGAAACGTAAAACATATATCCTTTTCAAATTATTATAATTATTATAAAATGAATTTTACTTTTTTTTGTTCAGTAGAAAGATGCAATTCAGAAGGCAGAGATTGACGTCGTGTCAAACAAGATGCGTGCGGTCTCTTTGGTAGCAGCTGTTTGTTTCGTTGTGGCTTTGTACAACTTGGTTTTGTTCTAGACGTTGTAATGTGAGGTTATGTTACATTTGCTGTGAAGTTTAGTAATGTTTCTTTTCTGGTTTACATTTAGCAGATGAGTAACAAAAGACGTCGTGAAGCATCGCCTGTAAGTGAGGACACATTGTTATTTCCTGTCTTCAAAATGCTAATGTAAGGACTATGAGTAAATGGACACTTCAATTATGATCTCTTTTCTTCTGAAGACAGCACTAGTTGGACTTGGGACGATACGGACGATGATCCTAGCGTTCGATCTGCCAATTTAGGGCGGTCCTACATCACAAACCAGATTTGGTCTGCCCCTACAAACTAGGCTGAGATTTTTTTGATGTGAGTTCTAGTTCTGATTCTGAGCAAAATGTTAAGCTTAGGCCTAGTGTAACAAAGATTCCAAGGCTAGAGGTAGGCCTCAAGGGTCAGTACTAATGCTTACTACTATTGATAGTGACTTAGCCTATTCTCCAGAAAGAAAGAATATGGGTTATGTCAGTGAAAAATGATGATTCATCTATTAGGCTAAACATGATTTTTCATTCATGAGATTCCTGGTCCAAGACATTGCCCACCTCCAGACTCAGCTCCCATTATGTATGTGCTGTGCCTTTTTCTCACTAATAACCTTATTGAAAATTCTTGTTACCGGAGACCAACCGCTATGCTCAAGATGCCATAAATAGTAGTGGAAATGAACAGGGTATGGGAAAAAAAAAGTTTCTTTTGCGGTAAATGAAAGCTTTCATAGCAGCAAACTTATGAATATGGGACTGAATAAAAAAACTTCTATAGATATGTACTGGAGCTCTTCTTCTTCTCAAGGTTACACATGGTATTTCTCGATTGTTCAGCAGAAATAGATTTGAAGATATTTTAAAGATTTTTTCATATGGTTGACAATAAAAAATTGGCAAAACACGGTAACCCCATATTATGACCCCACAGCAAAATAAATTTCAGCCACTTGTAGACCATGCAAATAGAGTTTTTCCGTCAATTATTATATCCCTAACAGCATCTAAGCATTTGACGAGTCTCTAGTTGGAAACCAAAAAATCATACCCAACTATTGCAGTATATGCCTAACATAAAAGCACCACAAATGGGGGATCAAACTTTGGGTGCTGTGTGATTCCGTCTCAAATTATGCTTAGCATTCGTTCTCTTTGTTATAAAGGAGCTAAAAGCAATGAAGACCAGGAAAACATATGAAAAGAGAGAGGTCTTAGCTTTTACTGTAGTTACAAAATTATTGGACATGGGGAACTATCTGAACAAGGCTTATCACTTGTATACTGATATAACTTTTTCACGTCCATTTCCTCTAATTGAATATTTATATTCAAAAAATGACATTTGTAACAGGTACAATCAGGGAAAGAATAGGGAGAGGAATCCCTGATGAATTGTTAGGAAAATACAAGGTAGGGGATAAAAGATACATTGCAGGGAGAGTAAGGAAATTGTAAGGGTTTAGCTTATAGAGAGGAAGACATCTCACAAAAAAGTCAGGTGATTCTTGTGTCTTCTGATAGCAAAAGCTGCTAAGTACAAGTAAGCAAGAATAAGGGAACAAAAAGTGGTAATAAAAACAAAACCAGACATGAGCCACCAGTATAATAAATTTATGGGTGGGATCGACACCACGGACCCAGATGTTATATTCATAATCTAGACGAGAGGCGTACCGTAAAAATTATTGTTGGCGTAAGATCCACATTCAATATTTTGTCTAGAATGATTTTGAATTCTTATATTCTATACAAAAATGAACTGCAAAGACAAACCTAAGTCACGTTTGAATTTCACATAAACTGTTATTGAGACACTTGTCAAGACTGGCTAATTGCTAAGAACAATTCCAGCTAATTTAGGAGGAGGTGATGGCCAAATGCCCCTTAGTCGGTTTGGAATGGATAAGATTCCTGAAAAGAAAGAAAAAGAATTGCTGTGTCTGCAGTACAAAAAATCAAAGAAGGAGAACAAGACTGCATTGTTTAAATGTACCAAAGGAGTACATCGCCAGAGTGTTTCCATAAACACAAATGTTGCATTAAAGAAGCACAAAAAGACGTGTATTGTAAATATTGTATATAGATTTGTTAACTATAATTATTTTATTACTAACACATTTTTAAAATGGTTCATGTATTAAAGTGTTTGAAGACAATTTGTGTAAACAAGGAGAAAACTATAAGGTGACCATTCTACAGTAATTAACATGGCCTATGCGACAAACAAGAAGTTACAAGTTAAACACTTGTTATTACCAAACTTTCATGTTGATTCGCATGGTGTGCTGTCGTTGTAGTTTTCTATAAAAATATTTCTCAAAATCTTTATTTCTAGCATGATATCCTATGATTTTTTCTATACTTGTTTTGAAAATATGTATACCTTTCTTATAATAATAATGGTTTCCTTGAAATAATTTTTTTTATCCTAGTTGTCACCAATTAAACACAAAAAATAAAAAAAACATCCTAATTTTTTGAAAAAAAATAAATAAAAATAATAATAATAAAAAGTTTAATTGTTACAAAAATATATTTGATGCTTTTATATATACTACTAAATAAAACAAAACAAAACATCACTAAGTATACTACTATTTATAGATGAGTTACACCAGTGTTTGTAGGAGTGTGGTCAAAAGTGCCATTTTTGAGGTGGCTTTTTGGCAAGTAATCTGGATATAATGGCTGGGGGTGTTTATGAAGTACAAATGAATTTATGGCAGCCTTCAAAGGGTTAATGACGAATTTAAAATATCTTAGATCTTTGTTTTAATGGTTGCTTATGACAAGTACAAAGTTTTCTATGTCTATATGTGATTAAAAATTGTTATGCCAGACTTAAAACGGTCTTATCGCGCAGCCCATTGTAGATGCAAAAATAAAATTACCCATGCTACTCTTATAGAAAACTCAACAATAACAAGTGTAAAGGCAGCCTGGTCCATTGTTAATGATATTAACAATACAGTTAAAATATAAGTTGAACTGGGACTTAAACCCTGATAGTTTTACACAATATTTATTGATTCCATAACTGGAAATAAGGGTCTAATATAAAAAGCCTAGTCAGTATTGGCTACTGAAATGTGCCCAATGTTTGCAAACCCAGATAGTTTTAAGTGGAATCGCAGTGAGCCGGTGCTTAGTGTCAGTTTCTGAAATAAGGTCTGTTATAAGTCAAATGAAAAAAACAAGCATAGTAAGGATTTCCTATGGGCTAATCTAGCAATATGTGAAGGACATAGTGGATTATGTTGCAACCAGACAACCACTTACCACTTAGTATTAATTTATGCATGGAGCAGGGTGTATTTCCTGAATAGTCTGAAAAATTTCCAAAGTAATACACGGTATTTTAAAAAAGGGGCTACAACAAGTCCAGCAAGTTTCCGTCCCATTATCTCGCTTATTCCAGTCTTTGGTAAAGTAATTGAGCACCATTGTCTATAAGCAGATAAGCCTAAGTTACCATGGAATCGCATGGATATTTTTGTTGATCAAAACAGTTTAGTATTAATTTTAGGCAAGGTAGATAATCCAATATTGCCATTGATACCTGTAGTAAGGGTGAGATTCTCAATGCTTTTGAGTCGTCCAAAGAGTATAGCTCTGAGGGCACTTGTTTATTGACCTAAGCCGTTGCTTTTGACTGTGTTGATCATAGCTTTGTTGCTTTATTAGCAAGAAAAGATGGTAAAACTGTAGTATGGCATCAGTGGATCTGCAAAACAATTTTTTTGATCTTATCTGTTGCTTAGGAGGAGTCAAGCTGTTTTCTTGGATGGCCGGTGGTCAAGCGTTCAGGCTTAGGGAGCCACTAGATGTGGTGTTCCACAGGGGTCTATATTGGGCCCTCTTTTGTTCTTAATCAGCAATAAATGATTTACTATTAATATTCAAACAGTCTAAAACTTGTATGTATGCTGATGACACCAATTTTCATTTCTATTGATAAAAACTTCATTGATTTACAATTACAAGTCAATAATACCATTAGAACTAGATTCAAATTGGTTTTCAGCTAATAACTTACTTTTAAATAATGACAAAACTAAATCAGTTTCTGTTTAGTCTTAGGCCTGTTAAAAGATGATATTGAGGTTTTGACAATTGTGTCAAGTTTTTAGGTGTGTACAGATTTGATTGTAAGCTGTCATGGGCAAAAACACATTGAACAAATATCAACTAGGCTATCTCGTGTGATTTATTTCTTATTAAGCGTCTTATGAGTGTGTTCCTAAACATTATATTGTTACTGTTTACTATGGTCTATTTCAGTCCATAATAAGCTATGTTTGAGTTTTCTGGGGTAATTCCAGCAACTTAAAGATATCCTTTTGATACAGAAGAAGGCTGTTCGAATAATTACAAGTCTCACTACCTGACTAATAGTAAACCCTTATTTTTATTAATTTAGGTATTTTAACTGTTTTTAAATCTCTATATATTTTATTTGTTGTCTATGTAGTCATAAAGATATTTTATCATATAATGTAAGGGAATGAAATCCATGAAAGATTTACAAGGCATGGTAAATCATCTTGATTTACCCTTCACAAGATTTGGAAAAAAATTAGAATCTAGCCATACTATAATGTGTATCTAGACTATATAATAAAGTTACCACTCTCAACACAAGATTTTTTTTTTTAGTCTCTTTAAATGTAAAATTACATAGATGGCTGGCTGCTCATCCCTTCTATAGTAATTGATGAATTTTTAAACATATGCCAACAAATTCTGAAATTAATGTTTTGTAAGTTTGTTATATATGTAAGATTTATTTATTTTATTTATTGACTATTTATTTTAGTTTATTATTTAGTTTGTTAGATTTATTTGATATTTATCAATGTTATTTTAATTCAAGAATTAGGTATAGCAAAAATGATGTTTTATATTATCAATTTACACTAGTATAGTCCTACCTAAGTAGTATAAACATTAACTATGACCAAGTTATGATTTGTACATAAAATGAGTTGGACCATGTCGATTGCTATATGCCTAAAGACAATAAAGATTTTGATTTGATTTGACTTCCCCTAGCCCTTTGCAAGTATTGTCTTAGTAATTACTATTTGTATAATTTAACTTGTGCCATATTTAAGCAAATGTTTCTGCAACAGGCCCTGAAGATTCTTCACAATTCATCAGAATTCATGCCCTATGTTATTTTCATCGCAGCGCCTGGCCTAGAGCTGTTGAAACAGTTGTACAACTTCAATCGTTCCACTGGCACGTCTTCCCGCAACCTCACTGTGAGTATTTTTTGTTCTTGCAGCAGTTTTCTGAACAGGAGTTGCATGTTTGTAACAATGTGTCTACGTGTAGTTTCTATAGTGTTTTAAAACTCTACTGACCAATCCATATTATTAGATGAATAAGACGCAACTCAAAAAATTGTAATGATTATACAGTGTGTAAAAATAATATAACCTGATAATGATCAATACACACAATAATTTCCATGAGCATTTAATTTAATTCAGTGCCACATGCCTTGTTAGACATTAAGGATCAAGTGTTATATTTGGAACACTGAAATTTATTGTTCCATTTCTTGAATGTCATTAATTTCCATTTTGGCAAAGTTGCAGTATCCCCCCATTTGGTGTATGGCGAGTACAAGTCACTGGTAGAATTTATTAATGTTCAGAAATAAAATCTGTAAAACCATTATAGTAAAATTTCTTTTGACATTACATTCACTAAATATTTTTAACTGTCAACAATTTAGCATTGGCTATAAATTCTTTTAAAAAAATTTTAAATGTATGCAGTTGTCCGATAATCTATTGTTTGATCATAACTGATCATCTCACTCAAAAGTTTTAAAATTTGATTTTGTAATCAAAATTTTAATGTTTATTAATACAATTTGTTCATTAGTACAATTCTCTGTCCAAATTTAAATGGAAACATAAAAAATACATCTTGAAATATATAAAAAGTGTTATTAAGTGTGTATTGACATTGAAATTTTCTAGTTAGTCACTTTTTAAATTCCACATACATTTATTTTAACCAATATTTAAATTTATTGTGCACTTGTTAAAATCAATAAGAAAACCTTTTTCATCAGAAGTATGTGTTTGTGTTTAGCTGTTCAACTAGGACGTAAATATGCTATTTACCGCATTATAATAAGTCAAATAACATTTTTCTAGTACATGATGCTTAAGTATTCCAAAACAAACCAATAAATTGGATACTAGCCTTTTTTATTGTAGACAGGATACAATAAGTCAAAAATGTGGTCTTAAAAGAAATAAATTATGATTTCATTATTATTTAGTAAAATATAATTTCGCATGAACTGGATGTTTGTTGTTACTGGAGCTTATTTTCTGAAGTAATTAATCCTTCAACGTGAGAATTTTCACGGGCCCATCTTATCCCACACGCTGGAGTTATTCAGCCGACTGTCAGCGAAAATCCTGAGCCAGCCACTCGATCATGGTTGTTTGCCATTTTTTAGGTTACTATTAAAATAATATTCTATAAGTTAAAAAAGAGTAGTTATAGAACACTTACTATACTACTATTATTTAATACATTTTTTTAATGAAATTTAAACAAATGTTCATAAATTTTAGTAGGCTGGGCTTACAAAGCCCATCAAAGTATTGACACTCACAGCAAGCTATCTAGATTCATACTATAATCTGTATTGACGAAAACAGTGATGTTTTAACACTCTCAAATGAATTGATCTTGACCATTTAAACGTAAGGCATTCTAAACAGCAGTGAACATTGCTTTCTGTAATGTTAAAAACAATTAGCGTTATTTTTATAGGTCATCTATTTTGTAAAATAAAATAAATTTGTAGTAATGACAAAAATATATTATGATTTAACTGTTCTGTCTATAATCAGACAAATAGCTACTTGAAATAGTTAAACTATTGCAGTACGTTGAGTTTGTCAACTGCTACGGAAGTGTGAAATGATGTTCAAGGGCAATGGCAGAGTGTAAGTAACTGATGTTTGATGTAATGTGTGTTTGATGCATGTTTGTGTGTGTCCAGTTTGATAGGCAGAGCTCCATCAGGTACAGCTCGCGTCGTGCCCGTACCCTCGAGTCTCTGGCCTCTCTGTACGAGGTGAGTATTTATTTTGTTATAACTTAATTATTCTATAAGAAAGCCGGGAAATATACACAATGTCGACATATAACCAGATGCAGATAATTATCATTTTCTGCATTAATTATTATTAGCTGTAAATTTGCTGAAAATGAGAGAATTTTAGTGAAATCATTTTTCAAAAAATTCAATTAAAAATAACCCTAAAAATTAATTACAAAACTATTATGCATATTAGTTTTTGTTTTTCCGTCTGTGGTGTTTATTAATATGTAACTTTCATTTAATTTATGGTGAGTATTATTTCATGTTTCATCTATATCAAATCATTTCAAGAGTGTAAAAAGTTCAAAAAAATTATAATAAACACAACAAAAATCATATTTCATTAAACTAATTTTGAATAAATTATTTTACACTTTACAAGGAATTTGTACAATGTACAATGCTAATTGTTAATTTTATGTCTATGATTATCCATATCTTAAATTTATACTATCAAGATGTGTAGTTTGTACAACTCTCTGAGAGCTACTTATGAATAATTAATTTTAAGCTCATGGATGTTGGAATTGTTTTTAAATTAAACCATTAAATGAATCTTTTGCTAAGTTCCATTGCATACGCCAGAGTAGGATTAGATTTAATTTCAAAGATTGAAACACTGTGATTTTTGTTCATTCTATTGAGTAAACTGTTTGACCAGTGTAGTCTTTTGGACAGTTTTTACAAGACAAATGTTAATTAACGTTGTTGGAATCACAAGTCATTTCACTGAGCCTGAGTTGTGGAGTTTATGCAAATTAAAATGGCTGCCATATTGGATCAAAATGGTGTACCAAGCTGGCTAATGAACTTGTGAAGATATTTATGAATCACCTTTAATGCAAATCTTCAAGTTTTTTTTGGATAGTTATCATTTCCACAAGTTTGTGTTTATAGCATAGAATACCGATATAATATATATATATATATATAAAACAAATAAAAATCACTTGTCTGGACAATCGATTACAAATACAAATATTCTTTATTTTCAAATACATTAAGTATTGAAATGGCGTCAAATAAAATCATCACAAACAGTTGTTACAATTTCAAAAATAAGTTTTTTCAAATGGCAATGTTCATTGTCTTCTTTCAATAAACTCGTTAAGTGAGTAAAAAGGATTGTTAATTAGCCAGTCAGTAAGAGTAGTCTTCAGTCTTCTCCCGGTGAGGCATCTCAATTCTTCAGGTAGAAGGTTGTGCAGCTTCATGCCCATGTAGGAGGGTTTTTTTCATATAGGGAGAGATGGTGAACTGGTAGTTGGTAACGAGTACTGTGTCTAGTATTGTAGTCATGTAGGTGTCTATTCTGCGTCAGGGGTTGTCCAACAGCATACAAGATGACTTCTTTTATGTAGAGGTTTACTATTGGCATAATCTTCAGGGTTTTGAAGGCTTCTCTACAACTTTCTCTGTAGCCTACCTCAGCTAAGGTTCTTACGGCCCTCTTTTGTAGAATCAAAACTTTCTGAAGATTACTTGCGGAAGTTCCTCCCCATATCATTAGGCCATACCTGATGTGAGTTTCAAACAAGGAATGGTAGGCAATTTTCGCACTAGATATGTCGCTTATACATTTTGTACGTTTGATCATATAAAGGGAGGAATTTAATTTGGAGAGAAGATTGTCTACATGCTGTGACCAGGTAAATACTCCTAAATATTTAGCTTGGGTGTTTCTTTCCACATCGGGTATTGTTGGTACTTCATCACATCTTCTCCCAAATGCGACTTGACTAGTTTTGGAGCAAGGTGGTATCATCAGCGTACATTGAAACTGTACAAAATTTGTCCAGGTGTTCAGGTATGTCATTTGTAAATAGTATAAATAATACTGGTCCCAAAACAGACCCCTGGGGCACTCCTCGATTTATAGGTAAAGGTCTTGATCTAGTTATTGCTGTGATTCCACCTGTTGCTTGTTTTATTTCTACTATTTGTTTTCGGTCTTTAAGATAGCTTTTAAACCACATCTTGGCTGTGCTCTTAATTCCTAATTTGTCTAATTTGTGTAATATGAGATCATGACTCAAGCAGTCGAATGCTTTACTCAAGTCTAGGAAGAAACTAGTAACATGTTTTCCTTCCTCAAGGTTGTCAATTATGTAGTCAGCAAAATCGGTCAGGGCGGTCATGGTTGATTTTCCCTTGATGAAACCATGTTGTCTCTCAGTTAATAAATTAAACTTCTCACAGTGGTCCAAAAGCCTTCTCAGGACAACTTTTTCTAAGATTTTAGAGAAAGTTGGCAATATTGATATTGGCCTGTAATTGCCAACTTCGGTTTTACTCCCCTTTTTATGTTTTGGGTAAACTTTTGCAAGTTTTAGGGCTGATGGAAATTGACCTTGACTCAATGATTTGTTAATAATACTTGTGAGGGGGATCGTTAGTGATTCCTTACAATGTTTAAGTATTTTTGTGGAGATATTGTCGGTGGCTGCAGAAGTTTTTTGTTCGAGATTTTTTATAATATTTTGTATTTCTATTTGGCTTGCGTGTTGGTAGTTATGTAAGTCATGGCCGGTGTCCGAGGTTGTGTGTGGGTCTATAGATGGTTTAGGATTGTTTTTCAGCGTTCTCTCAGCGATGATGGTAAAGAAGTGATTCATATGGTTTGCAATTTTATAGGGGTTATCTTCTACATGTACATCAATTTCAAGCTTGAGTGTTTGTTGTATTACATTTTTTGTCTGTCTTTCATCGTTTATTATCTTCCACAAGGCTTTAGATTTATTTTTCCGCTCTATTTATGAAACTGATACTGATGCCTCTTGTCTTAATTTTCTCAGTCTCAAGTCATATTCTTTCTTAGCCTTTGCTAGATTGCGTTTATCTTCTTCATTATTTGTTTTCTCATATACTAGAAGTTTCTGAAGGAAGTTTTCTTTTAGCAAGTTTACCTGATGGTCTACAAAATGTTTATTTGTCACCTTCTTTTTCCTTCTAATTTTCTTTAATGGACATGCTTGATTGAGAGCCATGGTAACTATTGACATAAATTTAGTATATGCTTCTTCTGCAGTGTAAGCATTGTGCACTTCATCCCAATTTTCTTGTAGCAGTAAAGCATTTAACATACTAAGGTTATTCTGGGAATAGTTTCGGCTCATTCCACTGTAATAGGTGTTTTCCTGACAAGTCCTTATTTGTGACGTGCAAAGTTATGCAGTATGGTCAGATAGGCCGCTGTGAAATACCTTACTTTCTACGTCTTCAAGTGGTAGATTTGTACAAACACAGTCAATTGAAGACCTTGTATTCGATGTAATCCTAGTAGGAGGTAGATTCAATCTATGAATGTTGTGACTGGTCAAAACATTATTAAGTTGTTTGTTTTCGTTGTCAGTCTTTAAGCAGTCAACATTGATGTCACCTAATAACAGAATGGGGTGATTTTCTGCTTTTGTTTTTTCCAACATTTCTGATATTAGACTCAGTGCTTGATGAACGTTACCAGAAGGAGGTCTATAAATTCCAGTAATGTATAATGGTTTTTTGTTCAATGTTAGCTTAATCATTGCTGTTTCGCAGATTAATTCTTGACAGTATGCTGAAACAGGGATGTTCTCTGTCAGGTGGAATATGTTTTTCGTCAACATATATTGCTACTCCTCCTTTAGTATGGTTACTTCTACTAAAGTAGGTGGCAAGTGTGTAGCCAGAAATTTTGATATTTTTTAAAATGTCTTCTTTAAGTCCATGTTCTGTGAGTATTAAAATCCTTGGCTGTACTTCTTCAAGAAGGTGGACTAATCTGTTAGTTTTATTCTTCAGTCCTTGGATATTTTAATGTAAAACAGTGATTTTTAGGTTAACTTGTTTGCAGGGTGATGGGGATTTACAAAGATCCTGGTTTTGTATTTTTGTTTGAATTTGTGAATTGCCTTTGGATGTTTGCCTAAAAAATGTTTTTCTGGATGAACTCTATAAAAAGTACTTTGTTTAGGTGGTGAATAGTCATTTGGAAAATGTACCTGCGCTTCAACAACTATCTTATTGCTATTTAGTACTGGAGTGTTTGGTGTTTTCAGTTTTTGTGACGGGGTTTGTCTGGCTCCCCCACTCTTCTGTTCATGCTGGTCAGGTATTGGGCCGGAACCATGCATCGCAAGAAAGCTGGTCAGTTTTTGTGACGGGGTTTGTCTGGCTCCCCCACTCTTCTGTTCATGATGGTCAGGTATCGGGCCGGAACCCTGTGTCACAAGAGACCTGGTCAGTTTTTGTGACGGGGTTTGTCTGGCTCCCCCACTCTTCTGTTCATGATGGTTAGGTATCGGGCCGGAACCCTGTGTCGCAAGAGAGCTGATCAGTTTTTGTGACGGGGTTTGTCTGGCTCCCCCACTCTTCTGTTCATGATGGTCAGGTATCGAGCCGGAACCCTGTGTCGCAAGAGAGCTGATCAGTTTTTGTGACGGGGTTTGTCTGGCTCCCCCACTCTTCTGTATAGTCTGGTCAGGCGTAATCAGGTCAAATTCCGGTGTTTTGTGGTCTCTACACTTTTTTACTTGTAATGAAACACTAAAGTAATTTGATTTTCTAGTTTTTCTTATTTGGTAGTTTTTACTTTTTAGTTCTGAAACTGGCTTTAATTTAGTAAGACGAGCCTTCTGTGTCTTCCTTATATTTATTTCTTTGTTCTGGTCTTCTTGTCCCGTTATTGTATTCAGGACATCAGCCTTAATGGCTGGCAGAGGGGCATAATTATTCATGACATAACTCGCAAGATCTGCCATGGACTGCTCCATATGGTCAAATTTTTCCAGGACAAGAGCTAGATCCAATAAAGAAGCAGGATTAGGATTTGTCAATTGTGAGCTAACAAAGGTTGTTTGGGTTTCCATGTCTTTAAAAGTTTTAAAATTGTAACTATCAGTTTGCTCAGTCATTGTTTTCAATTTTGAGATGATTTTTTCTTGCTCGTCTATTTTATATAGGTAACCAGTGAGCATTTCCGATTGTTTTATGTCGTGTTCCTCAAAAATATTTTGTAAGTTAGATTTATCTTGTTTACATTTAATAAGCTCCTGCTCTACATCCTCCAACTTGTTTAGCAGGATTTCAATTTTCTGTATATGTTTAATTTCTATGGCTGAGTTCTTCAACTTTTGCTTCCATACTAAGTGAGTTGGCTTCAAGTAGAGAAATTCGACTATTTAGATAGTGGATGTTATTTTTCAATTCATTATTCTCCTGTAGTAAGATTGTTCTGGCCTCTGCAGCTAGGGTCAGAGATTTTTCTAAGTCCTGATCTTCTAGCTTTTCATGGTCAATCAGTTTAGATTTTACTTTGTCTAGTTTTAAGTCAGTCAGAGAGGGAGGGAGAGAGGGAGTTGTGCTTCCAAAACTAACACATTGAGTAAAACTATTTTCAAGGCCTTGAAAAGAACGGTCTGGAGTGATTGGAGTTGTATTTAAATTTAAATTTGGATCACTATGTTCTTGATCAAGCTGTTGGTCTCTTCTACAGGTAATACATTGCCATTTTGCAATTTCAGAATCGGTCCATTTTTTTAAGCTTTTTTCTGGAATGTTTTGGCATCCTGAGTGGTACCATTTTTACATTTCCCTGTACATTTCATTCCTGAAAATCTAACACCTATATCACAATTGCCACAAGGATATTTTGTGGGCATTTTGTACAGCTAGGTACAGAGTAGAGCAGGAGTACAGCTTAAGCTAGGTCAGTAAGTACACAGCTGCTAGCAGTTGTCAGCAGGTTGCGTAACAAGTGCTGAGCTGGTTGTAATGAGGTCAGGCGGCAGTTGTCAGTTCAACATATGTTGACGATAGACTGCACTTGTATTCTTCATTAAAATTGTGTTTGTGATTAGTTGACCTCTGTTGTCATGTTATATGAGAAAAGATTTACTTTTAGCTTTGGTTTCTAGATATGATGTGGCTGCAATGATTCAGCCAGATTGCTATGTGGTATTTGTGACATCATCATCTAGGTCAGTTGTTGGAAATCAGTTAATTGAATGTTTCTCTTAAGTCTTGAAATTAAGATGTGAAATAATTGTGTGAGGATCACTTACAGTACTTCAGGTAAGGCGTAGTTTGTAGGTAATTTGTTGAATTTACCTAAAACCATCACTATTTCACAGTTTCCTGGGATCACTTATCACTATGAGTATTGGCAGGTAGCCATGTTTTTTGGTATCCTGTTTGTTGGTATCCTGATTAGTTATATTCAGGCTTATTTTTATAAATCTTTAGTTGTAATAATTGTAAAAATTACTATAAACAAAGAATAACATTCATTGAAGGCATGTGCCAGTCCTCAAAACGAGGTGTTTCAGTTTTTGTAACATATAACGATGAAAAATATAGGATTTATATATTTTCAAATATCCAACAGTGATAATGAGCTTTGGACAAAATATATGTTAACGTGTGGGTTAATCATGATTATTAAGTGATAATCAAGTTTTCAAGGGATTTCAGTGGAACTCATTTACGGAATTTTTATGTATTAAAATGAAAAAACATTAAAATATAAATTAACTCAATGGTTTTATGAAATATTGTGTACGATTTGTTATTTTTTTAAGTAAATGGTTCTTAAAATATTTTATTTCTTAAGGAATGTATTCTCTGATAGGAGAAAGAGTAGATTTCTTAGAGAAGTTGGCAGTACACTAAAGCATGTCCTAACAGGAGGATGACCTGCGCCGCACGGTGGAGGACAGCTGCTCGTTGCAGCGCGCGTACGAGAAGTACATTGATCTGGTGATTGTCAACGAGGACTTTGACGAGACATTCCGCCGCGTTGTGGAGGCCTTGGACGCTCTTAGCACCGAGCACCAGTGGGTCCCTGTCAACTGGGTTTACTGATACAACGGGTAGTGCTACCCACTCACCATCACTGCCGCACTGTATATATATCAGCTGCGTAGGCTTGCGTAACTTAGTATTCACCTTTTGTAAGAACAAACTATACACGTACAGTATATTTCTAGAAACAAAGTCTTGACTGTGAATTTTCGCTATTATTGTTATATTTTGAGAGGGAATAGTGCAGTAAAAATGGAATACCTCTGTTTGAGTTTGAACTAAAGGCTTTTTGAATCTGCTTTGGAAGTTGAAAAATGTATTTTTTAAGAATATGCCTTACAAAGATTTTGTATTTTAAGGAATGTAAATGATTATACGATGAATACAATAATTATGTATAGGGGATAAACTGTCACAAGCACAAAAATATGTATAATTGAGAAGTTCAAATTTATTTTTAATTGTTAAACAATGAGTAATAGACCAAATAAATGGGAGAAAATTGTCCAAGCTCAATAAAAGACCAAAGGCAGCAAATCCAATTTAATTATAATGTAATAGCAATTTTAAAATATTCTGTACCAGGTTAATTCACTAGACCAGTCTTTCTGTATTCCCATATTTGAAGTATTAGAGAATATTATTTACAGTTTGTCTCTAGTGAATATTATTAGCCCTTTGATGTGGTTGTTTTAGTGTGTACGGACACCCCATGAAAGGACTTTTTTTATAAATCTAGCACACAAGGTTTAGTAAAGACTCTTAGCTAATTTTGGTCAGATCTTCATGATTGTTTCACCAAAAGACTCGTAATGAAACTTACAACAAATCTATAATAAAGTCTTTATTAAATATCTTTTTGCTAGCTTAAAACTCTTTATAACTTGTTTAAAATTTATCTTTTGTGATCCAGGGGTCTTTTTTTCTTTTCCTAACTGTCATTTTTACAACTTACAGCTGTAAGTAACAGCACATTCTCAGCCACTTTCTAAAGAACAGCAGTTTCACTTATGTAAAATGTCAAAAACCATGTCCCGGTGAAGTCTTGCATCTGTTTATTCACTCCACCATAACTGCAATAAGCTTAAAGAAACCTGTTTAGTATTGTCAATACTCACCAGGATAAAACAACTAGAAAAAAAATAGAAAAATGTGTTTCTGATTTTGTCTACAACAATCTCGTTATGCTTTGAGATTGTATCACATAAAGGGCTGATGACCCATGTTATATGGCCATTAAGCATCAAACCACATCAAGGGGTTTATTTTAAATTATTCAGTAATAAAATGAAACTAAATTTACTAAGAGGTTTACTGTTCACTAGCATATTTTAGTGAACTTGATTGTTTTTAGTATTTAATTTCAATTAAAGTACATAGTTGTATGAAATGTATTTATTTAACTTTTGTCGTTATTTCAATAATTTGTGAAATAATGTGAATATTTGTAAGTTGATTTAATTTTTTTTAATTCTTTTGGCTCCTTATTACCTTTTATGTTTGAATCTCAGTATTTTGCTTTGAATGATTTTGCTATTTTTAATTTAGAATGTAGTTTTGTTATATAATTAAGATTATTAGTATTATATAAATTACTAACTGTAATTTTACATAACATAGACATATAGTTGAATGTTCATAGATCTAAATCATAATTTTTGTTTTTAGTATTTTTTAGAAGTTTTATTAATGTTTGAGTTAATTGTTCCGTCCATTATAACAGCTGTGTATTATATTAGCTGTGAAAGAATAGTTTTTTACTGACTATCAGTATCTAAGTGGTATTAAATATTTAACTTTGAGCTGTGTACAATGTACGTTATTATTGAAAAAGTAATTGTGCTCTACTAGACTCATTTAAAACTCGCACGTTAAGTTCAAACTTTTAAAAGACGTCAACATTGCTTACATTATTATTAGCTGAGCGTTAGCGAATTTATTTTAAAATTTTATTTCTCTCTGTCTGTATACCTGTCTTGCTGTTTAGACAATATTGTAAAAAGAAACCAACCAATAAATTGAAATTTTGTATGAAGATTTTACAAAATTTGCAACACCAAGTTTGATGCTGTGTTGACACTCCATAAGATTTGGCTGAACGTTAGCGAATATTTTTACATTTGTCTTATGGATCACTATGATGGCAACAAGAAAAAGCAGAAATTGGTAAAAAAACTGAATATAATTATTTTAGATTCAACATGTGACTTTTATTCATAGAATAAAGAGAAAAAAGTGGAAAGTCAAAAGTTGCAACATAGTGACAAGATTTTATTTCAGCTCACTCTTGCGTTGTAGTACCTTCCTTAGCTCACCGGAACTTTATTATTTGAACAATGCTATGAAACCTAATTTAACGAACAAAAATGGGAATGCATTATGTGGCATGATATCTCGAGAAAGATTTCATCTGTCAACTTGAAATTTTGTGTGAAACTTCCTTTATAGATGCACAAGACTGTATTTTATGATAGTGTTTGTTCAACCAAGGAATTGGGGCGAGTGTCATTATAACATCACTCAGTCGATTGATTCAATTTCTTTTTTGTCTGCTGGAGCATGTAAAATATTCTTTTCTGTTAATGCCTACAGGCAGGACAGGTCACCTTATCTGTATGCAGAACATCTTGAGAATGAAATGAACTATTTTGCATGAAATCTCAGTGAAGCCTGTTACACTTGGTGTGACTTACTTTTAACTTGTTTATTGTAAACAGGCCCCGAATGATGTGGTGTTAATTCTTCCATGTGTCTTGCAGCCATTGGGATTATTTCCAGAAACAGTCGCAAGAGGGAATTAACATCCCTTTTGAACTTTCTGAGTTCCATGGATTTATTTTTACGTGCATACCTTTGACAGTTTAATTAAATGAGTTTAGTACACATTAATCGTTAACGTATGTGAACTTGTGTAATAGAGAATGATGTAGTAAGTTTAATTTTTAACTGTAGTTTTTAATTTAATCTGAAGAAGTAAGTCTTCATAATTTCTTATTGAATTTGTTACTAAATGAAACATAATGTGTTTGTATATCTTAAGTACTGACTTAAGATCCTGAAAATAAGGTTATTTACCAAAGTTAAGATATGACTACTTAGTGCATTGTACAAAACTAGTAATGAGTTTTGATGTAATCATTTGTTCCGTCCAACCGAATCTATAACTTAGCATTATTATTAAAATATATATGCTTATTTTTAGAACTTTTATTGAAGCCAGATTATTTATTGTTTTTTATTTTGTATTAAAGCACTTATCACATTAAAAATGCTCTATTAATTCCTCTACATTACCAGCTGTTTTTCTTGTTAGGCAACGTTAAGACTGTCTACAGTGAGGCGAAAGTAATTTTTCTCTTCTTATACAAGAGCTATCAGGAAATAACTCACTATGTATGTAGCAAGAGAATTAGCTGTGTTGTATAAATATAGATTCCTGTGAATAGTTAGACAACCTAGAGCCAGGTAACAGAATCGCGAACATCTTTTATGATCTTAGTAAAGCTTTTGATCGCCAAGGCCATATTCTTATTTAGGAAAACATAGACTTGAAGCTTCCAACAAATATCAGGTATTGAAGATTAAACAGAAATAATGTGGATACATACAGCAGAACAATCAAAAAGCTATATGTGATTTGAGGAGTAGATCTTTGGACCCAATGTTTGTATTATTTACTAATGATCTGCCAAGCTTTAGCAATGCCATCACAATAATATGTAGATGATTCTTTGTTGTTCTTCACTCAAAAACACAAACTGTAGATAAATACCAATATATCAGTAAATATAGCTCAGAAGTACTGCAGACTTTTTAACAAAAAATCCAAAGCTGTCTCACGGAAACAGATGTATCTAAAGTTCCTTAAATAGAACTGGTCCCAATTTAAAAATGGGCGTTTTCCCAGAGCGCCATTTTTGGGGGGGTTTGCGTATTTGTTAGCTTCAGCTCATGAACCAAATAACCTCACTTATTCATCTAGTGTTTATAATTTTTGTCAGTGTATTGCCATGAGTAAAAAGTTAAGTGGTGCTGAATATAAAACTGTGCTGCTAAAAGGTAGACTGGCGTACTTGGACTACCTAAGAAATTTCTAAAATAAAAACATTCTTTACTCATTCAACTCCTACCTGCGAATTTCAAGGTAACAACAAGACCTTTGACTTCGCCATCGACCTCTTCTTACTTTACTCAAGAATTATTGGATAAACAATTCATTAAAAGGCCAGTTTTGTTTAATAGAACAGACCAGGGATTGAGTAGTTCAGTCGAGTCCTTATTAACACAAATCAATCCGCGTTTACGGAACCGTGAGCTATCACTATTACTTCGAATGTATGGACGAGCTCACTAGAAGGGGGAAGGCATCCTCTCACTGTAGGATAACAAGATAAGTCACCCAGAAAAATTTACGTGAATTCAAATAGAAAGTTTTGCTTTGTAAAACATTTT
Organism: Homalodisca vitripennis; assembly: GCF_021130785.1. NCBI lineage: Eukaryota > Metazoa > Arthropoda > Insecta > Hemiptera > Cicadellidae > Homalodisca > Homalodisca vitripennis. The sequence continues at coordinate 117,754,805 of NC_060212.1, forward strand.
GATATAATTTTTTCATTTTTGTCCAAATTTCACCTTTTATACTTTCATAAAGAGCTAGTCAGAAGTGTATATTAATTCCGAATACATAGACTTACGAAATAAATGTACAGAGTTTTGGGTCTGAGTTAAAGTAGTAATTTACGAAAAGGACCACCATGTGACAGATTGTCGTATCAAAGTGGGGACCCGTTACAATTTTTAAGCACAGCTACCTGAAAATTGAGGTCTTTCTACAAGTTACAAGGAATAAACCACCAAGACATAAGCCACGACTAGATGACACAGTACACATACCATATTGACAAATTATGCTTGAAACTTAATACTTATACACCTTGAAAAGTATTTGTAAAACTACCTTCCCTTGGTCAACAAAAACTAGCATATATGCTATATTTTAGTCATTTTCCTTGTGGAAATGTGATATGGTGGAGCTCATAAAAAGATAATGCTTTACAAAATCCTGAGACTAAAGAAAAAGAAACAGTCTGCATAATGGCTGTACTTAACTGAGACCTAGAACAGCAGCAAAGATGCTTTCAAGCATTTGCATATCTTAACAGTCGAACTATACATTTTGGAGAACGTGTTGTTGTGTTGAGAATTCACTGTTGTTAGGTATAACGATATGTTGATAGCAAATACATCATTACTCAGGTTGATTACTCTATTACTACTTTTAGCTTTTAAAAGTGGTATGTCTTCAGAACGTGTTCCAGAGTGAGAAATCGTAAGTACATCACTCTTTAAATCAGACCATTCATTATTATTACATCCTAGTTTATGGCCGGTTTTACTTACACCATTTGCCGATACAAATAATGGATGATTTTCTTTGCCTTAACTAAAATATTTGTAATGGAAAAGATATTTTTTATACTTCCACATTAAATTTATTTAAATTTAAATGTATAAAAAATAATAATAAAAAATATGTATAAAAAATGTCTTTTCCCTTAAAACCTACTCACTTCCACCAAGAATACAAAGCAGAAAATGATTAACTAAAATATGACAAATTATCTTATGAAACTGTAAAAATATGCAGATTTAGAGGTGATTCGACTGATTTATAGCAATCAGTTGAACCGAGTGCAAAGAGAGCCCCTCGACCAGCGGTAGTGGCGCTGTGAGCGAGAATTTCGATATCGTCTTGGAACAGGTGGTTAGATTAGTCTGGGATCTCTCTGGCATGCACCATATTGGTTCTCAGTTGCTCCATCTGGTACATTTGAGAAGTGTGTCTTCTTAAAGAAATATGTTTGTCTGTAGATTCATGTATTAGAATAATTGTCAAATAAAAGGTAAGGTATATCATAGGAATACAGTACTAGGCCCTTTGGATTTTATAGATAACCCAAACTCTGAACTTTATATTTTGTGCCTATTATCAGCAGAGCAACTCGCTTTTGGCGATAAATCAAGTTTAGACTGATGTACTTTGTGTATCTATCTAAAGGTGATAATATATCCTGACAGATTGATTTTGGTTCTAGTCATTTATGATGATCTAGCATTTACTTATTTATTTTCTGACCTTTAGACGCTCTCAGATACATGCTATAAAGGATATTTTCTTTGAAAAAACTGACGTCGCCTCTCTTCACTAGCATCAGCCTAACCTAACTTTGTAATTAATAGGTAGATGAACAAGTGGATATATTTTGTAACCAATGGACATGGCCATTTATAATAATTTCAACATGTTTCATGGAAGACTCTATGTGATTTTCTAACTTAATTGATGATTTATTCATAATTAAATAAATTAGTAACTTAAAAGATTAAATATAAGCAATCCTGTGTGCTAACTGAATCAAAATACAGTGACTGAATCCAATATACTAACTACTTAAATTATAAAATGCACAACCAAGCGATAACAAGATTAACAAATGATAAACTTTAGCAAAAAAATATAAAATAGTACTTACTAATTAAGATCTATAATAGTTTGTGACAAAAAATAGAATAATAATTTAAAAACTTAGTTCAGTAACAAATATAGTATTATTGATTGCACTTCGGTAACAGTTGGAACCAAGATAAAATAAGAATAACATAATAAATGATTATAGCCAACAAATAAAAAGAAAAACAATGAACATACAAAACGATAACAAGCGATTAACGAATTTCAAAAACTTAAATATAATGTCTGAAATGAATCAGGAACAACAATAGTAACACTAAAAGCTCATGGCGACCGTTATACTTCACTCAGTGATCACAATACAACACTATCATTCGAACTCAGAATTCTTCCATGATTTCATAATGAGGCATCACAGACCTCCGCGGCTAGAACGATGAAGAGGTAAACCAATCTGAAGCTCATCCGGGACAATGAAAGAAGTACTAACACTAATGTTCGTAAATAATTTGCTTTGTAAGTCTGAACACAGAAATAAACAAGCTAAAAGTTCATACATCTCCCGTAATTTTAACTCCACTCGTTAGTTTGTGATTAATGTTCAAACTTGGATATCTATACTTTTTGAACCGACGTTAGAACAATTTCAAGATTTTATTGTTGAAGACTGTAAAGAATTTAACAATGGTCAAGATCACTAAGGCTATAATATTTTCCAATTAAAATTATATTTAATTACATCAAAATACTCACAGACCCTACATAGTCTTTGACTAGAAAGCTCTTAATTGCAGACAAATTTACTGCATGGCAATTTCTTGACATTATCTGGTCAAACATTATAAATTTGTATACCCAAGCTATGAACACTGGTTGAGTAATTAAACTTGTTTTAACATACAACAAGGGTAAAAATACGATTGTTGAGTTTAGCTTCAGTACACCTTCCTCTTACGTGCAGCATCTGAGATCTGATGCCGTTGAAGACTTGACTCCTGAAATATGGAGTCATGTTTGTCTGAATTGATTCAAAAATGGTCGGCGAAGAAGAACGAAGAAGCTCTAAACGAACCGCATTGTTTCGACATGAGAGACACCCAGAAAAAAACCAGTGCAATCTAGGTGAATTGGCATTCTCATTGCTCATCATGTGTCTTCTCGGTATTCAAGTTCAACTTATTACCACAGCACCAGTCTGCAACTACATTTGTCTTATGTTCTGGGCCCCATAGCACTACTCTCCCTGACATTTAAGTCTAAGTCGACTGAGAATAAAAACTATTTACATTGGAATTAGCTAAGTTGCTATGCTAGTCATATACCTTGGTCATATCAAAAGATCTAAAAAAGACTTCATGAAGTTCCAGACCAGACCTTTGTTACAATCACTAACTAAAGACGAGACTACATTAATTGTGCTGTGTTTTGGCCGAAAATCAAATTGACTTTTAAACCAGAGTCCATTATTTAACAACAGGTAATCAGTTAATTGATTATGAATCAGGCGTTTAAAAACCTTTGACATTGTAGGAATATTGAAATAGGCCTGTAATTATTACAAAGATCTTTTGAACCTCTCTCATGAATAGGTATAGCCTTACTATTTCTTAAAATATCAGGAAATGCCCCTTCAGCAACACACATTTGAAACAGACAAATTAAAACGTCAGAAATGTAGACAGAGCAAAACTTCAAAATCTTTTAATTTAAACCATAAAGTTCAAGTCATGAACCATTGCTTAGAGTGTTAATAGACTTTTACACTTCTTCGATAGAGAATTCTATATTAATAAAACTAGGCTTAGAAAACCAATAATGTCATAGTGCGTAACAGGTCTATAAAGCAACAGTTATAAATTCGAATGATATCCATGGCAATATGGGAGGGAATCTTGTTTGTAACGGCAATTAGAACTCCGACACTAATCTCCTTCTTGCTCTTCTTTTAAGATCGGTTACATCTATGAAATTTATGATTAGGAAGACCTAGCTCAGAATCCATAATTGTGTATGTTAAATTTGTTTCAGAAAATATTATTACATAAGTTGTACATATTGACATAGCAATTCTTAAGTACTGTAAATTTTGTTTTAAGGGGCCACCCTTTTATTACTTAATGCTAAAATCGGACATTTCAGCTCTCTTCCAGTCCTTATAAAGGTAACACTATAACCTCCTTCAATAACTACGTAACACTGCCACCATAACCCCCCCCTTTTATATTATTCTAAAAATTGTGATATAACAAAAACAATTTAAAACTCCAAAGAAAAACTTAATTAAATCATATAAAACTGGCATTCCTCTCCTGTAGAACGTAGATTTAACCTATTTGCTATTTCTTCTCGGGATGTCAGTTTTTGTAATTGCATTGTCGTGATTTTATAATATCGACGATTAAAACAGTTTGCCCTGTGATCTTTATTTTAGACATTTGTCATAATGTATATGGTTAAATGTATATATTACATTCATAACGCATTATTTTTGAAGTGAAAACTTCTTTAGGCGCGTTGAGCGTTTTGGTAGAGGGTAAAATCCTCGGTTCGCGTCACCGACATGCTAATGATACTAACCTGCATGAAAAAGTCAGTCTCGCTGTGTTAAAACTGTCCCGGCGGAGTATGAAAACAGACTGCGAAAATCAGTGACCTTTACGGCTTCCTCTCGCGATTTAAAAGTGAAGCCAATGTCGTACAATTCTGTAAGATGCGTCAAATTAAAGCTCTTATATTGGCAATCTATTGGTTACATTTTTAAATATTAAAAAAATTTCGAAATAATTTTGATTATTGTTTACATTTTACATAGCATTTACTATGACAAAAAAAAGTAGTAAGCGAGGATTTTTTTTTATTTTTTTGTCAGACAAAATTTGTCAGCGAGAAAGTTGTGTGAAAATAGATGAATATTTTTTTTTGTAATTTATCATTTTTTTATTGGAAGTTTAGTTTAGCCTGTAGTAGCGTATGAAGTGATGAGTGAACGTTTCTGCCGGAACTGTAGTTGGCGCATTGGCTCACTGATACCGTATTTTTATTTTTTGGTCAGACAAAATTTGTCAGCAAGAAAGTTGTGTGAAAATAGATGAATATTTTTTTTGTAATTTATCATTTTTTTTATTGGAAGTTTAGTTTAGCCTGTAGTAGCGTATGAAGTGATGAGTGAACGTTTCTGCCGGAACTGTAGTTGGCGCATTGACTCACTGATACCGTATTAGCTCAATAAATTAGTTTATTGTGCAATAAAAATACCTTTACGAAAGAACCAAGTTAATTTAACTAATTTATTAGTTTTAAAAATATTGTGGGTTTAATTGTTATTGCAATTATATACTTTATCCGTAGCAATAACTGTATTATTTACAACGGTGTTCAACTCACTGTTGTTCACTCGGTGTTTACTCACTTGTATTCTATGTTTAACTAACTATTAATATTGAGCAATTACAACAAGTATAATGATTGCATTGAACTTTTTATTAAGATATTCTTAAGATAATTGTATATTAATTATTTTTTCAACCACTTTGTATTTATATTTTGTTCATGATTTGTTTAACCCATCATATGTAACTAATAAATAAAACATAAAAAATTTCATATAATTTTTGCATATAGTTTTAATTACTCTCAACTTAATAGTTCCGTTTTCACTTCTATCGGCAGTCCCACGACTGCTACTGTTTTTTGTACTTATTGTGTTTTAGAAAAATATCGTCAGTTCTTTAAAAAATCTTAAATTCGTAATTTAAATAGCTGGATGTAGTATAGAAGAAATTTTTAATTATGGCATGAACACAATTTTAGTAGTACAACCTTGCCACTTCCATCAAGTATACAATTCTGAAAATGATGAAATTGGCGGGCTACACATTTAAAGTTTAACATTTCACAAGCCATTTAGTTAATTAATTATTAAACATGTATTCCTCTCTTATCATAAAATAGTTTTTGTAAAATATGTCAAATATATATATATATATATATATATATATATATATATATATATATATATATATATATATATATGAGCATGGATTATATGGGTTTTAATTAAGGATAGGAAATAACTTTAAGTTTTCAAATATTATATAAAAATATATGTATTTTTCAAGTATAACAGTTTTCAAACAAAATGTTAACTCACGTGAAAGGTTCTGAATGACAACTTATTTTGTTATAACACTAGCGATGATAATTAGTGCAATCGAATTTTATAATATGATAATTAATGCTATATTAAGTTGTCATTAGTGCTCATGGGTTTAGTTGCCATGTCAAATATGACCAAATTTCGTGTAAAGATGCGCTTTTATAATATGTTTTGTTGTCTTTTTTATAATGTTTAATTCTCTTTTTAACTGTTGGACATAAGTATTTTACTAACTTATAGGACTATAGGAGAGAAGAGAATTATGATTGTTATACCATCAGTTTTAATTGAATGATCTTATTGCGGAATAAGTAATATTCGGGGACCCCTTGTATATTTCATTAGAATATTCAAAATGTTTTAAAAACAACATTTATGACGTATAGGGGGACACGTATTTGGTCAAAATCAATTTAGAACCATTTTTACTAATACAATAATTTTGTCCTGATGATTCGGGAAAATATCCTAATGTACGACTTTAAACTAGAATTCGGCTCGTACTAAATATCTATACAAAATTTAAACTAACCAAACTGACGTACGCGTCGCTTGGCGTAAATTCCAACGCTCCTCTTGTTAACGAGTTTGTCTGGAAATTTTTGTTGGTATAGTATGGACCGGAAGGTAAGTATTGCTCTTACAACCGAGCGCGTGAAAGAGTGAGGCAGTTTCTCCATTTAAATTTTTTATAAAACACTGTCAATGTTTGGCTCAAACGTTAAAATCTCATACTCAGGAAAAAACTCTTGACATAAAGAGATTTAAACAAAATTCATTACCATTACAGATGGAGGATTCAGACTTCTTTCAGTTTACTTTTATGGGAGAAATATATAATATTACTAACTTGTCAAGCAATTCGAGTGGTAAAAACAGTCGAATGCTTCAGATAAGTCAAGACGCATTTAGTGTGGAGTTTCGACTTTCTAACCCCTCTACAACCATTTCGACAAGACTCACAACGGCGTATGTGGCCGATTTCCCCTTCCTGAAACCAAATTTGTCGTCAGAAAGCAGGTTATAATTGTTCAGAAACTGAAGAATTCTAGTTAAAGAGTTAAATTATTTTGCTTAATGCAGGCAGAATTCAGACAGTCTTATAATGTTTGGTTGAACTAGGAAGGTTTTTTTTTAATTGGAACTACTGTCACGATTTTACGGAGCGAGGGAAAAACTCCTTGTTGAAAAGAATAATTGACTAATTGGGATAATGTACTGTATTTACTATAAGCTTTCAGCATCTTTTAATGAGCTACACAGGCATTAAATTAATATAATATATTATTATTTATAATATAATTAGATATCATAATATAATTAATATTATTCGGTTTCTAAGCTTGGAGATCTTGAATAATTCTTTCAAGCTCTTCGTCAACCACAGGAGTCAATGGCAATGATACCACTGCCAGGCTCTGTCTTCGAATAGGGTTTACTTACAGAGGATATTGACAAGGGTCTTGCTTACAAGCAACATAGGCTGAAAATCGTTCTCTTTCGTAGCAATTTTGCAGTGTAGAAGAAAAAAAATTAATTCTTCGTTTAAGTAATTTGAAGTAATGGAGAAAAATTCCAATTTTTGTCTCGAAACCAACATCACTTTTGTGATCTATTTGTTGTTTGCCTTTTTGGGTAAACTTTGCTTGTTTTAGTTGGACAGAATAAATTTAGATAGCATATATCTCAGGTACTACCTGGAAGACATGCCAACTATGACAACATAGTAACTACTATGACTGTTACCAATAAAATTTTCGGGAAACGTACTAGAAGATGGTTTAATTCAATAATTAGACAGTTTGTAAGTAAAATAGACTCTATTTCACACAAATTAATGTTTAACCGTGGCAGGTAATCATCCGACGAAATCAAAATGATTAAATGTGCAAGGTGCCTCCACATGAGAAATTTGAGTGGCGAGAAAAACGTTTCGCTTGTAATAATATAGGATCCGAGAGCCAATTTTCACTGCATAAGTATTCGATCTGGTTTTCTTTTAAATCGACAGAAGAATCTTCATAAAAAAGAAATCGATCGTCAGCCGCGCTACTTACGTTGGAGTCGAAATGGAAGAGTATTAAAACAGAAACATATGAAACGATAACTTATTTTTAGATTATATTTTTATAGTTTGCTACACTTTAATCCAAGCGTTTGAAATATAAATAATAGATATGTTATCGTCAGACTAGACGAAGAGACTAAAAGTTGCCACTTTAAAGGGTTTTATTGTACGTATTCTTGCAAGGAAAAAACGAGCTAAGAAAAACCAATATTTCATATTCTTAACGCTATTCCCTTACCTATCCCTATTCCTTTATTCGCTTACCTTCTATTTTGACATCCACCATAGTTAGTGTGAGTGACAAGGAATTTCTCTGTTAAAAAACATTTCTCATCGATTAAAACATGCCTATCAATTTTGTATTGTTATTTTTAACTACTACAAAAAGAATAAATGTACATAGCCTAAGTATTTGAAATTCGTTAACTTTACATATACCAAGTTTTACAATAAATATGACTAAAGTACTTGATACTGAAAAGGCTCTCCAGTGTGACGGTGGATGCAACAGGTGGTTTCATTCTGCATGTATGAATTTATCGGTTTCCGAATATCGTAAATTAGCTGCTGATACCAATAAAAAATGGTCTTGTGGACGGGCTGATTGCTTTGCTCCTAACTGCCACCCTCTTAACAGACTGTCCACTTCGCTTGATACCATCTCAACTCAAATGGCCCAAATGCTCTCCAAACCTGATAGTTTGGCCAACATGCCTTCGGATGTTGCGTCTATTAGGAGTGAATTGGTTGCAGTAAATGAAAAATTGGCTAATTTTGAACCTCGTATTGTCGAGGCTGAAAAGCGTATCGATTTGCTCGAAGAAGAGGTAAAAGCCCTACATCACGGCCAACATAGCACATCCAGCATTGAGACAATAATTGAAGAAATCTCTGACAGGAATCGACGCTCTCTCAACATTATACTTTACGATCTTCCTGAGAATAATGGTAGTCGAGCTGCTTCCCGAATTGAACATGATAATCGTCTTGTTTCCTTGTTAGTTGGCAGCTTCTGCACATCTTACCAGGATGCTACTTTCAAATCCATCCGAATCGGTAAACCTGCCGTGGGGAAATCTAGGCCTCTCAAAGTCATTTTTACCGAGCCTAATGTGGTCTTTGCTTTTTCTAAGAACTTTGATAAAAGTATTCTGAACAATCTTGACCCACTACTGAGTAAAGTGAGTTTTTCACGCGACCGTACTGCTGCTGAAAGAACGAATCTCTCTGAACTGAGATCTTTGCTTAAGGAGAGAACTGATAAGGGTGAGACTGATCTCACCATTTAATATGTAAATGGTATTCCCAAGATAGTTAAGCAATATAACAAAAAAAACTGAGCGTTGGGAGTAGCAGTCTTTTGGTTTATTACCAAAATGTTAACGGACTTCGAACGAAATTTAATGTACTTCGCAAGGCTGTTACTTCCTGTATATATGACATACTTATCCTAACTGAAACCAACTTGTTCTCAGACATTAGTGATCTGGAATTGGGGCTTACTAATTACAATGTTTTTCGCAGCGACCGTTCACTTCATACGAGTCTCAAATCTAGTGGTGGTGGTGTCCTCATTGCTACCAAGGAACACTTGCATGTGAATGTTATTATTACCTCTGTTGTAGACATTGAATCTGTTTTTCTTCGTGTTGGGTCCCTTAATCCTGTATTGATTGGAGGAACTTATATCCCTCCCCAGCAAAACTCCGTAGTCTATAGTAAATTCTGTGATGCTGTTGATGAAGTAATGTCAGTTTGTTCTAATCCCCATTCTATACTCTTCGCCGGTGACTTTAACTTACCGGATGTGAATTGGACTGCTCCTGATCTTGTTGCTGTTGGTGGGAGTTCGAAGTGCCTTGTTGACATGGCACTCGCTTTTCAGCTGTCACAGGTTAACACTATCAAGAATGGGCGTGGAGTTATTCTGGACTTGCTCTTTAGTTCCAACCATTCACTAATTGTATCTCCCGCTCTCGATTCTATATTACCACAGGAATCTGCCCATCCTGCTTTATCCTGTGAAATCCCGATAGTCAAGATATCGTCTAAACATATGGGTTCAATTCGAGACTTTCGACGCTGCAACATTGAGAAGATCTTCAATGAACTTTACCATGCATTGGGTCCTGTTTCCTTCCATTTTCCGGATGTCATTGAGTCTTTCAACAACTTTGTCAATACCATTCATGGAATCGTAGTAAGGAATACACCTTTAAAGAAAACCGGTAAATCAAGATTCCCTTGCTGGTTCTCACCGGAGTTGAAGGACTTAGTAATTGGAAAGAAAATTTGTCACAAAAGGTTCAAATCTACTTCCAGCCATAATGACTACATCGAATTTAGTCGTCTTAGAGATCTCTGCAAAGAGTTAAGCTCTCAGTGTTTCAGTAACTATATCGATTATGTTAATGGTATGATCCCTCTTAACATCAGAGCTTTTTGGAGTTTTGTTGACAGTGTCAGGGGTTTAACGGAATCTGCGGACACCTACTACCTGGATAACAGCTCGGCGTCGTCGCCAGAAGGCATCTGTAACCTTTTCGCCGAGCATTTTTCTTCCGTTTATAACTCGTCTCCAGGTCCCATTCCTCAATACCATTATCTTTCGGAGATTAATATTTCTTCTTGTGTTCTCACTGAGGGTGACGTAGAGCGTAAACTTGCTTCTCTTGACCCTTTCAAGGGAACCGGTCCTGATGAGATACCACCAATGGTTTTGAAGCATTGTAGTGCCCTACTTGCACCTCAACTTACTGTGCTTTTCAATAAACTTCTGGAGCAGGGAATCTTTCCTGATAGCCTGAAGTCCAGTTACGTGGTTCCTATCCACAAATCATCTACGCTGACTAATGTTCGTAACTATCGGCCCATTGTTATTCAGCCTGCCCTGGGCAAGATTTTTGAGTCTCTCGTACTTGATCGCATTAGTTTTGCCTTCAGGAGTACTCTTATTCATGAGCAGCACGGCTTCACACCTGGTAGGTCTACAGTCACCAATCTCGTTCTGTATCAAGACTACATTTTATCTTCTTTTCAAAACAACAGTCAAGTCGACAGTGTTTATATCGACTTCTCGAAGGCTTTTGACACGGTCAGTCATGCACATCTCTTGGCTAAGATGGAGGCTTATGGTGTTTTGGGCAGCCTTCTTCAGTGGTTCCGTTCATATCTTTCAAATCGGTCCATGACTGTAAAATTTTCTGGTGCCACCTCTCGACCTTTTCTTGCTACCTCTGGCGTACCACAGGGTTCCCACTTGGGTCCCTTTTTATTCACTTTATTTATCAATGACATCATTGACTGTATCGATGTTGAATGTTTATTGTTTACTGATGACATAAAAATATTCACATCCGTTTCAACCCTGCAGGATTGCTTAAAACTTCAACGTTGCCTTCTTGGATTGGATGATTGGTGTGTGCAGAACAATCTTAAGTTGAACATTGCTAAATGCGCAGTCATCACCTTTCACCGTTCCTCCGCTCCTATACTGTTTGATTACATACTCAATAACTCTACTCTCATTCGTAAAACTTCTATTAGAGATCTTGGAATCGTAATCTCCCACAGTCTTGGCCCTGAATCCCACATTGATGCCATCACCACTAAAGCCACTCGTAATCTGGGATTTCTGATCAGAACTTCAAGAAGCGGACTGAGTGTTGCAGCTATGAAGTGTATCTTTACTGCTCTGGTGAGGTCAGTGCTTGAATATGGCAGCGTTGTCTGGTCGCCCTATCGGGTTGGTCATATCCAGCAGCTCCAAAGTGTCCAGGATCGCTTCTTGCGGGTGGTTGGAGTCAAATGTGGATTTGAATGCAGAACTGTGCCATTGGAGGATTTGGGGATTTCCTTGGGTTTGAACTCGATTGTGAAGCGTAGACAACTTTTAGATGTGGTTTTTCTCCATAAACTAATTAACGGAGACGTGAATTGTCCAGAACTGCTCAGGCGGATCGACTTCCGAGTGCCTCATCAGACCAGGTTCCTTCACACTTTCTGCCGTCGTGTCTACTCAACCAATTATGTACATCACAGCACTATCCCGAGACTTCACAGACTTGGAAACCTCGTCTCCTCCCAGCATAACTTTTTCAGTGATAGTGTTATGCACCTGAGAAAACATTTTCTTTTGTTGTAGACATTGACACCTGGCTCATAGTAATATGTGTATATATTTATTTCTTTCTATTTTTTCCTCTACTCTTTTCTACATGCATACATTTGATTCTTTTTTCCCCCTTTTATTGTAATAAATTATTCCTATGTAGTATATGTGTAAGTGCAGATGGATGTATAATTGATTGTATAATTACTGTTACTATTTATTATTGTTGCTATGCTATTATTGTTATTTTCTATATAGTCTATTTTATATGTTATTGTTATGTTGTAGCAATTTATTTTGGCATTGTTAATAATTTATAATGTGGATCATTTTCATTAGCTTATTGTTGGATATAAGAATATCTTATTGTTTTTTCCATATACTAATGGTGTTACCGTAAATAAATAAATAAATATGGCTTGAAATATGCTTTAGTCGCAATATTACAAAGGTAAATAAGTGTTCTTTTTTACAACGTACAACCTGTACAAATAATATAAGTGGACTAGCTCATAAATTGTTTACACGCAAATTCATTTTCTGCTTATATTGTTGCAAAAATATATCCTTATATTTCCTCTACATACCTCATAGGTGAAGAGATATTCAGTATACTTAACACAGCAGTCTTTCAACACTGTTCCCTCAAAAGCGTTAAAAATAGGATAATTTCATAATTACTTTAAGAGATACAAAATATTGTTTGGACTAGAAAAAAAAGTAAACATATATCTTAAACATAATACTTTTGATATTGCTTACTATTTCCTATCCTATTTTATATGTACATATATAAAATATATGTTTTTGTAATGCCGTTACATCTAATTGTTGTCAATGATATCATAGTTGCATTGATTTCATGTAGGCCTTTCTGTCCGTAATGGTATTTTCGTTGAAGTGAGCAAGTGTTTTCTGCAGAGATCTATGCAACAAAAATTTATAATTAGTTTTTTAGCTATTTGTTCAGTGTTATATTAAAGACAGTTTACTTTTCGGAATCCAGAATATTCGTTCAAAAATGCTGCATCGGTTTTTTGACTTAGGCTAACAATTTGTCGTGTACATTGGGAGTGTATGAAAGTTGTCTTTCCAAAAAGACTAGGCAAGAGTATAAGCCAATAGATTAATTTGCATTGGCTACTTGTCAAAATGATGAAAAGTGGGCATCCAAAGAAAGAAGGCAAGATGCGTATAAGAGCATTTCCTGTAAGTATTTTTGAATGCTAAGTATTAATTAGGGGTACATGACAATCTTTTGTTAGTATAACTTGCTGTAAATTTTAATCTTAGCACAACTCTAAAATTGGAAGTCAGTTTGTTTAGGCTAGGCCTGTATTCAGTGTAGACTAGTATATTAATTATATATCTGTGTTGATGCTTTTATTTAACCAATTATTTAGGTAGCAGGCCTATGTTCATGCAAGAATATGTCAAAACATCAATACAAGCTCCATGTGTGTAATAACTCTTGAAGATTTTATGCTGGTTATTAAAGATTCTCAACTGTTTAGTGGGAATGTCAGTAATTCATAAATGACCAACAGAATACAAGAGTCAAAATCCTACTATTACGCTTATTTGCTCCAGATTATTTACTCATGTACTTATAGATAAGTCTCTCAGTTGGAGAATTGCATGTCTATTTTCAGTTATCAGACTACCAGAACATGGAAGAAAATGAGATGGCTAATTAGGATCTGATCTAAGCATTACATTATTAGGCAGCCTAATAATAAAGTAGACTTTAATAAGCGGCCTACACTCGTTATTCGGTTGTTTTTATCGAATGGTTCAATGTTTTTATCCGAAGGAATAATTCGATAATAAAATTTATTTAACTAGCACACGATTCCAACTTGCTAGTTATAGTAATTTTAATGTAAACAATTAATAAACAACAAGAAGTAACTAATATTTTGAGACTTTAGAAATGGTGACGGATATGTGGAAAATATGTGAGATATTTCCCACAAGTGCCGAGATTTGTTTAAGTTGCTTCAACATGTGGGTTTGGTTCCTGGTAACCCATGGGGATAATTCTTTCCTTTATTTCCTAAAAGCAGTTTCTTTTTGATATCAAGCTAGGCAAGTTACAAATATTGTAAGGTTTCTTTGATACTAAGTTTAGGCAATTGTTGGTTTTGTTGTTTTGCAATGTTTAGTGTTAAAGTTATGTTTTTAAAATTGTAATGTACGAGATTCTTCTTGTTATGGTAATTTAATAAAACTCTTTATTGTCTACAATTTTTACATATCGAAGTTGAATAATATATTGAATTGTTCATTACAACTAACCGAATAACAAGTGTAGGCCTCTTATTATAGTCTCCCCTAATAATATTCTAGACAATTCCAGGATTTGTAATATTTACATTAATTGTGATAGCCTATCAACATTTAATATTTAAGTGATAGTTTATTCAAAAAAATGTTGAACACCATTAAAATATTAATAAGCCTGATGAAAGTATTTAGCTAAATTTTGGAATTCTGTAGGCATATAGCACTGTCGTCACCTTAATAAAACTTTTAACCCTAGAGCTATCAATGGTTAACCTTTATACTTGAACAAGTCAATTTTTACTTGTACAAGGATATATAGATTCACTAGTGAGGGATAGTAATGATAACACAAATTGGCTATTTACAATTAGCTTGGGTGTACTAACTGAGCTTAGATTATAAGTAATACAAACAAAAGATGAAACAAAAAAAATTCTAATTTAATTACAAGGAATTTTTCCTAGCCTCACATTTGTAGTATTGTTTTCCAGCTGTTTATTTAAATAGCTACCTACCACCTAAAGCATTTTAAATTTTACTCTTTGTGGTACATTTTAGACTAAAGCACTTAGATTTTACTCTTTGTGGTACATTTCAAAACAGCAAACAAAATGCAGTGATCTTCAGTCCGCTAGGAGGAGAAAATGCATACTTTATTTCCTTTTTCTTTCTCTGCTAAATACCCTAAACCTTCTTCTCTAGATTTTCCACTGGCAGTCGGAGCATTTTGAAATGACGGGTTTTCTTAGTTATTGTGATTTTACTTGTTTGAAAATTGGTTTTGTTGTCTTTTGTTGACAATTGGTGCTCAATAATTCTCAGACCAAAGTCATATAATTTTTAAATAGGGTTTGCTAAACAATTAAAAGACAATAAGCTTTGGTGACCATCATTTGCATTACATGGATGAAAACAAAACCCTCTTATCAAAGAGACTACTTAGAGTCACTTGGATCATTGGCTTTAAGTAGTCATTGTTAACAACATCCTTCATTTTAGCATTATTTTGAATTATAGGAATAGGTTTGTATTTGATTTGTACAAATCTGTTGCGTTCCTCACCCATGTAGTTTTAATACTCAGTTGACATTTCTTTTGCCTTTCTATTTTCTTAAGGTAAATCTCTCAGCATAAAGTTCAGTTTTTCACCTTTTTGGGTGTCATACTCTTCAAATATGTTGGTATGTTTTTCCAATCTTTCTAAGAGTGCCAGTATAGTTACTTACCCTTTTATAGAAGGTACAGAAGTATCCATGTGAGTTTGGGGGGGACTATAATAATAACAATCGTTCTTAAAATACAGTGAATATCCATAGTTCAATTTCCTTTTTATCAAATATATAACTGTATAACTTTTGAAGTATAACTATCTGTTACTAACCCACTGTCCATTGTGTAAATTAAATAACAATATGAGTAATAAATATTTACACCATACTTGCGTTTGTCCTCAATATTTGTTTAGAGCTAAGTCTGCCTCTCTACAGTAGGCTATAATTTATTTATTTAAAGACCAAATTTTATGAGGAGAATATATTTGTGACATTTTGTTATTAACCCTTTGGAGACTAGCTGACGATATATTCGTGTTAGATAACTAAAAAAAAAAAAAAAAAGCTGCTGGAATATATTCGAGATGATGATGTCATTATCATCTCAAAGCATTTTTAGTTTTTTGTATGACCTTCATTCCCAGCTGACTGAACACGCGGTTTGTGACGTGAGAATTATTGAGCACCAATTGTCAACAAGCTGACGTGCTTTCTTGTTGTTTCTCGTTGAAAATTTTGGTTATGTTTTGATTGTAAATTGTTTTCTTTTCTTGTATTATTTTTTTAGCAAAATGGAATGTAAATATCTCAGTGTTAGTGAAGTGGACAGACGATGAAAGCATACAATAAAACCCTCTCCCTTATTTTGTCTGATAACATCCTTGCACAAGACAGTGGCCCATGAGGACAGGCAGAATACAGCTTAAAAAGGGGATTTGTCTCTTTAAAACAAATTAATATAAGAGGAAGGTCATTATTCTGAGGCTGACAGATCTTAAGATGATCGATTTATGATCCTCAAGAACAGTCCAAGTATCATTCACAAACAAAAATTGGACCTTGAATTTTAAATAGACCGTCCACCGTAACTCACTTTACTGTGTCTACTACCAAACTAATAGGCCTAGACTTGCAACTCCAAAGTCAACCACACAGAGACCTAGGTGAACTTCATATCAGGAACAGGCAAACAGTGAGTGATTCTTCTTTCTCAGAGAAGGAGGATGATAATGATGGTAAGGGTAATGATAATTATAATTTGGGGTAAAATTAAGGAGGATGAAAATCACTATTCAAACAATCATTGTACGAAATTCAAGTAGGTACCCAAACATACTCAAATTTTTAGCTTGCATCTTGTTGCATACTTTGGTTTGGTTTACACAGGAATTCTTTTGAGTTTATTTGTCACTGAAACCAATCGGTATGCTATGCTACTCAAATGATAACTTTAAAATATATGACAACCTGTCACTTTACAGTCACTGTAGACATTAGCTACCAACTTTTGTTTCGGAGATGAAGGAATTCACGGCTGTGATTTTGAACATAGGTCTCACTTGTTAATCAACCATAAAATTATATCGGTCAAAGTTAAGTTCACAGTAGATTCTATGGCTTTCTAGAATGTTAAGTAGGAATATGTTTAAGGCTCTTTTGGGAAATTTTAAAAAATTAAGCTTTTCCAAAATCAATAAACCCGGTTATGACCTTATTCAAAAATTTGAACCTGTTACAGATCGTTGAAATAAAATGTTTCAAAAACTTTACACTGCTTATCAACAATTCTTTATTGGAGAGTGTTTTATTAGGTGAAAATGCTAAACTTTTCTTACCCAATACATTCCGAATGAAAACCATCATCTATCAATGGGGGTGTGAAACTGGTTGATTTGTGATTCAGTCTCCGACTACTGCTTGAGTATATTTTGGTGCCAAGGGAGAAAAATAATGAGAATAGGGAAGAAATAAATGACATGGCTTAGTATACACAGTTGTACCAAATTTCATGGCAGTGTGCAACTATCTAAGGTTATCACAAATTTGGTGATAACCTTTATATACATATAATCGTAATAAAAATGTATCACGTGGGAACATTTTTGACAGGAACTATCGGAAAAAGTATTATAAAACATGCCAGAGGGAGTTACAAACAAACTTCATGTTGGGTGAAAAGTATACTAACAATACTTTTTTAATATTTGAACAGTCAGGTAATAATGGCCTACAGGCAGAAACCTGTACAACTTCTTTCATCAGTGGGAGATGTTGAACATACAAGGAAGAGTCATAGATGAATAACAAATGAAAAAAACCAGCTATTGTCGGATACTATACAAAATACAGGGAGGGATCGATAGCTTCAATATGGTGCCATATTGCTTTCTAAATAAGAGGAAAGTCATCAGATGCTGGAAGAAAGTTGTAATTAATTAGTTTTGCAAGAATGGCACTCAATGGATATGTTTTATACAGAAAATCCTGTAAGATTAATCAAACCAATGAGAAGATACCAATTTTTTTGTCAAGATTATTGAAAGCAGGCAGAGTGGCTGGAGTATAAAGAAGGAAACTCTGGTAGTACTGTGCCAACCGTGAAGTTCGAACTGGAGAATCTGGAGAACGGACTTGAACAGTAAACCTGCTGGACATGAACTGTTGGAGGAGCTTGTTACTCCAAAAGAAGGAAAGAGGGTTGCCACGGTTTTTGCTTTTCAAAGCACAAGAGTAAATAAATTTTCCGATGCATTTTTAAAAAAGTACCTAAATAGACCTAGACCTAGTGTAAACTTTATAAAACTGAACCAGCCATTGATACTATGGAAACCGGGGTGTTTTCTTGCGTCCTCCTCCATAGACTAGTGGATACAGTCACGGCTCTCTAACTGAGAGATCACGGGTTCAAATCCCGGGGAGGTCCAATCATGATAGGAATAACAGCCACAGTGACCAAAAAGAAGCCAAGAGCTGAGGCTTAAAAAAAAATTGCTCAGATTATATATATGATGAATTTCATATATATACACGTTCTTTGTATCCATTTCTATGCAAATCACTTATAATGGATTGTCCGTGAAATTGAGAGAAAAATTAATAGAACATATTTTTTGCTCAGTTTGTCAGAAACTTTTTGTACTAGTGTTCAATAGATTTAAAATAAAGTGTTCCTATTGTAAAAATATTTTCTGAATTTTTTTTAATTGCCATAAACACATATGCTTGTTATAAGTTTTATGTCACCTACTAACGTTATTGTAAAATTTATCTTATAATTTTTTATTACAAAGGAATTTATTCCAAATATTTTGATACCAAAACGTTAGCTCTAGATCTGGCAAGGGCTCATTGAATGAATGTTTGAAAGCACTTTAACATTAGCAAACATTTATTCAATGAACGTTTGAAAATACCTTTTTTGTAATGATATTTTAGTACAGATATATTAATGTACGGTTTTAATTTTATATACTAATAATTTTAGAATGATCTGTAGTTTTAAGATAGCGTAATTTTTTTTTGTTATTATAAAATATAAAGAAAGTACAGTGCAATCTCGCTAATCCAGCAGTATATCGGGATTGGTAGTGTCGGATTACTGAAATTGCCAGATTAATGGATGTATGGGTAAAAATGTACGAAAAACATACAAATGTACATTGAAATTTATTAGAAACCAGTTAAAGTATAGTTTAACATAAGTAGAACACAAAAGTACAATTAGAAAATAACTAAATACACAATAAAACCTAATAGACAAACAGTACAGTATGCCTAATCTGGCTGTGAAATAAACAACGGAAGGATACAGTACAAAAAATTTGAAAATCAATATGTAAACTTACATACCGTAAAATGAAAAATCTGCATAGGCCTATTCATTACAGGCAGGAAAAAAGTCTTCGATAGATTTTTGTTTTTTAGCATCAAATGAATGCTTCAACATTTTTTCTTAAGTCCTTTGAGTGTAAGGAGTTCAGAAGCTGACGCTCTATTTTCCTCCGCCCAAGTTATAGCCGTGGTGAAGCACGCAGCGCTTGATCAGTGTTTACTGTCTGTGGAGCAGCTGCGACACAATCAGTTCCCCTTCGTCGTCGTTACCGCTGTCGAGTATGTCTGCTACTATCTCGTCGTCTGTCATTATTTGGTACAATAATTGTTCTTCTTCCTCCCCGGTCAACCAGTCATTTACATCAGTTTGCGTCAGGTCATTAGGATCATCCACAAGCTGCTCAATAATTGCGTATCTTAAGTCATTTAGCTCAGTTTCGTCGTTTTGTTATTCAGAGTCACTTTTTTTCTGTTTTTCGTAATCCTGTAGTAACGTCAGAGTAGGCCACAATTTTTTCCATGAACAGACAATGGTTTTCGTTGAAAGTTTTTCCCATGCACTAGCTAAGTTAAAAACAACGTCTTTAAGGTTAGTGTTCTTTAGTGTTGTAACAACACTCCCCTCTTTTGACAAAATACTGTACAAAAGGGTTTTTTTGTAACTTGTCTTTATGGTTTGGATAACGTTTTGATCTATAGGTTGTAGTAATGGAGTAACATTTGGGGGCAAAAATAGTGCACAGATGTTGCCATCCCTTAATTCGTCTGCATTAGGATGCCCAGGGCAGTTATCGAGAAGTAACAATGTTCTAAGAGGCAACTTCTGTTTTTTTCAAAAATTTCTTGACTGATGGAACAAAGCTGTTATGAAACCATTCGTTGAAGAGAGTCTTTGTCATCCAGCCTTTTGTTTCGTTTGTGTATTCCACGGGCAAATTTACGTTCTTAAAACACCTGGGGTTTTTTGATTTACCGATCACGAGCATTGGTAATTTATGAGTGCCACTGGCATTACAGCACGGCATAAATGTGACTCGGTCTTTTGCCAACTTGCGGCCAGGTGCGCTTTCTTCAGCTCTGTGAACAAACTTTTTTTTGGCAAAAGGCGCCAAAATAAGTCACTCTCGTCCGCGTTATACACCTGATCTGGGGTCAAGTTCATTTCTTCAACAGTTGTTATGAATTTTTCTATAAAGGGCTCAACCGATTCTTCCTGGCACGACAGTCTTTCACCAGTTAAACTTAACAGTCTAATCCCGAAACGTCTTTTAAACTTGTCCAACCAACCTACACTGGCACGAAAGTCGTCCTTCATTATTTTGTTGTAGAAGAACTTGGCTTTTTCCATAAGGATATCACCTGAAATAGGTGTATGCCTGCTTCTTTCTTGCATGAACCATGCAAAAAGTACATCTTCAACTTAGGGAAACTCACCTGATTTCAAGGTTTTTCTTGCAACAGCAGATTTCTCACTAGGCCTACTTTTGTAGAACGATTCAATTTTGTCCTTTTTGTTTTTAATGTTGTTTATTGTTGCACGACCAATGTTGTATTCTTTGGCCAAATGAGACAACTTATCACCTTTCTCTAAACGTTTTAGAATTTCGTACTTTTTATCGATTGTTAATAAAGTAAAGTAAAGTAAAGAATGTCTTATTTTACCAGGCGAAGTTAGGGCTAAGAAGCCCTCTCTAACACTTAACCTGGGGACCAACGGCTTAAAGGTGACTTCCGAACCACCACCAATGGCCGGGCAGGCGGGCCGCTTGCAAGGACAGGATCGCTCAGCGGTCACCTGTCCAAGCAGCAGCCACGCTCGGCGTTGCTTGATCTGGTTATCTTGCGATAACCGCCGTACCCACTACACTGCGCCATTGGCGTTAATGTCATATGTTTACGTTTTTCCGACATCGCACTCAACTATTATAAAATATCGTAATAACACACACGAGCACACACGTCAATGAAACACAAACACAAGCAAACACGTCAACGGAACGAAGCTGTATACAGTAGTACTGTAGCCAGAGCGCAAGTAGGCAAGCAACTGGTGAGTGACTAGTGGCGGTGCGGGGGGCCGGTGAGTCATCCGTGCTTGCAGTGACATGAATCGAAGGGCATTGACCCGACCCGTCATCGCTCACACAGTGCCGGATTACTGGACGTGCCGTATTAGCGCAGGAGGTTATGGTAACATTTCCATTAGGGTTATGGAGGACGAGTGCCCTGTCACGGTGCCATTTCTGAAAATGATGTTTTTATTTTTCTTATTTTACCTAGTAACAACTATTGAATGTTTTCATTAGTACTACTATAACAAGCATTCCTGTAGAATTCGATCAGATCAAGAATTTTCTGATAGTTTTTACTCAGGTTTGAATGAATAGTATTTCAGACACCATAGTAAACTTAACTTGCTGGCGTGATCAAAAGAATACTTATGCAAGTTTGGGAAGCCTACTTCAGTCATAAAGACTGTATTTCCGGCCCTAACAATTTTCTTCCAGTCTAAGGTATTTCTGGTTGAGTAGTATCGTTTGCATTGTTGCCCCGTTCAAGAAAGTATAAATACCGGGTGTTTATAAATAAATATCAGGGTTTTAATACTTATTAGTCTTTTTTTTACATATAACAAAATTATATTTTATGCATCAAATTAAAATAATTTGTTTGTTGCCACCTGTGCGCATGCAGACGCAATGATTCTTTTGTCATCCGTTAGAAAGCACTAGTCGCAAAAATTGCGACTCATGAACAGAAGGCGTTTTGTGTTCTGCAGTTTTGAAAAAAAGATCAAATCTGTTGTAAATGTGCAATTTGAGTTCCCTATAAAGTTCAGTTGTGATCCTCCAAGTGATAATAACATCTGTAGATGGTATCATCAGTTTGAAGATACTGGATGCCTTTGCAAAGAGAAGAGAATGGGGCAGCCAATAGTTAGTGAAGAGAGTGTTGAGCAATTGAGAGGTACTTTCACGCGTAGCCCACAGAAATCAGTTTGGAAGGCTAGTCATGAATTATTAGCATTTCCAGTGATAACTGTTTGGAATTTTTTATGGAGAAACTTACAACTACATCCTTATCGTTTGCAGTTGGTACAAGCTCTAAAGGCTTGCAGATTTTGCTTTACATGCCAATTTTGCAAACTAAATGTTGTTGCACGACAATGAAGATTTTCTGGATCATGTTGTTTTCAGTGATGAATCAACATTTCACCTCATTGGACATGTGAACACTCACAATGTGCGTGTATATCAGGGGCTCAGAAAACCCTCACGATATGATGCAATTGAAGCAAGACTCCCCTAAATTGATGTTTTATGTGCCATGTATAAGCGGAAAGTTTATGGGCCTTTTTTTTTTTTTGGAGAAGGGATTGTAACTGGTACTTCTTATCTTGATGCTCTAGAACTATGGCTATTTCCCCAATTAGAAAAAGATGAACTACAGAATTTCATTTGCTGGCAAGATGGTGCACTGCTTCACTGGCATAACTCAGTACCTGATACCTGATTGATTGAATGTCACTGTACCCGACCGTTGGATTGGCCACAAGGGGTCTAATGTCAGAGCTTGTTTCTCATGGCCTCCACATTCACCATACCTGATGCCAAGTGATTTTTACCTTTGGGGGATTCATAAAGTATTTTGTGTACTTGCCTCCGCTACCAGGTGACCTACCCGATTTAAGGAACAGTACATCTTCTAACAATTATACAGGTTTTTACAGCTTGTCAGTAGTCCTAGGAGTAATTTTATTGAAATGCAAACACCTCAAACTTATAAGAAATCTGTCACAATTCATGGTGTTTCTGACAATTCTATTCAATTTGATGGTACACACAATTGCAACAAGATCCCAAAGAAAGTTTTAAATTCTTTTAATATTAGATCTGTTTCTTCATTTATACACGTGGCACAAATCAGTAAACACTGATGTAAACACATATGTGGTTTTGTGTTTATGTGGTGTTTAACTCGCAAAGTCAACAAAATTTGCAATAGAAAAGGTTATACATAAAAATAGTTCAAGCATGTACTTGAGGTTCATAGCAGTGTGGGGAATAAACATAAACTGCACAATCAGGAGCACTACACACAACGTGCTATCCTCACCTTTCGGGACATTCTGTAGAGGTACAAATCTGATTTTCTGCTTTGTATTCTTGATGGAAGTGAGTAGGTTTTAATGGGAAAGACATTTTTCAAACTTCCACATTTAATTTATTTAAAAAGTGCTTTTGTCGCTTAAGGCATCATCAGTTAGGGATTGGTTGGCCACAGTTGGTTTCTAAGAAGTGGCAGACACATTCAGCTCTGTATCTGTTCTACTTCTCAAGTCATTGTATGTCTTTGAATTTCATTTTCTGATTTCTTTGATTATCACAGTTGATTTGGATTTCATAGTTAATTTTTCTTTATAAAATTGGCAAAACTTTAACAGAAGATTGACCTATTAGTTTATGTACATGATATTGGGAAATTCTTAAAATATATACACTTTTAATGTCTTAACATTTCATCATAAATGTGTTTTGCTCAGTTTACTTATTTTTCAAGACATGTAATAAAATTTACAATTGTTTTATACCATCTCCATTATCATAATGATTTATTCAATAACACTTTATCTTGACTGTAATTGTGTTTTCAAACAACACCTGGCAAATTGAAATTTTTTGCCAGAAGCGGGCAATGTTTCAGGCGGTAGGACCTATGGGAGTGGCAGAATCGGCTTTAACTCCTGTAATATATTGGGCTTTAGGGATTGTCAGTGTATTATATTCCTGGTCGCTGTATTTTAGTATCTTGTATTTCCACCCCAGGTTCTGATGACGACTGCCTGCAGTCTACAACCAACGCTGACAATTATGCTCTGTCCATGATCCATTACTCATGTAGGGCCTGACTAAGCTGTTGAAAAGAGTTTAATTCATCCCAATGATTTCTGATGGCTCTTCCCACGACATCCCAAACATTTTGAAATAGATTAAGGTCTGGACTGTTTGCAAGTCATTCCATAACATTGATCCTGACGTCATGTGAGTAATATTGCACTATGTTAATGGTATTCAGACTATCATTACCTTGCATTAATAAAAATGTTGGACACATCAATTCCGAAAAACCACTATCTACTCTGATGAAACTTCTTCCACATACCTTACAGCTTTTAATGCTCTTCTGTTTAAAATTACATAATCAGTGTGGGCTTCCCACGAAACAATTATGGACCCAACATAAAACCTGTTGCTTTGTGATAATATAGCACATTGAGCCTCCAGCCCATCTCCACACACTTTCATGGTCGTGATTTCAGGGAGAAGAGACACTCATCAGTGCTCACTACTTGGCTCTATTGGGCTGCGGTCGGGTTTACATGATCTTGAGCAAATTCCAAATAAGATCTTTTATGGCTTAGTAGTAACAGAGGGCCTATAGCAAGGCTTCCAAGTTCCTCTTCTTGAAGCCTTCTTAGCCTTCTTCTAATTATTAGGTAGAAACATTTATTCCATGGGACCTCACGAGCTCATTACGAACTTCAACAGAAGTCTGAAATCAATTGCACTAAGAGTCACATCAAAAAAGCATCTCTGGCACTTTTAATTCTGTTACAGTCTGATACTTGTGTTCCTTCATAACTTTCAATCAATCTAAAGCGAATCAGAACCATGCTGATGCCGGGTGTAGGGAACCCTGTGACATTCTGGTAAATGTGAAATTTTCAATATTATGACATTTTATGACCTATGTGTGATCGAAGTGTATCAATTGATCTAAACAAAATTATAAAACAATGGTTTACGCTCTATTTGATTGAAGATGTTACATAACTATTATATTACGAAAACATCATATTCAAAAATTTTAAAAATAATTTTTCCTTTTGTTTTGTCTGTATAATTTTGCACTATTACAACTTGAAAATTAAAAAAGGGTTTTCTGCCTACTCTAATAAGTATAGGAAATGGCCTGAAACACTGGATAAATACACATAGTGGGGCAGTCAGTGTTTACAAAGGAGGTACAAACTACATTTCAAAGCTGATAAGGAAGGGTGGAGTTTCTATCAATTCATGATAAGATAAGCACTATTTATTGAGATAACAAGGATATTTCAGGATAGTTTTAAGTATAAATTGAGGAATCATACACAGATAAAATAAGTATTGAAATATTTCATCCAAAATAAAACATTACATTGCTAAAACAATTATATATAATTGGGTGTTCACTTATTTGTCTCTCACGTCCATACACAAGAAAGACAAGACTTCTTAATACCCTTAAATATTAAACAATTTTCCTATTTGAAAAGGTATAAAAGACTGTATAAAGTATTGAAAATAAACAAAATGTTAATACAGTAAATTTTTAGCATCAGCTGAAAATTTATGAAATATATACTTAATAAATTCTCACTCTGTGGAAAGATTACTAATTTGAATTATAAAAATGCTATATGGAATTTCTGTAAGTTTATAAAATTCTTTTGTAAAAGAAAAAAAAAATAGAAGTTTAAAGTGCATAAATCTTGTGTACAGAAAATACTTAAGATTTTTTGTTTATTTCAATTTAATGCACTGTAATCAGATTTAAATTATAAACATTTAACCAAAGTCATAACAGCTGTTGTGAAAATTCTATAATAACAAACCTAGTTTTTGTTTATAGAAGTGTTAATAAACAAAAAGTGTAAGAAAATAAAATTTCATGAAGATATTTTCGAATTATTATGATGAATTGTATTGAAATTGGAATTTATTTGATCTTTGCAGTGGCAATGGATTTTTTCATAAGAAACTTTATTCAAGGTACTCCAAATTGAATTTTACTGTCATGAACTGAAAATTGATTTTCTGGTATATCATAATACTTTATTATACAAAATAAAAAAAAAAAAATTGAAGTATCTCTGGAGCAACATTTCCCAGGGCCATACAACAAACAGCCCAAATACTACCTGCAGCACTTGTGAGTTCTGTTTATTGGTCCTTTTGAGATGTATAGATATGGATTTTCTTTTACATACCCTCAGTTGGCTACAGTATGGAGTCCATATTTGAACTGCTAAATACTTATTCCTACTTGATTTATTTTTAATCACAATAACGAACCCCCCTCAATGAGTTTCCGAGTACACAAAATATCTTCACCCAGAACAAGATGACTGGATCTAATCAGCCTGGACTCGGTTTGGGAAGGAATCAATTGTGAATAAGTGGATGATCTTTATTTTGAATATTAACTATTTTAAAGCACTCAGTAATGTTTACAAGGTCACAGGGAGAAGGTTACAAGATTTTATTGTTCTATCCTGTATTTGTTACTCAGACTTACAAAAACCCAGAGACACAATGAGTTAGTCTAGAGCGACTATCAGAAATTCTCAAATTATATGTAGTGTTTTATTGCAGTTTATTTACTGACTTTCTCAAATGCATAAACAGTTTAAAACTAAATTTAAAAAGCTATACTATTACACTTTGATTACTATATTTATTATCAAATCCTATACATAGGTTTTTTATGAAAAAAAAAATTATTTTTGTCCTAGGTTAGAGAATTGTTTATTAGTTTTATTGATTTTTGTGTTGAACGTATGAAGCTGGCTCATTACATAGTGACTGTTATTTTGTTTGTTTTTATTAACACTCAAATCAGTAGGACAGAGGAAGTGTTATCAGACGTCACTATCACAGTACACTACATTAAACTGTGTTGAATGTACGTACAGATCAGTAAGGCTTAATAAGGCTTGCAGAATTACGTAAGTCAAATTTTGATAAGTAGTTTGGTGACTTCACAGGATTCCTTATTGTTAATTCCCCATTTCAATGTGAAGAACATTGAACTGTACCACCAGTGATGACTATGTTTCTTTATAGATGTCCATGGACGAAAAGTATGTAGAAAGTATATGGACATTATTGAAGAACGCTATACAAGAGATACAGAAGAAAAACAATTCTGGGCTCAGTTTTGAAGAGTTGTACAGGAATGCGTACACAATGGTACTCCACAAATATGGCGAGAGACTATACACCGGACTGAAAGAAGTGGTCACTCAACATCTCGAGTTAAAGGTAATATTAATTTACTAATAACTAATTCTAATAGTTACTACTTAAACGTACACATAAATAAATATTTCATAATGTATTAGGATTGTCATTACTGTTGGATTGTTTAACTCTTTTCATACAAAGGTCCAATAAACCAGACCATGCTATACCAGCACAAATTACAGGCATCATATATATATAAATCAAACGTATTAATATTATATCTTTGATGCTAATGTTATTCTCTAAGAATAGTGCAAAAATTCTGTTGTCTATTGTATTTAGATATTTCTCTATCAACACTTTGAGACTGGGATAACAAAAATATAAAACTAGTGGTCTATAATCATGGAAGTGTATATGAACTAAAAATACTGTGTTATGGCTTGTCAGAACAGTTCCAACTACATGTTCGAACAAAAGCTTCAGACAAAACACACATTATGGTAGGCCTATCGCACACACGTAGTTGAAGTGTGCAGCTGTTGTCATTTCTCAAATCAAAATCAATACTTTATTGTCTTAAGGCATATAGCAATCGACATGGTTAGTCAGTATTTAGTGTTTGTAGCTATTAATGTTCTATTAGAGAATATTATTAAAAATACAATACGAACTGAAAGTTTTTGTTTAAAATTGTACAGTTTGAGTATTGGTGTTTGAAATGTTTAAAAATGTCATATACTTCGAAAATACTGAGGTTTTGACATGTCTTACAGTTATGTAAAATTTCCAAACTGTTCTGTTTCCTCCATTCCATGAATGTTGTCAATAAGATGCTAGAAAAAGGATTTTATTTATTTATCTGTAGGTTTAGACAATTTTCCTTAAATCAAGTTTTAAAAGCCCATCCAGCTATTATGTATCATAGAACAAAACAAAAACTTGTTTTTCAATATAGCATGTTCTTGTGTTTTTTATTTATATTAGTAAGGTTTCCAGATAACAGCCGTACAAAGTTTTCAGTAGCATGTACCATTGCAGAAGTAATTGTGAACATGATGACTGCTGTAATATTTTAATAGATAGAGACTCTATGTGGTACATTAGAGACAGTAGTTGCTATGGCTTGGTGAAATTATGGAATTAATTCGTCCAAAAAGTATCAAAATGGTAGAAATTCGCATTTGTGCTAAACATTTCACTTAACTATTTTCCAACACAGAAAAAAAACATGTTTTAAAATAATAAGTATTTATAAACAACTTATACTTTTGGAAATCTTTTAATATCTATAACATTTTAAGATGGTAGTCTTTAATGCAATGTAGAGTAAAACAAAAAAGTGATTTAGAATTGTCAGATCAGTTGCAATAATGTTTCTTCTTAAGTGTTTTTTTAATATCTTATAAGTTTCCAGATGTAGATACCATACGAGGTTTTGAGTAGTATACAATATGCATATTTTTTGTAACAGGCTACATTGTGGAAATAGTTTTGAAGACTACAATTACTGTAATTTCAAACTGATTCAGAGTAATCTTGCTATTTAAACTAAGCTATTACCTATATATTCCTTGGATAAGTTTATTAGTTAGTCCCAACCAAACCCTAATAAAGGTAAAAGTACTTCTCCATGTTGAAATTTATTTTAGAAATAGTAAGGTTAGAATTACTGAAAGACAAAAATTGAAACCTATAGTTTCATTAGAAAGTTTTGGAACATTTGGATCAATTGTTATTTGATCCTTTTAAGCTTGCAAATTTTATTTATAAATCATATCAAAAGATCTTTATTACGATTTCTTTGAGAAGTGTACAATAATCAAAAAGTAATATGATTTACAAAGTTACAACAGTTTTTGAAGTTATAGTTGCTTTACTGTATCAATCATCTTGATTCAAATTATTCCTCCATTGAGTAAAATAGTCACTCCATTAGCCACTCTTGAAGGTGTCCTTGTACTGTGGAAGAAAGTTAAAGGCTTTCAGCCCAATATATTACGGTTTTCTGCAGTATTATGTGGTGAGGTGTGCTGTAGGATGGTAGCTCATTGCTCTCCGTTTGTTGTAGGAGTGGATATTTTCTTCTTCTGAAGAAGAGATCAGATTGCAGATCTCGAAACGTAGTGTTACTGATTTTTTGTTTCACTGAACGATGGCAAATGTCCGGAAAAATCCTGTTTCCTTCACATATTTTCCCCCTCTTGTGAGCTGTGTGTGGTGTGTGGATAACTGTTGTGTTAATGTAAATGACAATGACAGTCATAATTCTCAATTTATTAATGTACACAGCTCTGTTAGAGAAGGTTAGCCAGTGTCCTGGCTTTATAATCAGTATTCTATTGAGGTTTTGCTGTGATGACAGCCAGGCCATATCTTATGTGTGATTCCACCAGGGTACGATATGCGCGTTTATTGTAGATCTTACTGAAAGCTTTTGACTATCATTATCTGTGTGCAAAGTTTAACACAAAATGTAATCAGTTGTTGCATAGGGCGTATTACAAAATGTACCCGCGATACCAATTTTTCATAATTGTGGGAAAATTCCATTGCATTAAGAAATAAAGTAAAACAAGCTGTGATTTGAGATATTAGAAACAGCTGATTGTTCCGTCTAATTTAGTGTATTTTAATACTTCTACACAAAACCCATGATGTGGCATGTTGTGAATATTCAGAAAGTATAAATATTGTTGTTTCCATTATTGTATATTATGGCATGATGTACGATAATATTATTTTTTTATAGGTGCGAGAGGATGTTTTGATATCATTGAACAACAATTTTCTACAAACCCTGAATCATGCTTGGAACGACCACCAAACATCAATGGTTATGATCCGAGATATACTCATGTACATGGATAGAGTATACGTGCAACAGAATGATGTAGATAATGTTTACAATCTAGGACTAATTATATTTAGAGATTTGGTATGTATTATACTCTTCATTAGTGCATTAGTTTAGTAACTGTATTACCCAGTTGTATTACCCAGTTGTTCAATCGTATTGTGTATGTTAAAATTAAAGAAATTAAATATATACATTGTTGTCTACTAAACCCAAAATGTGGCTACTAGGTCTAGTTATCAAATTTTGCCATAACTTTTTAAATATAGAGAAATTTTTATTATAAATTGAAAATTTGTGCGAATTAAACTTTCTAGATAAACAGTTAGGTAGGTATATTGGTAAAATGACAGTTGAAACGTCACACCCTTGGATAACCTCAAAGTTAATATATTATTTCAGTTTAAAATAATACTTTTTATTTAAATGAATAATATTTTGGTTTGATCAATTTTTGCCTCGATGGAAAACTTTATATCAGATATATATGTGTTGGACATACAGTAGAGTCCCGCCGATCCGAACCCCGCCAATCCGAAAATCCGCCTAATCCGAACACGGCTAGGAGAAAATATAAAATTGCTAAAAAGGCAGGAAAATAAATTAAAACCAGTTATTATAGTAAAAACGTAAGTTTTATTTCTCAAAGCATTTACTTACTGACATATAGAAAAAACTGAAATTACATTTGAAACGTTAGATGATACATACATTGTACGGAATTTATACTGTTAATATAAATGAAACATAGTACTGTACTGTACTGTATTTATAATGTACAAACCCCTACGGAAGGCTTAGCAAATAATTTGTACTTTAACTTGGGACACAATAAGGGATAAAAACGTAAAACAAAACACTGCAAAACCCAACACTTTCTTAAAGACCTAAAGTCAGTTGATCTTCTTTTGACGCAACACACACTAAAACGACTGGACGATGCAATGTTTCGCCAACGCTGAATGAACATTACGTCATTGGGAGTAGCAGCGGCATGTTGCTCGACGTAGCGTTAGAGCGAGGTCAAAGGCACTTTGCAGCTGCGCTGTGTGGAACAATATCGGTAGTTTGGGGCGTCTCCCTCATCCTCACTGCTACACGAGTCATCAGCTGGGACTCCTTGCACCTGTGCCACGATGTCTTCGTCTGTGTACTCCTCGAAGCCTTTGTCATCTACAGCCGTCCACTCATCAACACACTCCTTCTCTACATTTTCTCATCCCGGTATTTTTTTTACAAGAGGAAGAAGTTCGCATTCATTTACCGGTGGAACAACCTCTTCAACAAACTGCAGATCAGGCCAAAGATTTTTCCAAGATTTCTGCAGGAGCTCCTACGCTTGTGTTCTCCCAAGCCTCTGCCACCCAGAAAATTACATCTTTGATCGTGATTTTCTTAAGCTTTTGGAGAATTGTGAGGTCTTCATTTTCCTCAAGCAGGCTTCGGAGCAAGCTTTTTCCGATAATTTTGCTTCAACGCTTGTAGAACTCCTTGGTCCATTGGTTGTATGATCGAAGTAACGTTCGGTGGTAGAAAAATGGCTTTTATATCACCAATAACCAGCTCTAAGTCATCCGGATGGGACGGAGCGTTATCTATGAGTAACAACACTCTATCAGGCAGTCCATTTTCTTCATTGTAGGCTCTCACGTTGGGCACAAATTGTTTCTCAAACCATTCTTGAAAAACAAAGCACGATCCATCCAAGCTTTCTTTTGGTTTTTAATAGTAAACCGGCAGAGCGTTCATATTCATGTTTTTAATAACATCGAGGTTTTTTGGATTTACCGATAAACCATCAAAGGTATCTTATTGGTGGCGGAAGCGTTGCTGCATGCTAATACGGTTAGTCGTTGCTTATCCATTTTAAATCCTGGAGCGGACTTTTCTTCTCTTGAAGCTAGGCTCTTTGTTGGCAACGCTTTGAAATTTAGCCCCCGTTTCATCAGCGTTGTACACTTGCTGGGGTGAGTAGGAGGATGTAATTTCTTTGAACTCCTGAAGATACGCTGCGGCTGCGTTGCTGTCTGCAGACATCTTTTCGCCAGTTACAGTCAGTTGCCTGATACCGTGCCTTTTTTTTTCCACCGATCTAAAAAACCGCAACTAGCCGAAAATGACGGATCGCCTCCCATAAGGATGTTTAGTAGAAGCGCCTTTTCTTTAATAAAGAGGGCCGGTAATGGGAATGCCTTTTTGTCTCTCTTGAGAAAACCACAAGTAAAGTGCTTCATCGAGTTTTGTCATACGATGACACAGTAGTAGTTTGACGTTTTTTCTAGAGTGTTTTCACTTGTAACAGAGCAAAATTGTTCGATTTTTGCCCGCTTCTTTTTCCAGTCACTGATCGTCGCTTTACCGACACCAAATTCAATTGAAAGTTGAGTAGCACTTTCACCATTGTCTAGTCTTTTGAGAACTTCGAGTTTTTCTTTTAACGTACACGAGTTTTGTTTACGTTTACTAGCCATAATGATATCGGATATACGCACAGAGCAGAGCAAAGAACAAACAAAACTGCAAACCACAAACTACAGAATACACAGTAAGAGCACGTGCTGCGCGTATGGAAGATTGCACTAAACTGTCGTCTCACCACTCGTCACCGGGGTGGGTGGTGGAGGGGATAGGGGTGAGGTAGTGGCAGTCCAATAGTTTTGCGCGCCACACTGTTTCAAGGTCACCGACCAACTCGCCCCGCCCACCACAGGACAGGTGGCTTCTACTAGATTCATTACGCACAAAACAATGGCACTCAGTTTCGACCACGCGATGTTACCGTACAAAGACAGGAAGCTGTAATATTATTATTACGTTTAATACGTACTTACTATTGTTTATTGCATTTGATTATTGTATGCATTTTAATTGTTTTAAAACCACGTAAATTGCACTTGAAAGTTGATAAATGGTACTATTTAACAAAAATCCGCCTAGTCCGAATTTCCCGTCAATCCGAACAAGGTTCGGTCCCAATTAGTTCGGATTGGCGGGACTCTACTGTATATATAGTGTCCTGTAACTCTCTGGACAAAGGTATACAAGTTATTACTAAGGTCAAGGCAAACTTATTTCACCATTTGATCATGGGTCTCTGATACTTGGTTTCCCATCTATCTGTTTGCATGTGTTTTTTAGAAAAAAATTAATGTTTTAAAACTAATGAATTAAGTTACACCAAATTTGGCTCATATGTTAATAATAACAAAGCCAATTACTGTAAAGAATATGATGAAATTATCTTTAGTGTTTTCAAAAAGGCGGACATTAAAACTTTAAATATCTTAAAAGCCAGTATTTTTTTCTCAAGATTTACAAAAATTATAGGTTTTTGAGGATATTATCACAAATCTAATGACACCAAATTTATTTAAATCGAATAATAAATAACTGATTTAGAGCAGATTTACTGTGACAAAATATGGTCTACATTGAGGTTCTCAGTGAATAGCCAACAATACAAAAACTGAATAAACGGCAGCTCTCAATGGGGACCATCCATGTCTTGTCACAGTGAATCTGCTCTAAATCAGTTATTTATTATTCTTTTTAAATTATTTTGGTGTATTAGATTTGCAATAAATCCCTCTAAAAACTGTTATTCCTTATAATTCTTAATAAAAAGCTAAATTTTAAGATATTCAAAATTTTAATGGCCGCCTTTTTAAAAATACTAAAGATAATTTCATCATATTTTTTTAGTAACTGGCCTTGTTATTATAAACATTTGAGCCATATTTAGTATAATTTAGTTAATTAGTTTTTAATATATTAAGTTTTTTATGAAAAACATATATAGACAGACAGATGGGAAATTAAGCATCAGAGACACATGTTCATATGGTGAAATATGTTTGTCTTGACCTTTGACTTTTGAATAACGTGGTAAACCTTTGTCCAGAGAGTTACGAGACACCCTATATATTTAAGTAAATTAAGAATTTGCAGTTCATCAATTGCTTTCAAGTAATTACCAAGTTCACTGAAATTATTTTTTTTTGCGCTGTGGGATTAAACTGATTACAGATTATAAAATGTAATTTTTATTTACACAGCCAACTTAAATGTTTTTAAGAATCCACTAGTTTGTTGGATGGTGTCCAAGAATATCTGTACTAAAAAACAAGTTTTGGATGAACTACAACAATCATAATCCAACTGTTATCATCAAGGTCAAGTGGCTGAGTGGGTAAAGGGTGATAGTGTATAGGTTACTGAAGGTCCTGAGTTCTAATCCCTGTTGGTGCATTAATAGGATGGGAATAGTAAGAATTTACTTATAAATCAGATTTGGAAATCAATTTGAGCCGAGTCTAAATTAATTGATTCAATATGTCATATAGGACAAATAGCAATCAAATTTCCAGCAGTGATTCAGCTGATTAAACTAACCCGTATTGCACGGAGGCTTCTGTGCAGCAGGCCTGGACGGTGTATTGCACAGTGGTTCAACTAAATGGCACAGGAGTGCATCACCAAAATAGAACCAACTTGATCTCAATAGCTTGTTTCATCACTATTGCTGTACATCACAATCCAGGGTCTGGTTGACATGCAGATTGGTACTTCACGGCACCTAATGTGTTAGTGGATCATGTATGGAGAAACTTTATTTAAGAAAATAAAGAATTATTTGTTCAGCTCCTTAGAAAAGAACCATGGGATTCTGTTCATGATTCTTCTGTTGATAAAAAATTTAATCATTTTGACTTTTATGAGCTATTTTTATTATTGCTTCATCTGAGATGAACTTCTTAAGAGCAAATGTGACTCCATATTGGTTTATTTGAAGTAAATTTATG
The DNA here is from genome assembly GCF_021130785.1 of Homalodisca vitripennis. Lineage (NCBI taxonomy): Eukaryota > Metazoa > Arthropoda > Insecta > Hemiptera > Cicadellidae > Homalodisca > Homalodisca vitripennis. The sequence continues at coordinate 117,789,850 of NC_060212.1, forward strand.
TTTGAACTTTCATGTCTCGCTTATGTAGTAATGACAATTAAGTAGCCTAATTTGAACTGAAGGTTGAAAGGTTGGTTCACTTATTTGATGTATGTAGACTCGAGTAATTTTACTTATAAGGAATTGAGGATCCTGATTTATTGTGCTAGATCCCAGTTTATACATTAAGTTGACTGAGTAATCACTCGGGTCAACCATAATTTGAAATTAGGTTGGTTTGGATGTCAATACTCAAAAAACAACGTAAAAAGGAAACCTGTAAGATTAAATATAATAAAAGTTGAAATAAACCAATATGGAGTCACAATCTTGTCTTAGAAGTTCACCTAGAATGAACCAATAATACAAAACAGCACACTTTAGTTCCCTGAGTAGTTCAATTATTTAAAATTAATTAAATCATCTGAAAGTAGAGAAAAACTTATCCACAAATGTGCGTTCACGTTGCAATCGATCTTTAGTTGACTGCTTGTCACACAGGTTTTAAGAAAATTAAAGTATTATAAGCTGAGATAAGAAATAATAAAAAGTACACTAACATACCAATTTAAAACTATTAAAGAGTAAAAATGCCTATATATATATATATATATATATATATATTATATATATATATATATATGTATATTATAAAAGTGCATTAAAAAGTAAAGTAAAAGGCAGAAACTTTAAAAAATAAATTGAATATAAAATTCTATAGTAAACTGTTCACTATTATTCTAATTGGACAAAGTATGCAATTAATACAGAAATTGCCTTTCAGTAAGTGATGTGAGGTTTGGTTGCAGGTTGTCCGATATGGTTGCATCCGGGACCATCTACGAGACACACTGCTGGGGCTGGTGATGCGTGAGAGGAGGGGCGAGGTTGTCGACCGCATTGCCATTAAGAACGCCAGCCAGATGTTGATGGTTCTGGGTATTAATAGCCGAGCCGTTTACGAGGAGGATTTTGAACGTCCATTCCTGCAACAGTCTGCAGAATTTTACAGAGTATGGAAAACATTTTTAAAAACAAATTATAATTTAGACACCAAAAAGGCCATTGAGGGAGTTATATGTAATTATGTACAAAATAATTTATTTAAATTTGTTCCTAAACACCTGGAGATTCTGACAGAAGTGTATAAATTATTTTGAAAAATTTGTAATGTGACAGGCTATTACCTGTTAAAAAAAACTGTTTCATACTTAGGGAGAGTCCTCATCAGCATACCTAGATTGTCTTTTGTATTAGATCGAAATGATTGCACCAAACCGGGTTCTAAGCAATTGGAGATTGATAATACTACTATATTCTTCAATATGTATATAAATTCATTAAATTTGTATAAGTGGCAGTAGCCTAATATAATTTCAATAATCATTGGATCACAAAAAGTACTTGCTCGGCTGGGACTCAAACCCGGATCTCTCATTTGCTGGGTGAGTGCACTACCAATACAGCACAGAGACCTTACTTTTTACACTTGATCATTTTGTATTTGGGCGTTTCTGTCACAAATGTGTTTAAATAACCAAACTAACATATGATCGGAAGATTGAATATCTGTCAAATGACTTTTATTGACATTAATAAAATTTGCATAAGAGGCAAAAGTCTAATTTAATTTCAACAAATATTTTATCATAAAAAGTACTTGTTCCACCGGGTAATGCTAGTGGTAGCACAGTCACCCAAAAAGTGAGAGATCCGGGTTCAAGTCCTGGCATCAGGAATGTTGACAGGACATGGCCCTCTTAGAAAAAACACCTTATGAAGTTGGGTCTAAGCCAGACTGATTAATGCAGACTCTATGGATAATCAGAAGAATCAGTGGAACACATATGGCTAAACTGTCGTACCGTATGAAAGATAAAGAAAAATATTTCTAAAGGCGTATCTTTTCAGTCCTAAGGATATCAGACATCAGGAGCGCACAAATCTTTTAGGTTTCTGTAAGTCTCTGACTCTGAGGGCATAGACCTTAAGTAAGAGAGATGGAAAGGTTACTTGTCCAATGCTGCCTGATGTTTCCAATAGTGCCTGTATTACGTTGATAAGATTTTTCTTACTATAACAAATTAAATATTGACAGTGGAAATGACCGTTGCATAAGCAATAATTTCCACTGCTATGGCTAATGATACGCCTTCCTAATAAATTATCAGCCTGATAAACCCCTTCTAGTGATTTAGTGATGCACACTTAAATAGCCTTTCAAATAATAATCTATCGGGTCCTATAATTCTTTAATACTGGTTAATGTTATTTGTTTATTGTGATTATACCTCACTCATAACTTCCAACAATCTTTGTTCTATTTATCTTAAATATTATCTTTAATAGTAAGCTGTTACACTATTTTCATGATGTTTTGAAAATATGTTTACATCCCTTACTTTACTTGCACTAATAGTAAAGGCCATAGTTTACTTTTAAGTTAATTAGAGTAGTTTCTATGTATAGTTACACTATAAAATTTAATACTCATAATTACCAGAATTATAATAATAGTTATTTAAATATACAAGGTGTCCAAAAAGTCCTGAATCATTGCAAATAATGAAACTTATTATTCTACAGCAACAATTAATTGTAAACAGTTTTGGGTTAGTAAAGTTAAAATCAAAAAGCACATCAGTGTTTTTTTTACATTAACCTAAGTTGCAAACTCAAGCCATCTTTGAACAGCTGTCATTTTTTACTCGGTTATAAGTTTGAGGTCGGGTTTGCGGCTCTGTACTCTACTAATAAAGACCTTTTATTTGATATGCATATCAACCTATGCTTACATTTAAGATTTTCTTCTGACTTCTAGCGGACCGCCCCCCTGAGGAAGTAGCGGATCACTGAATATGTGATAAAATAAATTTTTATGTCCAGTAACTTTGTGTAAGGTTTTGTAGCTCTATTTTAAATATTTTGAAAAATATTTAACCAACCCGGGACTTTTTGGACACCTTGTATAATATACTGCTGACAGAATATCAAGAGGATCCCTGCAAATTAGCTTTTTGAATTAATTGAATTCCCCTCTTCCTTAACTCTTCCCGGCTCTTAACAGTATTGCCTCTTAAAACTGCTGAAATCATTTCATGAAACTACTGCATGAAAAATGATTTATTTATGTGTTTTATAGTCAAGAAATTGAAATGTTTCGGGTACCAAAATTTGCAAACTGAAATTCTTTTAACTCGGCAGACACTATATTGCTGCTTATACCCTTCATGCAGTTCCTTTTTCCAATATAATGTCTGCCCACTTAAAAGGATTAAGATTCTCCATTTCTTACAGGCCAGAGTTGTTGAATTGGTCCTGGTCTAAATTACTGTTTTATTTTCTCTTAAATCAGTGTTTTGAGTAGAAGAGCCGACAAACAATGAGTTTATAATAATGGTACACCATAAGTTAAAGAAATATTTGGATGGAACTATAAACTTATTCCTGGGCTTCTCTATCATTGTTATGAATTTTTGTGTTCAGATGGAGAGCCAAAAGTTTCTTGCAGAAAACAGTGCGTCAGTGTATATAAAGAAGGTGGAGGCACGGATCAATGAAGAGGCAGAGAGAGCTAAACATTACCTTGACGAGTCCACTGAATCTCGCATCGTTGAAGTTGTAGAAGACGAACTAATTAAGAAACATATGAAAACAATTGTGGAGGTAAGTTGAATATTTGTTACTGATAAAATAAAATTTTTCCTATTTTTCCTACTATTTCTACAAAAAATAGTATAGTAGGAAAAGTACTACATTTCCAATTTTTTTGCTAATTGTGTCAAACATTTATATTATCATATTAATATTATAAATGTGAAAATTTGTGAAGATGTTTAACCCTTTGAGTGCCACAGCGTCGCTAATTTTGACGGTACGAAAAGTGCATAAAGTGCCAGTGTCGCCAATTTTGACGTTTCATATTTTGATAATATTTTATATAGTACAAGATTATTTTGGCCAAATAACCAGACAGCTATATTCAGTAGGTTCCAAAATATCATTAAATACGAGTTTTATATTGTTTCTCTACTATTTTATCTGTGAAACGTACGTTGTTTGGATACTTATCAAGAAGCCACTATTTTTGGACGACTTTTCCTTATCGGGGACAAAATAAAATACAGTATTAAAAACAACTGACTTTATTTAACCTATTTTGGAATTTACAAGTTATTACGACAATCAATGAAATCAAAAATTATAAGAACAACGTTTCATTATTCGAAAATGCCAGGTCATTCGTGTGTGTCGATTTGGAGATAGGAAGTATGACTCATCGAGTATTCTTCGATTCATTTTGGTAGAAGGAACGTATAATGAAGTTTATTTTGATCTCTGATAAGGAAAACTCGTCCAAAAATAGTGGGCTGTGATAATACTGAAGTACCTGTGAGATGATTCTGTCTTCCAGTCATGCGACGTAGCGGACGAGTGCCATGTTGCGTAACGGCCTTTCTTGTTGTTTATGTGCCAATAACCAAGCATTTGAGTAAATACAAAATAAAATAGTAACTTATACAGTAGTTTACTGTATTTCTTTACAAAAGTAATGTAGTGATTTGAGTTGTGTCCAAGCGAAAAACGTGAATTTTTAGTGTAAATATTATTAGGGTTGTTATTTAGTAAATGTAAACTTTTATGTAAATATGTTAGCAAGTATTTGTTTCTACATTTACTAATCATATTTATTTGTGTTATATTGATGTTTTATTACATTTATTGTGAAAACTACATCATTACTAAGTAATTTCTAAACTCTGACAAATAAAGTACAGTTTATAAAATGTCGGCACCAGGCAGCATTTTGTTAACCCTCCATCGGGCGCTAAACGGAGTTTTCCTCCGTGTATTTTTTATTATTAAAAATAGTAGTACTCTTCTGATGTTGGCAGTCGTGTCCCGCAGTGTACTTCACGAGCATCTTTCGGGGAAGCGAAACTATAGCCTCCCGCTTATCTTTGTCAAAATCTGTCAGTATGAGGTCTACTTCCGTGCGAGACCGGACGATTCCTCCGTGAGCGCCCGATGTCGTGTTTGTAGTACTTGGACGAAATCTCCGTGAGCACAGTGTTTAGTTTTTATGGAGTAATAATCCGTGTGCGCCTAAATGTCTGACCTGTGATGGTTTCTTTTTAAGTTTTACAATATATTTTATTTGAATTTTGTGAAATGGAGAATGAAGACAAGAGACTTGTCAGTACAGTACCCGTGTGCTAGGGAACATTTCAGTATTATTTATGGAGTGAACATTGTCGTTATAAGAACCAGAAGGAAAATGTTTTCAAACTTTGTGTAGTGTTAAACAATTTTTAGTAAAGAATAAATTTTGATTTTAGAATAATAATTGACATTACAATTGTATAATATCTCAAGAATTGAAGTAAGTTGTTTTTGTAAGAAGTTAAAAACTAAGTTAATTTCCATATATTATTACAGAAGGTTAAACATGTTTACAATTAATTGCATTATTCCTTAAAATAAATCATGTTGTTACTATACAATAACATTTTCTTTTAGTTTCGAAATTCTTATTTGGAAAATTCATTACATAAGAGTAATTTTTTTTTTAATTCTAAAAATGAATATATTACATTGTAATTAAATCAGTATGAATATTTAAACAAATAAAAACAGTTTAAACGACTATAATATCCATTATTCACTAACCTGGAGGAAACCTCCGTGAGCGCCTGATGGTGTTTCTAATTTTAAGCGCCCGATGGAGGGTTAATACATATAATGCCATGTTTTTAAAATTCTGGAATAAGATATTACACATGGTTTTTATTTAGAATTGTATGGCCTTTATCATGGTATAAAGAAAAAAAATCTTAAAAATACTGTATACACTCAAATTAGGTCAAAACTTAATTTTTTATACAAAATTAAAAAACTTTTTTAACCCTTTGCACGCCATAAGCGAGTTATTTCGCATGCATAAAAGTCCGTACAGCGCCCATAGCGAGTTATATCGTGAACTACATTTTACAACATTAGATAGTTTAATAGTTGTCGAATTTGCCGCTAGATGGCAGAGAAAGTCACTTTTGCTGCCTAGTGCATTAGCTAACGTGCCAACTGAACGTTTGAGGAGTATCGATCGGTAACAGCTGTTTCTTTCTATTCATGTTTGTTTCCCGTACTTCTCGAAACGCCCAAAGTGATTATACTCGCCGCCATTTCGTGAAGTTCTATGTCTAGTGTTCCTGCTCACTGACAGTTTATGTTTTTACAGTTTTATTAGTTTATATTACGTTTAGTGCCTGTGAACTATTAAAATTATTACTATAGTAATAACTATTATTTATTATTTTGACGTAACTTGTGAATATATTGCCATAATTATGGCTAACGCAGACGATCCGGACTTTGACGATTTCGTTCTTGGGGTTACATACTTTGGACGATTATTCGTAAAAAAAAACAGAAAACAGTTTTCCAAAATGTGTATTTATTTACTTATCACACATCATATCTACTTCATGTACCGGTATACGTTTGTAAAAATTATACAGTTTTATCAAAATAACGTTTTCGTTCATTTCATACCTACTAGTCCTTAAAATTGAAAAATATCTATATTTCGTTTTAAAAAATGCCCATAAAAGCATTTTATGGTTTTTTATTCTTTAAATCAATTACTTAAACAAATAAAAAAACGGCTTTACAGTTTTCAAAAAATTAAATATTCAGTAATTTGGCGCTAGGGCAAAACATATACGTAATTACTTGGCGTGCAAAGGGTTAATAAATACTGAAATTTTTATATTTTTATAAATCAAATTTTATTTGTAATGATATGTATCATATTCTGCATCTAATAAGAAAAACAACAGCAACAAAATGATGAAAATCTGTTAAGTAGTTATTTTACAGCAGCTTTTTTTCCAAAGGCTTACAAATATGCGAAAAATAGCGTGGCACTTTATGCATATGCCTTCGGAAAATACCTGTGGCACTCAAAGGGTTAATTCATACAAAACTTAGTGAACGGATTAAGACGAAATTCGGTACGTGGAATGCTTAATATAAGAAATATGAACATCTTTTTACTAAAAAAACCACATAAATGCTCTGCGACATTTTTACAATAAATTTAAAGAAAATTTATTGTAAAAATGATTGAAGTTGTGAATATTTGTATAGTTGATTAAGTCAAAATGTTGGCTGCATCATAGGAACAAAATGATCTGTTGTATTTTCAGGAACAAATACCAGTTGTTATGAATAAACAACAGAGTAACGAAGGTAATAACAGGGTTGGAGCTGTTAAAAGTTTTCTATGGTGTAAGTAAAATATTCTGGAAATGTAAAAATATTCCAGACACAAAGTGCAATTTTTTGAGGACTGATGAAACAATCAAGGGGATAACAGTTCCATTTTGCACTGATTAGGACTACAATTCTGATTAATTATATAAAAAGTGAAATAATTCTTGGACTGAAACAAAGAAATAGGGCAATCGCTAACAGAGATCGGAAAGCAAATGCTGTATTGTTTCAGGTTTAGACGTATTCTTCTTTCCAAGAACAGATATCGAAGGTACAAAGACCGTGAACCAGGTGGTCCATAAAGTGGAATACTTTTAACCCATTGCGGATCACTGATGAGCTGGGCTCGTCACGCAGCGGCCGGGCCTAACGGCACGATGACGAGCTCAGGTCGCAAAAGCGGTCTGCTTTTAAATTTCCCTCCAAATAGTTCTGTTAATGTCTGATAGATCGGGCGATCGTCTTCACTTGTCAACTAAGAGTATTTAACAACGGTCTACGTTTAGAGTTTTCAAAAGTTTTATAAATATCCTACAGATCGCAGTTGTATGTCGAAGTTGAAAAATTATTCATATGAGTTTACTCTGCTTTTTAGCACTTCTGATTGGGTGTTTTCCTCAGTTGTTATTATAATACTTTTGAAGTTAGTGACACAACGAAAAGATGCAGACGTACATGTTGGCGGGTGTAGTCTAGACAATGGCCCGGATGTTGTAATCGCTTCGCCCGAGCCGCTTTATTTAGATTATGATTCAGACATCATCCCTGCCACCCCGGAACCTTGCTCGCGTGTTATCGTTCCTACATCACGGATACCCCAGCAGGCCCATGTTCCATCTGAACAAATACCTTCACAGCTGAATTTTCTAGTATACGATAGCGAGCGATACTGTGGCGCACCATTGCTGTTCATGCGGCCGCTGACCGTAAATTAATTCGTGCCCGCGCGCTAAAACAATATGATCCGCAATGGGTTAACTAATCGTAAATATTATATATGTGATAGTTTGGATGTTTGTGCAGAACTACTATGTATGAATATAGAATACATACTAAAGAATAACTTTCCAATCATTTTTGTTCTGCCTCCTATTCAAAGAATCCCAGAAGTTTTTAGGTTTTATAAGGTTTTTGGACTTATTGATAAATACTCACTTGGGATTCTATAAGGTACCTTCTCCGATAGATTGTTAACAGTATTGTATTAAGTCTTGTAATTTTTAACTAGACCAAAATCATGTTTCAAAATACACAAACTTCTTTGTTTGATTTTACTTTGGAACTACATTTGATTTCAAGAAATATTATTGTTTAGTTTAATATCTTATTTTTAAGCCTTTTTTTAAGAAAAAGATGTAATATTTAGAGCAATAAATTGAAAACGAGCTGTGCAAATGTCTTGAGCGGGAGTAGATGGTGCTTGCAAGAGGATTTAACTAATCTAGATAAGGTTACAAAACCAAGTTTTGATATATAATGAACGGAAAATATGTAAATGACAACTAAACCACGAGTTTAGTAAGAAACAGAACTTATTTTATAGCTTGTGTCGATTTAAAATTGAGTGAATGCATGCGTAGTTACAATTTAGGAGAACTGCTTAATCTTACTGCAATCTACACCACTAACGCTGAAATCATTAACAACATGAATAAAATTTATGATTATCTTTTTAAACCTGATCAAAATGTTCAGTTTGGTAAAGCTATCATATTTAAGACTTTTACTATAACCGCCAGGCTGTCTAAACTTGATAAACACATATTTTTTGTCTGTCTTGTATACAAAGTTTGTCCGAAAAGTATCTGACCTCCCTTTGCTGGACAATTATTATGCGACTGCCTCAGGTCGGTTATTGATGTAGAGGTGAGACCCTTTCGTTCCTTGCTTTGTATGTTATTACATGTGCTTGCATCACTTTTACAAAACCTTAATTTCTTTGTCACGATTAAACGTCTTTAGCAAAGAGTTAACATAAAGCTTTGACATATTTTAGTCTCTCTTTTTCAGAGATATTTACTATAGTACACTAAGCTTTTGATGTTAAATCAACGAGTGATAGTTATACAAAGTAGTGGTTTAGACGATTCAAGATGGGTGCATTACAGAGGAGAGTGGCCCGCGGTCTGGCAGGCCTGCAACATCCAAAAATCCAGAAGAACAGATTCATTCAAATGCAGCCATCTTTAAATTGCCTACACATACACACCTCTGGAACAGAATAGACAAGTTTATGGCAAAGCTTCATTTTAACTCTTTGATCAAGACATTCAATCTTGAGCATATAAATGAAATGTTTTGAAATGTGTTGCAAGTACATGTAATAACATAAGAAGCAAGACATTGAATGGTCCCCTCCCTCCACCACAATAACCGATGTGAGACGATCAGTCACACAATAATTGTCCAGCCAAGGGAGCTCAGATACATTTACCATACAATGTATAAGATACCCAAATTATAAATTATATAATATATATCATTGCATGAGTATCATATCGTCACTAGTGCATATAGACTCTGTTCATTAGAAATATATGTCTTCACTAATATAGCTCTATTTCTTATTAGACTTCTGTCAATAATTTATCTTTTGTCATAATCCAAATATGGTTTGGCTATTCCAACTTATACTTTATTTGATTCACGTTGTTTGGCTATATATTATTCCAAGTGGTGTATTAGGTTCATATGCATTGATCCAGAAATCAATATAGAGGTCAAATATTCTTGAAATGAACGCTGAAATATATTTGAGGAAGTAAGTAGTAATTTAGATATCTGCTGTATATGGCGTGACACCCTTTATGCTCGCCGATTGATAATAAACTACTTTTTGTTTTATTGGTACAACTTTGGTATCATTGCTCAATGCCACTAGCACATTTACACTGCAGCGAGTGCTACAACAAGTTTGAAATTGGCACGTATGCTATCAGCTGGGCCAGGGGATCAATTAGTCGTAGTTTTAACAATGGGAGCCTCCCGCTGTTTAGAATACTCCAGGATAGGTTCTGGTAGACATATTCCTGCGATATCAAGCAGAGAGCAAATTTTGTGTCAGTTGTGCGGCTATCATGTAGAGTAGGTATTACTTTCATACCTTTATTAGTTATTACAATTATTATGGATCTGACAGTCTTCTTAAATTGTGATGTTTTTGTATTGGATGGTATTAATTTTTCTCTTGCTTTATTTATTTATTAACTCGTTCTTTGCTCTTGCTTAACTAGCTAATGATATAAATAAATAAACGTTTGATTTACAATTATTATTGAGTTTATTTGTCACATGTATGATACAGGGTTCCGTGAATTATACTGCAATGGGCACATAAAAAAATTATATCCAACATAGAAAAAGTTTTGGTGCATGTTAGGTTTGAATTTATACAAAAAAAAAAAAAAAAGTTTGAATCATAAATTGAATCAGAAAGATTTGGAATCATCAATTGGGTAGACCTTACTTGAGTTCAAGTCATTTTTTACTTTGTGTGTTCCATTGACATTTATTCATCTTCCAATCATCCTGGTTGGTTTAGTGCAGATTTAATACTGGCAATGTTGATCCTTGAAGATTTGAGAGTTCTGGTTGCCATCCAGTATTCGAGTGATCATCATTTGGTAAATGTCTATTCTGTTCTTTTACAAAAATCGAGATTCACCAATTTAACACAAATAATAAAATGTATGACTGTATTTAATAACTCAAATGTTGATTAACTTTGTGTTTTTAAATAAATTTCTTGACCAAAAAGGTTCTCATTCTCATATTCAGTCATGATTCAAAAGAATAAATTCAATTATCGTAAAGTCACCAGCTGATCTAAATTCATTTTATAACTCCAGGTGTTGTAAACTTACTTTGCATAACAATCTCCTTGTTTTTTATATTAAGATTTAATGTATTCTGTGGTATTTGGTCTAAAGAAATTACTTTATTTTGTCTGATTATTCAATTTTAATTACAACTTTTCAAAACAAAACTGTAATATTGGGAAGAATTTTGTTACGTTATATCGGATACTACTTTTATCAGTTTATTAAATTTAAAAAATGTATTTATATTGGTGACCTTTTTTTTGTTCTCCTAGGCCAAGAAGCTTAGAAAGTTGCACCTAGTCCTATAAGGACCTTTGCACTATTTCCGGAGTGACAGGATATTCTGGATGGGTAAGGTTTGGGGTAGGAGATGCCTCCTGTCAAGATCCATGAGGAAGAATTTAGGGCACTAATCTCAATGTCCCCTCGGAAGAAGGGGAAGCTGAAACAGCTTCTCCAGTCAAAGCAGGCAGGGGGAGGCACACCCTTATGTCGAGGCTATCAAGAACCTTTGACTCTGAGAGAACGAGCCCCAACAACTCCAACAGTCATCTCCTGCCTATCAGACTAGACCTATCAAATTACCCTTACACCCCAGAAGAATCTCAACATTTGCGGTTAGTGATGTGCCGCTCCTGGACATCCATAAGGTTGCCCAGATTTAAGTGACACATTGGGTTTTGCTGTACCCAGTATGGGTTCAACTTGAAGGTATAAACCAGCCAGAAGTGAACCCTCCTGGAGGAATTACTGACCTTAAAGGAATATTCTAATTTAGAGGAGCCCAGCAACACTTAACTAAAAAGATCACTAATTATAACAACAATTGAAAACACTAAAGACCATTAATATTTCACTATTACTAGAGATGTACTGATTTTCTTTTAAAAAACATTTATTTTACAGTAGAATGCATAGAAATATTGTTCAGACATGGCACAGTCAATCTGTTGCAGGTCTAAATATGAGAAGTTCTTCTGTGTAAAGATTCAATAGTATTCATGTTGTGTTCAACATGTATTGTCATGACTGCAGTTTACAATGTATACAATGTTTTCTCCCTTTTTAGACAGATACATCAATGAACTTAATAGGACCCCAATCACTAGTCGGATGTTCATTATTATTACAAGAATTAGGTCTAGATCTCCAGCATGAATGTACCTGTGACCTGTGTCTACTACTGTTGTGCTTTGTAAGTTCAAGTTTAAGAGAAGTAACCACTAATATAGTTTGTGCTACAGCACACTGGACTGCATTTCTAGTTTTTTTTAACACTCTTTGTCATCCTGGAAGTGAATATGTTATCTAGTATTGATAATATTTAGTTCTGTATCTTCAGTAGGGTGAAATAATTAATTATTAAGTTAGTTTTAGCTGAAATGATGTTGTAATAGAAAACTGCTTTATCAGAAACTTACTATAGTCACACTATGAAACAGCTTGTAATTGTAATAAATTTTACTATTGGTTAATATCAAGTTAGTTATGAAATTCAAGTTGTAAATTTTGTAGTTCTAGATTTTGTAATTCAAAATTATATACATTTTTAAAGCTTGTTTAGTTACCGATCAAAATTACTTAAATAGTTCTATATTGTAAAGAATTGAGCCCTCTCTCGTCCCTCCTCTTGGTGGAAATGTATTCACCTCACCTGCACCTCAACTACGTAGCCAAATGGCAGTGTACTCCAATTAGCAGTCAAATATAGAGAGATTATTATAGAGAGTGACATATGGAGAGATTGTTATAGAGAGTGACATTCAGTTAGATTGTTACAGAGAATGTCATATAGAGAGATTGTTACATAAATTGACATATGGAGAGATTGTTACAGAGAGTGACATATGGAGAGATTGTTACATAAATTGACATATGGAGAGATTGTTACAGAGAGTGACATATGGAGAGATTGTTATAGAGAGTGACATTCAGTTAAGTTAGATTGTTACAGAGAATGTCATATAGAGAGATTGTTACATAAATTGACATATGGAGATATTGTTACAGAGAGTGACATATGGAGAGATTGTTATAGAGAGTGACATTCAGTTAAGTTAGATTGTTACAGAGAATGTCATGTAGAGAGATTGTTACATAAATTGACATATGGAGAGATTGTTACATAAATTGATATATGGAGAGATTGTTACATAGAATTGACATATAGAGAGATTGTTACATAGAGTTACATATGGAGAGATTGTTATAGAGAGTGACATTCAGTTAGATTGTTACAGAGAATGTCATGTAGAGAGATTGTTACATAGAGTGACATATCAGTTAGATTGTTACATAGAATGTGACATGTAGAGAGATTGTTACATAGAATTGACATATGGAGAGATTGTTACAGAGAGTGACATATGGAGAGATTGTTACAGAGAGTGACATATATAGAGATTGTTATAGAGTGACATTCAGTTAGATTGTTACAGAGAATGTCATGTAGAGAGATTGTTACATAAATTGACATATGGAGAGATTGTTACATAAATTGACATATGGAGAGATTGTTACAGAGAGTGACATATAGAGAGATTGTTATAGAGTGACATATATAGAGATTGTTACAGACAGTGGCATTCATAGAGATGGTTACAGAGAGTAATTTTTATTTGACAACTTAATTCTCATCATCAAAATTTATGTACCTGTTGTTCAATTGGATCACAAGCTTTTTTATACTAGCTGCAAAGAACTCTTTGTCTATGAACGAATTTCACACTTCTTCCACTCTTTCAGTGGACCAAACAGATAAAAATCACATGGTGCTAAATCAGGATTGTAAGGGGGATGAGGTAGTACCTCCCAAACTGTTTCGTTGATGGTGTTACGGGTTAGTTGAGAAGTGAGAGGATGTGCGTTGTCTTGCTGGAGAACTGCATGTATCCCCTGAAATCCATGATATTGCTCTCTAATGGCTGTTTTCATTTGGATCAATAGGTTATCTGAACAGTATTCTTCACATAACATGGTAGAAAGGGTCGATTCAATGTGAATGTTGAGTTTAGCTCCCATTTCACCTTCTGCGCAATGCATCTGAAATCTGACACTGTCACAGATTGGATTCTTGGAATTTGAAGTCAATGTCCATCGACAGAGATCCATAAAAAGTCGACGAAAACGTTCATTTCACAGGGTAGTGTTGGCTGTTTATCGTATGCCTGTTCTTCAGGACTAATAAAAACTACACCTTCAGCATCGCTCTAAAAATTTACATCGTTCATACAACTTGATATACTTTTAGTAAATCTAAAATATTATAGCTGGTTTTTCACCATCAACAAGTAAAATTATAATAAATCATAGAACGTTGTTTAACCAATGTGGAGTTTTCAAGTGAATTTCTCAATGTTAAATTTAATTTTGAAGTTATGAATATAGTAATTGTTGCTGATCAAGACTCAATCCCAGTGATGCCAACTTAAAGCCCTAAAAATTACTAAACTTTTTACATCAACAACTTTGTCTTTAGACCAAAAAGTCTCATTAATCATCGAACACCCCTTGTATTTTGGAATATGTGAAGAATATTTGTTGTTGGTTTTTTAATACATTAGGCAACTTTTATTTAACAAATAATATTGGTGTGCAGATGGAGAACTCTGGTGTGGTTCATATGCTGAAGAACCAGAAGACAGAGGACCTGGCGTGTATGTACAAGTTGTTCAGCAGAGTGTCCGACGGCCTCAAGACAGTGTCCGATTGTGTCAGCCATTACCTTAAAGAACAAGGCAAGATGTTGGTGAAGGAAGAAGAGGGTGGCACCAACGCCATAAACTTTGTTCAGGTACACAATTCTAAAACAGTGTAGCTAATTGTAAAAACAACCCAGTTCTCACAAATTTTAATAGTCAAATACGGAGGGAATTTCATTATCATATTATGTCTTCATTGTAATTGATTGTTTTATAATTGATCACTGATGTAAAATGTATTATCATATAAGTTTTCTAAGACAGTTTACTTAAATTTCACCCAAAAAAACCATATGAATATTAATTGAATTTGAACAATTAAATTTCAGTGTAGAAGATTTTCAACAGAATGAATTCATAATAACTGATTACGAATTTAGTTTATATGTACGTCTCAAAAGTCAAGTTTTAAGTCAATAATAATCTGAATTTTGAGTTCATTAAATACGTTTTACCACGATCACTTCAATATTTAAAGTAACTGTATAACACTGCTAAAGGCTCTGAGTTACAGTTATGTTTTGTAATTTTAAATAATAAATGTTCTGTAACAATCCAAATTGCTTTATTTGATTTAACTCACTCAAGAGACTTGACTGTGAAACTCCTCTACACACAAGAGAGAGAGAGAGAGATGTCTCTCCTCTCTCTCTTTGTTGGTATTGTTGATACAAGTGATAAGGATGAATGCCTTTAAGATCAGCAAGTTCCAAGAAAAATTTGAAAGCTTAGATAAATTTGATGCTGTAGACTTGGATGTTTCTCTTTCACTTGTGGTAGAAGCAGAAAATGCTCCTTAAATATAAAGTAGTCAGCTTAAACTACAGGGCGTTTCAAAAAGGACTTTACAACTTTGAAAATTCATATAAATTTTATTAAACAAGGTACAGAGCTGGTTTTGGTGTTATTTTAAAGGAAAAAACTTCAAGTTTTTTTTTACCTTAAACTAAAGATGTTCTATGTGGCTTCCGTTGGTTATTCTGCAGACATCCCATCGGTAGTCGATTTCTCCCCAGACTCCCACTAGCATTTCAGTTGTAACTTGCTCAGCAGCAGCGTAAATTCTT
This sequence comes from Homalodisca vitripennis, assembly GCF_021130785.1. Classification (NCBI taxonomy): domain Eukaryota; kingdom Metazoa; phylum Arthropoda; class Insecta; order Hemiptera; family Cicadellidae; genus Homalodisca; species Homalodisca vitripennis. The sequence goes on from NC_060212.1 coordinate 117,805,693, forward strand.
GCTCTAAGTTCAGGTAGAGTGGCCGGCAAAGGAGGTACGTACACCATATCTTTTATGACACCCCAGAAGAAAAAATCTAGCGATGTCAGGTCTGGGGAACGGGAGGCCATGCAATTGACACATCACGGCCAATCCATTGACCTGGGAAGCGGTCATTTAGAAAATCCCAGACGTCAGTCAGATAGTGTGGTGGTGCGCCATCTTGCATAAAGAAAACATTTTGTTCTCTGTTATCCTCATTGATCTGTGGTATTAAAAATTGTTGCAACATATCAAGGTACACTATCCCATTGATGGTTCTCTCTTGGAAAAAAAGGGGCCGTATACTTTCCTCTTGCTCAACGCACAAAAAACATTCACTTTAGGGCAATCACGAACATGTTTTAATGTTTCATGTAGATTTTCGCTGCCCCAAATCCTACAGCTATGTGTGTTTACCTTGCCACTTGATTTAACATATCCACACAGAAGTTCCTACGGGCAATCTTATCAGTGTCTTTAATTGCTTGTAAAAGCGAATATTGGTATGGTTTCAAGTGCAAACGTTTTCTTAACACACGCCAAACCGTTGTATGTGGTACTCACGAGATGCACGCCAGGTCGATTTTGTAGGGCTACTTACAAAACATTGTCTCACTTGCTCAACGACTTCGTCAGATGTGCTTGGACGACCTGAGGATTTTTTATGTTTCACTGAGCACCCTGTTTCTACTAGGAGGATCTTTAGCATACTTGGTACGAAAATTACGCTGAACTGTTGTCGCAGACTTCGATTCTTCAAACCAAAACACACAACTAGCACCCTCCGGTCCAGTGAAGGCAGCTATGTTTAACGTAACTGTCACTAGCGCTTGTGCGGCGCGATTAGGCACTAGCGGACTACGCAAGTCAAAACTTGAACTGTTTTCCTTTAAAACAACACCAAAACCAGCTCTTTACCTTGTTTAATAAATGTTATATGAATTTTCAAAGTTGTAAAGTCCTTTTTGAAACTCCCTGTAGAATTAGGCAAGTCTAAATCATACATGAAATCTCATAAAATTTACATGAACTGGCAGATAAATTAATGTAGCTGAATGAGTTTCAAGAACTTAATTAGAAATATCTGGAATAAGAACTTAATTCCTCAAAAGGAATACTAAAATGGGAGTAGGTATTAAGAGAATAATTGTATCCTCCAAGCAAAGAATAAAAACAAAGCGAATTTAAATAGCTTAATTAAAGTCAAAGAGCAATAATCCAAGACTAAAGACTTGTTCAAGTAAATATACAGATAGCACCACTAAATTCAAAAATTTAAGCATTTGAAACTAGATCGAAATTTGCACAAAGTGTAGACTAAAGCCTGCAGACTGAGCTGGAAATATTTATTGAATAGCTAGAAAAAATGAGGATAAACCAAGACATACCGTTCATTCTTTCTAGTAAAATTATTGCAACTTGTAATACTCAACATTATACAAACAATGCCACTTATATTTGTATTGCTTTAACATCAATCATCAAAATATCTACCCAAAATTGTAGTCTAAGATTGAATGACACTTTAACTGATTCCTATACTAAAAAATTATGATTAATATGTTATATTTGGTGGGTATATTGGTTGTAGTGAAAATAATGATTATAAAGATACATTAACTAGTATTCTTAACACAGTGCCATACTATAAAGGTGTATGTTACTTCCATGGTTAAAGAACCCTGGTACATAAAGAACCGCTTGCATTCTGGGGTGAGGTTTAAAATGTGCTGTACATCCAGAGATAATGTACTTCACTTTTCAAGTGTGTGCTTTGAACTAAAGTACTGTTGTAAAGTTGCAAACTAAAAGTGTGTGACAATAACAACATTATTATTATATTAGCCAGAGCTATTTCTCATTAACAATAAATGATTTATGCTTGTATTAAGGTGTCATTCATAATAATATTCAAGCAACTGCTATTTTGAACATTTGTTGTCCATATCTTGTATTATCATGTTGACACATGCTCTAATTCCTTGTTACAGAACCTGTTGGACCTAAAGGACAAATTAGATCATTTTCTACATAATTCATTTAACAATGATAAGTTATTCAAACAGATGATAGCTTCGGACTTTGAATACTTCCTGAACTTGAATCCCAAGTCACCAGAGTATTTGTCACTATTTATTGATGACAAATTAAAGAAAGGAGTCAAAGGGGTAAGCTTGTGTTGTTACATCTAACCTATTGATATTTTTAGGATTACTTTTTTAGAATTTAATACCAGGAGTGTTAGTGCAGTCATTGAAGCGAAAAATACGGTCTTACCTCCGAATTTTTTTACTGTGAACCGATTTGCATGAAATTTTGGAATTAGGCTCATCTTACCCTTAACTTCAAAAGTGAAAATGATCTGAACTCCGCCTATTATTTTTAAGGGGTGTAAACAACCCCTTAATGGAAAAATTGACATTGAGCCATTTTATCGTTAGAACACATGTCTAATAGTAAGTGGTGAAATTGTAAAGTGTTTTCTAACACAAGTACCTCATATTAAAATCATTTTTAACCCCTTGAAAATCTTAAAACCCTTGCAAACAACCCCTAAATTGAAAAAATCACAAAAAAATACTTTGGTATGACATAAAAAGATGTAAGTATAGAGTAAGTAATATTTTATATTCTCTATAATAATTATGAAATTTTTAATCCCCTTTCAACCCTTGAAAACTACCAATTGATAAAAAATTGTTAACATTTTTTGTATAAAATGAAAAGGATTGAAATATTATTCCACACTCTCGAAAATGATTATCATATTCTTAAGCTTTTCTACCCTTAAAACTACCCCTAAATTAAAACAGTAAATATATATGATTACATATTTAAAAACAATTTAATTTAGAGTAAAAAATTACCATTTATTGAATAAAAAATTTCCAAATTATATAAAATTCACTCAAATGCGTTATATATACATATAAGAACGTTGGTATGTATTCATGCCTACGTTTCCAAAATATATGAGCCATATTATGTATATATATACACATTACAATAGTTTTGGGTCTCTATTATGCTGCGTACTTTCACATTGCTCCAAATATGCACTTCAAACAGGTTAAAGAAATTGGTGATCTGACTACAGCACGTACTGCCTATTTTGCTCTATTTGAGGCACATATAAGATACGGTCTAGCTGTATGGGGAGGGACATCAAATGCTAACATGACCAGAATTCTAATCCTTCAAAAAAAAGCAATAAGAATACTTGCAAACCTTCATTTCCGGGAAAGCTGCAGAGAGGTCTTTGCAACATTAAAGATCTTGACTGTGACCGCTCTCTACATACAAGAAGTTATTTTATATGTTGATAGAGAAAACCTATCAAGGCTTGAAGACCTGCACTACTACAACACCCGCAACTCAACTATGTATCCACTGCCCATTCACCACTTAGCACAGTATGAAAAAAAACCATCCTACATAGGAAGAAAGCTGAGCAACTGTCTACCGATAGAAATAAGAACGAAGAAGGGGAAACAGCTAAAGACTGAACTCCATAAACTGCTCTCACACCAGGCCATCTACACACTTGAAGAATTTTACCAAATGACCAACCCTGGACATTAATATTCTACTCTAAATGTTTTATGTCACCAATTAGGTTTATTAATTTTTGACACTATCTCTGTACTTGATGTATATGAATAAAGAACATTTTGACTTTGACTTTGACTATTCACACTAAGTAGAAAAAAATATGATAAGTTTTTGGACCACAACTCCTTCTATTTTCATGCTATCACAATTTATAAAAAACCATTGTAAAGGTAATTACGAGAGCTACAACATCCTTCATTGCAATATATAGTAAAAAACCTTTTTCTCAAACGGTGAAGGGTTAAAGGGCTTAAGAGAGGCTGTGATTGCGCTGCCACGCGCTCTTTAAACAATCATATCTCCGTCAGTTTTTGTGTGTCAGAAAAAAAAAACCAAATTGTTTGTCAGAAAAATACCTAAATTTGTCATCCCTACACTTTTATACATATCTGTAGTCATTTTTGAGATATTATGAAAAACGGTGGTTTTTTAAAAAATTTGAAAATTTTTTTAATCGTGACTTTTTGAAAAAATATGTGTCCAGAAGCAGCAAAACTGATACAATCTATCAAACTCTTCATAATAAAGGTAATTCTAGGCGGAATCCGATTAATTTTAATTTTGGTGGAAATGGCACTTATGAAACCCATTGATTTCAAAGAAAAAACATTAGATGCTCCTCTTATTTGCAATACAGCTCACTTACTTTACGTGCAAAAGACGTTTAATAGTGCTCATTTTAAAGCTTATTTCAAGCACTACAAAACTCTTTTTTATTAGAATGCCTAAAATGCATCTGCTCGCCGCTAGATGGCATTGACAACATCGATTAAATTTCAGACAAAATAAAAAACAGCTTTGATCTTTAATATCTAGCTTAATATTGCACTTAGAATACTTTATAAAAAACCAAATTGTTCATTTTATTACCTGCTACAATTTTGTTCTTTATAAAACTTTCAATAAAACGTTTATTTTTGGAGATATTTGCAAAAAATCGATGAAAAACGTGAAAAAATTGCAAATTTTCAATTGCCAGTAACTTGAAAAGTATTGAATTTTTCAAAAAACTTTATAGGTGATATTTTGCTTAAAATGATGCCTTCTATCGATATCCGAGGTTATTTGGAAACAAAAAAATTCACCTCCGAGAAGGGGTGGCAACCACCCCCAGGGTGGTTGCGGAGTTCAAATCATTTTCACTTTTGAAGTTAAGGGTAAGATGAACCTAATTCCAAAATTGTATGCAATTCGGTTCACAGTAAAAAAACTCGGAGCAATAATGCTTCAATGACTGCACTATGTGTCATTAATGTAAATATTAAATTCAATGCTATCTGTTACATTACTTAATCATCAGATATTCAAATTGTTATAAGTAATTATTGTTGGTACAGTGAAACCTTGATTATCGGAAACAACTCTGTGATGTTTGTAACAGCAATCAAAATATTTATTGTGGGCCTGTCAGTGGAAAACGACACCACAGCCGCATCACGTAATAGAAACCCTTCTTCTTAATACAATCCGAGCTTCCACAAGCCACCACCCCTTCTACATCTTATCGTAGAATGTCAGTGCTGCACTAGCCAATCCTGCTGGATTAGTGTTTGTCTTATAGTGTCGAGTTCAGTGTTGTTTACTCTTGTCACTGATATTTTCAAGAACAAATAAAACTTATATTCAATTAGTATGTAAATGTTCTGTAAAATATTATTCTTGTTCTGTTCATATTATAAAATAATAAAGTAATATTATAGGTTGAGTATACCTACGTACATTTACAGGAAATTCTTCGTATTAACATTAACTTTGTATTATCGCAAGTTTGGTAAAAAGAAATATGTTCAGCCCCAATTATATCCAATAATCGAGGTTTTGCTATATAATGCTTCATCGGGATGCTAAAATTTGTGGGGAAAAAACTACAAATGATTAATAACAAAAATAATGTGGAACTTATTATTTTTCATATATTACTTTTTTATTTTTTTATAATGTGCGAGAGGTGGCGTGGGAGCTGCAAGTAACAATTTTTGTAACTATTAATGCATCAACTTTTAAACCGTCTTGTTGATTATCGAAATTACAAAATTTATTAATTGTGCCATATTTTTCTTGTCATATAAAATAACAGATCATTCTTTTACACACTTCACTTAAATAATTACAAAGCAATGTTTCCGATTGTAGTATCAATTTGTAGTAATTTTAAAATGTGTTTTCTTGTGACCGTTAGATGACAGAGCAAGAGATAGAGAGTGTCCTGGATAAGACAATGGTCCTATTCAGATTCCTACAGGAGAAGGATGTGTTCGAGCGATACTACAAACAACACCTTGCCAAGAGATTGCTGCTCAACAAGTCTGTCAGTGATGACAGTGAAAAGAACATGATCTCGAAGTTAAAGGTACATTACGATGACATTCCTCTGTTATTTTGTTCTTTACCCTTTTAACACATTGACTGGAGGCTATGAACGACTATGGACTGTTGAAGATAAATCAGTTTAGAGCCGCTGTGTAATTTTATTTATTTTGACTAGATAATTAGTTTTTTTAATAATGATACAATGGGATGTGCTCTCAAACTAGTAATCATCAAATTAAAAGAATTGGATTGACGACTGAAAGGTATATAACCTTATTTACTCATAGTGATGTGTCAATCCAGGAGACAAAACAAATTAAAATATTTTTTACCTTCCCTACCTATAAAAAAATGAGCTATAAACATAAACGTTTTCTTTGTAGAAGATATGTTTGTATACAAATACCAGAGTAGGACTTGAACACATTTTATTATCATCTGTTTAATGCCAAGCAGCTGACATCTGTGGATAGACATTGCAGGTGTACAGTGATGTATAAACATAGACAGTACAATCTTTAAGTTAAATATTACTAACAAAATTATATTTCTTTACTTTTATAATTTTTTGTATGTTTGTGGCTTTGATCGATAGATGAAGGTAGGATAAAGATTAAATACTAATTGTGTTTTATTAATAAAAACCAAAATTTTTATTAATGCCAATTGAAACTGAAAACGGATTGTGATTAAAAGTGAATCTGATAAAAAAATACAACTGACTAATAAATATTTCTTAAATAATTAAACCATTAGCAATTATTATGCACTAACTCAAAGACTTATACATTAATTATTGGTGATACACATATTGAATACTATGTTACAGACTGAGTGTGGGTGCCAGTTCACATCTAAGCTGGAAGGTATGTTCAAGGACATGACCGTCTCCAACACAATAATGGAGGAGTTCAAAGAACATGTCCTAACGTCCGGGGTTAGTATTGAGCAAAATATGTTTTCTAGTTATTAGTTAGTTACTAGCTGTATTCAAAATCTATATATATATATTATACTGCATAGTAAAAGCATTTATGATGGAAGTCCTTTTTCCAATTTTTCAAACGTACGCATATATCAGGTAGATATTATTTAAGAGTTCATGGTTAAGAGTATCAGAGTAACTTGACTCATATCATGTTTTTCACATTTCACAGCATTTCTGGTTCAAATTAACTATATTTCCAACATCACATCTGTGTCTGCCTTGTTACCTCAATCAAGAAAATAAAATACACAGGTCTCGGTATTCTAATTCAGTCAGAAAATGTTTATTTCTAGTTGTTGTCATATAATTCTGATCTGAGATACTTCCAGTACCATATTGGAGTTTACCTTGCTGTCGTGACAAAGAAAAAAACTTCTAGATATGTAAGGCTGAAAAGACTACTTTGGTTTAAAGGTGCCTACTTCCGGACATTTAAATTCACTTACGGTGCCACAGTGAAGTTTGCCTTATTATTGCCATAATAAAAAAACATACTTATTTAGCTCTCAGAAATCTACTTCGGTCAAAAAGCGTTTACTTCCGGCTTTTGTTATCGACTTAAGGTCTAAGTTATTTTCAATGCCATGGTAGAGTTTGTCTTGTTGACTTGATGAAGAAAATATACGTAAAATACGAAAAATATAGCCGTAGGACTGAGAGGCCTGTTACGGCTTAGGGGAAATTCTACCACTTCCAAAAGGACAGAACAATTTATGTAATTCTAAAGGAGCTTACTATCTGACATAAACAACTAAATGATATCACTTTGGCAATTTTGTAAATTTGTTTACAAAAACTACCACATCAACTAATTTTAATTGCTGTCCATAACATTTTTAGTATATGTAATATAAGTATATATAATTATAAGTTTACAATTAACCCTTTTAACCCCAGCCATTTTTCCATGGACTTGCCAGAAAGCCCATGGCGATAAGGGACCGTAGTGCAGAATTGAGGGAAAATTCATCTAGTTTTCTTATTTTTGAAGATAATTTTTAGGTTTTTGTTTTAAATTGTTCACAAATAAGTGTTCTATTAGATGTAATAGTTAAAAAGTACTTTTACAGCATGATTAGTTTTTTTTAGCGTATTTATACATAAAATTTTTTTAATTTTTTTCAATTTTTTATAGTTTGGACATACATAAACGGTAGAAAAAAAAATTGTAGCCCCTGAAAAATGAAGCAATTTTGTTGTACACATATTTCTTACTACACACACAAAATTTTAAGAACTTTCCTTGATAAATGCAGGAGATATATCCAATTAATTGTATTGCTGCATAAGCACTTCTTCATATATTTCCACATACACGTCAGTAGAAGTATACAGATATGTTTACTTGTTTTTGCACTTTTGAAATAATAACAATTGTAAAATAACACAAACTAATTGTAATGGTTTGTAAGACTAAAACTTGTTTAATTTTTCAAAAAAGTAAAAGAAATAATATTTACAATATATACATTTTATGGTACTTTGGGAATGGGGTCAGATTCCGTTATATGCCCCCAACGCTTAAACCTTTTTCAATGAACTTAGAACGTTATAAAACGATGTAGTTGAGTAACAGAACTAACATTCCATTAATCAACAAGCATTTCCAGGTATTGTGATCGGTATTTTTGTCGCTGTTATCTTATCTTTCTCGAGAATCCCGATTACGGCAGGCCGCGCGCGGCGGGACTCTGCAATCACTTATCTACTAGACCGCTCGACTTTGACCTCTGTCTGAGGATGGGGAGGGGTTTGCGATAAGACAATTCCTGTTTTATATTGACGAAATATTGTTCTACGCTAATCTAGTAATCAGTAGAAGCAAAATGTCAAATAACGATTCATGTATGGGTGGGTGTGGTCGGTATAATCCCAAAGTACCAGTGTTTATCAAAGTGTTTTCACTCACTGGTAACTTTTCTCTACGACGTTTACTCATGTTTTTTTACTAATAATACAATAAATCACACGAAAAACAACCGCTTTCAATTACGCAAACTAATTGAGGTTATAAGTCAGCATACAACAACAATGCAACTGAAGTCGTCTGACAACTGACATCGACAAATAAACTACGCTCAATGACGACGAAATACGATGCCAATTGGAAGGTTTATTGTTTTTGCATGTAGCCCGTTTCTTCACCGACTACTATACCGAAACTGATGGCATTTGGACATATTATTAGCCAGCTACATTAAATTCTCGAGACGTCCGGTATATCGGACGTTGGGCATTTTAGCTAGACCACCTCTGTCCGATATAGCGGACGCCGGGGCTAAAAGGGTTAACACTATGAGAAAAAACAAGAGTGAGCAGTGTTCACTAAAGAAATAATCAGTGATTGACCAAAATGGGTCAAACTTTCAGAGAGTATTCCAAGAAATAGGTGGAAACTATAATTATTTTAATGACATAATCTTCCTTTTTCTGATAGTGGTTCAGCTATTTTCACCGCTTTGTTGTGCACATTTGGCTATTCTTGCCACATCCAGATATTAGCTGATCTTATACCACTAAATGTTTGGTCATTTCATCATACAAAAACTCAGTTTGTAACTAGTAATATATGTCCACTGTTAACTCACGTGTCTGTACTGTGTTATAGGCCAACCTGCACGGTGTGGACCTGAGTGTGAGAGTGTTAACGACAGGCTTCTGGCCGACGCAGAGTGCTACTCCCAAGTGTAGCATTCCCTCCGCCCCACGTAACGCCTTTGAAGCTTTCCGCAGGTAACATTTAATTACCTACCTTAATTACCTCACCTTAGTCGATGACCAGTTACAAACTGGATAGACAGCGTCAAAGTTAAAATGAATTTAGAATATTTACAATATTTACATTTTTACATGGAGCCAAGGGCTTTTATGATTAGTGCATCGAGAACTCCAGACTGAATAAAAGGGCCTCATCCAATAGGCCAGCTTTTAAGTTGGGTTTCAAAAGTGAGGAGGGTTGAGTTCTTTGAGATTATCTGGAAAGGGATATTATACATGCGAAGCGCTAAGCTGAGTGAGTGAGTAGATCCCCCCCCCGCCCCCCTCCTATTGCAAGTTATCTCTTCTATCCACCAAATTAACAGAAGCCAAAAATAAAAGGTTATTAATAGATGCGTGATGACACCCGTAACGCCGGCGGCGAGTAGGTATGGAGTTTTCGAGTCTTTCAGCAAAAAAGTATGTACCCGTGGGATGGCCACGTGCATGGAGTCTAACGTGCCGACTGAGCCGTCACATGGTTGCTGAGTATACGACTGAGTCTGTCACGTTGCTCTACTGGATTGACTGGACAGACCTTGCGCGGATGTTCTCGTGAGAATCTTCTCGTGTCATCCACCTGTGATGTGCTTCCATGGCGCTGTAGCTCGGGCTTTCGTGGGGGGGTCGGTGTGATGCGTCCCGCCTCGACGATGTCTGTGGGAACTCAGGATGTGAGAACACGGGTCGGGCTGAGAAGGCTGGTAAGGGCCGGCCCAGGTACCTGCGAGGGCCTGCCCTCGGTTGACGTGCTTCCCGTCTGGGCGGCCGTGGTTACTTCCTGAGCGCTGGCACGCCTGGCCATGCTCTGTGGATCTAACTGTGTATCTGTAGTCTTGCGGAGGGTCGCGTCTTAGAAGGTTTGGTTGGACGGTCTGACAGTATACCTGCATGTGCTGAGTCCTTACTCACTAGACCTGGGGGCCTTTCTCTTGGCTCTTTCCGCCTGGCTCCTGGTCCGCCCCTCGGCTCTATTGGCCTCGGGTCGCCCGGCTACGTCCTGGGCTGAGCTTCCCCTTTGGTCCTGCTGGACTGGCCCTAGCTGGAAGGTCTGTCGGTCTCCATCTGACTCCTCTCTCGGGCTTGGCCGGTGAGCTGTTGCCTGCTGAGAAGTCTCTTTCGCGTGTCGGCTGGCCGAGATCTATGTGGTCAAAAAAGGGTCAACCGGCGCGGCGGGAAGTTTCTCGAGCCGCCACGGAGTTTGCGTGACTGGCAGCTCCCTCCTGGATACTGACGCCTGAGTGCGACTGTACTGAGCAGACTGAGCAAGTGGCGGAGATGTGTCGGCTACACGGAGCGCTATGTGGCGGAGCCTGTTGAGTGTATTCTCCACCGGAGCTGTGGGAAGGACCCGCGTGGTAGTGGGGCGCGTCAAGAGGTAAGACCTGCGGAGCGCGGTTGGGCACTGAGTAAGGGGGTCTCAGCGAGATCCACCTCCCTACATTGGCTCTGAGTTTGCGCGTCTTCTCCTGCGCCGTCAGGCTTGCATCCTGAAAGCGAGCGAAAGGTGGGGTGGTCGGTGTTTGGTGAGGAGGGTGGTCAGTTGCCTGGGCTGCTGCGAGTAGATCTTGACGCTACGGTAGGCGGTGCACTCACGGTGGTTACATGCCTAACTCCTGTGTACCTCGACCTTAACTGCCTCCCATCCTCTCTGAGTCTGCTGCTGTGGCTGTGCTGATGGGAAGCCGTCAGAAGGGGTAAGAGGCTGGTACGGTAGGAGCGTTTGGGTCGGTGACACTGGGGGGGTCTACGGGCAGATTCATAAGGGTAGTGGCGGTGCTGGTAGAGACTTGGTCCTGACGTGGTGCAGAGCGGTGGAAAGGCGGGTAGAAAAACGGCGTCGAGGACGGGGGCTGGCGAGGTAAGTATGCATTAGAGCCGAGGAGGGCGGGTGAGACGGAGATACTAGGGAGGCCTGGCGGTACTGCGGGTGGTTACAGGAGCCTGCACAATGGATCCAGGAGTAGGAGATAGTTGTGAGGCGGACGGGGCCGAGTGACTGAAGGCGGCTCTGTATCTTTGCTGCTGTGTGGGGGTGATATAGCTTCTGTATACCCTGTCTGTTGCCCCAGACTGTGTTCGGCCTGAGACCTGGCGCTGAGCACTTCGGAAGTCGACCTCTCACCCCACTGAGTATGTTAAGTTTTATTTGGTCAGGCAGGAAAGGAATGTAATGACTTAGTCTTGTGAGAATTTTAAGCCTCACAAAGATAGGCCTACAGCTATCCAGAAACCCTGGAGGCAGAGTTGACACGAAGAGCTTTCTTTTGGAGGAGGAGAATATCCTTACATCCAGCAGATGGCCCCCATATGTGCAAGCCCATAGCTGAGATGGCTGTGGAACATGGCGAAGTAAACTGTCAAAAGCTACTTATTAGTCAGCATAGGTTTTCTGTCTCCGCAGTAGATGCTGGGCTAGAGAGAGTCTGGATGGATGCATACTCTATTGTATTTGGCTCCTCCATGTAAGGGCCCTGGGTCATCGTATAAATCCAGGAGGCTTAACTTCGCTCAGGCCAAATTGAGTTGTCAGATCTGGAAAGGAGTGCACATATCTCCTGGGTTTTCCCCTCGTTGGGCCCATAAGCATTCGCGGCAAACCATTCCTTTGCGCTGGTAAATGTTTGTAGAGCAGCACGCTGGCGTTTTCTGGTGTATCGCACGAGCAAAGATGGAGGTATCTATCTGCAAACAGAAGCATGTCACCCAGCTGGCTGGATGTCATTAATTGAAATTAGAAATAGGACTGGGCCAATGACGAACCTGAGGAACACCATATTTACTGCTTGAGGTTGGATGCGCTCCGCCGGTGCAAAGGATCGGTATTCTGTCTGTCGAAGTAGGACCTAAAAACCTTGTTTAAAAACCATTCCATCAAACCATAGACTCAGTTATCCCAGCAGTTGAATATGATGCGGAACACAATCATACGCCTTTGCTTAAGCTCGGCCAGAACAAGGTGCAGTTGATATCAACAGCTCGAAGCTCTCTAGGACCTGGCTAACCAAACTCAGAACCGCTTGTCACAGTAGATATATTCTTCCTGAATCCATGTTGAGGATTAGATGAAGAGATTTGCATGTTCAAAGTAGTGTCAATTTGACCTTGGATGTCTACTCCAGACTCATAAACCTTGGCGGAAAATGGTGTATCCCACCGATATCGGCCTATAACTCCCATAAGACTCGGGTAACCCACAATCCCCCCCCCCCCCCCCCTCCCCCCCCCCAAGACCGGTACAGGTTCTAGATTACTTTAAGTGACTCAGGGAAAAGGCTCCCCAGCTCATACAGGCGTTAGAACACCAAAACTCAAAGGGATAGGCTATTAGCATCGATGACATGTGCTTCTACATAACTCATTATTCCGTTGATGGCCTGGCTCTGAGAGCTCTTAAAGTTTTGGAATATTTTGCTTAGGGTGGTTACTGGGGACCTGCTCGAGAGATTGGTAGTAGGCCTATTAGACTGTGGTACGGAACCTGTGCACCCAGCAAAGCGAAATGGCAATTGGTGTTGTTGGTTGCAGCAGAATTACGATTTTGTCACTTCGTTTAAGAGAAACAAATTAAATTCATCCGGACTGCACTGCATTGTGGATTCTGCTTTTTTCTTTTATAAGTACTATTTACTAGATTCCATTGCTGCCTTTACTATACAGATTTTTAGCAGTCTTCGATTTGCTGTGCTTATTGGACGTTTCTTTGCTGCATCCACCACTACTTCTGCTATTGTCTTTTGTTCTAAGGTAAATGGAGTAAAGCCTTTTTTTTTTCTTCAGTGATGTCCTGGGTAATCTTAAACCTATCATGGATAATGCAATTAACTATTTTTTCTAGATTAGAGGGAGGGTCTTGCAGTATACTAGGATTTAGCAGCTTTGCTAGGCCTAAGCTACCAGCCTAGATTTAGGAGATCTTGCCTTGGATAAGTACTTATTGAAATGTCACTATAGATCGTTGAAAAAGTTAGGCAAATGCTTTTTCAGCATTCCTTCTGTTACTTAGTTAATCACATCATTCCAATCGCCTTCAAATAATGTTCCCTGAAATCCAGGTAAATTCTCATTCTTTTATGGATTTCTAACTGACTTAATTTAGTTGTCACACCATGCAGGATTATTATTTATCAGGCATCTCACCCTTCCAGATGAAAGGACTCGATAACAGGAGGACAGTGATCTGCAATCACACGTGTCTTCAACGCTGACTGAGTAATCCCAGGAACTGATTGTGGTAGACAATCGTATCGAGCACAGTTTGTACTCGGTGGCTGAACGGATTCGCCACAAATATAGGCCGTGGCTCTTGAAGTACGAAGTCAAAGTTTTTTCCCAGGGCAACATCATGACCAATGGGGAGATTGAAGTCTTCCCCCCAACACTATTTCACTTTGGAAATTTTTTACGATATCACCACATTAAGCACTTATCTAGACATTGAAGAAGTTTACGGAGAGCATCCATTTGGAGACCTGTAGGCTGATGATAATTATTTAGTTTTCTTTTCTTTTATTTCGATGCACACAGTTACGATGTCGAGTTCCACACAGGAAGTCACTTAGGTCGATAGGGTGTCACAGTTAGGCTGCAATTCGAATAGATTGCACACACCCTCCGTTCTTGTGATCCGTACGGATAGTAACCACTGGCCGAGGGAGTCAGCGACTTAGATGAGCTGTAATACTGGCTTCGCTTTCAGTCAGCCAATGTTCACTCACACTCGAGAATATCTGCACAACGGTGTCAACATAAAAGAGACACCAAGTGTCTATTTAGGCTTAGGCACGAGGACGTTGACTAAAACTAACTTTATATTTATTAACTAGGCCATTATCTTACGTGTTTACACTCTAGGCCTGTTATTGATTATTTCTAGGCTAAACTGTTTGCTTTTGGAAGAAGGATGTTGTGTTAGGCTACTCACTTCTGGCCCTTATTCTTTAGAATTAAAAAACTGCTTTAACTGTACGTTTTTGGGGACCAAACAGTCATTCATAAAGTCATCCTTCTGGTCGAAGTCACCCGATTCGATGAAGTGTTCATTTGCTCCTTTACAATCAAAGGCTTCTCAACAATGGGATTTGATCCTGGGAACTGATTCGTGATGAAATCCTTAACGCATATCCTCAGTGCTTTTCTTCACTCATTCCTATGTCAGAACCTTGCTTTTTTATCACCGGATAAAAAATTTGTTGTTTCACATGTTCCCACGACAAATTTGCCTTGAAGTTGAAGTGAGGTTTAGGTCGGTTTAACCTGTGGCTGAGATCTGTTCAATGATTTGTTTGGGATCGATTCACTGTTCTGATTGTAAGATTAAGCTCCTTGCCTTGACGACTGTTACCAGCTGATCAATGGTACTGTAATATTTATATTTATTTTTGTTTTATTCTCTTGTTTTTGTTTTCTGTTCTTCTTATATGTTTTGACTATGAAATCTGATTCCTTATAGGTAGCGGTGGATATTCCTTGTCAGAGTTAAAAACCCTTCGGCATTTAGCATTTTCATAGTATAGTTATTACATATCCTTTTCTTTTCTTTTTTTTTCGCTCCCTTCCCTTGGGGCCCAGAGTACTTAAAGAAACCCTCCTTCAGTTGATTTATATTTTGTTTTTGCTCGTGCTCATTGATTTTAATCAAATTAGTCTACAACCCGTAGCAGACGACGCTGGAGTCGTTTATATTATTATGTTGAGCGCCATTCCCACCGGGTACGCATGTCGGACGTTGGTGTCAGAAGTTTATTTCGGCGTTGTGATTTAACTGTGATTTCATTCTTTGTTTTCACTTGTCCCCAACTGCATTAAGCTTTTGGTCATGGCTAAATTGTTATCGTTCATTTTACACAGTTCGGAAAATTTTGTTTTTAAGCTGAAGTGGATTCATTGTCCACTGTGTTCATACGAAGATTCGATTCCTCTCCCTGCGAGTCGTTCACTGAACCGTTCTCCGCCGCGATTATCTGAATACGTGATAACAAGACTGCATTTCCATTTCTCTCCGGTTAATTGTACTTGTATCACTTTAGATGATCGTGAATTAAATTTTGATAATATTTGCCACATGCCAATATGCCACCACATTTTAACATATTTCCATAAGCACCTAATCTGCATTATGCCTCTCTAGTAACGACTTTAGAGCAAGAGCCACAAATGCACTTATATCACCTGGACGCCATCTTGGAATTCAATTGCTTGTACGCCATTTTGTAGCTTGCACTGGCATGGAACAGTAAACTAACAGATGAGAGTATGAGGCATTTGTGATGTTAGAAAGAATCTCGTAGAGGTAAAAGTAAATATGGCTTAAATATTTTATTTACAAGGGTCATTCAATAATTAAAGAGACAAACAGGTCTGGCAAGAAAACTGTTGGTAGGGTAATTTTTGTACTTTTATAGCTTTAAGTTGGCATGACTGGGATAGGCCCTGATTAGCTAATTTTTTTAACATTGTTGTTTTTATAACCTCAAAAATACATTTAATTATGGCAAGTCCACTTGAAAATTCCACTTTAGTTGAACAACGTTCTGTTATTTGTTTTTTACTTGCTGAAGGTGAAAAACCATTGAATATATACTCTAGAATGACTAAAGTGTACAGTGAAAATTGTTTTAATCGTGCAAATTTTTACAAGTGGGTAGAACAGTTCAAAAATGGCCGAGACTCAGGGACTGACGAACACCGTCCTGGCCGACCAGAAGTTTAAACTCCCTCACTGGAAAGTCGAATTGATGACGTAATTTGTGCTGACCGCCAAGTCACTGTGGAAAACAAAGTTGAAAAAGTTTATGTGAGTATGGGTACAGTTCATAACATTATTAAAAACAAGTTGAAGTACCACAAAACATGTGCAAGATGGGTCCCAAAGGAGTTGACACAGTTACACAAGGAAACAAGGTTGAGAGTGTGCATAGAGCTACAGGAACGTTATGAAAGAGAAGGTGAGCACTTCCTCAACAAAATTTGAACATGTGATGAAACTTGGGTTCACTATTATGAGCCAGAATCAAAAAGGCAAAGCACAGAGTGGAAGGACACCAGCTCACCTGTCAGGAAAAATTCAAAACCCAAGCATCAGCAAGAAAAGTCATGTTGACGGTGTTTTGGGATGCTGAAGGTCTGGTTTTTGTGATTATCTTGAAGAGCAGCATACCATTAACGGCCATTACTACCTGAATATGCTTTTGAATTAATTGAAACCAGCCATGAGAGAGAAACGTCGTGGATTTCAGAGGAGAGGTGTGATTCTCCAACAGGACAATGTACGTACTCATACTGCTCAACCAACCCTAGAAACCATTAACAAAATGGACTGGGAAGTACTGCCTCATCTCCTTACAGTGCCAATGTAGCACCAAGTGATTACACTTGTTTGGTGCGCTGAAGGAGGCATTGCGTGGAAAGAGGTTTCAGGATAACGAGGACGTTAAGAAGTTGTGGAAAATTGGCTCAAACACCAAGATAAAGAGTTCTTTGCAGCTGGTATAAAAAAGCTTGTGGTCTGTTGGAATAAGTGCATAAATGTTCAAGGGGATTATGTTGAAAAGTAGTAAAAGTGTATATATATAAAAAGTCTCCATTAGCCCTGGACTTAGTTAAGTGCGCTAATCTTTGGAATGTATGTTTTCATGTCTGGAGCATTCTTATGATATTAATCTCCTTTTTCTCTCTTCATAATACATTATTTAATTAATTAACACCGACTTAATTCATTACTAGACATAACAAATTAATACGGTTTTTAACAATCTGAGCTATTAAGTTTCCGAAGAATGGAACCATTAGGTTTGATCACCAAGTCCCCTGAGCTTCCTAACCTCAAATATCGCATAGACAACCAAATATGTTTTCATTTCCATTAGCAAACTCAAAATCAGTTTATATTTTTATACCACAATTTTCTTGTTGCAAGTATTTATTGTTGAAACAATTACCATATCACAAACCATAAAGGTGATTTTATAATCTTTAACATGCTAATATTTTTAATTGAATGATAATTCACAACTTGAAAATTTTATTAGTCGACACACCTGCTCATTATGATACAAAAATGAACTCCAAGGATATAAAATTATGAGCTAACATCTTTAGTATTTCTGATGCTTATATAATGTTATTGGATTATTTAAGATTCTTTTACTGGTTTTCTCTAGTATTGCAGTTTTTTTTTTTTTTTTTTTTTTTTTTTTTTTGTCTTAAGTAGTTATGTATAATAAAAATTGCTCTTATTCTGTAGTACATTAAATTGTAGTTTATGTCTGTGTAATTTATATCAATTGGTTAAGAGGTACCCAGCAGGTCCTCTCTATTTGTGTTTAGGAAGAATGCAACAAACGGAAGGCGTTTTTAGTCTAGTTATGTATGTGCAGGTTCTACCTGGCCAAACACAGTGGTCGCCAGCTGACCTTGCAACCTCAGCTGGGCTCGTCAGACCTTAATGCTGTGTTTTTCGGACTGCGGAGGGAGGAGGGTGAAGGCAGAGACGGAGCCAGCTCCTCGACAGGCTCTCGATCCTCCTCCTCACCTCGCAAACACATCATACAGGTCTCCACTTACCAGATGTGCGTACTGATGCTCTTCAACAACAGGGATAAACTCACGTATGAGGTCAGTCAGAGAGTTAAATGTGTTGTCCGTAGTTGTGGTTCAATCCCTTGTAGTTATAGGTTAGACAATCCCATAGATACATAGAAATTACTGGATAACTAACTCAGAGCAGTAACTATCGTATTTTCTCCACTCCATTCTGTTATAGAGCCTTTTATAAGAAAGCTGTAGAAAAAAGTAAAAAGAAATTTAATTAAATTTAAAAACAGAACTATGATTATGGACAGAACTGACATTTTATTTTCTATTTAAATTCTAATCAGATATCCATGTGCAGTAGAAGGTCTCTCCAAAAAGCATTTGCAGCTTTTCATTCTAAAAACTTGTTCTTCTTACTTGGTATTATAATTAGGTAGACTTTTGTATTTAGGTAATAGTGATTAATCAATCAAATCTTCATTAAATTTATATTCGTAAAAAAATGTAAGTGGTGTCAAACCTATTATGTGTAAAGTACAAGTTCTATTACTGTAATATCGCTGTTATCAGGTATTGTCAGTCAATTCACCACTTAGATTTCTATAAATTCCTTTAAGATGTACGCAGGTCTCTTGAGAAGCAATTTCTTGAGCTTTTCTTGGAAATTTTTCCAGGAAGGTTTTGGATGTTTTTATTACTAGATCATGTCATCTGCATACATAATTGGAGTGGCTTTGTAGTCTTGATTGTTTTTGGGGACATTATTTGTCAGCAGAATAAGCAGGACAGGTCTTAGGACAGAACCCTGAGGTACTCCCTGAGTTATATACTCCCACAGTAATATATCACCAGTATCTAGAAATGTCCATTGGGATTATAATATATTGGTCAGTTATTTTGTAATTATGTATCAAATTTAAACTGAACATAACAAAATACTAATGAAATTCAAATAAAGATACTATTTTCCACATTTTAGATGGAATTAAATTAGGCTAGCTAAATCAATTGAATATTAAAATAACATATGTTTCAAAGTATTATTAAGTAAGCTAAACATTTAAGTTGTGTCTATTATGTGCTCTTTTTAAACATGTGTATCCTTGTAACAGATCACTATTTATTTTGTATCTGTCAATAATGTAGGAGTTACAAAATGAGACTGACATCCCTGAAAGAGACCTGATCCGAGCTCTGCAGTCGTTGGCTCTGGGAAAAGCTTCACAGCGAATTCTCATCAAAAATCCAAAGTCCAAGGAAATTGAGCCAAGTCATGTCTTCTATGTGAATGATTCATTCACGTCAAAACTACATAGGTAATTTCATCTTTGTGATATTCATATATGGTTTTCCATATTTATCAATAAGAATCTAATTATATTTGCAAATAACATAACAGCAACTGGAAATGTTCATGATATATCATTTGAGGTAACCTATACATTAGGAAGGTACAGAAATGAATATTGAAATACTTAATTATTCTATGTTTCAACACCGAACTTTCTACTGATCATAACTAACCAAGAGTTTTATTTAACAGGTATTGAAATGCTTGTACATAGATTACTGTGTAAATGTAAATTTTAACTATGTTAGAAAACAGTTAAGGAGTTGTAATTCCAAATGTATTTACTTGTAATTAAAAAAAAGCTTACGGCAAGTTTTTATTTTCTAAAGCAACTTACTTTCCAAATGACCTTCTTAATTCAAATAAGCTTTAAAAAATTAGATAAGTATTATTAGCAATTTTACAATTAAAACAATGTTGTGGACACCAGATTAGTATGTCTAATATGCATTTGTGAAGTTCCCTGTAACAATTCAGTTTCTGAAATCTTTACCAACTATAGCTTTGTTTACAGTTAGGTGTAAAAATATATTTATATTCTCAAATTTTTAATGTATGTTTATAAATTCTTTTATTTTTAAATACATTATCAAATTGAGAATACAAATCTGAATTAAACAAATAGCTGAAAGAAACCATGGCATTTCATTCCAGGTGTTCTTATGATGTTTAGATTCTAAATTATTTGGATGTTTATTGGGTACATGTTAGTGCCGATATACTTTAGTTCAAATATATATTAATACTGTATTGACAATTTTGTTGATGAAGATGTATTTAACTACTCATGATAAACCGTGTCGTAGAGATATGAATTATTAAATAAAAAACAACCAGAATATCGTCACTGGTCAAATCTACCTCACAGGTGGTTGCACACTAGTTAATAGTTGGATAAAATACATATTTTAATAATTATTTTAATGTGACAGAGCTATCAACCACTCACATTTTGTATCATGATAATCGAAGTAAACTGTGTGGAGGGGAAATGTCTGTCCAACCAATTCCACTTCTCATGCATGCGTCAAGAGCATGACTCCAACAGCTAATACATGTTATAAGCCAATTTACAAAAAATGTCCCACAGAAGAATTACATGATTGTGAGACAATGACAAGAGCTGCTGAGAAACACTTATGACATCAATTGCTGTGGCAGGTGTCTACTTCACAGTACTGCACCTGGGTTTTAGCGTTTACTGCTTCTATGGTTTCTGATGTTGTCACTCTGTCACCGCTCTATTGTTGTCCACATTTCGTCATGTAGGCAGTTTTGTTTGGTTTAGAATATAATATGTAACTTTCAAAATTACTTTATTGGATTAATATTTGTAATTAATTTTAACTTGCTACAATGACCAAACAATATTATGCACTAGACAATAGACAAATTCTTTATTTATAAATCATCAAGAAATGCAATGACGTCAAATATTACATGGTTAGTATTACATGTCATTCTAGATAAGTAGTGACTGAAGAAGTAAAAGATGTGCTGTGCTGATTTATCATTAAAATAACACAACAAGCATAGGTAGTAGAAACAGTATCAGTAGATTATCAACAGTTATAGGCATCATTCCGTTTTCAAGAATTTTCTCTCTTGCAATGATTTTGATGCATTACAGATGGTATGCTGTAGTGTTTGTCTATGCATGAAGAAAGAATATAGCTTTTACTTAGAAAGGTTATTCTGTTCCACGTGTCAGATTTATGAGTAATTATATTATGCTGTTAAGTAAATGCTTCTCAAAACTAAATTTACATAATCTAGGTCAGGACAGCTTGGACTTGGTCCAGCCTATGTCTGTTTATCTAAATTTAGGGATTTAGTAGGCATCTTTGTGAATCTCTAAAAAATTGAATATATGTGTGTATGTGTGTCTTATGTATTTATTATGTGTCTTAGTAATAAAATAATAATGTGACATTTCTTATTTATTTGCAGAGTAAAAATTCAAACAGTAGCTGCTAAAGGAGAGTCAGAACCAGAAAGGCGTGAGACTAGGAATAAGGTAGACGACGATCGTAAACATGAAATAGAAGCAGCAATCGTCAGAATAATGAAAGCTAGAAAGAAAATGCCTGTAAGTACATTGTTTGAACATGTTTGAACATAGTTCTTTAATTGGAAAGATATTTTAAACTTTGTGCTTTATAAAATAAATGTTTTGAATTTAGCAGTGTGATAAAGAATTTCATTGGTCAGTATTAATCTAAATTTTTTTTCAGCACAACATACTAGTTACGGAGGTAACGGAACAACTGAAGAGTAGATTTATGCCTTCTCCAGTGATAATAAAGAAGCGAATAGAAGGGCTAATCGAACGTGAATATCTAGCCCGGACACCTGAAGATAGGTTTGTTATTTGTTTTATAACTAGATTTAATTTTTGTATTTCAGATTCTTGGTAACTGGAATCTCAATGAGGTAATTTATTAACTGAGATTGGAAGGATTCATTATAAAACTCAAAATGTTACACTCAAATTAAACAAGTGAGATTAAGCCAATTCAATACATTGCAAGGAGAAAGTTTTCATACATAAATTTATTGAGGTTTTTTATATAAAATTAGCAGACCAACCACTAAGTCAACCGTCTGTTGAAGTTACAGAAGACCACTTTGTCTATAAATATTAACCCTTGTACGAGTTTTGACATGCCTAGTACATTCACGGATTTCAAATTCATGTACGTTGTGATGTACTTTTATACTTTTAGATTAATATTTTGTGTTTTCTATAGTTATGGTTGAAACAAATAATTTCAGAGACAACAAAATTAACATGTTATAGACTAATAATTCAGAAGATAGTGACAATGAATTTGAAATAGACAGCTTGAAAAAATTCCTAAATCTAGGTGTAGATCTGGATGGAAAGTTGATGTAATCGAAGGTTCTATTCATGAACTAGCATGTTGATATGCAATAGATAGGCCTACAAAGTATAACGGCCCTTTTCCTAGGAATTGAAACAGACCTAGGCCAGATTACCGTACTATGAAAACTTTTTTTTTTTTAATTGTAACGGTTAGCAAGAATTTATAGTTATGGAAATGAAAAATAAAGATTTTTGTGTTTTTACTTGTAAAAATAGTAAACTTTAAATATCAGAAGTAATACATTACATAAAATAAATTATACTACATCTTCTTACCAAATTACAAACATAGTATAGAATCCATCCAAAATTGCCAAATTTTTACGTAGTATGGGCTAAATGTGTTCAAATAAGTAATACACCAATTAGCTAGGAACGTAAAATATTTGTAACAATCTAACTTCAGGTAATACAAATTTTACACACACAAACATACATTGAAATCAAGGACCTTAGGAAGAGGGCAAATTTCAATCTTTAAAATACAGTGTTCTATTTTTGTAACATAACAATGGCATAAGTTCTGAAATCCTATTATCCGTACTATGAAACTAGTATTGAGACATTTTTTTATGTTAAAAATATCTCATCAATCTAAATGGATTAATAACTAATATTTGTGTAATATTTCAGAAAAG
Organism: Homalodisca vitripennis; assembly: GCF_021130785.1. NCBI lineage: Eukaryota > Metazoa > Arthropoda > Insecta > Hemiptera > Cicadellidae > Homalodisca > Homalodisca vitripennis. The sequence goes on from NC_060212.1 coordinate 117,828,792, forward strand.
TCTACACGTACGTCGCTTGAAACATTGGATTGGTGGAAATGAGGTGAGTAGTTAAAGGTATATTATATTCTTTAGTTTAATTACAATTGAAAGTTTTGTTTAGAACATTAAAAATCTTGTAATTCTACACATAAAGCAGCTATGGTGGTAAAGGCTGATTCGGTGTGAATGTTGCATTTAGCTCCAGTTCACCATCCTCTTAAGTGCAGCATCTGAAATCTAAAGCTGTTGCAGACTTGACTCATAAAATCTGGAGTAATGTTCGTCAAAAGAAAAAAATCCAAAAATAGGCGGACTCTGTTGCTCCGCCGTGCTTTGGGATCGTGTCAGTCAACATCATAGTGCGCTCAATTGTGCACCTGATGAGACAATGAAAATACCTCTTCACCTAGATTGTACTTCTTTTTGTAATCTGGGTGTCTCTGATGTTGAAACGATGAGGAGGGTTCGATTTGAGCATATTCGTTCTTTGTCACTGACTATTTTTAGATCCCTTCCTAGATAACGAACGTGACTCCAGATTTTAGAGTCAAGTCTGCAACAGCATCAGATTTTAGATGCTACACGTAAGAGGAAGGTGAACTGGAGCTAAATTCAGCATTCACATCTTGTAATTAATTGCCAAGTAATTAATTGTGGTTATGAATTTGTCCATTAAATCTTATCTATTACAACGCTCATAAAGAACAATTATAAGGCATTTATAAAATAAAATTGAGATATATCCATTAAACCAGATATAAATGTCATATTTAAGGTGTTATATTCATCATTATCGTCATAGTGTTCAAAATATTTGTTGATCCTTCACATGTGAAATAAAATTGTACACAAGAATGTTAGGGTGATTGATTCATAAGAGAGATCTATTGGACTCATAATAAAAAAATTCTGTATTTACATATTTGTTAGAGGAGTGTAAAATATATCAAAGATATAAATATGAGATATATGATGTATTTATCTCATCATATTTACTGCAGTGATATAAAGTGGTTAGTTAAAGTAAAGTAGTATAGTTGCGCGCACGCGCACACACACACACACACACACACACACACACACACACACACACACACACACACACACACACACACACACACACACACACAGGTTGTTCACAAAAGGGTGTCACAAACTTCTGTGGGTGATATTATTCATAATTTAAAAAAGTCATATAAACATAGTTCGAGAAATGTGTTATTTGACCACTAACCACCATATTGTATTTTTTATTGAAAAAAATATATTTATAACTAGTTAAACTAAAGAAACCAAATTTGGCACATATGTTTAAATATATAAAAGAAAAATTATAAAAGTAATTGTGTTATTTTCATTAGTATTAACAAAATGGTGTCTATTGAAAATGTTAAAAGTCAAATGACAAAAAAAACCAGCTTAGTTGTAACAGATTTACTATTCATCAACTATTTGAACAATTTTATAGAAATTTCAACTGTACATATTTCAACAAAATCCGTCAATGCATAAGTGAGCATGACTACTTTCTAGCTACACTTGCACTAGACGGGAGCAGCAAACATTTTGTCTTTTAATAGGCATCAGCTATTTTACACATAGGTTATAAAAATTTTATAACATATCAACTATTTTGCTATTTTTATAACGATTCCAATGATACTTTTTTCCACGAAATCCGTAAACGCATAAGCAGGCACACCACTTTAAAGGTGTGTGTAATACGTTGTAATATTAATTTAAAGTTATAGAATACATTTTTAAAAGTTTTAAAAACTAAAATAAGAAATAATGTTCAGTATGATGTTTTGAGGTGTCAAACAAATGAAATATTCATTTGTTCTGGTTGTGCTAGTATGGATATTTTAAGTCGAGCTTCCCATTAATTATACACCTCAAGTTGAACAATACGAGGTGTATCCAAAAAGTATCCGACCTTAACGTCTGGCATGAACTGATGTTACTCAGCGTCAACGGCAATCTGGTCCCCTTCAAAGTACTCCCCTCCACAAGCCACTACCTTATTCCAACGCTCCTCTCACTTCCGGAAACACTCCTTAAATTCATTTTGCGAAATGGCTAACAGGTCCTTCGTCGCATTTTATTTTATTTGTTCAACATCGTCAAATCTTTTTCCTTACAAAGGAATTTTTAATCTCGGAAATAGCCAGAAGTCACAAGGAGCTATGTCAGGACTGTAGGGAGGCTGTCGTAGTTGGTTGATGTCGTGTTTGACCAAAAAATGCTGAATAAGATTTGAGGAATGAACTGGTGCGTTGTCGTGGTGCAGGGTCCAGTCACGGCTTGTCCACAGTTCAGGTCGTTTCCTTTGCACTGCATCTCGTAGCCGCCTTGGGACCTCAAGATAATATTCCTTATTCACTGTCTGGCCTCTTGGAGCATATTCGTGATGAACAACGCCGTCCTGGTCAAAACAAACTGTCAGCATTGTCTTGACATTGCTTCAACTTTATCTTGCTTTTTTCGGCCGTTGCTCTTTGTGAGTTTTCTATTGTGAACATTGAGCCTTTGTTTCAGGGTTGTAGCCATAAACCCATGACTCATCACCAGTAATAACTTTTTTAAATAGCCCTGGGTCACTTTTTATCATATCCAGATTGTCCTGTTCGATTTCAAGTCGACAGTTCTTTTGGTCTTCTGTCAGCAGCCGAGGAACAAATTTTGCCGAAACACGGTTCATTTTTAAATCTTCATGTAAAATGTTACAAACTGACGATTTTGGTATTCCTAAATTTTTTCCAGCTCTCGGACAGTCAATCGACGGTTTTCATTAATTGTTGCACGAACACGTTCAACATTTTCAGCGTTTCTGGCCGTTGAAGGTTTTATTTGTGTATCGCCCATAGACACGTCACCATAAACTTTCCGTATCATAGTAATCGTCTCTGATGCTGAATGGCCAAGTTTTTGGCAAAATTTAATGCAAATGCGCTGCTCAACACGTTCAGTCATATTGAAATGCAACGCACACACACGTCAGTACTGTACAGAACAGAGTGCCGTGACTCACTGAGTGACTGGGTCATATTCAATGCCTAATATGGGAAGGAGTAGACTTGCCCCTCCCCTCCAATAACCGGTTTGAGCCGGTCGGTTACGCCGCGGCCGCCTACTGGTCGGCGGTCGGATACTTTTTGGACAGACCTCGTATACAAGGGCTATTCAGAAAGAAAGGAATGTTTTGGAATTTAAAATATCAAGTACAAGAAAAAGATTTTTATTATATACTTGTGAAAGAGGGACTAAAATACTACTTTTATACATGATCACCATACAAATTCAGGCACCTATCATAGGTGGACAAGCTTTGAAATTCCTATGTCATAGAATTCTGCCACCTGTGATCTCAGTCACTCAGTGACGTTTACCTGGAACTCCTCATTGTTGTCAAACACACTGTGTCAAAAAAATCCAGGTCTTCATTTTCGGGAACAAGTGAGTATTACCTGGAGCAAGATCAGAACTGTAGGGGAGATGAGGAAAAACTTCCCAGTTGAACGAGTTTAACAGTTCTTTTTTACAGTTTGCTGTGTGAGGTCAGGCATTGTCATGCGAAAACAAATTTTGGATGACAGTGGTGAAACAATGAAAATTTTGGGAAACAAAGAAAGCTCAGTTATAGTGAACCAGCAGTTTTCATACATTTTTTTAATAACTTTGGCAGCCACATCATCAGTCACAATGCTTGGACATCCACTCTTCTCCTGATCATGAATGTTTTTTCTGCCATTTTTAAACTGAATGCACCACTTCCTGACAGAACTTTCAATCATTACATTGTTCCTGTACACTTCACACAGTTCCTGATTAATTTCTATTCGTTCGCAACAAAAATATAATCACAGACCACATTTCACCACTGGTGGGATTTTCGATTGCAGCACACATTTCAAATTTGAATATAAAAGAATTGGGCAGTGTGGAGATGTTCCCGTTGTTATGCCTGGACGATGACTGAGGTGGCAAACACAAGTACACCAATATATGATTGGCACGCAACTGACAGGTAGAAATGTTCCTCACTTTCTGAATAGCCCTTGTATGATATGTTGACCTGATTGTTGTGTTGCAGAAGTGCTCCAACTATGTGTGACACATCACCTTGAGTCTGTGTTGACAGTGCAAACTTCTGTATGCAATAAAACAGTGTGTAATAAATTATATGTTAACCTGATTGTTGTGTTGCAGAAGTGCTCCATCTATGTGTGACACGTCACCTTCAGTCTGTGTTGACAGTGCAAACTTCTGTATGCAATAAAACAGTGTGTAATAAATTATATGTTAACCTGATTGTTGTGTTGCAGAAGTGCTCCATCTATGTGTGACACGTCACCTTCAGTCTGTGTTGACAGTGCAAACTTCTGTATGCAATAAAACAGTGTGTAATAAATTATATGTTAACCTGATTGTTGTGTTGCAGAAGTGCTCCATCTATGTGTGACACGTCACCTTCAGTCTGTGTTGACAGTGCAAACTTCTGTATGCAATAAAACAGTGTGTAATAAATTATATGTTAACCTGATTGTTGTGTTGCAGAAGTGCTCCAACTATGTGTGACACGTCACCTCGAGTCTGGGTCGACCGTGCAACCTTCACGCTATTCACTTGTTACACTAAGACAATGATTAATAAAGAAAAGATTTTGTTGTGGCCGCGTCCTGTTTATTTATGTTAATCGAGTACACAAGTCTCGTTGTCTCGGACCAAGTCTTGACTTGAACATTTGGTTTTAAACCACCTAATTTGTTATTGTTTTTATAAATTATACAGCGTGCTGCATTTGTCACAGTAATGATTGTGATATGTCAAAGTGTATTGTAGTATTTATTATTAATTGATTTTGTACATAATAGAATACAGTAAATATTTTGTACATTGTTCTGCACTTTTTTCATCACTTTTCCGTTACTATATTTATTCTATTGGTTAGGATTAAGGTTTTATGTAGGTCGATCCCGTCTGTTAGATTTTTTAGTTAAGTAATTTTAAGAAAAATCAAGCTGATTATAAATTTATGGATAAATACTATATTAAGTTATTGTATCGGATCTTAAAGGAATTACCATGCCTTATCATTAAAAAAATTATATTTGTAAGAATTATAAGCATAATTATTTGTTATCAATTGTTGAAGAGTCTGTTCCTGAAAAGAAGGACTCCATCTATTACTGTACACTAATATGCCCATCTGATAGTTAAACTGTTGAGTTGGAAAAAATTAAAATAACGACAAAGTTCCTATATGCCAGAGTGTCATTACTTATAATTTAGGCAAATAATAAAGTTACTCGTAACTGTCCATTTCAATTTCTGCATGCCGTTTAGCTCTATATATTATAGCTGTGCTATACAATTTTAGTAGTACTTGTTAATTAATGAAGTAACTATTTTTTTTTAACTGACTTGTTCATTGTCTATCTGTGATCCAGTCCATTTCGGCTGTAGCCTAAAGGGACTGTACTATGACTTGTTTTAAATTTAGTTTCTTCATATTAACTTTTTATTCAAGGTTCTGTTGTGTTTTAACCATAATAATTTGGAATCTAATTCTAAACTTGGTTGAATTTATAACATTATAATGCACATAATTTACATGTAGAGATATATGTTCTGTCAAAAAGTTAAATATTTGTCTATTCACATTAAAAACCCAAAAATGATTATTGGCTCATTCTTTAGCTTAACCAAATACATATTACTGTTCAACTCAAGGCATGGTCTGACTACTTTATTTTTAAGGATGGGAACAAATTCCAATTTGTGGATTGTGACATTTTTTTAATAGAAGTAAATTATAAATTCATTTCTATATTGTTTATCATTCAGTTATTTCTTCTATAACATAAAACCATATTGTAAATAAAGTGTTTTCGGTTTTTATATTATACTAGTGTCTTTTTATTGCCATGTATCTTTTAACTAGTTATATTATAGCATATATAATTAAAAGTACAATAATGACAATTTCTTGAACATAAACATTACTATAGTAATGTTATAAAGGTATTAAATTTCATCATTACACATAAACTATCCAACCAGAAACTTGTATGAGTGGGATACAGAGTTAATGGTTCTGTTGACAGTTCTATCTAGACACCCATAAACTATGCCAATGATGATTCTTAACGTCTTGTCTGTAAGTCGTTTTGAAATAGTTTGCATAGAAATTCATATAAAAAATTACTTGTTTCATATTTCAAAAACAATAAAATATCTTAAAATCTTATACAAAAGTCACTACACACATAAAAAAAAAACAAATGAAAATATTATAGTTTACGATTTTATGAATAATAGTAGAAGCTACTACTGGTTATAGCAGAAGCATTGGTCTTTGACGTTTGGCTAATCTACTTTGTGCCGTTGTGTACCATTCGTTTGTTAGTGCAGCATCTCATTGGTCAGCTGTCTGCAGAACATCCTATTGTGTCCATGCAACTGTTTACATAACCTCAATCAGCTATTCAGCTATTTATTGAAGTAACAGTTGTGTTATTGTGAAAAGTAATTTTTTAATTAGTAAAGAAGTGAAAAGGTTTTGAGTTCTTAAAGAAAACCCTGAATGTAGGTAATGGTAAAGTTGGTAATGGATGTGGACCTAATTTCAGTTCAATTTTTCTTGGAAAGATTTTGTTGGACTATGTACTGATGGTGCAGCGGCAATAACAGGTTACAAAGAAAATCTTCTAAGTTTTGTAAAGAAAGAAGCAGGCAATGATTATCAAATATCTCATTGTATTCACAGAGAAATTTGCTTCAACATTTTTGCTCTGAATGAAGTTCTATCTAAAGTTGTGAAAGCTGTTAATTTTATCTGTAATGCCACTAATTCAAGATTATTTTTATACTGTGGAAGTATAGGCTCAATCCATTTAAAATTTCATGTTAAAGTGCTTGGGTTGTCATGAGGCCAAGTTTTAACAAAATTTTATGAACTAAAACAAGACGTGTATGTTTCTCAAAGAAAAAAAATGAGACGGATGTTAAGTTCAGAGATGTATAAATGGGTGGCAAAGCTCGCATTTTTTATATAACGAGTTAAACCTTATCTTCCTTCCGTAACCTCTTTTGATCCTTGGAAAAAATTTATTCATTCAAGAAGTTAGTTAGAAAACTAAAACTGATAAGGGCTGTTACAATATGTTCAATTTGCTATCAGGATTCATGTCCTATACAGAAGGACTGAAGAAGGTTAATTTGTATCCTGTGGTAAAAATTACATAAAATTACTTAGTTTATTTTGAAAAGTATTTGGGGCTCGGGAACCTTCCCCAAATGAAATTATTGTACTTAAAGACCTTATAAATGTGTTATAATGTTTTGTATTTCAAAATTTTGGGGGTAGGAGTTCAAGGGGAGTGTTTTATCCAGTTACAGTATCAAAGTGGACTGAATGTGTCTTACATACCAACAGGTAACCAATAAGAGATAACATGGCACATTGGTATTCCCAGGACTTCCTAATGGGCTTCGGTCAGACAAAACAAAACAAAACCTAATAAATGCTATGTCAATCATGTTTGATATTTTTTTATTCTTGTAATAACTTGTTTTATGATTTTGTGTCGTAAGTTCTAAAAATAACTATTGAGTGAATGTTTGATCTACCTTACATGTAACTTTACATGTAACAAACAATTCAAACTCTAATTGGTCACCAAATTTGATAGATAGAGTAACATTAGAGACCTCTAGTTTTTGTTATTTTTCTTCTTTTTTTATATAATCTTAATATGAGGTGTCTCTTGCTAAGGGTTCCTATTTACAAATTTTGACTTACCTACAAAATGCCTCGTTTGAGGAGGGGGGATAATAAAAAATGTTCATACAAACAAAACTCTTCAGTTGGTCATATAAACATCCCCCAAAGTAAATCACTCCATCTCTATTTATAAGAAAGTAATAGAGCCAACAGGACAGTAATGTTCTATTCGTTTCTGATTCAACAGGCCAGGGCCACAAATAAAAAGAAACCACAATTTACGAGCTGTTACCATGAAAACAAAACCAGCAATCGATGCGTAATGGTTGTTCACAAAACTAATATTCCACGATGGATCTCAGTTAAAGGGTTAATTTAGGACTGTGCAAAGCATTTGTTAAAATGCTTTTTGTAGATTAAATCGTATGTACCTTATTTTTATAATACTATTGAACAAGTAGTATCATTTGTATCTTTATCTGGAGTTTATTCGAGTAGTCCAATGAGATTACAAAATACGTAATTTAAATTTAAGTTTATAACTGTACTAATACATAATGCAAACTAATTCTATGCTTAAACTTTGAAATTAAATCATGTTTTTCACTCAATGAAGTAGGATTTGAACCTTATACTAATCTTCTGATGTGATGGTGAACTCTTACATTTCAACAATGCTGTAGCTTTAGTATGACCACTGAGCAGCATTTTTCGAAGTGTATACCAACTGTAGCAGAAAGTAAGGAACGTTTCCAGCTGACAACGCCAGGTGCACGCCACTTTCGTATATATATTGGTGTGCTCATGTTCAGCACCTCAGTCAACATCCAGCCATGACAACGGAAACATCCCCACGGTGCCAGTTTTTTATATTCCAATTTGAAATGTGTTTAACTACTCAATGAAAATACAACTTATGTATTCAGAAACATTTATTTGAGTTGGTTTACATTTGATCTCGTTGAACATTTACAATTCACAGATCCTGTGCGGTTTTGTGTGACGTATTGACAATCTTGAGTTTACATTAATCTGAAAAAAGTTAACTTCATTGCATGATTATTTAATGTGTTATTTTTAATATAAAGTTGGAATGTGTACAAGGACTATTCAGAAAGTAAGGAACGTTTCCAGCTGACAACGCCAGGTGCACGCCACTTTCGTATATATATTGGTGTGCTCATGTTCAGCACCTCAGTCAACATCCAGCCATGACAACGGAAACATCCCCGCGGTGCCAGTTTTTTATATTCCAATTTGAAATGTGTGCTGAAATAGAAAATCCCACTAGTTAGTTGTGAAGTGCATCCTGTGATTATTTTTTTTTTTTTTTTTTTTGCAGAAAACTTAAAACCAAAAGATATTGATCAGGAGCTGTGTGAAGTGTACAGGAACAACGTAATGATTGAAAGTTCTGTCAGGAAGTAATGCATTCGGATTAATAAGGGCAGAACAAATGTTCATGATCAAGAGAAGCATGGACGTCTGAGCATTGTGACTGATGATCTGGTCACCAAAGTTGACGAAAAGATCATGAAAGCTGCTGTTTCACAATAATTGAGCTTGCTCTATGTTTCTCACAAGTTTCACGGACTTTAATGTTTGAATTATTTCACAGAAGTTAGGCTGCCACAAATTTTGTGCAAGATGGGTGTCAAAAATGCTTACAGATCACCATAAAAAACAACGAATGGGGCAGCTTTGACATGTTCTTAGGCCTACCACATTCATGGTGATGCACTATTGGATCGAATCGTAACAGGAGACGAAACCTGGGTGAAAGTGTGAATTGTGAGATAAAATACAATAATTTTAAGCAGTGGTAATAATGTTTTGTTGTAATATTCAGTTTTTTTTTTGGGGGGGGGGGACATAAATGATTTATTATTATGTTAAAATGACAGTCCATGGAGTGATGGAACACAAGTTCCCCTAAAAAACCAAGGAAGGATGACAACAGTGTTCTGGGACAGGCTAGGTGTTCTTATTAATTTTCTTGAGTGTGGTACAACAATGAACTCTAAGCGGTACTCCCAAATATTGCAAAACCTTAGGAGAGCTGTTAAATACAAGTTTAAGTTTCTCGTACAAGCACTAAGGAAAATTGACATCCAAAATTTTACTTTTGCATGACAATACCCGACCTCACACTGCAAACTGTAAGCAAGCAAGAACTGTTGAACTCGTTCAACTGGGAAGTCTTTCCTCATCCCTCTTATAGTCCTGATCTTGCTCCAAGTGATTTTCACTTGTTCCCGAAAATGAAGACCTGGCTAGCAACACAGCGTTTGTACAATGATGAGGACTTTCAGGTACGCGTCACTGAGTAGCTGAGATTACAGGTGGCAGAATTATATGACACAGGAATTTCAAAGCATGTCCACCGTTAGGTAAGTGCCTAAATTTGTATGATCATTTAGAAAAGTAGTATTTTTGTCCCTCGCACGTTTGTATAATAAAATGTTTTTCTTATACTTGTTTTTTTTTTTTGTCTTACAAAACATTCCTTATTTTCTGAATAGCCCTTAACATAATATAATGCATAATGAATATTATCATCAATAAATAGATTTAATTTGTATAGTTAGTTGTGAACTCTGCTCTTTCAATCATATAATTAATTATTATAATATAATAATAATATTATAATATATGGCCGTTTTGTTTTTTACTGTTTAAAACTGGTAAATGAAATATAAATGAAATTTTTTTTAACTTGTTTGTAACATGTAAATGTTTTTCTCAACCTAAGCAAAGGTATTTACTGCTTAGACCATAGATTAACTGTGACGAAGCTGAGTTCTATAGGTATAAAGTAAGCATTACTAAAATGGTTTGATAGTTATTTAAGTGTACGTCAACAAACTGTTGTATTACAGAACTAATAACTAAATGGTCAGTCACTGAAGGTAAATCAGCACCAGTGACAGTAAGAAGGGGGTTCCCCCAGGGGTTAGTGATGGGCCCAGTATTGTTTTTGTTCTTTACAGCAGATATTCCACTTGAAATCGACCACATAGCTATCGAATTATGTAAGCTGATGATACAGTGCTTATGACTGTTAATAAGTCGATTGAACAGCTTGAGATCAACATATTCATCTCAGTCAGCATGGCCCAACAGTATGGTGTTCAGAATGACCTAGTGTTTAACGAAAATAGAACTAAATTGCCTGTACTGGGAAGGCACAGGAAAGGGCCTCTGTAACCCTTCAAATCTACAACTAGTAACTGGAGTAACAACTAAACCCCTTGGAGTATTGCTTGTCATAGAATTTTGATGTTGATGAACTAAGTGTCCAACTCAGCACAGCCATTTTTGCTCTAAAAAGAGTGAAGACCATTAGTACTGACGAAACAACTAAAACAACTTTACAATGATCTATTTGAGTTAGGTGTGAGATATGGAATAACTCTTTGGGTAGGCTCATCATGCGACAGCCACCAACAGATTATGGTCTTTCAAAAAAAGCTGTTAGTATTATGGCCAATTTGAAGCTATGCGACAGATGTCGAGAGGCTTTCTAGAATTTTTACAACATGAGAGTGGCTTCTCTATACATCCTGGAAGTGATTCTGCATGCCTCCAGACTTAACTTTCCAAAAAATAATTATATCCAAGAACGAAACATCTGACAAAATAATGGACTTCTACCTACCAACTGACAGAAAAAATCTGTTTGAGAATAAGCCTGGCTATGCTGGTGCAAGACTCTTCAATGCACTTCCTACAGAACTAAACATACAAAACCTCAAGAAGCTGAAAATATCTCTGCAACACTGACAAATCCGTCTACTGCATCAGCGAGTTCCTCACCTGTGCAAGTGGTCAAACGCACTACTAAATAAATTATATGTAGTTTGACTAAAATTTCTTAAGTTTTACAAACACGTACTTGACTTTTACGTACTTTTGTAACAAAAACATTCTTTTGAATTTTGTTCTCTTCCCATAGAACATGTTCAATAAAGAATTTGAATCTGTACTAAAATAAAACAAAACATAGGTTTTCAACCATATTTTTTACTTGGATGTTTTACACAGTAAAAAACGTAAAAAATCCATCTGAAGATTAATATGCAATAAAAGTATTATTAAGTGATGTAACATTATATTTCAAAAAGTATAAACTACATGAACATCAACTTAATCTTAGGTATTTAAATGTTAGGTACAGTCTGCGTTTAACAAGAAGACCCCTGGATTATCGCTTATTAAGGAGTTGCAGGCGTTACTTCAAGATTATATGGTACGGTGCAGTGGAGCATTAGGAGTATGGTAGATACACAATGTACACAGTCTGCTCCAGTTGACATATTAACTTTTAATTTTCAATAATATAATTCATGTATTAAATATAAATATCTTATTAAATTGAGAAAATTCCTAAAAATATAATAACAACATGTTATACTATTACTGTTTTAAAATTATAAAAATAGAAAAGTCATAATGTATGTTTAGTAATGTAAAAATCTAAAACTAGGATTAATTTTAATTAAAAAATTATTGTTACTTTCAATATTATATTTTATATCTTTACAGTTAAACATAACACTTATTTCAAAAATTGTAAATTTCGAAGTGTTTGTTATTGATAAATTGAATGGTAACAAACAAAATTTTAAAATCGTTTGTGGTTTAAAGAGTATTTTTTACATGAGCAGCGATTTGACTACTACGAACTTGCCCAGAGGTCGTCTCGTGCTGTGCGGACAATAAATCTAAGATTCATACTTTACCCAAATGCACATTTATCATACTTTATCACTGTAGTGCGATGTATTGGTGATTTTCAAGCAAGGTATTCGTAAATTCGTCTGAAACATTAAAAGTTACTCTTTTTAAAAATATGTAAGCTGAAAATTATTACTTAGGCTTCTATGGAAAAGGATGATTCCATAGGTCATCATAATAAAATAATGTCAAAATAAAATTAATCTTTGAGGGGAACATGATTGTAAAAAGTTAAACGTGTATGTGAATAAAATCGCCACCAAATCAATTGTGTTGTTTTTAAACTTTTGGAGACTATCAGATAACGCAAAAGGTAAGCTAAGATTACTTATTTCAAAGGTTTTTTCAGAGGTTCAGTGAGGTGGCTGTATTTTAAGAAATGATCAATTTGTACTGATTTGAATTTTGAATCGTCTTGTTAGTGGGATATGCTCGTACAATTTGATCCAAATTATACATCTTTGTTTAAATTACGAGTACGTAGTAAAGCATTGAGAGTAATTCTCAAGACAACTGAGTTTGACTTTCAAACAAAGTTGTTTTTAGATTTTTCTTATCTGTATTCTGTATAAAAAAATACAGAAACATATCAGAATATTATATATCTAATGCTGACATCAAACACCTTTTCAGAAAAGAATTTTTTTGTGATATTTGACTTGCTCTTTTACCCACTAATCTTTTAATATAAAACTACAAAGGAAACTATAACAAAGGAAACAATTCCCCTGCCTGGCCAGTTTGTAAGAGTTGTGCTACCAGCAGACCATTTTATCCCTAGAGGAATTTCTTTGACTTGAGAAGAAAAACCAATACATCTTGACTTTGTACCCAGGCTTAGGAATTTTAACGTATGTATATTTCTCAAAGTAAAAGTAATTTTTATAAAGACTACTGACTATTGTACTCGGTTATCATTATAAATTCATAGCTGTTTTTATATATTGAAAGGAAATGTTGACAGCACTCTAATGTAAGTCGATGAAACACTTCTAAACTCCTATCATCCTCCAAAAATAGTGCAGCCCACAAATTTAGAGAATTTAAAACATTTTTAAGATTTTTTCAAATTGAGTTTGTTCTCATATTTAATAACGTCTTTTCAACTTTCGTGTTTTTATTGAGAACATTATTTTCATTCGTTTATCCTAATAATTGTAATGTTTCCAAGAAATTTCTGCATCTTTATCTCCATTTCAGGGCCTTGGCACCTGAGCTTGATATTTTAAAATCTACTTTTAATGTTATCATCACTTGTTCATACAAGTGTAATCATATTACCTGTCCTCAGAATTTCTAGTGATGTATTCTCTCTCAATCAGCACTTCTATTCTAGTTTTTATATTTTCTCTTGTTGGTACAAATCTTGGAGTTAACATTGTTATGAGTTCAAACACCAAGTTCTCGTGCTGCAAATAAATTATATTTTTAATATTAGTACGCCTTTTTGTTATACGTTAAGTAGGGTAAGTTGCATTTTACTGCTATTATCAAACATACTTGCAACCAAAACAATGGACAATGGAGTTCATCATGCATCAGTTTTAAGAGCCCTTAGAGTGAATCCCTTAGGTTTATCACCAGCTGCAAGGATTGCTCAGCTCAACAACGTAGCCAGGAAAACATTTTGGAGGGTCCAGACAACTGATATTTTTCCATAGTAGACAGAGAGTAAGGCCCCCGTTTTGTTCCTTAAAAAGTTCTTGACATGTTATTTTGTTGAGAACAATCTTTCAGCAGTACATGTCAGTAATACTGAATTATTTAAATAATAATAATCGTTTACTAAAAAAGTCATTGAAAAAATTTAAAATTTGGGGAGACCCCTTGAACCCCCTCGCTGGCTACGTCCTTGGCCCAGCTGTAAAGCAAGGATAGGAATAAATAACTTTGAATGAAAAAAATTTCAACAAGATTTAAAACGCAAAAATACAGAATCAATTAAGTATATTTTCAGAATGTTTGCTGCAAAAGAGTTGAAAATCAATGACTGCAAGCCTTGATTATGAATCCTTCTGAGAGGATAAACTTTTCGGTGCTGTTAGTTGTTAAAAATTAAAAATATCAAAATATCTACTAGTATAAATACGTTGCAAAACATAGTGTTCTGTTTGTTTAAACTCTTACCATGTGTTTAATTTAATTGTGACTTTACTTTAAAGCGAACAAGTCAAAATATTACAGATAGCATTAGGTCAATGTTTAATACTTTATGCACGCACAAAAAAAACAGAAAACTGTATCTTAATTATTTGTTTTATTTAGCTAATAAATTATGTAAATGCTTCATTAAAAAACCAGGAAATAAAAACTGTAAAGTGAGTTTCAAAAATAATAAGCCATAAAAATATCACATATTGCAGACTACTATGTCTCTCTTTAAACTTTGAGTTCTCATCACTGGTAAGTTTAAATGAATACATCTGATAGGAATATTTTATTTTTTTAATGTTTGCTAGGCTTACAAATATATTCACTTAGTTATGATATTTCCTTTCAATTCCAATGGAGGATAAAATCTATACAGAGAGAAATAACACACAACATAAAATATTGCTCCAACTTTTCATTTTCAAAAGGTACCTCTTCATGCCATTTCTCTTAGGTAATATTCTGATATACTCTATGTTATGTACTCAGGTATACTTTATTTTATATAAAAGGAGTGATAAATATAGGCATAAGAACATTGCAAAGTTTTGATGATTGTAACAAAAGTGTTCATACATCTAAAGAATCCTTACATGGTCTGTTGTTGGATATTCTATAGAACAGAGGAGACCTGTCTTTCAACATTTGCAGTCTTGGCAAACAATATTTATTTCGTAAAGTTTGGTTTAATTAAATGAGTGTAATTTTGCATAAAACAAACAAATTAAATAACAGTAATGTATAGCTTACTTCCATAACTCTTCTAGATTTCATAATCCGTATGATGGCTGCTTCGATTTCATAGTTTCTGTCCTCGTTGATTCTTTTCATAGTGTCCTGTCTTTCTGACTCTGACTCATATTTAATTAAGTAGGTTGGAAGTCTCACTCTGGAAAAAAATAGAAACAAAGTATAAGTATTTTAATGTTAGTATTACTTCAAATAATTTACTTATTGTGTTTTACAAAAAATGTAAATATTAAAAAATTGATTGTCACCTGTAAGGAACTATTCCTTCTTTATTGCAAATACTGCTTTAAAAACAAGTTTTAAAATGTATTCAGTACAGTGACAATGCAACATTTTGAAATTTACTTTAATTAAAACAAAATGTCTGTGTAAAGCCAGACATTCTTGTGTGCCTTCAATTATGAACAATAACCAAACAATCAGATTATTCAATAATAATAATATCCACAACCTTCGATCTTCCAACAACCTCCACTATAACTGTAATCTTTCTCTTATCTTTTAATTCAAATGATTACACAACTAAGTTAATAAAATCCAAAACCTTAACAATTATCATTGCCTCAAATTCATTGAGCTATAGAGCTTATAAGTTGCATAAGGATATAAGTTGCACCACTAAATATACAATTCATAAAAAACACAACAGCATACCTATTGGTTTTTGAAGAAAACGACTTGTTGACGTGGAAGAAATCACCGTGATCTATCTTTCGAGAGTTGGGTTGTTTTATGAGAACTCTCTGAGATGGCTTCCCCACGATCAGTATTTGCAGAGCTCTCACCAAGTCTTTATGGCATATATTAGTCTCTTCTTGCAATTCCTTTAATGAAAATTAAAAAAAATACTACTTATTATTAAGTAATTAACGTGACAAAAGTGACCAAAGAATACCATTGATGGAGTCACACACTTAAGAGGCATCATCCATGATAGAACTACCACAGATCATTTAAGAGCCGGCTATACTGGTGGCCATCGTGATTTTAACACCATAAGGACAATGTTAGCACCTTCACTGCTGGTCTATAAGAAAGCGCTCAAAGGTGTCTGTTGCAGTTGACATGTTAAATCGCTCTTACCCCTTATTTTTAATGTCAGAATTATGGGAGATATATCATTCTAAAGATATCAATAATACATTAAGTCCAAACACATTTGAGGTCTTTGACATTTTTGTTAACTATCCAGAAAAAATCTAAAATCTGTTTGTACTTTTTTTACGTATTAATGAAGTGTCAACTTTCCAGGAAAATTATGTTTGGATGTATGTAAATCCCCTGGTGTGACTTAGCTTCAATTCCTGTATGTGCTGCAGAAAAAATAACAGTATTTGGTATTTTTTGGTCAAAACCTAATTACTAAACCTAGTTAAACTTAAAACTTACAATGAAATATGTACATAACATATTGTGTATGTTACTTTTACTTTATCATGTTGCCTATTAATGGAGAAAACGCATATATGTATGTTTCAGAAAATAAATTTATATCATTAATAATATTAACTAATTAACTGTAATTAAAGTTCTTTTGTGTGCAATTTTAATTTAGTTATTTTTAATGGTAAAATTAACTTACAATTTAATTATTAAATATTCTAGTTTTGCTATTATTCTTTTATATCATAAATCATACAGGTGTTTGCAAGCTGTGTGGTGGTCTGGTGTATAATCTTTGGACCAAGATGCTAGGATCGGAAATACTTATTTTACTTATTGTACTGTAATGCGATTACAGACATTTGTCATCATTACATGTCATACTAACACATCTAGTGATAGTAACGCTTAACAATAGTGAACGTCATAATCTCACCATCCCTTTATATAATTCATTGTTAATAAAGAACTTTAAACGTATAGATAGCTTAAGGTTTGAAATTATAATTCTTCATGGATGTTTATCTGAGGAGAATCTTGTTAGGTCCTTTTGATCTATGATTTTAATTCAGAATTAAAAATTCTAATTCTTCGTTTTAGAAAATGTTCAACATTGTAAATTTCTGTTAAATTTAATTACAAACCAGATAAAGATAATACAATGCATTTTTGACATAAAAGATCTTTCATCAAACAAAATGTTTCATATCTTGTTTGCAAGGATTGGCTAAAACATAACTGAATATACTTTTTACTATTTAATAAACACAGATTATAAGTATCAGTAATTCAATTGCTATTCAATGAATCAAAATATTCTCTGTTCATTAGCATCACAAGAATACCTACATTGCACGGTGCCTAAATCTTAAAACAACTAGACTCAAACTGTACTATTTTAAACGAGAAACTTCAGTTTAGTTCACAGGGTATTTTAACAAATATTCTCGGGACAGTACATCTTATCATCAGCTGATAAAGCAAGAGACAAAAATGGGCCAGGAAGATAAGTAACAGCAGCTGTACACTTTGACCTGTCTATCTTCTACCTGGATGTGATTGTGTGTGCACAGTAGTTTTGTTGTTGTTTGCCCCTATTTATTTTTTTTTTGTGTGTAATTTTTATATTCTTAAAATGTTCACAAGCCATGTGGCGCATTTTCACGTTTTTAACCTCCTGATAATAGTTTTGTTCTGAAACATGTAATGGAAACCTACAACACTTGAAACTGTTTCACAAGGTAAAGTACGAGTACCATATTTTAAGACAAAAAACAGTAGTTGTGACAGTTTTAAGACAAAAACCATCATTTAAAAATTCCAAATTGTAGCAAACTTTTAGTTGAAATTTTCCTTATTTCCTTAAATGCTAATTAATAAATGTAAATTCAGCCAATAGGTGTCACAAATAATCACTTAAAATATTTATTTTTCAGCCGATTCAAAAGACACATAAGTAAACACATTGCTTTTTGCGGGCTGCCTTTTACATTTTTAATATACTATGATATTATGTCAGTTTCATTAAATTTGAGATTAGCATATTTAAAACTACCACTTATTAAATTAGTACAAATTTTGTCAAAAATAATTAAGTCATCAAACAAACATCCATGTAAAATTACAACAAGGTTACTTAAACATTTATGAATCATGAACTAATTGAAAATAAAAATGGTTCAAATACATTACAAGCTGTAAACTAAAGAATTCCAACACATTAAGAAACAGTAATTACATATAAAATTATTTCTTTACACAAAAATCATCTCATTAGATCACCCAAAAAGTTTGCAATTACTCTATGTATACCTAAAAATATCTGTGTAAACAAATGTATTATAAATTTACTTCTTTCAATTCATATTAACAACTAAACAAGCATAAAGAGCCCCTAATTTAAAGTTATAAGCATTGTCCCTGAGTTTTTAGTGGAAAATGAAGTTATACAATATACCCTTTCCTTTTTATAGGAAAAAAATTATAATTATAAAATCAATTTATTTGATTTAAGAAACTTTATATGTAAAATACCCCCTCCAAAGTTTAGCTCTAGTCCACAACTAATTTATAGATACCACAGAGTTCAAAAATATTAAAAAAACTGTAATATATTTTTTAATACCCGTTTTTACTTTGTTTTTTTTTATACAATATACCTGGTAGTTCCACTGAGGTCTGCTATTGAACAACATGAGGATGCACATCTGGTAGGTGGACACCTGCAGTGTGTATGAGCGAATCTCGCCACAGGCTGTGATGCCCGCCTGCCACCCCTCCCCCTCCTCGCCCTCACAGCGAGGTCGTACAAAGTACATCTCCAGCTCAGCTGTGCCCAGATGTGGTAACAGTGTCAGCTTGCGACCGCAGTGCAGAGCCAGGTAGAATCTTGTGTTCAGAATCACAGCGTTTTCATTAATTTGTTTTCAATGTCATAAATAAGAAACTATAACTACGTTACACAATGCATTTAGGACATATAAATAATACAACATACACAAATAATATACACAACACACACACACAGCTATATATACACAACACTATATAATATAATAGAATAAATAAATCACACAAACTATTTCTTGCATACATTACTTATTAGAAAACTCCTCAATTTCTATTATGGAATAAGGTGCTAAGTTAATCAATATGTTTTAAAAATAACTTTTAAACTTGTTAATTGACCTCATACGTTTTAATAAACTTGGTAACGTTCTTTATGAAATTCAGATGAATGTAACTTGTCTTCTTCCCAAGAAATGTAAAGTTGTGATGTCCAGTATGTATTTCTCTTTGACCTCTAGTATTATAACAATGCCTTTCAACGAGATAACATGCTGGTATTCTCTAATATATAGTTGAATATAACATCTTATATTATAAAATCTTATGATACAAGATTAAAATGTAAGGCCATAAACTCTCGTAATCTGAATTAATTCTTCACGCGATCTCTATATCTTAAGCCAAGAATTATTCTAATTGTTCATTTAGTAATAAACTTTCATTTATAATTAAATTATAAGTTGCTCCATATAAATAGATTATGGTTAAAATTATACGTCAATTGTAGTGAACCAAACAAAAATACACTACGTAAACAGATACATTACTGTAGACTAAATATACATAAATTAATAGAATGACATTGATTCAAATAGCTGTTAAATTAAGTACAAGTTTCACAGCAATAATATATTTGAATGTATAATGACAAAATCAATTTATTTCAATGTCATTTTAGTACACAAGCAAGCCACTTTTTTTAAACATACAAGCATATAGACCTGAATTTATTTTGACTGATAATTTATAAATATGAGAATTCCAATTGAATAATCTACTATGAGTTCTATAAATTTATTTTAATCATATTATTTACTTCATCAAGCAACTCAGTATCTATAAATATGTCAGATTGCATAGTGGTTTGTGATTGCCTAGTTAAAAATTATAATAAATCTTTTTATAATGTACTTTTATTTCTTATTAGTAATTTTCTGACGTTTTTATATTAGCCTCATCTGCATACAAACAGTTTGACCTCTCTGTATGCATAGAAAAAAGAGGGCCACATCCTTGTGGAATGCCTATATTGCAATACTATTACGACAACCTTACTGTTGTAAACAGATTCTCGGAATATAAGTGAATTCCACAAAGTGCAGTCTATTTCACAGGTATGGTGCAAACCATTTTAATGTAGATCCATCAAGCCTCATACTCTGAGGTTTTAAAAATAGAATTTCATGTGACATATTATGAAATGATTTCTTCACTTGTGACCGCCTAAGCAGCCTCATCTCACAACAAACTCTGTGCTTTTCAAATAACCAGATCCCATATCAAGTGGTTTTGAATACAAAGAAGACTATGGCCTCAAAATCGTGCTTTTGCAACAGAACCATTCTTAATGACTGGTTATCTTAATATTTATATAATCTTGAAGGTTATACTTTCACAGTGTGCAGACCAATGAGACCTAGCACTCCACGTGCCAACTGAGCCAACTTAATACTCAGATTCTTTTACAGAACAATATATTCTGATATTCCTCAGTCTTTACTCTTAACACTATCTCATACTTCCTTTTAAAATTTTTAACAATAATACATGAGATAGAAGTCAAAGCACTGTGTATTTTAAAAATTGAACAAAAAGTTGAAAAATCACCATTTATAAAGTTAACAAGGAACCATCACACACTTTTCGGGTGGAATGGATCGGCACATTTTGACTACAAGTGCACTTGTTTTTAAACTGTGCATATGTGTTAAATGTAATTATTTCTTTGTTCGTTGATATTGTGTTTAAATTTTATGACGATTCACTAAGACGTATGAGGACAATGATATAGCTGTCTTGGTGAAACATGCTCTCAACATAATGAATTTGGATAGCCAGAAGGTAAAAACCTGTTAAGTTATGAGTGACTGAGATACAACACACAACATAAAGTTAAGTACCTTCTCAATATGAGTTCAGCTTTACAGAAAATGTTGCCTGACTGACCTAGACATTCCCAACTACTACGTGTGTTTGCAAAATACCCCGCAGAGTTCAATCTTTTTGTGTATTGTTTCCAAGTCTTTTAAGAAGCAATAAAACATGTTTTAGACTATAAAAAACTAATGAATAATATTTAACTTAACGATCTTTGTTAATTCAACATTTACCAGGTTGACATACTTCTTAAAAGCAGAGAAAGCTGTGAGGGGCACTATGGGAACGTTACAAGGTAGAAGGATTTGGTGAGTAGGCCAATAAACTGCGGTGAGGACTTGCACACTGAGGTCCACCCCATGCACTGGCTCCTGAAATTAAGCTACCTTATTATTTCCTCAAACCGATCTCTTTCTTTAACATATGGGATCTACATTCTTTTGGCGTTATATTATATTATATTACAGAGATACTTACATCAGAGTCTCTGACATGTTTTTGGAACGCGTTGGTAACACTGGTAGACATCCACATGTCCCGAAACATCCCTTCCATCTTTCGAGTGTACTGCAGTCCACACTCAGCCTGGAGATTTAAAATAAACGTAATAAATCATTTCTTTATTGATGGCATAAATGTTTGGTATTATTTGGGAATGGTCAAAAAGTAAAACATGTCTTTTGTAACATGTTTCCAGATTAAAAAGAAAACATTTAGTCATTCAAAACAAATAAAATCCTATTTGTGAATAAATAGGTAGATTAATGTTCTTTTGTAATTCAATAAGCACGCTTATTGCTTTGTATTTTACTCTAAAAAAGTTATTAAAGTGGGAGAACAGTAATAAGTAGGTTTGCTTATGTGGACTGTTGCTCTGGAAATTTCTAAAAGGGAAGATAAGGCAAGAGAACAGATAAGACTCTTGTGTACTGGGTTGATTTTATGATCAGACAATATAGTAGCCACTTTTTATTGTAGGCAGTAGTTGTGTTTAAACTCAGAAGACAAATTTTGTTTTGTTTTTTAAACTGTGTATTATGGTTGTGGATATTATGATTGAATTAAATCATTCTGCTAATGATTTTGCGTTTGTGACATGTAAGAAATTATTATCATACATTTGATCAAACCCAGTTATTATTGTTAGTGTTGTAATACAGTGTACTTATTTTAATTTCAGAGAACTTGTAGGGATTTGACCTTATTCAAAATCTTTATTTTTTTATATACATATAATAAAATTTATTCAAGTAGTCATATATTAAAAATATACAGATTGAAATTAAGTTTAGACTTGTAATTGAAGAAGTTGTCACCAAATACAATTTTTTAATGAAATAAGTTGTTTTTGTTTTATGCCATTGGTACATTGGTATTGGCAATTGATCAAAATAACACTTTTCATAAGCATACTTAGACTTAATTAATACTCAATTTTTTAATACTTTCTCGTACAATTTAAAAGATATTAATCTCACGATTTGTGTTTAAACTAAATTTTGTTTATAGTTAAGTAAGGGCTAAGGGCTCCAATTAAACATACACTAATTACAGAAAAATCAAATGTGTCACTTAAGTCTGGGCAACATTATGGATGTCCAGGAGTGGCATATCACTAACCGCAAATGTCGAGATATTCGGATACAACTGTAGATCAGTAGGTCTAGTCTACTGTTGAGGATGACTATTGGTGAGCTCCCTAAGTGTTAAATGTAGTTGGTAGTCTAGGCCAACGACTGTTTTGAACTCTACATTAATATTGTACTGCTCAGGTATTATTGGCTAAAGAAAGGTGCAGCGGGATATAATCGTGATTGAAGAACTAATTGACAGTGAGTAATATAGACTCATTTTTAAACTTAATGTCTTCCCAGAATTTTAACAGCCAATATAACAGCAAATTCATTAACAATACTTTGATACAATACCTTAAACTTGACAATGACGTCCTTCTCATTTTCTTCATTAATTACTTTGGAGAGAAGAAGACGTTTGGCCAAATGTTTATTGTAGTATTGCTCAAACAAATCTTTGTCTTGTAAGAAACGGAAGAGAACCATTGTCTTATCCAGCAGTATCGCCTTATCGCTGTCAGTCATCTAAGGGGAGAAAACTTAATTTTAAATTTAAAAGGACAATGTGTTAGTGCTTCAGACATAGTTAAATAAAGTTGAGAGTTACACTTCTTCAATAGTATACTTAAATCTGTATCAAATACAATCTCAAACAGCCATATATGAGATACAGAACATTTAAAATGTCAACATCCCCTTTAAAACAGATTTCAACAATACTTCCATCAGTAGCGTAACTAGGGGGGGAGGGGAGTGAGGGAGTAGAACTATCCAAAAGCTGTAAACAGTTTTAAAATGTATGTATACTGTGAATCTAACTTAAAAATATACTTGTACATGTCTAATTTATTTAAATTTAGATTTATTCCATACACTCAGTGTGGTATGCTCGTCCCCCCCAAAGACAAGATCTGGTTACACCACTGACTTACATGTCTTTGGGTTGGAGGATAGTGTTGTTAACTCTAGAACTGAGTAAAGACTCGTAGTGAGTCCTTTATGTGCGTTCTCCATTGGCAAGTCTCACGGGGAGTCTTTTGATCAAGATTTTTTAATACTGTATTTTGGCATTCAAATACAAGTAAAGATGGAATCTATATTACACTCAGCAAGCTATGATAAGTATTTTGATATAAGATACTTGGGTTTAAATAAACAAACAACTATAACAAACTAAACATTTTTGTAAAAAATCACTATTAATCATCCCAGCATCACCATAGACGAATATTTCATATAGTTTGCCATATTCTGGCTTCATTATTATTGAAGTTAAACATTTTTTCTGAATGATGTTAGTACTACTATATTTTAAGCCTCTTCAGCTACAATCTAGACATCTGTTTTTTGCTGCTACTGGTTTGTCATTTGCGCTACGGATGTTATTCTATGGCATAGTTTTGTGAGTTTTTATTGAGTGATATTCTTTTCACATTAGGTATATCAAGAGATAATTTGTAGAGATAATGATAGGCTGTACAATAGTAAATCATTTGTGTAGTTACAAAACACACAAAACAAATTGAAGAAGAATACCCCCTCGGCCATTCCTCTCCAAGGAAAAGGAGGATCGGCCTCTCCTTCAAAAACATTACAAGACATTATGATGTAATAATTAATCTACCAATAAATGCCCAAATGCCAATCTATTTTTTATATAAACTTTATTCCATTAATACACATCATTACTGGAATGAAACTTGAATCTAGTTCGATGAAGAGAGATGGAGACAGTTCACTCACTAGATGTAACCTGTTTGAGACTGTCATACGATCAAAGTTATAATAAAATAGTGATTTTATAGAGAAGTAGACAATCCTAGGATAACATGTCGATCTGGTAAACATTCAATCTTTTTAGGTTCCATAAAACATATTTTCTGTACTATATCTAGTATTTTATTAGAAAGATACCAGTTTCTTAAATAACAATATTATTTTTCTCAAATTTATTATAATTGGGTATGTATGGGTAAAATAATAAATAATAATAATAATATAGAATGTTGTTTAAACATTAATAATTTTCAGTATTCAAAAAGATATTTTAATTATAAAATGTAAATATACTCTATAAACTGTAAAAGAAGAAAGAGCCGTATGAATAAATGTAAGTTTTTACTGAAATATTCATGAAGCTGAAGATACTCACCACTTTAACAGTTTTCTTCAACTTATCATCAATAAATAGTGAAAGATATTCAGGAGATTTCGAGTTCAGGTTCAAAATGTGTTCAAAATCTGCTGCTATTGTTTGTTTGCACAGCCTGTCATTCGAAAATGAATTGATCAAAAAGAAATCAATTTTATCTTTCAAATCCAAGAGATTCTGAAACAAACAGAACTGAAAATGTTATGTAATTTTTTTCAACAAAAATGATATCATGCTCAGCTCTATATACATATAAATATATGGAGAATGCACATTGTATTTTTTTATCTGAAGGGTCTAGGATCCTGCCATTAGTCCTAAAAGGATCTCTATGTCTCATTTACTTGTATTTATCCATTCCACATGATTTACTAATTAAAATTTGCACTATTTTCAAGTGATGGATGCAGAACTTATTAAAATCAGAAATTTAAAAGACAGAAAGTACATCGATGTTCACAAAGGAGATGTCTCAGACCAACAGAAAATTCAAATTGGTGTATTTCAAGGGTCTGTTTTGGGTGCTTTTCTATTTCTTGTAGCTGTAAATGATTTTTCCTTCAATGTTCCTTATAGGTCAGTTCTCTTTGCGGATGATATGGCTTGATAGTACTCTTAATAACTTAACAGCTCAGCATAAGACTTTATCCATTCTAGCTAGTCATAACTCCGTACATCTCAGCTGAGTTCCTGGGTATGTCGGCTTAGGGGCAATGAACTCGCTGACGAATCAGCAAGAAATGGTACTTTCTGAGACTTGAACCGGCTTGTGGTATAAGCAAGTTAACTGTCCACCAAGCTATTAAGAAAATGTTTCTGAGATAAGCGCTGTCATCGGTGGCAGACTTTCTCAGGCCAATCATTTGGCAAGAAGCTCATTAGAGCCACTAACATCAAGTTCACGAACTGGCTGATGAAGCTAAATAAATACCTTCTGATACAGGTAATCTTTCTCATTACTGGACATAGTCAATTCAGGAAACACGTTAGGGCTCACTACCGAAAACTCTAGGTGTAGACTATCTCGTAACCAGCTGGAAGAGACTGCTGAACACATTATTATGGACTGTGAGAGGCTTGAGGTTAGGAGAAGAACCCTATTCGGAATTCTTTGTTTGAAGTTTGTTTTTGACAATGGTAGGATTGTGAAGGAAACAGGATTTTCCCGACATTTGCCATCATTCAGTGATACAAAAAATCAGTAACACTACCTTTTGAGATCTGTAATATAATCCCTTCTTCAGGTAAATAACTAAGCAACACACACATAATTACAATCTAGGTTAAAATAAACAAATCCTACAAGAGCGTTGTGACACACATAAGTCAGGAAACACAACCACCATGTTGTGTCAACTTCTCTAACTCTAAAACATGCACTTAATAAAAAAACAAAACACAACACTAATTATTAAAACTGAACTACAGAATACAGGTCACAATAGGTCTACATTTGCCGATCAACCACCAACGACTAACCATAGGCCAATAGTAAATGGCAATCTTCACGGCAGAAACAAGATAGCGGTAAAAAAGGAGGGAACAGGAGTGGGCCTTTATTGTTACTGGTTAATGCTAGATAAACTTCTTAAAACCATACTGTGACTCTGCATGGGTTTATTACAAATATCTTAACTGTTTGATACTTATTAGAATTGATTCTCGGTAGGGACCTGGAACCAGTGAACAAATCAAAGACCTTGAGAGCGTGCATCTTAAGTTAACTGAACACACCAATCATTTCACTTTTTTGCATAAATGTAAGGTTGAAAACCTTATGCCTATAAGGTTAATGCTAAAATCTCCTTTTAATAGTAGGAAAGCCAGTACATTTTTTTCTTCTGCTTCTAAATCCTTAATTAAAGAAAGTATTTCATATCATCATAATGAGAGATACATCCTCCAAAATAATATTGAATGTAAAAAAACTTAATTAAAAACTCTAATCAGTACAGAATTGAACATTCTCGAAAGCATCTAAAATAGATGTAATAACGTAAAAAGGCTTTGATTTTTTGTTCTACTACTTTTATTGTTTCTGTGTTGACAGAGTCTATTGTAACAGAATTGTTAACTACAGACAAATCTAAAGGCGTCTGCAAAAACTAATTAGTTTTATGGGTTCCTGTCTCTATGTTTGTGCTCAAGAAGAATATTTTCATGGTTTTATAAACAGCAGGCCAGTTCAGCCATATGTGCTCCACTACATTCATCAGTCTGGCTTAAACGCACCTTCATCAGATGTATCCAAAGAGAGCCATATCCTTTTAGCATTCCAAGTACGTCGTATATTCTCCTTGCTTAGATCTAGGAGCTTGATCCATTCTACAGCATACGAAGGAATGAACGTTTTTATTTCCTGAGTCCTGAGGCCTTTCTCCATGTTTTGGATCTGACCCTCTTTCCCAGGCATTTACTAAAGCTTACTATAGGAGAATTCTATTCCACAGCTCTACCAAAAGCCTATCTTGGCCAGGGTATGTGCTACTTCATGACCTGGCACCCAGCCAAAAATGATTTTGTTCTATTAGAGCATTTCTGCATTCTAATATTACCTTTGAGACAAAAGAGTAGACACCTGGCAACATTAAAGCAGTCTGACAGAAAGAAAGCACTAGTATTAATTCAGTGGCTTGGTAATGTAAAGTCACCTGAACATAAATAAGAGCATTGTTATTGGTTTCTTCATCCCTGATCAGTACTTGGCCTTGCTGACGGAGATAATGACTGATAATGTTGAACATTGTCTTAAGTCCATCTGGAACTCTTGAATACAGCTTGTACATGCAGGACAGGTCATCAGTACTCTGGTGCTCTATCATATAGACTATACCAGAGCCATTCATCTGAAAAGGACATTAGGTTCTGTACAAAATGTGTTCGAAAAGTGAATGAAAGCGATACTAGATTAATTATTAAAGTTGGATTATTATGACAATCAATTTCATAAAACACTGAGAATAAATTGTAGACCATAAAGTCTGACTTAAGAATCATAAAGCTTTATTGTCATCAGATACACTAGTGTACAATAGTCATAGTCAGAAATATAGTAAACTTGTACTATAATACTAATACAAACTATATTACAGTAAAACTATTTTCCTTTAATTAAGTGGTTCACGTATTTATGGTCTGAAGATCAACATTTTTGCAGTGTTAAAAATTAAAATTTTATCAAATAAAAATTAACAAAACAGAAAGATAAAAAATCAACTTAGTACCAACAGTATAACTACTGTTAAACAATTTAAATTATCACTTAAACAACATAAATAAATAAAAAACAAAGTTAAAAGCAGATAAAAAATATTAAAAATAACAAAGTTTACACTTTAAACATTAAGGTACTTGTATAACAGACAAAGAATTCATTAACAGTGCGTAAGGTAGTTATCTTAAGCCAATTCTACTTACTATATTTTATATAT
Source organism: Homalodisca vitripennis (assembly GCF_021130785.1). NCBI lineage: Eukaryota > Metazoa > Arthropoda > Insecta > Hemiptera > Cicadellidae > Homalodisca > Homalodisca vitripennis. Next base: position 117,857,124 of record NC_060212.1, read on the forward strand.
ACAGTGTCGCTAGAAAGTTTAGGGACACCTGTCTGAAAGAGAAATGTTACAGTTGGCCCTAAACTAACTAATTTCTCAATGCTATTGATTGTTGGCTGTTTTAAGGACATCAATTCAAGTTTTTATTCAAAATTTCAATATTTTATCTCCAAAAATGTGGAAGAAGCATGCATTAATGTATTTTAAGGAACTGCCAAAAAAACCTTGTTTTTTAGATATTTTATTTTTATAACTTCTTAACGGCTTGCCATATTGTAATGAAACTTGCACAGTACTTTTATTATAATATGATGATCATTTAAAAAAATATGTCATGTTACAAATAAATTTTGTACTCAACTGGTCAGGGTACAAATAAAATTTTATTTTCGAACATTTTATAACAAAAAATGTGAGTTTTAATTTCGCTTCTACAAGTAGACGCCTTCATTTACAGACATGCGGTCTGCACGTCATTGTTCCTCTGGCGGTTGTTTTGTGAAACAAGCCTGCGCGCGCATTCCACACTGCCATTGTGACAGTTGTACTGCAATCTTCTTTGTGATTTGTTTATTTCGCTGTTTTGTGAAAGTTAAAGCTGTGATTATGGGCCGCTCATCTGTGTCCGAGGACATTAAATGGCAAGTTATCGGTATGTATAAAACCGGTAGTTCATACCGAACAATTGCATCCAAGTTACATGTGTCTAAAACATGTGTTGAAAATACAGTGCGACGTTTTAACCTAGCCGGTACCGTGATTGATGCCCCGCGGAGTGGTAGGCCACGTAAAACCACGCCTCGGCAGGATCGTAAGCTACTCGTGATGAGCAAAAAGGACCGAAATGCAAGTGCACCTGATTTACTAAGCAGCATGAAACAAGATGATGATCGTTACAATGTGAGTGTAGCAACTGTGAGTTCCAGACTTAGAGATGCAGGTATGAAATCATTTTACGCTATCCGCAAACCTTTGTTAAATGACAAGGCCAAAAAGACACGCCAAGTTTGGTGCAAGGCTCGATTAGGGTGGACAAAAGAAGCTTGGCGGCGTGTTTTGTTTTCTGATGAAAGCCGTTTTGAACTATTTCCAAGGCGCAGAGTTAGGGTACGACGTACCAATACTGAAAAATTTCTACCAGCATGTGTAGCGCCTGCAGTTCAGGCCGGTGGCGAAGCAGTAATGATATGGGGTTGCATTTCAAGTGAGGGTCCTGGGGAGCTTCAGTTCGTTGAAGGCACAATGAACAGTATTAAATATTGTCAAACTCTAGAAGAATTCATGTTACCATCTGCCAATAAATTGCTTGGTGAAAATTACATCTTTCAACAAGACAATGCACCGTGCCACAAATCAAGACACACACAAGAATGGTTCAGTAATCATGATGTTGAGGTTCTGAAGTGGCCACCACGAAGCCCGGATCTTAATCCGATAGAAAATTTATGGAATACCATGGCCAGTCGTCTAGCGAAGAACAAACCCAAGAACAAAGCTGAACTGAAGTTCATGTTGGCACAGATATGGCGGAGTATCAAGAAGGAAGACTGTCTGACACTCATTGATTCGATGCCAAAACGGATCAAAGAATGTTATAAAGCTAATGGAGGACCTATTGATTACTGATTTGTATGTATTCATGTCCATTTTACTATTTTGTATAATTTAAATATTTGTTTCCATTAAAAACAAACTTTTGTCAGAAATTTGTGTTTTTTTTAAGCCTGTCCCTAAACTTTTTAGCGACACTGTATATCTTTGATATATATATATATATATATATATATATATATATATATATATATATATACAGGGTGTAAATTAAGTCCTGATACGCCTGGATATGTTCCAAATGGATTGAACCTTTTGAACGATAAAAATTTTGCCCCTCCCTTTTTCAAAGGAGGGTAGAAGGGGGATCACTTGAAATTTTCAAATTGCAACCCCCTATCTTGTGACATATCATTTGAAGGGTAAATTCAAAAGAAATACAATGACATTAAAAAACATCTCTACGATGATCCTTGCAAAAGTTATGGACAAACAACCCTCTACATCTAAGGGTGTAAATTAAGTCCTGATACACCTGGAAATATTCCACACGGATTGAGATTTCAATGTAAAACCTTCACCAGACTTTTTAAATTACTTTTTGGGAATTTTCGAGGATAACAAAACTTTTGCCCCCCTTTTCAAAGAGGGGTAGAAGGGGGTTACTTTAAAACATCAAATTGCAACCTCTATCTTGTGACATCATTTTAAAGGTCTATTCAATGGAATTTGAAAAAGGGGGAGAATATTTTTATACTTAAAAAAGTATATACAAGTATTTTAATAGTTATGGTGAAGGTTTTATATTGATATCCCAATCCGTTTGGAATATATCCAGGCGTATCAGGACTTAATTTGTATATATATTATATATATATATATATATATATATATATATATATATATATATATATATATATATGGTACAGTCATTATTAAGAACTCTTTAAAAATTGGTCTATAAGATTCCCTACCCTTCATATTTTTGATCTACTGTAAAGCTTGCTTTTGCCATAAGAAAACTTTGGGCTTCACTACCATTGCCCCACAGAATTATTTCATATGACCGAAGTGAGTGGAAAAATGCAAAATATGGTGTTAATAACATGTCTCTACACATAAACAACTTAAGCTATGTAATAAATAAGTGACCGTAGATAGCTTCAAACACGAACTGTGTGAGTATCCCAACTATGCCTCTCATCCAAATGAACCCCCAACAACCTAACTGAGCTACTTGTATTTAAGTGGTAGTACTTAAGTAAGCTAATGGCAAGGAATATTATTTAAATATTCTCTGAGACACATCTGCCATAAGTGTGTGTGGTGTATCTGACATCAAACCACTGTTGTGTACGTTTTTTCTTGAGTCATCTGCAGTTGAAAGTAGATCATTCACCCTTTGTAGTTGACAAAGGTCTTTCTTTGTAATTTCACCCTTATCTTACCATTTCCAGTCAGAGTAACAACATTTTTATTTGGGAATTGAGATACCAAGTGAGGCAGAGTTGATCTAAACAGTTATGGTTGTGCCAAGCATCACTCTTAATGTTGACCACATAGCAGATGATGCAGCCAATATGTGGTAATCATCTCCCACTTCAAAGTTTACCACATTGCAACTAAAGGCACAGTTTTACTACAATAAGGGGATCTCTCCCTCCAAAAGTTGAGCAGGAACACAAAAACATGCTGAATCGGTGAGCAATTTAACCAAAAATATAAACTAGATAACGCAATTTAACTCAAGAATAAAACACAAATATACCCAGGAAGAATCAAATTTCAAACATTTTATTTTATTAATACAAATGTTTCTTTTCTTTTTTTGTTTTATTAAAAATGTAACCATCCTTCATGTTCAAATTATATCCATGTAAAAAATCCAAACTTAATGGTAAACAAATCTATTAGAAAATTACACAAGTTCTATACCCATAGCATACTTGAAATAGTCATGAGTTACTGTAGTTAATATGTTTACTAAATTGTGAAAAATATAACTAAATGTAGTTTTATATAAACTTATAAAAAGAGGAGTGGTTTCAGAGTCGCAGGTTCATGATTAGTGAAAACACAATATTGTTCTCTTCTGGAAGTTCAGTTACAAAAACGATTGTATAATACATTTCAATGAAATATATTTTAGAATCCGCAACATCAGGTTGTTTCAAATTGCAAATAAATTTGGCATTATTCATCCAGACTCAAGAGTCTCTGTTTCCATGAAAACAACCCTAAATCAGGTCTGAAATATGCACACATTTTAAGTTAACCTTATACAGACATCATGTCCGTAGGGAACCTTCATCGAATACAAAAAGAACTGTCTCAGATAAAAAACACCAATGATAAATTGAAAAATGTTCAAGTGGAAGAATCAGATTTATTTGTATGGAATGGAGTGCTCTACCCTTTGAACCCACCATACAGCAGAGGGGCTTTCAAAATTAAATTGATTTTCCCAAGGGAGTATCCCTTCAAACCACCAACACTGGAGTTTTTAACCAAAATCTATCATCCCAACATCGACGAGAATGGAGCAGTCTGTTTGAGTATTGTGAATCCTGAATTATGGAAACCTGCAACCAAAGTGACAAACATCATAGAAGCCCTTATAAGGCTTATTGATGAGCCAGAGCCAGAACACCCCCTTCGTCCTGACATTGCAGAACTGTACGTCAAGGACAAGAAAAGGTTTCTGAAAAATGCTGAGGACTTCACTAGAAAAAATAGTGAGAAAAGATGCCATACGTCAATACAATTCCACAATTGTTAACATAATAAATCTTTCATAGAAACACTTATAAGTTTGGCATTTGGAAAATGTGATAAGCAATAATTATGTTTGAATAAAAGTTGTCCCAACTAAGTTATTGTTCAGACAATATTTATTTCATTACCTCAGCAACAGTCTTCATGTGGGCTCTGATAAGTTCGTCATTCACCACTTTTGTGATCTTCGGTAAGGTTAGTTCATCAAAACACTGTTTCGACCGTTCCGTCTCTTCAGAAACATGACTATCCACTCTTCTTAAATACAGTGAAGCATTCTTTTCTTTTAAAAGTTGTTGACTTTCTGTCTATAACATAAGAATATGTAGTTACAACGCCCAATTAAATTCCAAAAGTCATTACATACAAATGAATTGAAAACAGCATCTAGTTATAGATAGCAATTAACAACCTTGTACAAACAGTGTAGTAAACATTTTTCCAAACAAAAGGTGTCAGGGACACAATTGATGTTTTAAATTAACTGTGCAAAATATAACAAATTTTCTTAGACTTCATTAAAATATTGTATGTATTAACACAGTAATGTATCTACCAAGTGCCAAGCGATTTAAGACATTAAGATCCAATCAGACTTTGGATCTGAATTAGAGATAGGGCAAGTTCAAGTCCTGTGAAGGAAACAGGATTTTTCCGGACATTTGCCATTGTTCAGTGAAACAAGAAAAAAAGTATCAAACGGATCAGAAATTTGTAATAAACCAATTTGGAGTCACAATATGGTTTTAAGAAGTTCATCTAGCATAACAAAAGGGCCTATTCCTGTCCCCCTTCTTTTTTATTTCCGCCATCTTGTTTCTGTCTGCCATGACGATTGGCATTTGCTAGTGGCCTCTGGTTAGTCGTAGGTGGTTGATAGGCAAATGCAGACATATTGTGACCTGCATTCTGTAGTTCAGTTTTAATGATTAGTGTTGTGTATAGGTTTTTATTAAGTGCATGGTTTTTAGATTTAGTAGAAGGAAACAGGATTTTTCTGGACATTTGCCATCGTTCAGTGAAACAAGAAATCAGTAACACTACGTTTCGAGATCTGCAATCAGAATCAGAATCAGAAACCATTTATTAGTCATATTCCTTGAGAACAGATTAAAAGTCAAAAAATAGTGTTTGTGTTATAATGGTGTAAGTGTTGTGTTTGTGATACTTAGTTTCTGGCATGATTTTAGTCAGTCCACGGTTGAGGGTCCCTCCTCCAGTTTTTGAATTCTTCCACTGTGTAGTAGGGACGGTCGAGGAGCCAGCATGAGATCATTTTCAGCGTCTTTCCTTTCTTCACTTCTTCAGGTAGGATGTTCCAGAAATTAGAGCCTACATATGTGGGTTGCTTTTCAAACATTGCTAGTCGATGTATTGGCAAGGTAAAGTTATTTGCTGTTCTTGTGTTGTGATTGTGAGTTTCATTACCTCTTGTTGGGTTTTGCCGCACAGCAAAGATTATTGTTTCCAGTATATATAAGTCTATTACAGTGAGGATTTTCTGTTCCTTGAAGGCCTCTCGGCAGGAGTCTCTGGGTCCCAGACCAGTGAGGATGCGAACAGCTCTTTTCTGGAGCACTAGGACTCTCTGGAGGTTTGCCTTGGAGGTTCCTCCCCAAACCACAAGCCCATACCTGAGGTGCGACTCGAAGATGGCATAATAAGCAGTCTTCGCCATGTCTTGATTGCAGACGTGAGTGAGTCTCCTCAGTACATATAGGGCAGAGCTAAGTTTGCTGCATAGGTTTTTTTATATGGTCAGTCCATGTTAATTTGTCGTCAATTGTGACCCCAAGGTACTTAACTTTTCCAATTTGTTCTAGGTCTGGTAGCACGCATACCTCTTCTTTTGCTCTTCCAATGATTAGCTGCTGGCTCTTTTTTTCATTTAATATTAGGTCATTTCTCTCACAGTATTGTTGTGCCATATTGACAGCAATGTATGACCCAACCTCAATGTGTGCAGGTGTTCTGTTTTTCAGTAAAAGCACTGTATCATCCGCATACATTAGTGTTGAGCAGAGATTATTTAGGTAGTTTGGGAGGTCATTGACAAAGATGATGTAGAGAACAGATCCCAGGACTGATCCTTGTGGGACTCCTCTCTGTATGGGCAATGGTTTTGACTTGATTTTCTTTTTTACACCATCTGCAGTTCTAGTTATTTCAACTGTTTGGTTCCTTCCTTGTAGGTAGCTTTTGAACCATTTGGCAGTTAGGCCTCTGACTCCCAGTTTATCCAGTTTACTTAGTAACATCTCATGGTTGATACAGTCAAAAGCCTTACTGTAGTCTAGGAAAATTGCTGATGTTGAGTTTCCTTCTTCTGTAGCTTGGATAATGAATTCAACGAGGCTGGCAATCGCGGAGGTTGTGGAGTGCCCCGCTGTAAAACCATGTTGTCCCTTCATGTGAATGTTGTTTATGGTGAAGTGTTGTAGAAGTCTGGTCAATACAATTTTCTCTAAGATCTTAGAGAAAGTAGATAGTAAGGATATTGGTCTGTAGTTCCCCTGATCGGTAGGATCTCCATTTTTGAGTTTCGGGTACACTCTGGCTAGCTTGAGTTTTGCGGGGAAAATACCTTGCTCTAGCGATTTGTTCATTATGTTAACTAGTGGCTGTACCAATTCTTCCTCACATGTTTTCACTATTGCTGGAGATATCTCGTCTGGACCAGCGGAGTGTTTTGTTTTCATTGTCTTTATTATCTTGCTCACTTCCTGGTTGTCAGTTGGCCAGAAGAAGAGGCTACCAAGTATTGAGTCATCTAGTGTGTGTGGTACTTCTACGTCAGGTCTTTCAATATTTGCCAAGGTATCGTTGGCTATATTCACAAAGAATGAGTTCAAATGGTCAGTGATCGTAGCTGGGTTTTCTATTGTTCTCCCATTAACATGTAGTTTGTACAGTTCATTTCCACAGCTGTTATTTGACCTTTCTTTATTGATTAATTTCCACATAGCTTTAGATTTGTTGTCTGAGTCTTTAATAAAATCTGCTGCTCTTTGTTTTCTTACATTTTTTAGGTGGAGATCGTATTCTTTTTTCCTTGTATTAGCGTCGATCTTATTTTGCTCGCTCCCCGTAAGAGTATAGGTTTCTTTGGCTTTGAGGAAGCTGTCTCTCTTCAGCTTTAGTTCATAGTCATGTATCTGAGGCTTTCGTTTTTGTGAGATTTGTTTTCTGATATTGGGGCATGCTATATTTAAGTTATATGTGAGGGTTTCTATGAAACAGTCGTAAGAGGATTCAACAGACTCTTGTCCGTTTACATCTTCCCAGGTTTCCTTTTGTAGGAGGTGTTTCAGCAGCAGTATATTCCTGTTACTGAATTGTCTTCCCTCTATTACTGTTGTGGGTGGATGAGACTTATCTTTATCATAGATGCTGCATAGCCTGTGTGATCTGAGACATAAGCTTGTATTACTGTAGCTCTTATTTTGGAGTCCGGTTGATTTGTGCAGATCATGTCTATTGAAGTGGAGCTGTGGTCTGTAATCCTGGTTGGTGGTAGGTTTAGCCTGATAATGTTGTAACTGGTAAGTGTATCATTTAAGATTGATTGTTTCGGGCCAGTGCCTAGACAGTCAACATTAATGTCTCCCATTACTATTACTGGGCTCTTCCATGTTGGGATTTCCTCCAATACATTTGACAGGGTATCTACTGCTGTGGTAAAGTCTCCTTCAGGTCTGTACACCCCAATGATGTGGTAGTCTGTCTTGTCTATGGTGATTTTTATTCCTGCCACTTCACATATAAGCTCAGTGCTCCAGTCTGCTATGTTTAAGTTGGATGTGCTACCTGCTAGATCTTCCCTAACATAGATGGCTGTCCCTCCTTTGAGGCGATTCTCTCTCCTCAGATGCCACCTTTACCTGATCTCTTCTTCAGGTAAAGAACTAACATAATAAATAATTACAAACTAGGTTAAAATAAACAAATCTTACCAAAGCATTGTGGCACGCCTAGGTCAGGAATCACAACCACCATGTTGTTTGTCAACTTCACTAACTCTATAAACATGCACTTAATAAAAAACTATACACAACACTAATCATTAAAACTGAACTACGGAATACAGGTCACAATACGTCTTCATTTGTCTACTCACCACCTACGACTGACCAGAGGACACTAGCCAATGGTAATCGTCATGGCAGACAAAAACAAGATGGCGGAAATAAAAAGGAAGGGGGACAGGAATGGGCCCTTTCGTTATTATTGGTTCATGCGAGATGAACTACTTAAAACCATATTGTGCCTCCACATTGGTTTATTACAAATATCTGATCTGTTTGATACATTTGGTTTTCTCTTTAGTTCATTTTTTAGAATTGGCAACCAAAGCGGCCTAATCTCAACTGATGGTTGACTGATTGGTTCGTCTGCCAATTTAATGTATGTTGCCTCAATTAATTTCCTTTTGAAGAAATGTGGTTCCCGATGTATTATGTTGGCTTCATCCCAATTCATATGATGGTCTTCGGACCAACAATGGTGTGCAATTTTTTACTTTTCTGTGAGACCCTTTCTCGTGTTTTCTTTGTGCTCTTTTATCCTTACGTTTAGTGGTCTTTTTGTCTCGCCTATGTATTCCCTACTGCAACTACATTTTATACTGTAAACACAGTTTTTGGAATCCTGTGTGCCATTTTTTGGTTTTGTTTTTACGAAACTTTATCTAAGAGTGTTTTGTGTTTTAAACACGGTTCTAATGTTGTATTTTCGTTGTAATTAAATTGCTAGTAAACGAGGGTGGTAGTTAATTAAGGTTTAACAGTTGAGTTATTTAAACCATAACACCTATGTCAGTCTTGGCAATATTAAATTATTGCTGAAGATAACAAGATTTAGCAAACAGAATTTTAAAATGTTAAATGCCTCCTCAGGGGGCCCAGGTCAGCCCCGCCACACTAGTACAGGGGCGGGTGGCAGTACATAGTTGTGGTCTGCCAAGGCTGAGTACGACCCTCCTTCCACCCCTGAGATCTTGTCACGATTGGCGAATGCCTCATTCAACACGTAGGAAAGACACTGATAATCTATCAAAATTTAAAAAAAAAACTAAAAACACTATATACATAGTTGTATTTTTAATACTTGTCCAACTTCACTGATTTTCCTTTTCAGTATTATGTTTACAGTTTCTGTAATGGAGTAGGTGTTTCAATTAATTTTGTACTTTATTAAAACACAGGTAACTAGAATATAACAAACTCTTTTATTTACCAATGTATTAGAAGGGCAAAACATGATTAATTTCATTCTTGTGTATAATACTACTTACTTCTAGTAAAGTTATAATTACTAAACCAATGTGTATGGCATTGAGAGAACTTACAAGAGAAACTGTGTAGTAAAAATGGAAAAGGTTGTAAGTGCCAAAAATAAAAAAAATGACTTTCGGTGAAAAGCGAAGTAAAAGCCAAGCGTAATAAGATAGACAAGGTAGTAAGTGCCAGAAAAATTGCCCCTAGTTTGTAGAGCAGTCGGAAGATGTCAGCACCGTGTAAGAGCCGTGCGGGGTTGAAGTTGGAGAACGATGTAAGTCCACCCGCCATGATGTATGTTCCTTGTCTATTCCGTAGTTATTTGCTGTTGCCGGGCGGGCAGTGACGCTACGCTATGCTCGCCGCTTTACGTTTTGTGTTGTTTTACGTAGTGATTATTTTATTTAAGTGTGTTTGCGTTGTAACAGGCGTTGAAGTATTTATTAGTGCAGTGTTCTATCTTACTAAAAATGGAAGCACCTCCTGTTCGTAAGAAAGTTCTAGTGGAGAGAAGACGAAGGGCTCGGGAAAAAGGAGACAGTTATGTTACTTGTAAAGGAAAGACTATCCCCGCAAAAATCCCCCACCTCCTGAACGAAGCTGTTCATGTAAGTACCAATGCAAAAACTTGAGTAACGAACAAAAACTGATATTGTTTATGGAATTCTACAAAGTTGACGAAAAAAGCCAGGGAACATATTTACTCAACCACATGCAGATGCTACCTATTGCCCCGTAGAAGACACGGGAATTACGATGATCCCAGTGAGAGTAGACGCTCCTGCTCGTTTGCATACAACATTCCTGATGGTTCTGGCAAAAAACATACAAATTTGCAAAAAAAACTTTAAAGAAATTTTTACTATTTCTGAAAGGAAGTTGATTGGTTTACAAAACTAAAAAAAAAAACAGGATGCTTGATTTTCGAAGACAAAAGAGGGAAAACCCCTGGATCAAATGAACACAAGGTGAAGTATACAGAAAATGACCGTTAATCTGGTTAGGTGTAATATAAATTCTTTCCCAAGATACGAAAGCCATTATTGCCGAAAAGTATCAAGCAATGAGTTTTTGTCCCAGACCTGAACAAAACACAGAATGTTTATGGCATTTAAAACCCAATACCCTACAAGTCCAGTCAAAACTATAGTTTTTTATACAGAAGTATTAAAAAAAGATTTCCCAAAACTCAAGTTCAAGGCTCTTGCAGTGATACTTGCAAAAAATGTGATCTTTTTAAAGTGCAGATTTCATCAACGACCAATGAAAGGGCAAAAACGGGAAGTTAAAACTAAACAAGAAATTCACCATCGAAAAGCTGAAAAGGCCCATGTCTGCATGAAAGAGGATATTACTTTGTCCCAACTTCCAAATGGTACCGCTACAACATTATGTTGGACTTGCAACAGGTGTATGTTCGTGCCCATGCTTACCCATAGCACCATGTTATTTACTGCAAAGGACAAACCTTTCTTTGCTATAATCTAGGAATACATGTGGGGGAATAATGAGCTCAGCGTTTATTGTGTATGTGGCACATGAGGGCATCGGGGAGGTCGGGGGAGTGGAGCCAACTGAAATAGCTTCTTGTCTGTTTTTAAAAGTTGCTTGCTACTGTTCAAGGCCACTTTTTTCTCGGAGGGAAAGACTTGTAAATATGGTGGTTGCGACAACTTGTGGTGCTCAAAATAAAAACAGGGATGCTCTTATATGGCAATTATTTAACCTAGTTTCACCAAAAGGGTTTTTATCGCTTTCTTCCCCCCCCCCACCCCCCCCCCCCCCCACCCCCCCCCCCCCCCACCCCCCCCCCCCCCCACCCCCCCCCCCCCCCACCCCCCCCCCCCCCCACCCCCCCCCAAAATTTAAATTTAAAATTTTACATTCCAACATCATTTTTATTGCCATCCTCAGTCGGAATAAACCTGGATCAGATGTTTCTAATGCCACAGATGATAAAACCCAAGTGTAATGGGGGGGTGGAGGGTAATATAAAGCACCTGTTCATGTCACAGTTTGTTGTTGTATTTGTACAAGTGTAGGACTACAGTTTTGGATTTTACTTCGTTCGTATGCATAGGGTAGTTGTGAGTTTATGTTACGCAATTTGTACAAAAAATAAGAAAGCCATTCAATGTTACACTGTAGTTTGTAATGGATGACAAAACCTCTTCAGTTAATATTCGGATTCGTTGGAACTACGAATACCTAATTAATGTGTCCAATTGAATCCAAAAGGGGATAATTGATTAACCCTTTGGAGTGCCAAGTATTTTTTGAGTGGGTATACTGAAAAGTGCCAGGTATTTTTTCTAGTGGGTGTACCTAAAAGTGCCAGCCCTTTTTCAGGCATTTTGCAAGGTTTTTAGTAAAAAAATTCACAGTTCGATTATTTAATAAGCTATCAACATGATTCTTTTTTTATTTTTCTCTGAAAACTCTGTTTAATTAACATAAAATAACAAAGTTACCATAACACTACATTTAGGAATACCAAAAATGGACTTACCTAAAAAAAAATTCAAAAATACTTTATAATTTAATTTTTCAACGAAATTATTATGACCAAAAAAATTCATATCCTTTTCTTAGTCCATATCACTGGAAAGTGTATGCAATTTGTCTGTAAATCCTTGAAAAATTTATATTATTATCTTCAATAATGAGTAAGTTATACAACTTTTAAGAAACTATTGTCACATTGTTTTCTGGTAGCTATGGCAACCAAAAAATGTTTATATGTGAGTTTCATTAATTTAAAAGTTTGATCGGAAGTGTACTATAACAATTTATTTTGAAAAAATGAACGATTCTTCACAAACATTTCAATATGATATTATTTTTAAAATATTAAAGGTTACAATTTTTAGTGACTTTTTCAAGTCCCGAACGTCCGGTAAAATCGGGACTGTCAGCCACTTTTCGGCCAACTTTTTGTCGTCCGGTTAAAATCGGACGTTGGCACTTTTTCGGCCAACTTCTGTCGTCCGGTAAAAATCGGACGTTGGCACTCAAAGGGTTAATATTCACTTGCTAAAGTGACAAAAATTAGAATTGAATTTCTTACAGACCAGTAAAAAATAATGTTATTTCATACCTTGTAGATGATAGATTGCTTGCAACTAGATACATTACCTGCTATGCGCATAATGTACTCCAGCGTGACAGGATCCTCTATTGTCAGTTTATCTGACTGACATTTTATCTGGTGCTCTGTTAATCAATATTCAACTAGATATATTACCTGCTATATATCGAGTAATGTACTCCAGCGTGGACAGGATCCTCTACTGTCAGTTTATGTGACTGACATTCTATCTGTGCTCTGTTAATCAATATTCAACTAGATATATTACCTGCTATATATCGCATAATGTATTTCCAGCGTGACAGGATCATCTATTGACAGTTTACGTGACTTGATATTCTATCTGTGCTCTGTTAATCAATTATTCGACTAAATATATTACCTGCTATATATCGAGTAATGTTACTCCAGCGTGACAGGATCCTCTACTGTCAGTTTTATGTGACTGACATTCTATCTGTGCTCTGTTAATCAATATTCGAGCATCTGCAGTCAGACCTGTAATTCATTTTGGATCATTAAATACACCTTAACAATATAAATTTTTTTAATTTCAGGATTTATACCTTGTCTTTTCCCAACTTTTCATAAAGGTCTTATAAAAACTGTACAAATAAAAAAAAAACAGCATCAATAGTTTTGACTACTATTGTCATTTACTGACGTTAATCAAGTTCTGAAAGCCGTTTTAGCTTAAGTTTCTAAGGGATTTTAAATGTTAACGTTTATTTAATAATAACTGCTATTAAGATCCACTTTTGAGATTCATATTAATTGTAACAGTATCATACAAAATCCTAAGTAAAAATTTTAACTATGCAAGTTTTACCTAATTTTAGTATTTCAAGATATTGCTTTCAAACTCTTAATCTGGTAAAGTGTAACTGGAAAACATACACTTGAACTCTGTATATTACTTCACCAAAATGAGGGTGGCACAAAAATTTAATAAAGAAATCAATTTTATGCAGTTAAATAACTAACAATTTGGATAACAACTGGTTTTCTATCTTCCACAATTTCACATATTATTAAGCGGGAAATTATGGAATTGTAATGAAATTATAAAATTAGGTCTAGACCATTTGCCAAAATAAATATGCGTACATAATATTTTTATCTTAATTTTGAAGAGTTACTGCATTTTAATGAAGTTATGTAAAAAAAAATTATTTTTACAGTCTAAATTAATAATCCTCCTGTAGTAATCAGAAACAGTATGCAAATTTTACTGCTTATACTCCAACAAATCCTTTCAGTAACACATACCTGCAAAGGCCATCACCACATGATCATCCAGGAGGCATATTTTTTCGTACAGTTCTCTCCTCTTGCAGCTTTGCTACAGACTTCTTCTCCACCCCTAAAACTACTACGTCTGCGCCACGAACTCCAACCTGTTAATACAAATTTATTAAAATTGTATCTAAACTATCAGGATCAGTAACAGACAAATTTTAGTGGTTGTGATCAAGAGTGCTTGAAACAGAATAAAAATATTACAATACTGTGGTATTACCCGAAGGACACCAGCTTGCTAATTCACTTCCTTTTTGAAGGCAGAAAACAATAACAGATTGTCATAATGAAATGCAATTTTCATAGTAAGTCAAATAAAATCTTTTCTTTCGAATAATGTAATTTTTTTTTGTTAGGTCACTGGTAAAAAATACTCTTATAAAAATAATACCTCCAGATAATACCAAATATTGTTAAGTATCACTCAACCATGATTTTCTAATATCGTGCAAGAAATAGTTCGACTTTTAATGTTTCACAATGTCATAACTTGTAATTTTCATACCCTGCAGTAAATATAAAGTAATATATCGAATTACAATTATCGATATTCATGATTATTAAGTCATATATATTCATGAGTAACAAATCCTCGATATACAAGGGTTATTCCAAAAGTAAGATCTGATTTGTCGTAACTATTTAAATTTGGCACCAAGGACAAAACACGCATGTGTGCCAACTCCCGACTTGCTTTGCGTGTCAAGCGGCACCATTAACCCTTTCTGGGCCAGACGGCAATATATTGCCGCCATAGATCGCATCTGAAAAGTGCCAGGCGGCAAAATATTGCTGTCGGTGACATATGCGAAAAGCGCCAGGCGGCAATATATAGTCTCCTTGATATTCATCGTTTTCTTAAAATAAATGCGACGTCAAATGATTAAAGTTTTATGTATTTTTATTCCCTAGTATATTTGTAGATAATTAATATGAATATAATTTTTATTTTGGAGGTCTATTCATTTTTATTTCGTAACTGTCCCAAGACATTATCAGCTGACTCGATCTTTTGTTGTTAATTCTTTATGCTTTAGTGTAATCGTACTATTGTATGCTGGATTCTTCTTCAATTATTTTATTTTGTGGTTGTAAATATTAGTAGTGTTAGTTGTTACGTGCTTAGCTATTGTGTGTAGTAGTTACAATGACTGACAATTTGCGATCTCACGGGAGTGAAATTGTAAATAGCACATTTGTAAATAGAAAAAGTGTAAATAAATTTCAAATAAAATTGTGTAAATATTTCTTGGTAAATAGTGTTTTTTAACTGTATTAAAACTGTTTATGGATCCTACAATCATCTGTTTACTGGTACATCCATAATGTGAATATTTATTTTAAGTTTCTTGCAATTTAAGAGTCAGTTGCTTTAACATTTATAATATGTTGCGAAGTACAATTATGCGTATTTATACAAAATGTGTCATAAAAAATTTATTTATGAGAGAAATAACAAAAACTTTTGTATGGTTGTTCCTGTCTAAATGTACAATATAATAAAATAGCTTCCCACAACTAAAATTATTTTTTCCTTTATTAGTTATTTGCAAAAAAAAAAGAATAAAGAAATAAAAAATTTTTATGTAATCTATTAAAAACATTATTTTTTTATTTTTAATTACCTACTTACAACTACATCTATATGTTTTTTTTGTTGATAGTATATATCTATATGAGTAATTTGGTGCAACTTTTAGGTCATTCTCTAATTTTTATGAAAAATTATCAATTTTAATATAAGTGACTGCAAAATCGCCAATTTTAGCCTGGCACTTTTGACTAGTCACAAGGGGATATATAAGATGTGAAAAATTTTTGCAACATCTCATATTATTGGTCATGGCCCTGAAAGGGTTAACGTTGTTTCTGTTGCTGTTTATAGTATCTGTTCACAATCTTTAAAGACAACTGATCAGCCCGCCGATTATGAAGTAGGTGCATTAATACGGTTTTTGTCTGCAAGAAACATTTCTGCGGCGGAAATTCATCTGCAGATTACTGAAGTTTACGGTCCTAACATAATGAGTGACAATAAAGTGCACAAGTGGGTACGAGCTTATAATGAAGTACAGGAAAATGTGCATGATGGCCGACCATCACTAATTCCAAACGATTTGGACGAAAATATATAAACGATGAAGACGACGACGATTCGCTATTTCAGATTTAGAATAGGTTATTGATAAAAAAAAAACAGTTTTTCCACCTCAGCAGCCATTACACTCAAATATCATACACATGATTTAAACTTTGTTTGGATTAATTTGGAACATTAATGTCGAACTGAATTAACATTATAGACTTTTAAGATTGTATTATGGTGAAGCTACATTTTTTGGAAATTATAAGGTTAAAGGCCGACCTGGCAAAATCACGAATTTTACATTATCAACGTATTTCTGCTCATCCTCCTGAACAAAAATATATATAGTTTTAGGGGATGCAAATGATAAATAACATGGTTTTAGGGGGTATATTCATAAATAGTCAAGTTTTTAATGTTTTAATGTCCTGTTTGTGTGCTGTGTCTGGGTATTTGTAAATATTATCTGCAGCTGGGACTGATAGCGTATCTGTTATCTGAGCGCTTCAGGGCAGAAGTCAGTGCTTCACAAGATATCGTGTACTGTAGGTTGGATCGAGTGAGTGCGTGACAATCATGGATCAACCATTCCACCAGTTTGACAAATCGTGGTGAAATTTGTGTCGTAGTGTTTTCTCTGGCATGTTAAGACTTTACATTTTGACCGACAGGAGATTGTTTCCTTTTTAATAGAACATGGAATTTTTAATAATGGGTGTATTTGTTTGTCGTTTGGTCGCGTATTGTTTTTAAACTGGGAGACTTTTGATGCTTTGTTTGTGACAGAAAAATTTGTAAAAAATGTTTTGAATGTCGTAATTTTTAAAAATTGGCCCGGGCAGGTTCCTTTTTTGAAAGACATATTTTGGTTTGGTGACCACATTGTTGCATTTGAAGCCAGCGAGACAACGCTATATTTCGTTGGAGTTTGGCGTTCTGCACATTCTGTGGAACACACTAATGGTAAGTGTTCTCTATTAATGTCCATTTATATATTTATATTACAGGCTTTCATGATTTATTAAGATTTTACACTGTATACATAATTGCCTTTGTATTACAATTTTCAATTTATATTTCTGATCAGCCCCTCTAGAATTTGATATTTTACTGATAGGTACTATCTCGAGGGATGTTTTTCTTTCGTTGACATCAGTGCAGGGCAGCACCTGCCGCAGCGCGTACTTGTCAGCCACTCGTCTCAACCTGATAACAACTAATTAATTTATAGCTCGAAATTAAGAAAAACATTATTCATTAGGGTCAAAATTCTGCTCATTTCATAATTAGTTTTCATTTATGTTTGCAAAGATGACGCTGCATCCGATGACATCATCACGGGCACCAAAGGTCACGTGATGCCCGACATGGCTGTACAACATGGAAATATTGCTCCGCACGTCAACAGTTGTTCCATTTTTTATGTTCTAAAACTTCGTTATTTCTCATTTGCACCCCATCAAAACCTTATAGTGTTTTATTTTTTTTTTTATTATTATTTATTTTGCCGCTCCGGCCGTTACTTTCACAATTACCATATTTTTATATGTCAAAGAAATGTACATATTTGAGATTACATAAAAGTCATAATCTCAACTTTACTAAGTCTGAGCAGCGAAGTAGTACTTACAATAACTTTTTAGGGTCTGTCATTTAAAATAATTCTAATCGATATTCGATTCCATTTGAGTGTTATGCGCTCATCATACTGCAGGCCTCCTAATGTGCATTAGAACTACGAGAAGTGGCTCCCATAAATTTTACTGCAAGTTTACGGTTTGACAGGTAAGAAAAGAACTAAGTAAATTAGGCTAGGTTTCCATTATCACCAAAGGATTTAAGTTAGCTGGAGGTGACTATGACACAAAGCCTAAAGCCTTTGAGAAATCTATATAAACTATCCACCTACTTGCCATCACCAATCATTAATATACAGTACATTAATATTTGAACAAAGCCTGTACGATTACTTACTGCAGTAGATCCTTTACGTACAGCTTCTTGAGCGTATTCTACCTGGAGAAGATGACCATCCGGTGAGAAAACAGTAATAGCCCTGTCATATCTTGACGTGCCCATTTTAAATACAAATAAAGATAATTAAAATAAAGTAAAATTCCTTCGATCAGACTAACTGAATAAAGATTGTATACGAAGAAAACGGACGTTATATTTTGAGGCTCAATAAGTGCAAATTCACGTTTAACCTCACTGACAAACCAAACCAATAATGAGAATGAGAATCAAAACGAATGAAATAACAAAATTCTGTTGTATGCCCTCTTATGATAAAGGCATAGAGTAAAGAATTACAATGAAAAATATCTTTAGTTAGCAAAGATATCCATAGATTAAAGGATACATTATATGAATACCTATATGGATTAATAGAACATTCTATCTAAAGTAAAAGAACAAACAAAATAGGAGGTGAATTAAACTTAAAACATCAACAGAATTAATTTATCAATTGTATTAATTTCTAACCAAACTTTAAGCCAACTAATAAGACATGCCAGAGCATGTTAGCCCGTCATTGTAAACTGTGAAGCGCATTGGTTTGAAGGTTTTGTTATTGAAGTGATCCCAGCGGGTTGAAGCTAAAGATTCATTTGGGTCATTTCTTGGTCAGGCATTGAAGTTGCCTATCTAAAATGTCATAGATAGACATTTTACAGAAATGAAGTTTGTAACATGTTATATAAACAAAATATGGTTCCCCTTGCATAGATGTAAGGCTGTGGATCTCTAACCGAGAGACCATGGATTTGATTCCCGGGGAGATCAATAAAAATATGCAAATGGATTTGAGACATTTCACTTTATAGGACTTATACCACTAGATAGATAGATAGATATCTTTATAGCTCTATAAACATTTACATGCAATGGATCTCGTCACAAAATGATGCAATTACAATTTGAAAGTTTAAACAGATCAAGAATTATATTCAAATACCTATATATACATTACATAACAATGATAATCAATCATGCAGTAAACGCATGGTTAAATCACGGGCATAATATCGTTTAATCAAAACTAAAGCAAAATCAATAGTTAATAAGTAAAAAATGTGTTATTTAAGTAAACATAAAAACTCCGGCGCAAGACATTCTTTTGAAGTTAACATGAGAAAGTAACATGGAAAATGGTTACATAGTCAAAATATGAGGGGGAGAGAGTGAGAGAGAGTGGTGGGGAGAGGGAGAGAGAGAGAGTAATTTTACAGGCTAAAATCGTTCAATATAAAAATAATAGATAATATTATAGTAATTGCTGTACCCTATCTCCCTTGTGGAAACTCCCTTGTGGGTACGGTCCAATAAGCGGACCCGGTTTTTTATATCGAAATTGGCAAACGATATTACTTAATCATAACCATCGATATAATCAATCGATACTGATGAATTATTTTTAACAACTTAAATAATCTATATGAACAGCTGTAAAACACTTTCAAATAATACAAGGTAATATTTTAAATTTCACGTAACATTGTGTATTAAAATGGCCGTCAATCTTAGGAAGCTTCACGAAATTGCTTTAAAAGACGATAAAATATGTTTTTTATGGCTTCAGGATGTTGGGTTAGTACCTAAGAATCCATTATGTGATATTTGTGGAAAGGTAACAAATGTAACTGTTAGAGGAGCTAACATGGTCGTCTTCAGATGCAAAAAAAAGAAGGTAATGGTGGACACAACTTTAGTAAAAACGTTTTCGTTCTGTTTCATTTAGTTAAAGTTATGAGTTTCCCTGATTTTGGTTATGTTCATTTATTATTTGTTATCATTAAATTCACATTTTAATTTAAACATATGATTGTTATTACTTTTATATCGATTGATAGTCTGTGATTCGATATGCGAATATTAGGTATCGATGATTATATTCTTCGATATAAAAAACCGGGTCCGCTTATTGGACCCTACCCTGAATTTGCAACTTTTTAATGTTTTTTATAAAAACCCTTTCCGCATAATTACGAACATTCAAAAAAACCAAATCGACTTTAATATATATTATTCATGGTTATTTATTAGTTCACAACATACATGTATTCAAGCTAGACAGTTATTGTACATTGTTCATATTTATCATCACAACTTCTAATATTGTAGTTATGTATTGTAGATAGATTTTTAGAGAATATGATGTGTTAATAATAATATATATATATATATAAGGTTACTTAAACGTTCTCTTTCTTCAATATTAGTTGGTTATTGTAAAATTATTGGTAAAGTTGGAAAATATAAAGGATAAATGAAGCTGCATTACATAAATTTAAGTCTGCCTTTTCATGTAAAAAAATAGAAGTAAGTTTAGTTTTATAACAGCAGACAATTTTGGTTTTGACTAATTTGGAGTTAGTGTAAAGTCTCGTCTTACTGTCTGTTTCTTGTTTTCTGTAACCTGCTAAATGATTAACTAGTACTTTTCCATGAAACTGAAACAATATCTCGATAAATGTAAATTCAATCATCGTTTTCTTGTGAATGTTCACTCATTGTTGTACGACTTATATTGTCATGTATTGAATGTCGTCTGCACTTTGTGCTTTATTGAACGTCAACCTCGTCTGCTACTGTAATGCAGTCCTGTTTAAATATCCTTCGAATTTTATATTAAGAGTTTTCATGCTGAATTGGATTCGTGGGTTGTTAGGGACGTTCAACTGATTCTAGTCCCTCTAATTATACGGCTGAAAGTGAAAATACCAATTTCCCTAGTAGACCATATTGTGATTCAAGTGCAAGATTTGTTATGCATGCCGAGGAAATGCAACAAACCGGTCAATCTGTCAAAATAACTTTACATGTAATACATGAAGGTGATATTTGGATATCACAATTCAATCATTCATTTTTAATCTCAGAAGTATTAAATTTGGCTATAGCCCATTTTATTGATCCTAAAGAGTACCACACATTAAGTTCTAAGTACAGATTGATCACAATGCCATTGAAGAAAATTCTTCACCTTGAGAACAGATTATTTGATGAAGATTTAAAAAATTATGGTGAGTACTATTTGTAATCTTATGTTATCACTTCACTAAATACAGTCTTTTGTCTCAGTTGGCTAGGATAAAGTGTGACTTGGTGTTCAATGTTTTGAGATCTGTAACTTGCCATTCCATAGTTGGATGTTACATTTGTAGAGGTTAAGGTATTTACAAGGTTTTGGGGTACCTCATTTTTCACTCTACAAAATTTTCAGGTTCTTTCTTTAGTGTGTAATAATGTAGAAACAGAACATTCAGGGTGAGGAAACAAAAACAGGAAGTTATGGCAGAAAGTGAAGACATTTTGGTGGTTGGCTTTTGGGTAGGCTGGTTGGATCTCATTATTTTTGATCCTCAGATAGGTCCGACAGTCAGGTAATTAGGTGAATTTTCTTTACATTGGTTTTACCTTAAACAAGATAATTAAAATAATAATTTTTGATTAGTGCCAGTATTAATTGTGATTTGTTTTCTGCTGTCAGCCCTTAATGTTATCACTTTCCCACCTAGAATCCCGATTCCTTCCTGGTGCCCTAGTTTGTTGAAGTTAAGTGGATATTAGCTTAAGTTCCAGTTAATATAATTAACGTTTTGGTACTCTTTAATACTTTCCTTGCTAAAATTACTGGTAAGAATTACAGTTTAAATAATCAAGAATATTTTAAAGGTATGTAGTTTTAGTAGGGGTCCTGTAACCAATATTTTTCCAATGATAAGCGCACCCGGTTTTTTATATCGAAATTGGTAAACGATATTACTAATCATAACTATCGATATAACCAATCGATACTGATTATTTATTTTGATCAATTAACTTAATCTAAATCGTAAATCTTAAGATCAGCGACTACCGCTTCAGTCGCCGTAATTGTTTGCATACTAACACAGGTTAATGTAATTTCACCAAAAAAAATAGTCCCGATTATCGCTAACATATAAAAACCAGTTTTTTCGGCAGTACAATGTTGGAAATACTAAACACATAAATAACAAGATTTTCGGGTACTTTGGGATTATACCGACCACACCAGTATGAAGAACACAAAAATAGAAATTTATAGAAACAAACATGATAGAACGAAAAAACAACTCTTCAATTACAAAATTACAAACTTACAAGCATTTCCAGGTATTGTGATCGGTATTGTTGTCGCTGTTATCTTATCTTTCTCGAGAATCCTGATTACGGCAGGCCGCGCGGCATCACGTGATTTGCACGGTACATCATTGCCTTTCCATTACAATTCAATTTATATTTCTGATTAGCCCCTCTAGAATTTGATATTTTACTGATAGGTACTATCTCGAGGGATGTTTTTCTTTCGTCGACATCAGCGCGGGGCAGCACCGAAGGTGCTGTCGAAGCCCGCGCTGATGGCCGGAGGCACTGGCATTTTGGGTGGCGGAATGTGATCAAGAATAAAAACAAGTTTTGAGTGTTTTTTTAATAAAAAGTTTAGTTTGGTAAATGTTTGTTTTTGTTGAATTTTTGTGTTTGGAGAAATGTAGAGGTAAAACACGGAAGTACAACAAAGCGATGCACCAGCTGAACGGGCGGCGAGACTCTGCAATCACGTTATCTACTAGACGCTCGACTTTGACCTCTGTCTGAGGATGGGGAGGTGTTTGCGATAAGACAATTCCTGTTTTATATTGACGAAATATTGTTCTACGCTAATCTAGTAATCAGTAGAAACGAAATGTGAAATAACGATTCATGTCTGGGTGTGGTCGGTATAATCCCAAAGTACCGATTTTCGACTATCAAACTAAAAGCAATGGCCGACCATGGTCGTTTTGATGAGTTGACAGTAGTCACGTGACAAACAGGAAAGTTTCCGATTGGCCGGGCGGATCACGTGACCTATAGGACGGCTTCGATTGACCGCCAGACGTAAACAAACAAACCCACATGGACAAGGAATAATTAGTGAAGTTATTGACATGGCGTGCGATGGTTCTTGTCACACGCTAAAACGACCCTAGCTTGCCTATTCAAAACTCAGATCACGTGATGCTTGCCCGCTGCGCAGCGCTTGCTCTTTTAGAAAAAAATTAACTCGAGCTTGCAAAGTCCAAGCCCAGATCACGCCATGACTGCTTACACATACAAAACTCAGACAGAACTAATGCAGGTTTCATTACAGGCAAAAGATAAGCGGCGTGCGTTTATCACTGATAAGATAAGACGAGTTTATACTAGAAGTAGTACCTGGACTACTGCCCTACGAACTAATAACACCAAAAAAACGAATAAATGCACTGTCAGTCAGGGTTTTTTTTCAAATTTTTTTTGGGGAGGGGAGTAAACGGCTACGGCGATAATCGGGACTATTTTTTTTGTGAAATTACGTTAACCTGTGTTAGTATGCAAAAAATTACGGCGATTGGAGCGGTAGTCGCTGATCTTAAGATTTACCGTTGTAGTTTTCAAAACTTGTAATAGAGTTTATTTTATTTGAGTTATTCCTCATATACCGAAATCATGTTAGATCTCTTTAAAATTATTCAGATCTAAAAATTATAAATTGTTTCCTCACTTTTCATAATATGAACATTTATTCTAAACTTAGATATATAAAAAGTTAGTTGTTTTTTTTTAATATCGCTACAATGTGATAAGTAGATTTATACTAGTATACAATTTATAAACCTTGTCTATAAATGTATAAGCTTGTGTCTATAAGTTTGACATTTAATTTACATACAAATCTATGTACATTTAAGCAGTTTTTTTTTCAAACATCAACATTTTCACCAATTTTCTAATAAATCTTGTTACACTGTTGCTTTATTTCTATAATTCTGACTAATTATTACATGAACTATAATTTCTTTCATATTTTAGTATAAACAAGGTAGTCCTTGCCCCCCCCCCCATTCTGATGGTTTGGGGAATTTGTAACTAGTACTTTACAGTGATTGGGAAATATATAACATTTCAAATCTATAGCACATTTCATTCTTGAGATATCTTGTGGAAGACAGACAGAGACAGAAGAAGGCAAATTTGCTACACACTAGTAAAAATGTGTAAAAGTTTATATAGCTTAATCTGTTCCATAAAATTAGAAAGTTAAGCTTTCTTGGTGCTCTGACAAATCTCATAGAGAGCTATGCAACATTGTTAAGCTCAGTGTTGCCTTTATAAAAATGAAGCATATTGAAAAAATTATATATAACAATTAGTTTTTGGGATATCATAAAGTGAAAACAGATAGACAGAAGTTAAATTTGTTCAGCTCCCGATGTGATAAGCAATGCAACACTCAGTAAATGTTTAATGAGAGTAATCATTTATAAAATAGTATACAGGTTTACTCTGACGTTTCTTAAAATTGAGGTCTAAAATATATCTGAAAACCAAGTTTTATAGTATCTATTTTTGAATGTTCTGTGTATAATGGGAGTTTTGCTGTTATTCCCAATGATTGGTTTCTGAGATTTTGACTATTGGTGGTAGAACTTTTCAGTTGATGGAGGAATTGGGGTGAATTTTTACATTGGATCTTAAGCGGCCCATACACTAGACGTGCAAGCACGACGTGCCAAAATTGGAAGAAACGTGCCAGTGTGTGGAGGTCTCCGTGCTAAGCACGCCGTGCATTGCATGGCACGATGGCAATCAAGACCGGTTTGATTTTCGGCGTGCCGTGCCACCTTCCGCCGTGCCATCCTGCAAGTGTGTGGACCAGTCCCGCGCCACGTGCTGAGAGTAGAGTGTCCTTTGGGGTTATTTTTCGTTCTCTCGCGGCAAATACTCTCCTATATTTACCATGTCGACTGCTGACACACAAATTTTTCTCTCTCCTAATTTCTTACCATTATTTATAGATTCGTACAGAAATTACAATTGTTTGTGACGAGTGAAGTGTAAAGAGTACTTAAATAAAAGTCTAAACCAAAATGCGTATTTAGACCTTGTGGAACTGTGCAAAACTGTGGTGCCTGATTGTACAGTTGATTATGTGAAGAAGAAAATTGATTTGCTTAGAGGTAATTTGAGAAGAGAACATAAGAAAGTTATCGAGAGCAAGAGATCAGGAGCTGGCAGTCCATGTACCTAAACTATGGTATTACAAACTGCTACTATTTTTGAGTGATCAAGAAGAAGTACGTCTGTCGATCACATCATTAGATTCTCCGACAGAAGATTCACAACAAACTGGCGCAGGTCATGCTGATGACGATGTACTCAGTGAGTGCGAGGAAGATGAGGAAAGTTTAGACTGTATTTTAATCCCGTTTTGCAGAATATCGCTATGTTAAGTTAAAAAAACATATACGATTAATTGCCACACTGTTAATTATAAAAACATTATTAACAGGTAATATCTGTAATCATTACGTTCATGGCTTTAAAATATAAATGGCTTGGATGGAACTTTTGAACGGTTTGTCGTACCTTTAAGTATTCATCCTTTAAAACTTCAAAAATAGCTTGACATGTTTCCGGTATGATGTGGCCAAGAGCTTGAGGTGAAATTATTGTTGAATACTTCATGTCCTCCAGTGACCTTCCAGTGGCTAAATATCTAAGCGTGGCAACTAACCGTTGTTCCGCCGTTATAGCTTTTCTCAGATTAGTGTCTTGTCTTTCGATGCGTGGCCTAATCTTTTCCAACACATAACTAAATGTTTCGTCATCCATTCGCAAGTAGTTCCTGTAATCATTTTCATAATTTTCACGTAAGTCTTTCAGTAGTCTCATATCAGAATACATTTATCTCTCTTTTAACCAATTTTTCGTCCATAATTGTCTTCTTCTCTTGTTCACTTTGCTATCGTCATGAATCGCACCAATCAACAATACTGTTAACGCTTTATGTTTAGTTACAAGAGGCATAGTAGTAGAACATCACAGCACGACAATACTACACAATATCACAACCAACTTCTAGCACGTCACGGGACTGACTAAACTGTCAGTGTGTGGGGCACAAAGTGCCATGCCAAGCACGGCGTGCCAGTATAAAAAACTGCACGGCGTGCAATGCACGTCTAGTGTATGGGCCGCTTTACACTTCGTTGTCAGATACACAATTGTTAACTCACAACTCACAATGAAAAGTGTATTAATTTATTCTTTTACAGATGAAGTTCTCCTGATTGCTAAAAGACATATTGGTTTCTCAACTCCTGTCCAACTAACACCAGAAGACACAAAAGGGCCATCAAAGGAAGAGATAGTTGCAGCAACTGCACATTTAAATAAACAAAATTCCATTCTCGTGGTGCCCTCCTTTGATTGTCAGGAAAGTGTGAGTAATATGTATTTATTTACCACTATAAAATTTTGTACTAGTAAACTTAAAATCTCATCGATCTAAATTTAGTAATGCAATAAGTGTACACTGTACAGTCGGCATTTAATATTAAAATATGTGTGAGCTACATACATATACATGATTTTCAATGTAGGATAAATGTATAATTAGAAAACTTCTTTAGAATTTTTTAGTGCTTTTATTTAAAAACTTAAGTATTTTAAATGCTTTCTTTAAAATGTGCAGTCATCTGAGTGGCTTACTACATAGGGTTTGGCCTAACGGATTAGTTGTAAACAATTACTATGGTTGGCTTCAAATATTTTTTTTTATTGGACAAATTTTTTTGTGCCAAATAAACGTGTTTGTATTAAAGAAAATAGCTTAATTTAGAGAAAATGTTGCTTGAATCCAAAATATAACGGGTAGTTGCCATATATTATACAGTATTACATGGATATTTGATAATATATTCTAGTTCTTTGTTTTAAATTGATTATTAAAAAAGGTTGATTTTAAAGAATAACATGATTTGACATTTGCCATCATGCTTCAAGGATAGAACACTATGTTTCGAGGATTGGAATCTATGTTGGAATCTAATTTTTTTATGTACAACTGTGTTGTATGCAGATGATACAACCATTCTAAATTATATCAGAAATCTGGATAAATTAGTAAAGGAGAATTATACATGTTGAAAAAAGCTTTTGGACGAATTTTTTTATATAAACCATAGCAAAACTGACAAAATAATTATTCCTTAAATTGTGAAATTTATGAAATATTTATCCTGTCAAGCTGTTAGGAATATACTTGAACAGTAGACTAAGTTGGCGTCATCATAATTATTGAACAGTTGTGTAAGAAATTAAGTAGATTTGTATATTTACAACATAAACTAAGGTAATGCGTTACCTTGGATATGCTAATAATAACTTTCTATACTTTTCTCCATTCCCGTTTCAGGTATGGAATAATTTTATGGGGGAATAATAGTACCACAAACAAGTGTTTAAATGGCAAAAACAGACATTAAGAACAATAAAAAATGCTCCAGAAAGAGTCTTGTGTGCCTATTTTAAAGAACTAAACACAGTGACTTCTAAGTCTGTATCTCTACTGTAGTCTAGTCAGTGCTAAAGAATCGTTAAGTAATTTTATAACCAGGCAATAAATTTATCACTATTCTACAAGAAAAAAAATATACGCTTCGCTCAATCTCAGTAACAGTTAAAAAAGATTACTCAGCTAAATTGTGATGAAAATTAAGTTATTTAATAAGTTTACATATAGCAGTGAGGCTTGAATCTTTACAATTTGTTTAAATGATAATAGATAAATGATTAAGGCAATATTAATTTTATTCTGTGACTGAGTATTTGGCCAGTGACACTAGAGTACTAGTAGTAAGTTTTTAGTTATAACTAACTGTTTTTGTTTGTTTTAAGTTACCTATTATTTATTCCTGTTAAGTTCTTACTTGTATTGTTGCTTTCTAAATATTTGGTGTAATTATTATTTTAGTAAATTGTTATCTTATTTTATGTTAATTGTTAACAATATTTATATTTATGGTTATATTACATTGTTGACTATTGTTATATATTGAAATATAAAAGATTTATGCGTATTGTTTATATATTGAATCATAATTTGAGATTGTCTATTATTGCACAAAACGTATGTTTAAAAACAATAACAATCTTGATTCTTGAGGTTAAATGTTAACAAAATTCATGCATGTACTTGCGTTTCATAGCTGTGTGGAGAATTACATAACTGTAGAGAATACAGACGAAAAAATCGATGTCGGTGCATTTTGTAGGTGTATTCAGTACACACACGCTCACACACACACACACACACACACACACACGTCAGACTCGAGAAGTCCCTTTTAAGGGACGATAAACAACAAGAAAAACTCAATGCAGATCAAATCACCAGAATTAAATACCTTGAAACACAAAATTCCCAGTTAAACAAAGAGTTATACCTAAAAGAAAGTGAGCAACTCGAAACTAAAACAACTATAGAAAATGAGACTCAAACTACAACAAGTTTTACACCAATGGAAACAAAATTTCAAAGTCTGCCAAACATTATATTAGAGTTGGCCGAAATGAAATCTAGACAAGACAACATGGAAATAACAATTAAAAGCCTAAATGATCAGCTCAACAGCAGGTCTACTTTTCCATACACACCAATCCTTCATGAACAGAGCACTCAAAGTGCGATGATTCCAACACAAACAGCTTCAAGATCCAGAGAGTTCACTTCAAAATTATTTGTCAACAGGAGCTCATCCAATACTATGAGGAAAAATAAAGAAAAACAAACAAACCATATGAGTATATCCCTTCAAACTGCTAAATTTGTTGCCAATCAAATCAATAGCCAGCCCATTTCTTTTAAAAACCCTCAGACATCAAACATACTTGGTTTGGACAAGGTGGACTTAGAAACTAAAACTGTCGAGAGCAACTTATTATCTTTAAACAAAGGGACATTCTCCTTGAAGAAAGGGCCACCCTTCACTGCAACAAAATTAGAACCATCAGAAACAATAGAAGAATTTTACAACAGAAACATTGAAACATTTAAGGCTAATAGTTCAAGAAACCACCCCAATAACAACACTTCTTCTTTTTTAGTACGTGTCTGCCACAGACTGAAGAGAACGTGACCTCTGGCAAAGTTGCTACCAGAAAGACAAACTTGACTATACTGCACCAGAATGTTGATAGACTTAAAAATAAAATAGACATAGTAAACCATCTCTTGCAAACGACAGAACCTGACTTGCTAATTTTAACAGAACATGGATTAAAGAAAAACCAGCTACACAATACTAACCTCCTTAATTACACCTTAATTACAGAATTCAGTCGACTACATCACATAAAAGGTGGGGTTGCGATTTTCTGTAAAGATTCTTTAAAAACATTCGTTGAACCTGTTTCTATTGAAGACATAAGTGTGGAAATGGTCTGTGAAATAACCATGATGGTAGTAAAAATACAAAAACAACGTATCTATATAGTTGGCACTTACAGAAACAAAGGTAATTTGGAAGAATCCCTTGAAATAATTTCACAAGCTCTGGAAGTGATACCAACATGGAGTTGCCCAGTCGTAGTTATGGGGGACATAAATATTAACTGTCTAATTCCTGAACGGGATGGCATCAAGCTTGAAGAAATGTTGAGAAGCCACAATATGACCAGAATGTCACTTCCTCCTACGCGAATAACACCAACATCACAGACATCTATCGACTGTGTTTGCACCAACTTGGAAGAGATGAAGATATCTGTTCAAGTGCTAGATGTAGGTATCTCTGACCACACAGCTCAGTTCTGTAAAGTAGTTTGCCAACAATTTGAAACAAGAACACCCGTTTCTGTAAGGCGAAATTTCTCCGAAAATAATTTGTTAGCAATCAAGGCAAGGTTAGGTCAGGAATCATGGGATGATGTACTTGAAGCCCCAGATATTGATTCTGCCTACAACCTTTTCAGTAACACAGTAACTATGATAATAAGCCATGTCTGTCCTCTAAAACGATCAAGAGTGAAGAAAAAAAAGAAGAATAAAATTACAGATGAAGAGGCAGAGAGACTGAGGAAGGACTTCCAAAGAGCCCAGACACTCTACAACACTACTGGAAATTTAGAGCATAAGCAACAAACCGCCTGCAAAAAGAAAGTTTATGATTTAAGGCTTAAAGAATTAAGGCGTAAAGAAATATCTTCCCAAATTGCTCGCTCTGATAACAAGACCAAGACCTTATGGGAAATAGTGAATGGTGAAAGGAAAGCAAAAACACACCAAAATCCAAAGCAACTTATAATTCCAGATAGAGAGAAAATCACTGACCCAAAAACCATTGCAGATTATTTTAATTTAACATTCACCACTGCAGCTAAAAATGCTTTGGCTACAAATCCAAGACAATGCTTCACTACAATTACACACAACTACGGTGCTCCACCTCTGACACTTAATCATTCCACAGTAGAAGAAGTGAAAAAAGTAATTTCCTCCTTTAAAACCAAAACATCATCTGGAATTGATGAAGTGTCTTCAAAGCTAATGAAGGTGTGCAGTGAGGAACTTGCTGGACCACTAACCCAACTTATTAATAAGTCATTTGAAGAAGGAAAGTTCCCAACTAGACTAAAATTGGCCAAAGTAATACCTCTTTTCAAACATGGCATTACCACAGAGGCAAGCAATTACCGCCCTATTTCCCTGATTTCAACGTTTTCTAAGGTGTTTGAAAAAGCAGTACTCTCTCGCCTCATGAACCATGTTGTAGAACATGGCATGCTTACAAATCATCAACATGGTTTTATAAAGGGCCGATCCACAACAACTGCTATTACTAGTTTGGTGGAGTTTATTGTGGATCAACTTGAAGCTGGCAACACAACAACTGCAGTACTATTAGACTTCACCAAAGCTTTCGATTGTCTTGACCACAACCAACTCCTTAAGAAGCTGGAAGCATTTGGGATTTTTGGAACAGCAGCAAGATGGTTTAAAAGTTATCTGACAGACAGGCAACAGGTAGTTGACTTGGTGTGCACAGACAGAGGAACGTTCCGTTCAATAAGATCTAGCCCTTTACTAATACCAAGTGGCGTACCCCAAGGTTCAGTTCTGGGGCCTGTCTTATTTGTTCTTTTTACTAACGATCTCCCGGGTTACTTGGAAGAATTTTCAAAAACCATTATGTATGCAGATGATACGGTTCTACTTTTAGGTAATAAACATCCTGAATTGCTGGAAGTCTCTTCATACACAGCAACGAACTTGGCTGTTCAGTATTTCCATAGTAACAACTTGGTAGTCAATGAAGCCAAGACGCAACAACTGGTCTTTGGAAGAGGAAAGAACGATTTTGGACCATTGCCAAACATTGACACTGTGGAAGAAGCCAAGTATCTGGGGATCGTAATGGACAATGGAATGAAATGGACACCTCATGTGGACAACCTCTGTAGCAAACTAAGCTCTGGACTTTATGTTGTTCGTCGAATAAAATCGATAAGTGATGTCACAGTTGCAATTACTGCATACTATGCACTCTTTGAAGCACACCTCCGATATGGTCTCACTGTTTGGGGAAAATCAAGTGTAGCCAACTTACAAAGACCCTTGACTCTACAGAAAAAATGTATCAGGATACTGGCAGGCCTGCAGCCTAGAGACAGTTGTAGAACATCTTTTGTTGAGCTGTCAATCCTCACTGTGGTTTCATTGTACATCTTAGAAACAGTAATGTATGCTCATGAAAATGGCTTGACCAGAGGCATTGATTTACATTCTTACAACACTCGTCGAGCAGCAGATTTTACACTACCAGAACACCATTCAGCATTATTTGAAGAGAAGCCTTCATATATGGGTGCAAAGCTGTTCAACTCCCTACCTACCGACATTAAGACAGAACAAAACCCCAAGAAAATGCTGAAAAGATGGCTCCTCCAACATCCTTTCTACTCAATTGACGAGTTTTTAAACTGGAGAGCTTTGAACATCAACCAGTGACTGGACTATCATTTACAAAGCTTTGATTTGTAAATTGTTTTATAAAATTTTGATTTGTATAATTACCTTTTTTATGACTCTCTTACTGTTCTCAAAGAATATGTAAACTAAAGTATATTGTCTATTGTCTATTGTCTAAGTGGGAGTTGTTTCCACATCCACCTTACAGTCCAGATCTTGCAGTCGGCGACTATCACCTGTTTGCAACAATTTAGAGCTGACTTGCTACGCAGTTCTTAGATGACGACGTGTAACTGTTGGAGTGTGTGACTACCTGATTAAAGTCTCAGGCGGCAGAATTTTATAACACTAGAATTTCAAAACTAGTTCACCGCTATGATAAGTGTTTTGTATGGTGACTATGTTGAAAAATAGTATTTTAGTGTCATTTCCAAATGTATATAATACAATTGTTTTCTTCTACCTTGTTTTTATTATATCAAACACAATCTACTTTCTGGATAGCTCTTATATTATTTATTGGTCACAAGATTGGGGTAAAAAGACACTTTCTATCCGTGAGAAATATTTTTTTTTTTCTCTTAAGACAAGGTTATAAATTGCATCTAGTCCTATAAGGACCTTTGTGCTGCTTCCAGAGTAACAGGATATTCAGGATGGATAATGTTGGGGGTAATGGCTACCTCCTATCGAGATTGTTATTGCCCAATTTTCCAAATATGTATTTACTCATCTTAACAACCAGAATCACATAGCTGGTATTTTTTGCGACCTCACGAGAGTGTTCGATACAGTTAACCATCTGAAACTCCTTAATAAGCTTGAACTCTACGGCATCAGAGGTTGTCCCCTGCTGTGGTTCAGGTCCTACCTTTCAAATCGTTACCAGATTGTTCAGGTTACCAACTCCCTTGGTACGGCACAGTCAGATTTCGTTGAGGTCTCTATGGGTGTTCCTCAAGGTTCTATCTTGGGACCTCTTCTCTTTGCCTTGTATGTAAACGACTTAAGCTCTTGTGTTCCTGAAGCTCGCATCACTCAATATACTGATGACACCATTGTTTGGGCAGACTCTTCAATAGCGTTAAATCTTAAATTAAATGCTACAATCGAAAAAATGAACTCTTGGTTCATTCGCAACAATTTATTCCTCAATGTTGACAAAACATCCATTCTTCACTTTCGATCTCAGACAGTTTCTAAGGGTTTTGTTGCTTTAGACAAGGTTGACATCATTGAGGTTGATTCAGTATGTTTCTTGGGCGTTCATCTGGATGCTGGTTTTTCTTGGCGTCAGCATGTAGAGGCCCTTTGCTCAAAGCTCAACTCTGTATTGTTTTCCTTAAGGTGTCTTTCCAATTTCCTGAAAAGTAGTGCATTGAAAATGGTATATGATGGTTACTTTTCCTCTGTGATGTCATATGGCATAATGTCATGGGGAACTGCTTCATCTTCTCTGCTACAAAGAGTATTCAAATTTCAAGAGAGGGCTATTCGTTTAGTGTTTGGGTTGAGGGGCCTGGAGAGCTGTAGGCAAGTATTTCACCAAGAACGTATACTAACCCTCCCCTCCATTTTTACTTATTTCGTTTTAATTTACACTTTTAAACACATTACCGATTTTCCTACCCACAATCATATATATCCCACCAGAAATAAAAATAGTTTAACAGTACCCCACCATAGTAATAATATGTTCCGCAAATCAATAGAATATTTAGGGCCTACAATTTATAATAGATTGCCAGATTATTTAAAAGCCAGCTACTTGCATCTTTCAAAAACAAGCTAAGACTTTCCTGTAAAAAACTGTTTTTACTCACTCTCTGAATTTTTGTGCCCCACCCTACCTTACAAGTAAAAATATCAGTAGTACTGTTTTTCAATATATTCTTAATTTGTAGTTTTACCAGATAGATATAACAATAACTTTAAGAAGAATATTTTTAGTATTTAGTTATTTATACATATTGACCATTCTCAATACATGTTAATGTCAATGAGAAATAAATGATTTTGATTTGATTTTGATTCTTAACTTGTCAATATTTGAGGTACATGGCATAGTGACAGAGAATTTGCAAATGCGAAAAGTTTGTGTGAAGCTTGTGTCGGAGGTGTTGACAGTGGTACAGAAAGAAATTTGAGTTGCACACAGTGAAAAATTGTTGCAATTGATTGTAAATGATCCAGGCTTTTTAAACTGTACTGTAACCGTGGATGAATTTTGATTGTTCGAGTACGATCCAGAATCTAAAAGACAGAGCTCCAATTGGCGCACACAAATCTTCGTCCAAACTTAAAAAAGAGTGCATGAACAAAAATCGCATATCAAAACTATGCTGTCTTCTTTGACGTTCAAGGACAACATTTTGAGTTTATATCGCAAGGGCAACCTGTCAACGCAACCTTTTACCTGGAGGAGCTCAAGAGTCTGAAATATCAGATCGCATATGTCAGGCCTGAAATCTTCAATCAAGTCTTCAAGATCGACAATGTCAATGCTCCCTTTGTCGTTTCGACATAAAACAAGACCCCCATGGTGTCCTAGCCTCTGTGTGACTTGGCTCTGTGTGACTTTCATTCCTCCGACTGAAGAGAGAGCTAAAGGGAAAGCACTAAGAGTTAGTGGAGAACATCCAAGCTCACGTTACAACGTTCCTGAGAGACATTCCAGTCTAAGAGGTCCAGAGTGTTTTCGAGGCGTGGCAGAGTCATCTCCGCAGACGTATTGATGCAGGGGGATACCGATTTGAAGAATTTTAACCATTAGTACCAATTGGATTAATAAGTCTATTTATGTTAGAAGATGTGCATTACCTTCTTTCATAATGCATCCAATCAACTTGTTATTTAAAAAATTAACAATCAAAATTGTTTGGTTAAAAATGTTGTGCAATATTTTAAAATTGTAATGTTTTTTTTAGTTTCAGTCAGAAATACGCAAAGTCCTATACTCACTTGTGGAAGCCTCTGCTAAAGTTTTGGCCCAGAGCCCAGATGCCAAAATTGTTTTTGATGGTATAGCTGCAAGAATCAACGCGAAGAATAAGAAAGAGATTGACAAAAATGCAGTGAAATACTTGAAAGATTTAGGATTTACTGAAGTTCAAGCCAGATATGCATTGCGCTTGAAAAGGTAAGTGTTAATTCATTTTTAAGGTGATTATACAAGTTACATATATAAACATTTTAAATCACTATGCAAATAACGTGGAGGATATTCAAAAATACTTCCGATCTGGGGAGGCAAACAACAAATAAGGCAATTGAGCTGTCAATGAAAGTAGTGCGGCCATCTGTACTGGCCATACGAGTTGCGAGGACAAACTACGGCAAAACTATTGCAATATGTCTGCAACCTTGGTGTGGCCAGTGCTGCTGTCCTTTCGAGTGCAAAGAGTTAATATTAATCAGAATCAAATATTAAAAACTTGTATTCAACATAGAACCATTCTATGGTAATGTCTCAGTGTGTTAAAATCATACTAATATTATTAAAATTTTCAGGAATCGTCAGATAGAAGCTATGGAATGGCTTCTTGAGAATAGCCATAGGGTGAAGGAAGAACCCCAGGAGAAAGCTGAGGAAGCATCAGCAAGCACTTTAGATACTTCATCCTACATCACAGGTGATAACCCCTTGCACACCATCAACAAGTTGCTGCGAGACATCAGAGACTTCCATTACAGACATTTTGAGCCAAGTCCCAAGGCCTTGGAGACTCTGCAGAACATGGGCTTCAGCCAAGATGACGTTGTGGAGGCTCTGCGCGTCACAGGCAACAATCAAGTATTAGCCGTAAGTATATCATGCGGTGTTCAGATGGATTTCAGTTTTTTTTCATGTTTTAATTTTCATAAAACCGTGAAAAAACTAAATCTTCTAATGTAATTGCTGTGTTGAGAAAAGAATTAAAATTAATCAATCAATTATTTATAATAATTATTTTTTTAACGGTTGGACCCCAGTCGTTTGGGGTCTCCAGCTTCCAAAAAATTTAAAGGAGACAATTTAAGGGTAGGACATTTTATGGAATGTGCCAAAGAAGTCACTCACCAAGAGAAGTTTTTCCCAATCACCACCACAAGAGGAGTCCCTGGACCAGGCACACAAGATCAGAGTGAGTTCCAGGGAGGGGGGGTGGCTCCAGAGGTCCACACTGACAGATAGTCCACGTTTGTGCGAGAACATACACTTTAGCATGCACAAGGGGGCACATAAAGGGTGAATAAGGGATAACGGAATAGGTAAAATAATAAAGGAGAATGGTGAGCTAGAGAGGATGAGATGGGATAGTGAGTAGACAATAGACATTAATCTTTTTTCATGTTTGCACATTCTGTACATTGAATAGTGTCAATTGATTGCAATACAGTAGATAATTAATTATTCAAATTGTAAAACTCTATAAAAAATACATTGAGATAAAATACTAAAATTTCACCATCAGCAAAGTTCCTCTAAGGAATACAAAGCCTTACCAACAATATAGTTCTTCAAAACTTTTCTAAATCTGTTTTTATCTTGTATGTCAGTAATGCTTTTAGGGATATGTTTAAAAAATTTTACTCCTGAGTACGTGGTTGTTTTCTTGAAATATAATTTTTATTCCTTGTATTGTATGGATGTGGATTGTCACATAATTTGAAACAATTGTGTTGTTGTTTAACATACAGAATACTTTCTAAAATATATAGACCGTTAATTGCTAAAATTGGAGGTTTGAAAAATGCTGTTTTACAGAGTTGTCCTGTTTTAAATTTAACATTGTTCTTATGGCTTTTTTTTGTAAAATGAGAATCCTATTAAGATTTTGAGAAGAAGTAGCTCCATATACACACACACCGTAAGAGATATAAGATTGAATATGAGCATAAAAAATAGTTTTCAGAACACAAAAATATGACATGTGTCTTAAAGCTTATAGCCCAGAGTATAGAAGTGAATGTGTGCAGAAGACACATAGGAATAATGTAGAGGATAGGTTGATCATGTTGAGAGTGACAGCAACCATACTGATATAAGAGATGCAGTCCCATTGGCCAGTCGAGTGGTGCGGGCACAGCGTGGTTCGGCCTTGATAAATTTAGTCTTTGGTATTTGAGGGACAACAGCTGATCTCCCTCGCTCACTCATTTATTAAACTTGATATGCTTAATTAAATAAAAATATTACTAAATGTAATTAAAACTAAACAGTATTATATACTAATACAGATGTATTATATACAAGGGCTGCTCGAAAGTAACCTCCATTTGATCATTGTATAGAAAGTGGAGAGGATACCACAACCGTTGTTTTGTTATAGCACATATAGCCGTGGTACAGTGAATGTCATTCAAGAACTTTTTAGTTTTCTGTAGCTTTTCTAAATTTATTTTGTAATATGATTTTTCATAACCCTGATAGTCCTGTGCTTGATGGGTTCCAAACATTCTTTAGTAAAATTGCACAACTCATTGAATGGCCTCCACTCTTGATTTTATCATAAATTACGAGCGAGAGGAACAATCATTCCTCAATGGAATAGTAACGAACAATGTAACATGAGTTAAGTGTTCATTCGCAATAATTTCATCTGGGATTGTGGCGACAAAAGATGTTTTATTTGTATAGTTTTCGCATTAAATTATAACTTGAATTTAGAAACAATATTTTTGAACTTTTAATATAGTAATTTGTTTTTAAGAGCGTGTACAAATTAACTAAATTGTTGGATTAGTGAAGTTTAAATTAGTGGAAATCTATTTTAATTTTACATAACATGACAAATTATTGAAATATGCGTTA
This sequence comes from Homalodisca vitripennis, assembly GCF_021130785.1. Classification (NCBI taxonomy): domain Eukaryota; kingdom Metazoa; phylum Arthropoda; class Insecta; order Hemiptera; family Cicadellidae; genus Homalodisca; species Homalodisca vitripennis. The sequence goes on from NC_060212.1 coordinate 117,894,774, forward strand.
ACCACGGTTAGGATTACATTATTTCCACTGTATTTATTAAGATATGTGTGGTTTTTAAAAGGTCATAAATCTTTAAGTTTTTATACTCAAGACACAACAGTCTGGGTAATCAGTAATATTGTAATTTTTTATAAATTATAGCTACAAAGAAAGACCAGAAACAGTTAAATTACTGTGCAAATAATGCAGAGGATATTGAAAAATAATTCCGATCTGGGGAGGCAAACAACAAATATGACCAAGCTGCCAATGAAAGTAGTGCGGCCATCTGTACTGGCCATACGAGTTGCGAGGACAAACTTTGGCAAACTACGTGAGCTGTCTGCAACGTAGGTGCTGCTGGCCTTTCAAGCACAAAGGGTTAAATACTTCTGAATTTGTAGGTTTGAAAATTCAGAAATTCAAATAATACTGAACTAATTTTTATTTGCGGTACTCAACTGTATTTTTCTCATGAATGAGAGTTAGTAGTCCTTAGTGTATTTCCCTTCATTGTCTCGTGTATGTGGTGTGCAGTGTGAGTGGTTGTGTGGGGAGAGGGACCCAGCTGTCACACAGCCTGATGCAGGACTGGATCCTGAAGGCCAACTCTACAAGGCACTGATGAACAATCCTGCAATACAACTGGGCTTACACAATCCAAAAATAATGTTGGGTAAGTAAAACTACAAGAAAATTAAAATCTCAAGTAGAATAGAAAATTAATTTTGGTATTTACTAAGTGAAATCTTCAGCAGTAAACTAAATTTATCAATCAACCAATTTATTATAATATCTTGACATTTGAAGTTAGTAATGTGATAGTATTTGGCGTGCATGGGATTGTCCAGATGTAAGTGACACATCGGTTTTTGCTATACCCTGTTTTGAACTAGAGGGTATTATGCTGTTGTTACATAGTTCCCAGGACAGCACATAGAGGTATATAACAAGTGAATTGGAATTAAACAAATCACATAGGAAAAATTATTTAATTGTCTGATAAAAACACCCTACTTACCAATGGTGCAGTGTAGCGGGTACGGTGGTTATCATAAGATAACCGAATCAAGCAATGTCGAGCATGGCTGCTGCTTAGATGGGTGATCGCTGAGCGAACCTGTACTTCCAAGCAGTCCGCCGCCCACCCATTGGTGGGGTTCGGAAGTCATCTCTATGCCGTTGATCCCAAGGTTGTGTTAGAGAGTGCTTTTAGCCCTAACTTCACCTGGTAAAATAAGACATTCTTTGACTTTGACTTTATATTATCTATAAAATAAAGGAAATAAAAAAGTGTTTAGGTTATAATAGTAAAATTAAGCGGCTAGGCATGCCTGGGATTTAAATTAAGTCAAATTAACCCCTAAATGTCTTTTCAACATTCTTTTTACTAACTACTAATTCTCTAGGGGCTAATTTGTTTAATTAGTAATAATCATTATTTATTTATTTATGAAAACTCCAATGCATAATATATACAAATTGCATGTTTGGAACAAAATATGGTAAATATAAAATATATTCAACGTTCTTCCAATGTTTTTACTGTACAAAAGTAACTATGTGCAAATGCTTCATACGAGCTGAGACTGGCTTGAATTTGGTCTCCAACCAATTTAATCTTCTTCTCATCATTAAATATTTCCCAAACGGACTACTATCACTGTCAATATGCGAATCAAACTAAATAAATTTAAACACTACAAATGATTACTATTCAAACTTGAGCTAGGTTGCACCACCATTATGAACAGCTTTAAATTTAAACAATTTTACATTTTATTTAAAATACTCTCTATACTCAGTATAGTATAAAGTGGCCAAAAGTGGAACTTTCTGGAGACAAACACCATAACATTGGCAAATGTTAGTACGTAAATGTACTAGAATGTAAATTAATTAACAGGAAGGAGGTTGCTAAAATTATTTCCAGTCTAAAAAATACATTCAGTACTGGATATGATTATATTCCTGTACTAGTAATAAAAAATGCAATGGAGTATTTGATTGATCCACTTCTGTACTTGATAAATTCATCATTCTTATCGGGAATATATTTGTTTCCTAAGGATCGAGAAAAAATGGCGCCGAGCAGCAATTGTCAAAGTGCGGTTCATGTAATAAAAACATTTCTAAAAATAGTTAAGCGCTTTTATGTGCCGGGAATTGCAAGTTTTGGTTCCATATTAGTTGCATTGATATAACTGAAGATGAATATCAGTTATTTGTAGCCCTTAAAGGGAAAGCTGTTTATATCTGTGATAACTGTCGGCTACCGGCATTTTCTAACCTCACGAGATCGAGTCCGACAGAAGTTATCAATCCAAGTGACAATGGACTTACAAGTTCAGAACATTTAAAACTGTTAACGGATCAAATCTTTGAAATCACCGAAAACTATAAAAACCTAAGTGAGCAGTTAGTCAACATCCGAGATGAAAATGTTCAGTTAACATCTTCACTTAACTGTCAGGCTGAGGTTATCAGTGATCTAGTTCTAAACAAGTCTGGTAAAGATCTCAAATCTTATGCAGATGCTTTAAAAGTGAAACCATTTGGAATCCAGATGGTAGAAACGGTACATGCTGAAACTATGAATTGTGATGTGCTAACTAGGCCTACTGGTGAATCTCGTGATTCTAGTAATAGGTTATCTAGGCTTAATAAGCCTAATGAATGGACTATGGTTAAGCGTAAGGGACATCTTTTTGGTGCTAAGACTAGGCATATGTCTAGACCCCACCGTTCTGAAACTGAGTTGGGCCTACCATATCAACGTGAATTTCCTAATGTGGGTGATCAAACACCTTGTACTCAACCAAAGAATAGTAATGCTGCTGCAGTTAAAATCAATAATAAGTCTACACATAAACTTACCAAAAATACTAAGCAACAAGTTATACATTGTAACAGGTCAAATTACGACATTTGAATATTTGCGGGGAATTGGCAGACTGTGACTTGTGAGTGTATAATCTAATAGAGTTAACTTGTATTGAACATTATGTTATGTGAAATGGACACATTAAACATTATATTCAAAATGTATAGAGGTTACATGTATTCAATTTAAAAATATTTAAAACTTTATTACTGTTCTTATATATATATATATATATATATATATATATATATATATATATATATATATATATATATATATATATATATATATATATTCAATACATATATATTCATTGATATTTGTATTAATTGTAATTTGTGTAATTGATTTATATGTACACTGTAATTTGTGTAATCATTTAATATTAATTGTAATTTGTGTAGCTGATTTATATATTCATTGATATTTGTATTAATATTGTAATTTGTGTAATTGATTTATATGTACACTGTAATTTGTGTAAACATTTAATACATTGTAATTTGTGTAATATGATTGTAAGCATTTGCTTTGATATTTTACTTTCTTTTAAATGAATACTTTTAAACAAAATTATCAAGAAATTTAAATAATAGCTTAATTGAACAAAAATTTAAAAGATTTAATTGGAGGAGAAATATAAATCGATAACAAATATGTGATCAATTTATATTTGGGGGTTGTGTAACAAGTCAAATTACGATATTTGAATATTCGCGGGGAATTGGCAGACTGTGACGTCAATGAATCGGCAGACTGTGACGTCAGTGAATCACATGTTGTCGGAATTGAAGTTTATTTAACTAATAACGAAGAAATTTATTGAACTTTATACGGGAAAAGATTTGATCAATTAAAATGAAGTAAACATAACCAAAATTCATGTTTTACAAAAACACTAAATAGAATTACGCAGAAAAGCCAATTGTGGGATGAATGACTTGTATATTGATGACGTCATAAAGCACATGTTGCTAAAAATTTAAATAAAAAGCTTTGAAAAAATAATAAAAAGAAAATAGAAAGACTTAAATTGATTAATTATAGTAAACGTGATAAATTTCGACAATTATAAGAAAAGAATCAAATTATATTTATTCGTGAAGACGCTGATTTGAACGAGAGAGGGGATGAGTATTGTTTTGAGTCGGTATCCGTAGTTTTATACGGAGATTCGGTCTTCTCTCACCAGACTTGAAGCAAGGAGGTTGTGTTGATTCTCCTGGGATAGTAGTGATCTGTTGTATAGTGTATTGAAATTTTAATGAAGGATGGGATATTATTTTAGTCTTTTAAATTATCAAAGCATTGCAAGGTGAGTGAAATTATAATATGTATTGAGAGTGTGACATGGAATAAATTAATCTCATGGTCACTTGGTTTGACTTTTCTTTGAATATCCCCTTTATAAAAAGTGTGATGAAGTGATATTAAATTTTTTAATCACTACTTAACATATTTTAAAACCTGAGATACACACAGACTTGTTGTTGGTGATAACACCACAGACATTCAAATTTAATAAGTTTTAAGCAGTACCAAGGGAATGCAGCTAGCATTGGGCAAGATGGCGACCAATACCATGATGAGCAACATGGTACAACAACGTGCCACTGGTGACAAAAAGGCGTACAACTACATGGTGAGTCAACAACACTAAAGAACCGACTCACAACAAATTGACGCAGTCAAGGTAAAGGGCTTTCAGCAAATTACAGCAGTCAACGTGGGGGTGACACACATCAAATTGGCGCTACAACCTGGGACTCTCATCAGCATGGTACCAGTAAGGTGAGCAATAGCTTTTTAAAGCCTGCCAAGAAATGTTTTTGGTTATTTTTGTCGGGATTAGATATGTCAGTAGACAATGACAATATTCTCGAATTCTTAAAATCAAGTAAAGAGGGTGACTATCACTGTGAAAAGGTGCAACCACGATATAGTAATTATAATTCATTTAAAATTGGAGTTGCAATGGAACACAGTGAATATTTTCTGGATTCTGAACTGTGGCCAGAAGGCTGTGTAATTGGGAAATATCGTCCTCCTAAACAACATTACTGGCCCAAAGAGCGAAAAAAAACCCTTTTTTACATCACAGACAACTGCAAACGGCGAATCCCTAGCTAGGTCGATAGCAATGTCAAAAGATGGCCTAAATCCGAGAGACTCAAGGCAAACTAAACTTTATATTGTCTGTCTGAACATTCAATCGTTGCGAAGCAAACTTGGTCAACTAGAAGTAGTTTTGGAGCATAACCCGACTGATATTCTGTGTCTCAACGAGCATTGGCTGACTGAAGACGAGGTGCCTATGTATGTACCTAAGGACTTTACCATTGGATCCAGCTACTGCAGAAAACCACTGAAGACTCATGGAGGCTCATTAATTCTTGTGAGGGATGGCATCCAATATGAAACTGTGGACGTAAGTGATTTTTGTGTAGACTTTTTATGTGAAGCTTCTGCCGTTAGACTCATAGAATTTAGTTTTATTGTTTTATGTATATATAGAACTCCTGATTCTGATTTTTATAATTTTATAGATTGCCTTGAAAATATTTTATTTTATTTAATGGCCAAGCCCCACAGATACTTTAGCCTAGTAGGAGACCTCAATGTAAATATTTTAGAGTTACATAAGACCAATGTAAACCACTTTTGAAATGTACTTAGATCTGTAAACTTGTATTGCACTAATGAAAAACCAACTAGGGGTATGGCTTGCCTGGACAACATTTATTGTAATCTTGATAAAACGTCTTTTAGCAGTACATTGTTAGAACAAAATATAATTTCTGATCATGCTGGTGTGTGGGTTAGTTTTTTAGTCTCAAAAAAAGATACCAGTAAGTTTAATGTTGTAGGCCTACATGAAGTACGTCAGAAGCGAAATCTTAATCAAAGTAACCTTTGGGAACTAAAAACTTGCCTTAGTAATGTTGCCTAATGTTGACTGGGGTAATTTAGGTCTATGTAATAATATAGGTATTGATGTTATGTTTTCATTGTTTGTTGATGTATTAAGTTATTATTTTAATATTTGTTGTCCTTTTATCACTGTACCTGCAAAACCTAAATGTAAACTTAAAACCTGGTATACTCCTCAACTTAAGGATATGAGAGCTTATCTTTTAGTATTATATGACAGATGGAAACTAAGCTTAGATGCTAGAGACAAGATTATTTTTAATAACTTCAAAAAACATTACAATCTAGAAATTAATAAGGCGAAAAAGATTGCTAATGACAATATGATTACAAATGCAAAGAATAAATGTAAAACAGCATGGAGAGTTGTAAAAAATGAATCTGGTAATCTGAATGGGCCTAGTAATAATATTTAACCTGTATCACCTGTGTCTTCAATAAGTTTTTTGTCAACCCTAGTTGTAATAGTGTAAATTCAATTGTTAATGACGATGCCAGCAACATATCATATTTTGATCGCTTAAAGAATTATCCTCGCCCTGTTAATGTTATTGAACATGATTTCAAATGGAATATAATTGACTGTGATACTGTAATTTCTGTTGTTTCCAAAATGAGCTGTTCACGTAGTGAAGACTTATATGGAATGTCCAACTTTGTTTTAAAAAATATTATAGATGTAATAATTGTACCTCTTACTTATATAATTAATTGTATGTTAGTTGAGGGTCAGTTTCCTAGCTGTTTAAAATTTTCTAAGGTTACCCCTATATTTAAGAAAGGAGACAAGAATTTACCAGAGAACTACCGTCCTATTACAATAGTCCCGATAATCAGTAAAATAATAGAATCCTGTTTAATAAGGCAACTTTTTCAGTATTTTACATCAAACAATTTGATCTATCCTTATCAATTTGGCTTTAGACCAAATCACTCCACTGTAATGGGTGTTGAAGCAATTATTGAGGTTGTATTAAATTGTTTTGAAAATAAGCTGGTGGCTGGAACTATACTGATCGATTTGAGCAAGGCTTTTGACACTGTTAATCACTATTTTATGTAAAAAACTTGAATTTTATGGAATAAGGAATTTGGAATTACAATTAATTGAAAGTTATCTAAAAGACAGAGAACAAAAGGTTTATGTTAATAACCGTTCCTCAGAATTCTTAAGTGTAGTTTCAGGGGTACCGCAAGGCTCTGTTTTGGGACCCTTTTTATTTTTAGTATTTATTAATGATTTTAGTATAAATGTACCATGTTTTTCAATGTTATATGCAGATGATACAACCTTGTTATGTTATAATACCGATCCTATTAATGTTAAAACCCAGCTTACAGATTCTCTAGAACAAGCCAAAATCTGGTTCTCTGTAAATAACCTAATGATTAATGAAACTAAGACTGAACATATACTATTCTCACTAAAACATAATATATACATTTTGTATGATCCTTATTTTTATCCTGTTAAGCTGTTGGGTATTTATCTTGACACTAAACTGAGCTGGGATGCACATGTTAACTATCTTTGCAAAAAACTATCTAGAGTAACTTGTCTCTTAAGAAAGTTAAGATCATGTGTCAGCTTGGAAACTTTGTTAATGGTTTACTTTGGTCTGTTTCATTCGCAACTCAACTATGGTGTAAGACTCTGGGGTAACTCAAGTGCAGCCAAAAAAGCTTTTGTTTGGCAAAAAAATGCAATAAGAGCTATCACTGGTTTATCAGCTTCTGACTCTTGTAGAGCAACTTTTCCTGATCTCAACATCATGACATTGAGTTGCATGTATATATACAGTAATCTGCTACATGTTAAAGAACATTTTGGTATGTTTAATAACCACAGTTTTTATCATAATTATGAGACCAGGCAATGCCTTAATTTAGTGACCCCAAATGTTAGGTTGGCCAAGACTCAGAAAAGTTTTAAATTTCAACAGTACATATTGTTTAACAAGTTACCATTAGCAGTAAGGCAATTACCTTGTAATAAATACAAAAGTGTGATATGTAGTTGGTTAAGAAGAAAATGCTTTTATACCACTGAAGAATATTTTAACTGTGATTTTAATGATCTAAGAATTTGAATGTTGTAATTTTTAATATACAATTTATGGTTGTAACATTATGACTTAGTTGTATTAACTTGATGAAGCTTATTGTAATTTGTGTTACTTAATAGCCAATAAAGAATCTGAATCTGAAGTGAAAGTTAACAAAAATTAAGCCCCTTTTCAAAAAGGTTAATGATTTGGATACAAGTAGTTATCATCTAATAGCTCTGGTTCCAATAATTTCAAAACTACATGAGCGCTTAATGTCTGATCAGTCAATCAGTTATTTAGAAATTATGAACTTACTTGATAATAACATCACGGTTTTAGGAGAAATAGATCCGTCATAACTGCTGTCACTGGATTCCTTAACACGTTAGCTGCCAACCCCGAAAAATAAGTTTTAGTGCTAAAGCGCCAAATTTTTAAAAGATAAATTGTTGTAACCTTTTGTTATTTTACTCTTCTTTGGTTACTAATAAATATGATTTTATGATTTATGTATATTTATTACGTTTATAAAGCGTCGTGCACATTGGCCCGACAGAGCTTTTTACAAGGCGATATATTACATAAATCATTTGCCGTCGGGCCTATACGCCGACACCTGATTCAGGGATATTCCGTTTTGTTGATGTGCAGCCTGAATAATTCCCGCGCTTTAGTTCTCTGTCTGCAATTGCATCAGCTTACTTCTAACCCGCCTTTTCCACATAGCTGAGTGCTAATTGACGCGTTTTGTTACTGGAATCCTGCATTGTGTTTTTTTATAAGTAATGTTTCGATAGTTGTGTGCGTGTATACTATTGATCGGTAAAAATGAGTGGCGATAATCTTCTTACGGATGAAATCGAACGTATGATTGAGAATCCGTCTTCCACGGGTGATTTGTTTGCCGAAATAAGTGATGATGACAGTGTGGAGTCAATGGTGGTTAGTGATATACCGGATGACACTGATAGCGACCTAGACTTTATTCCTGGTACTGATTCAGAATAGTGACAATCAAGAATCAAACGTGGAACTTAATTCTACTGATGCTAATGGAACAGTTACAGATATCACAGGTACTTCTTTTATTTCTACAAACGCCAAGGACAATGATTTGGGCTGGGAAATGTTTGAGGGTAAGCAGAAAACGTTTCAGTTCACTCAGACAACAAAATTTAATTTTTGTTTACCGAACAACAGAAAACCAATAGATTTTTTTCGTCATTACTTGACAGATGAAGTAGTTAAACTTATGGTTGTAGAAACTAATCATAATGCAAATGAAGTAATTTCAAAGCTGCGATTAAGTCGTAAGATTAGGCTAAAAGACTGGAAAAATACCAATCATGGGGAAATGAAACAATTTATTGGCCTTCTTTTATATATGGGTTTAGTAGGACTTCCAAGAATCAGTGATTATTGGTCAAAAAACCCTTTGTATAAATTCTCAGTTGCCCGAAAAATAATGAGTAGAAACAGGTTTCAGTTACTCTTACGTTTCTGGCATTTTAACGGTAATGAAAACCTCAAAAGAGATGGGCGAATTGGTAAAATAAAACCTCTGCTTCTAGCACTGAACAATTTATTCTTCACTTTGAAAGTAGCAGAGCAAGATTTAGTTATTGATGAAACTATGGTGCCGTTTCGTGGTAGACTAGGTTTCTGGCAGTATATTCTGGGAAAGGCCCACAAGTATGGAATAAAAATATTCAAGCTGTGTGATAAAACGAGTTATACTTATGCAGTAAAAGTATACATGGGGAAAGGTACTGTAGAAGTGACAAAAGACAGATCTGTTGCGACTAAAGTGGTACTGGAACTCATGACAAACTTTTTAAATAAAGGCCACAATTTATATACGGACAACTACTACACATCAGTAGAATTGGCTAATGCTTTGTTGTCAAATAAAACACATCTTGCTGGTACTGTGAGAAAAAGTCGTAAAGGCCTACCAAAAAACCTTTTAAAACAAAAACTTACTAAAGGTGAAATGGTTTGTTCCGAAAATAAAGATGGTGTAGTTGTTACCAAGTGGAAAGACAAAAGGGAGGTACACATGCTTTCCACATTCCATAGGCCGGAGTACGTTTGTTTTCCAATTTACCTAAACTAGTGTAAATTCATATACATAGGTTGTTTTCCTGTGAGTCGATGACCTATTGTTGGATTTTTAATTTTCTTATAAGTTATTATATTACCATGTTTTCACAGTTTTATAAATAATTAACTTCTGTTTTAATACTATGGGCACCATTCATCATGTTTACCGTGTGAAATAAGTAAGTAAAGAAAATTCTGATTTTTGGATGGTTTTTTGACATATATTGGCAAATTAATAAGGGGATTACCATTGTACCCAACTTGTATGCTGCAGCTCCCACAGTGTACAATTTCGGACACATGTTTATTCGAGAAACAGGTTTTACTCCATCAACCCAACATACTGATATGTAATCTTTACGTGTTTCAGCATTCTTGTCGATTTTGGAGAACCCGACCAGTGCCAACCTGTGGCTGAATGATGTAGACACTGCTCCCATTCTGGGACAGGTGTTCAAGACCTACCACTCAGAGAAACATATCATGGTTGTCAATCAGCAGATGGAGTTGATCAAACGACAGCAAGGTCCCTCGTGATGGCTCAACCTATAGTGGACCTCACTTAACCCCACTATTGTTTTATAAATTTTTTGTATGTTGAAGGCTGTGATTAGATTTTATTAATAAATATCAATGATTTAAACAGCTTTTGTATTGTAGATCATTGTATTTAGTAGCCAATATAAAGAATTTATCCATTGGGACTTTTGATACAAATATAATGGAACTTACCAACTCAAAACATTATTAATACATTTAAAACTTAAAAGTAAATTTGTATATACATTTCAAATCATAATTTCTAGAGTTTTGCATAAATTCATTAAACGATTTCAGATTATTAGTTTTTAATGGAAATATGATGGTTATACATAATCAATAACTCTTCAAAACATTAATCATTTAAAAGGTCTTTAAAAAATCAGGTAATTAAAAACATTAAAAGTGGAAACAAACAAAAAGCCCTTTGGGATATGATGAATTACGAAAGGTGCAATACTACAACAGGTTTTGACAATCACCAGTTACTAATTGACAATGAAGTGATCAAGAATCCTGTTATAGTATAGCATTTCAATCAACATTTCGTTTCAACAAAGCTGCTGATCAAACACAACGACTACAAGTAAATGTTTTCATTTTCTGCTTTGTATCCTTGGTGGAAGTAAGTAGGTTTTAATGGAAAAGACACATAGGTTTTTTATATACTTCCACATTAAATTTATTAAAAAAGAGCTTTCGCCAGTTAAGGCATCATCAGTTTGACATTGTTTACAGAAAAAAACATATGTGTAAAATAGAATAAACATATGATAAAATAGAATAAAATTTAAAACTAAATGTAAAGACCAAAAACCAATAAATTATAAAAGAATTATGTAGACAAATATGGTTTGCAATTCATAATTTTGGAATGGATTTCTTTTTTCACTAATGATATAAAAATATCACTGAAATTTACGGAAGGTTGGGAAATACAATTATCTTTTAAAATTGTCATACACGCACTTTCAATTTTATTTCTTTTAGTCCAGGAAGATTCTTTAAACACTACACTAGATGATTCAAAATTTATATGATGATTTTCCTTTACTGCATGTTCAACTAATTTAGATTTTTCAATGTTTTCTTTTTTATAATTATAAATATGTTCTTTTACCCTAATTTCCACAGGTCTTGATGTTTGGCCGATATACGTCTTGTTGCAACCACAGTCAATTTTATATATCACATTCTTGGTTTCTTGATGTTTGTTTTTCGGTTTTAATTTTGTTAAGTAGCTTCTTATATTATTTTGGGACTTAAAAACAGTACGGATGTTAAATTTATTTATAATGATAAGTCCAGATCGAATAATGTCTCCAAAAATTCATTGCAGATAGTAAATAAAGACAGATATTTCATCATAATGAGAATGGAAATCAAAGATGAATGTGGTGTGATCAGAATGGGTTGTATGAATGATCATTTTATTGTGTTCCAAATATACTTAGTCTAAGCCCAGATCCTGTGAAGCAATGCTTGGTACTGCAAGGTATTGTGAGACCTTACTAGCCCCAGTGATGCCTAATGAAGTAATAAATGTTATTTCACCACAGTTGTACCTTGATAAGACAAATTTCAAGGGCTACAGAAGAAATTCGCCTTATCGAGGAATTCTTAATAAAGAGGTTTGTTTTATCGAGGTTTAATACTGCTGTTATTCGTCAAATAGAGGCTTTTCGTCACCCTGAGATAACCTCTATAAAACAAAGATATTTGTGGCCAACCTCTATAAATATGAATTGGTAACGTAACTGAAGGTATTTTTCAGTGTAGGCCTAAGTCAAAAAGAGACTGCAATAATTTAAAAAATACAGTATCCATCTATGTATTAAATCGTTGGTACATATAGTTTTAAAAACATACATAACAGATCAATAGTTCACAAAAAATAAAAATTGCAATCAAGTCTTGAAAAAAAACATTAATTTTATTTGATTGCTTACATGAATTGTTGCCATATCCAAAGTTGAATCTAACTTGACGATAACAGTATTGTTCACTACATTTTCATTTAAACAGTTTTAACAATTTTTTTCCCGAAAAAACACTAGTACCTCAATAGTTTCTCCTGCGTCTTTCGTTGACAGCTCAGGACAATCACTCTCCGCCCATGCATCCTCATCATCATCTTCACCTGCTTCATCTTCTTAAGGATTTGAGGGTTGAGCAGAAGATAGGATATATTCATCCATTGAAGTAAGCAAATTCTTTAAACTCCATTTCGTGACCCCCAGTACTTCGCTATCTTTGCTCTAGTTCTGAAGAGGGATGGGTGGGGTGCATCAGCTGCGATTTCATGTTGAGACACGCGTTTGAGTCACTGTTTGTTTTGAAAACTACGTACTATAGATGTCGAGAGCATAATATATTTTTCCTATAGGGTCACGTTTGTCTTGTAGAGGTTCTGTGCTAAGATTATTCGTTGATAAGAGGTTAATCAGTCTTAGCACAAACTACAAAAAAGTCTGTCTTATGAAGGTTTTTATCTAATTACTAGATTGTATAGAAGCGTTTTTAGCATTGAGTGTTACCAAAGTTTCAAGGGAATTTGAAATAATTTTCCTTGTCTTATCGATAAATTCGTTTAATCGAGGTTCGTAGTAACAAGGTTTGACTGTACTTAAAAACAAAGATCAGCTGGTTAGGACAAAATTCCAATGTTTTTGGGAAAACCAATCTCATATTATTTGCTTATATTTTTAATTATTCTTTTTCTTCAGATCATTTCCAAAATTTAATGAAATATTGTTATGTAAAACCTCTAATGAAAACAACTGTTGTAATTTAAAGAATGTTTGCCCTATCTCCATACAATCAATCGATTTCTTCAAATTTGAAATATTAATACTCAATAGGCTATTTACCTTTTCTTAAAACCACAATATTCTTGATAAAGACCAATATGGCTTCTGAGAAGATTTGTGTACAATACACGCAATTCTAGAATTTACGGAATCAACGTACAGCAGTATTCAAAATAAATGCCATCTGCAGCCATATTTTGTGACTTAAATGCCTTTGTTAGCAAGAATAGAGATATCCTTCTTAACAAAATGGAGATAATTCTATTCCTTATCTTCGTGGCTGATCTCATCTCCTGTGGCTGTGGTCATGGGGAGGGATTTGTAATCTCTGAGTGCTTGGATGAGAACTGATTTCTTACCAATGGTCTAAAGCTCAATGAATTATTATTAGTTAATTTTAGTAAACTTAATCTACCTATTGCAGGAGCAATGTTTCGGTAGTCTTCTACCAATGTAATCCGACTCATTTTTATTCAAATCTAAGCTTTTTTCCTACACTTAATACTTTGCAACAAAATGTAATTCAGTTGGCTTTGACTCTGGTCAATTGTGTATCATAAGAACAGCATATTTTTATAATTTTCATAATTTTATGAACTATGGTTTATTTGTATGGGGCAGCACAAATTTAAATAAAATATTTAGCCATACTAAAGAGAGCTTTACGAATAATATACAACAAAAAAAACACAAGTACCATTGTAAGCTGTTATTCACTTCAGCACAAACAATGATTATGTCCTCCTTCATAGACTAATGGTTAAAGGCTCTCTAATCGAGAGATCACAGGTTCAATTCCTGGGGAGGTCCAATCATTTACTTTGTGCTTTGGAAATAAAAACCAGTGCACTTCGAAGCCGGGATAGCTGATGCTGAGGCTTAAATGAGATAAAAAAAATGACTCCCAAGTTTATATATGTTTATAAATAATGGCCAGAGCCCCTATAAATCAAGACATAACTTTATTTTATATATTGTTCATTCGTTTAGTAAACTGCAACAATCGACTTGATACATGACATGCAAAATAATCAAAAACTATAAATTTGCAACAAATGTAGTATTTAATAACTTATTTCTTAAAAAGTTAAATAAAAAAGTAAAAAGTTGCAGGCCATGCATTTGACTCCTTGGACAAATATTTTAAAACAAATATGCCTCTAAAAATGGAAGTAGTAGAATGAGATAGATGATGCATGGATGAATAATTTTTATATCTGTAATTTTAATTTGATCTTCATTAGACAATAATGTTATTAATATTATATATTATGACAATCTCTGTACAATGTGTATATTTTAAATGGAAAATACATGTCTTATGTCTTGAACTGTTTCAGGTGAAATTTTATTAAATTGATACAGCAAATCTTTTATCCTGTTTGAAACATTAAAACAAAACTATTATACTCACTGTTTTAGAAGCATTTTTGTGCTTATATAATATGTACAGTAAAATACGAAAGGATGAATACTATTTTATATTGGAACATAAAAATTAAAAAGAATACACCACACAACACTAATGCCACAGTTTTACCAAGGTACTCATTGTTTCTAAAAAAAGTGCGGACAAGGTTGGAAAAGTTCATTGAAAAGGAACAAAGCCCTCACCCTTAAAGCCTAAGTGTGGGAGAAAAAGTGATGAAGCTTGCTCATGTGGCATCTTTGCTCAAAAAGTTTAAAAGTTTTATCATTTGTTGCTAGACGAGATGTCAGTATGACAGGTTTTACTCTACATACAATTTTGTACACATAATTTTCTGTAGATCCATATAACGGTGATTAATTTGGTTTGGTGAAATCTGAGTCAGTGAAGGATTTTCATAAAAACAATGGTCTTTGAGATAAAAACAAATTTATTACTAAACAAGCAATAGGGACTAAAACCAGCAAGTCATCTTCATGCTGCCTGAAGAGTCTAGAGGGGTCTCCATGATGCTGGCCTGTCGCACAAGACGTCGAGGTACGCGACGACCTAGCAGAGCTGTCTCTTTGTCTGGTGTCGACATGTGAGGACTTGTCTGAGTCTGTAGCTCCACCTGATCCTTCGTCTCCAAATCAAGGTCCTCATATGACGTGTTGATAGAACTGGGCCTATATGTACACATTGAAAGTAATCATAATTAATTTATACAGTGGTATTTTACTTGCCAAGTTTTAACTCCAGTTACCAATTAGTTGTATTTAAATAACAATTACTTAAGTGGATAACATTAAATTTTAAATCAATTTCACAGTTGTCAGAGACAATACAATAAGAACTGCTAAAAGAAAACATGTACGCTTAAATAGTGTATCATCTCATCATAAACAATAAATGAAGAGAAAGAACTTATTAGCTGTCAGTACTAATTACTTGTTTCATGGAAAAATTTAACAGAACTCAAATTGAGGTTGCGGCCTAATCAATACCAACATATTGTTTTATGTATGTTCATTTTTTTTACTCTAAAAGATGACCTTAAAACCACAGGTAATAGTTTTTGAATGGAAAATGAGAAAGCTGTTGAAGATACATCTACCACTGCAATTTATCAACGAGTTTAAAGACCTTGTATCATTGCATTTGGTATTACTTGAAAATTATATTGGATAATATTGTCCAGATGTATTGCAGATAGCTGGCAATTTAAGTTGGCAAGAGATCCATTTAAAATTGATGTGGATATACTTCCTGATCACATTCAGGAACAGGATATTCACATAAAATGTGATTCTTAATCAAAGGCAGAATAAATTCTAAAACATGGGTGTTGGATAATTTTGGTTGAGTCAACATATCTAAAGTTAAAATATCAAGCAAAGTGAACGTTGAAAGTAATCTGTGATGTGCTTCGTCGCTGCTAAAAGCAGACATTAAAAAAATTGTGAAAGACAATAGTGCTAACCTTCTCACTAAGTTACAAAGTGGCTAATATAATAGTGTAATATACCTTTTGTAGATTGTATTTAAAAAAGTTTTGTTCTGTTTTTTTATTGTTTTATAAAGAAACCAACTGGCAGCAATAAGTTTAAACAAAGACTAGTCAAAAAGTATTTGAGGTAATAATAAATACTTTTTAAATTATTACATATTTAATTTTAAAATATGAAAATATTAAATTTACATTTTACTACTATGTTGACTACATAAGGTGATGATAGTAGTGCCTGAAAGGTTGAGAACCCCCTGCTTTACACAGTGTTTTTAATACCAATACATTAAATGCTTAAAGGGGCAGATTTTAAAACATACTGATTTATCAACGCAGTATTAATCAGAATTTGCATTATAAGAATTAATTTAATTAATTTAAACTCAAATTCAGCCCCATTGGATGCATAAAAAGAACATAATATCAAGTAAATCCATAAATTGCATATTGACTTACTGTAGAGGGACACAGCGAAGACATTCTGCTAGACTCCAGTCCTTGCCAAACTCCTCGCCCTCATCGATGGTCTGAGGGAGGCGATGATGGAGGGTCTCAGGGAGGCGGAGGCTCGTCATGCCTACCACCACCGACACCGCCCCCATGATTACCAGTGGCAACACTAGATGTTCTGACCCCTTTAATCCAACAAGGGTGCATTACAAGCATGTTTTTGAAATAGCTGATTTAAGACAGCTAAGGATTGTGTCAATACAGGCTTTGTCGCTCTGTACGGTTGAGTTTAGCTCCAGTTCACTTTCCTCTTAGTACAGCGTAAGGAATCGTGATGCTGTCACAGATTTGACTCCTGGAATTTGTAGTCATGTTCATCTGAGGAGACAAAAAAAGTCGGAGACGAAGATGCTTAAAATGACTTCATTACATCATTTCGACATCAGAGACACCTAGGCTACAAAATATAGTATAATCTAGGTGAAGAGGTATTCTCATTGTCCCATCAGGTGCTCAGTGTTCCAATTCATTGCTGACTTTTTCTCTTCAAATGAACATAACTCCAAAAATGTATGATTCCAGGAGTCAAGTCTTTGATAGCATCAGATTCTAGATGCCGCTTTAATAGGAAGAAGAGTTCTCACCATAGCTACTTTATGTGTTAACTGTTAGATGTTATAATCACTGTTAACGTTAGATATGGTGTCATTATTGTTAGTTCAAAGTCTTTTTCTTCTAGTTATATATACAAATATATTGATAATTTAATGCAGTCTAGTAAATGTTTGACAGATACGTTTTATCACTCACACTATGATAATGAGTAGTACAGCTAAATGTAGAGTTATTCATAACAAAAAAATTTAATAATGCGAATGCTAACTTTCACATAAATATAGTGGAGTCTAAATAACATAGCCTTTCAGCTGTGCACTTGGCATGGTCATCTCAAAGCATAGAAATTCTGTGGACTTGGAACTGATGTATCAGATATTTGGTAATTCTTTAAGGAAGTGGTAAGACAGGTGATTTGTTATTTATCTAATCAGCAGTAGTAGGATTAATTAAAAGGACTCATATTTGTAGGTTTCATCTAATCAAGCTCTCCATTAAACAAATTTAATCCAATTTTCTAATTTTCTTTTACATTTTCATGAAAAATTACATGAATAATAAAGTTATCAAGAGAATAGAATGTATACTGATACTCGTAATCTGAACAATCCAGAACAACTTTGACAGATATGCTGATGATGATCTTATTCCATCTACTGAAGTTCCTAAGGCTGTCTAAACAACTGAGATATCAGATCCAATAGTTCACTAAGAACTCCGCACTCTGTGACCAACAGATCATGCTTCCAATGATTGTCCATGACAAGAAAATATCAAATGCCATAATATTCTATGTTTGAGAAATCAACTTTAATGACGAGTTGTCGATTATTGACTTCTTTCTAACGTTTAACAAATCGAGGAGGGCATACTTGTACGATCTGAGTGTTGATGACATATAGGTTTTCACCTCTTTTACAGATTATATCATGTTTACAGTGTTCTATATCAGTATCAGACAACTGCTCCTTTTGACGTAACTGATGAATCAACACTTTCCTGTGTAAAGGGTGAATTTGGAGGAGAATAATTTGATGGAAGATCCAAATACTCTAAGAGAGTACCTACAAGGGTTGTTGAGCATTTTGGTCACTATTGATAAAGGGGGGCTTTTGAGGACAACTTGCCAAGCCACCTCCAGTCTGCCTAAGTTCCCCCTAATCATTAAAATATAACACCTTATGACTATATTCAGCCCACCAAATAGCAAGTACATATACATATTTTTGTACAGGTTGTAAATTAAATCCTGATACGCCTGAATATATTCCAAACGGATTGAGATATCGATGTACACCCTTCACCATACTTATTAAAATACTTTGTTAATTTTTTTATGATAAAAAAATATTTCCCTCTCCCTTTAGACCACAAACACGTATCAGCTGTCCTATTAGACTACAGTAAGGCTTTCGATTGTCTAGATCATGATCTTATCTTGAAAAAGATTTCAGCCCTAGGTTTTGAAGGCTTGGCGAAAGATTGGGTGACTAGCTACCTGAAAGGACGCAAGCAAATAGTTGAGATTCAACAAAATGTAAATGGGAGTAAATGCGTGTATAGATCAAGACAACTCACAGTAAGTAGAGGAGTGCCTCAAGGCTCAGTTTTAGGCCCCTTTTTGTTCATACTTTTTACAAACGATTTTCCAAGTTTTATCAATGACAATTCTGTAGAAACCATTATGTACGCAGACGACACAACTCTTTTGTTTACAAATAACACAGCACAAAATCTAATTTTGGATATTTCATTAGCAACAGAAAAATCACTCCAATACTGCCTTCAAAACGATCTGGTCATAAATCAATCCAAAACCACCCAGATAAATTTTAGCAGAAGACAAGAGCAGATTCCAAAAATACCTAATATTTTAGTTGAAAAAAAGGCAAAACTGCTTGGCCTAACAATTAATGCTGACCTCTCCTGGACAGATCACATACGCGATCTGACCAAAAAACTTTCATCTGGCACTTATGTGGTAAAGCGAATGAATTGGATAGGAGGTTTGGAGACGGCAAAGACAGCATACTATGCTGTAGTGGAGTCCCACCTCAGATATGGCTTAATTTCATGGGGAGGAACATCTGAAACCAATCTCAACAAAATCCTGATACTCCAGAAAAAAGCTGTAAGGGCACTCTATAGCCTCAGCCCTAGGGAAAGCTGCAGAGAAGCTTTCAAATCCCTGCAGCTTCTTACTGTCATAGCACTATACATCCATGCAGTCGTCATCTACACCAGCCAGATGGACCTTCCTAGAAATGAAAATGCTCACTCATACCACACCAGACGAGCAACGGACTACATTCTCCCTGTACACCACACATCGCAATTCAGCAAAAAACCTTCTTACATTGGACGCAAAATCATTAATGCACTACCACCAAATCTCAAGAACATGAAAGGGAACGAACTGAAAAGACATTTTCGAGACTGGCTGATGGAACGACCTGTATATTCATTGAAGGAGTTCTTCGATCTTCTATAAATACCACATCAATATTTGTAAAGCAAGAAATATTAATCTAAGTTTTTGTTATTATCTACTATTGACGCAATTGTATTTCTTAAAGAAACAACAAATAAAGAATATTGTCTATTGTCTTTTCAAAGGGGAGGTACGGGGGAAGGGACTTTAAATTTTTAGATTGCAACCCCTATCTTGTGACATGT
This sequence comes from Homalodisca vitripennis, assembly GCF_021130785.1. Lineage (NCBI taxonomy): Eukaryota > Metazoa > Arthropoda > Insecta > Hemiptera > Cicadellidae > Homalodisca > Homalodisca vitripennis. The sequence continues at coordinate 117,914,728 of NC_060212.1, forward strand.
CATTTTAAAGGTCTATTCAATGGAAACACAATGATATAAACTAAACATTGATACGACGATCCTAGCAAAAGTTATGGGCAAATAACCCCTTACATTGTAATGCCACCTTGAAAAAGACACCAAAACCAAACCATGCAAGAACCAAAGAACCAAAACTATGCTCGCCAGAAACATTAGTACAAGGTAAAGGGATAAGCTGGGCACCTCAAAGTCTTCCTAAAAAATATCACACATACATTGTGTTGAAATGCTCAAGACATTGGCATTATCCCTACAGATTATTATTGTTTTGTGTTATTTGCCCAAAACTTTTACTGGAAAGAACGTAGAGATGCTTCCTTAGTGTCATTGCACTTCTATTAAATAGGCCATTAAAATGATATGTCACAAGATAGGGGTTAAAATTTGAAAATTTAAAGTTAGTTACCCCCCCCCCATATTCCCCTTTGATAAGGAGGAGAAATTTTTTATCATTCAAAAATCCAAAAAAGTATTTTAATAAGTATGGTGAAGGTTTTAAATTGATCTCAATCCATTTGGAACATATCCAGGCGTAACAGGACTTAATTTACACCCTGTATATGACAAACACAAAAACGATCTGTCCTGGCCTGCGCTTAGTCATACATCTACGTGCTTGATAGGGCACAATCTTAAGTTGAAGTATTTGCCTTTGTCGTAACTGTTTCTGTCTTATTTTGTTTACCACGTATTGTATCATGCCTATATTTAATTGATGTTATCCAACCATATGGACACTTCTTAAAATTTCAATGATCGTACAAATTGTCCCACACAATTTTATTTGTATTGAATCCAGAAGTATAATAATATCAGATAAGCGAATCTAAATTTATATTCCACCCAGATGAAAGATGTCAAAGCTAGAACACAATATAGTCAAATAATGTACTTACAAGGTAAGTGATGAAAGGTATAATGATCAGTCCTAGTCCACTGATGTAAGCAGAGAAACCAATTCCAACCCCTCTTAGTTGGGTGGGATATAGCTCCCCAGTGAATGGGTAGATGATCAAGAACGAAGCTGATATTGCAAATTTGGAGAGGAGAAACAGCACCAACGTTTCAGTCACTGCTTCTGCAATTACAATGGTAGAAAGCAATATGGATTAATACATCTCTAAATAACATATGTCACACATAGAGTAACATACATTACATTCATTATTTGTATTGAAAAATCAAATTCTCATTGTATTAATCTACAACTTACTACTAAACCTTATACTTGTTTTTGTTATAGAGGCTTCATAAGTGAATTTACAGTAGAATGAGCTTTGTATAGTCATTTAAGAATCAAACAATAACTCTCCATTGGAAATGACTCTCTATTGACATTTTTATTTACCTTTGTTCAAAATGTTGACTAAAATAAAATATTCATCTACAACATTTATTTTATGTAACTGAATAAACTCATACTTAAAAAACTTTCCAAACTAAATCGTCCATTGTGATAGTGGTGGATCACTCAAAATTCTACAGGAGGCAAGCTTTCAATTATGAGCTTGTGTGATACAAAAGGTGTAAATTGCTTTTTAAAGACTGAGGGTTTTCAGAATATAGGTCAGCACGTTCACACTGATGTGGGGGCTATAGAGCTTAACTCACTATTCTTTAAAACCTGGCACGTTTGATTTGTATACTGAGTTTTAACCTAGTTGTATTTGCAACAGACTCATTAACTTAATGCCTTAACTTACAGTAGTAAGTGTATGTTAAGCCATTTTACAATAAAAATTATTGATTTTTAAGCAAAAACTATTTGTACAATTTTTTGACACATGTAGTGCAAAATAAATATGACATTTAAAAAATAAACAAAATCATAATTGTAGTAAACATTTTTAAGAAAAATTGAACAAACTGTTAAAGGAGGGGTAGCTTTTACTAAAACCTCAACTGGAGAGCTCACCTAACTAAAATGAAGCGAGAAGCTTAAAGAATAAAACATTTTAAAAATGAAATTCTCTATTATGGTTCTAAATAATTTAACTCCTTGCCTCTTGAGAAGGTGTTAACCTTCAAGTCTAATAGTATATAATACAAAATTAAGACATTATCTAGTCAGAAAGGATTTTTACAGTTTGCATAAAGCTCTCGAAATTAATTGAATATGAGTACATTTACTTGTTCATAATTAAACATAGACAATTGATACCTCATTAGAATTATTTCTTAGAAAGATTTTAAAGAAATACAAATAACATCTGTTTATCATCATTGTTGCGTGTGGTTTAGAAATAAATATTAAATATGAAACTTATTTCTGCCACTTTTAGTCATTTACATTAGTCACAACTAACTCTTAGATTTCAAAAACATGTAAAACCATATTTACTTAAAACATTATCAATTAAAACATATTTTGTAATTATTTTTAGTTAATTTGCTATATTTTTTTTGTTATTCAATATGTTTATGAACCTGTTTTTATAACTATTTATTATAAACAAATTATGTGCATATAAGTTTGTTTAGTATAAACGTCGTACTAGAAAAATATTGCTATTATCATATTAATATAAGAAAAAAAATACGTTAACATCTTCATTAGAATATTCTTCACACGTTGACTGCTGCAAATATATTATTGTGTACTGGATGCTTAAGGATAGTCATGATCACTCAATACAGAGCTGCAGTGGAGTTATTGAAACAATGTAACTAATAGGAAAGTTATATATTTATCTTTCAAAACACAAGGGATAACTTTGTAAATAGTTGATTTACAATTTTAACTTTATATGCTTGGAATTAGTTTTTTAAAATCTAAAAATGAGTTGAAATTCCATCAAATATTTGTGATTTTTATTATGACTAAACAAATTACAACCTGGAGGCAAGAGTACAGTAATGATACAGCATACACCACTGACGATCATGGAGATGGAGAGAGGCCAGCGACGCCCCCACCTGTCCATGACTACCCAGCAGGCCAAATAGCTGGGGATCTCGACAAGTGACGACAATAGGAAACTGAGATACTGATCACTACCCAGAGCTGGCCCGTAATAGCTCAGACCCACATACACCATCTCATTGGCAAACCTGCAACAAAGTTCACTTGCTACAATAGTTTTTGATCTTTTACAACCTACAATAATTACTATCAAGAACTGGCCCGTAATAGCTCAGACCCACATACACCATCTCATTGGCAAACCTGCAACAAAGTTCATTTGCTACAATAGTTTTAGATCTTTTACAACCTACAATAATTACTTTCGAGAGCTGGCCTGTAATAGCTCAGACCCACATACACCATCTCTTTGGCAAACCTGCAACAAAGTTCACTTGCTACAATAGTTTTAGATCTTTTACAACCTACAATAATTACTTTTGAGAGCTGGCCTGTAATAGCTCAGACCCACATACACCATCTCTTTGGCAAACCTGCAACAAAGTTCACTTGCTACAATAGTTTTAGATCTTTTACAACCTACAATAATTACTTTCGAGAGCTGGCCTGTAATAGCTCAGACCCACATACACCATCTCATTGGCAAACCTGCAACAAAGTTCACTTGCTACAATAGTTTTAGATCTTTTACAACCTACAATAATTACTTTCGAGAGCTGGCCTGTAATAGCTCAGACCCACATACACCATCTCTTTGGCAAACCTGCAACAAAGTTCACTTGCTACAATAGTTTTAGATCTTTTACAACCTACAATAATTATTACTATTGAGAGCTGGCCTGTAATAGCTCAGACCCACATACACCATCTCTTTGGCAAACCTGCAACAAAGTTCACTTGCTACAATAGTTTTAGATCTTTTACAACCTACAATAATTACTTTTGAGAGCTGGCCTGTAATAGCTCAGACCCACATACACCATCTCTTTGGCAAACCTGCAACAAAGTTCACTTGCTACAATAGTTTTAGATCTTTTACAACCTACAATAATTACTTTCGAGAGCTGGCCTTTAATAGCTCAGACCCACATACACCATCTCATTGGCAAACCTGCAACAAAGTTCACTTGCTACAATAGTTTTAGATCTTTTACAACCTACAATAATTACTTTCGAGAGCTGGCCTGTAATAGCTCAGACCCACATACACCATCTCTTTGGCAAACCTGCAACAAAGTTCACTTGCTACAATAGTTTAAGATGTTTTACAACCTACAATAATTACTATTGAGAGCTGGCTTGTAATAGCTCAGACCCACATACACCATCTCTTTGGCAAACCTGCAACAAAGTTCACTTGCTACAATAGTTTTAGATCTTTTACAACCTACAATAATTACTTTCGAGAGCTGGCCTGTAATAGCTCAGACCCACATACACCATCTCTTTGGCAAACCTGCAACAAAGTTCACTTGCTACAATAGTTTTAGATCTTTTACAACCTACAATAATTACTTTCGAGAGCTGGCCTGTAATAGCTCAGACCCACATACACCATCTCTTTGGCAAACCTGCAACAAAGTTCACTTGCTACAATAGTTTTAGATCTTTTACAACCTACAATAATTACTTTTGCGAGCTGGCCTGTAATAGCTCAGACCCACATACACCATCTCTTTGGCAAACCTGCAACAAAGTTCACTTGCTACAATAGTTTTAGATCTTTTACAACCTACAATAATTACTTTCGAGAGCTGGCTTGTAATAGCTCAGACCCACATACACCATCTCATTGGCAAACCTGCAACAAAGTTCACTTGCTACAATAGTTTTAGATCTTTTACAACCTACAATAATTACTTTCGAGAGCTGGCCTGTAATAGCTCAGACCCACATACACCATCTCTTTGGCAAACCTGCAACAAAGTTCACTTGCTACAATAGTTTTAGATCTTTTACAACCTACAATAATTACTATTGAGATCTGGCCCGTAATAGCTCAGACCCACATACACCATCTCTTTGGCAAACCTGCAACAAAGTTCACTTGCTACAATAGTTTTAGACCTTTTACAACCTACAATAATTACTTTCGAGAGCTGGCCTGTAATAGCTCAGACCCACATACACCATCTCTTTGGCAAACCTGCAACAAAGTTCACTTGCTACAATAGTTTTAGATCTTTTACAACCTACAATAATTACTTTCGAGAGCTGGCCTGTAATAGCTCAGACCCACATACACCATCTCTTTGGCAAACCTGCAACAAAGTTCACTTGCTACAATAGTTTTAGATCTTTTACAACCTACAGTAATTACTACCAAAAGTTAGCCCGTAATAGCTCAGACCCACATACACTATCCAAAAAATGTTAATTTTTTGCATAAATGTAATACTTTGGGGAAAACTTTAAAGAAATAGATTTAAATTGGTTGCCTATAACATTCTCTTATTACAATAATGCAATTTAGAAAATTTTTAAATGTCATTAATATGTTAAGGTTATTATTTGTAAGTTTTACTAAGTAACAATTTAATTAGAAACAAAATTAATTTCCTAGTATGTGTTTTTCAATAATAATTTTATCAATATTCTGAAGTTATGTAATATAAATGTTGATTTAAAAGGTTGTGAATGCTCTTCTGATTGTTGTTTATATTATTGTGAACCCCTTCTGTTTCTCACATATAAATGTTCTGAAAAAAATTGTAAAGTGTTTTATGATATAAAAAAAGATTTTTCACATAAATTTGTGTAATGCAAGTCCCTGGAAGATACTAACATGGTATATCAGACTGACACAACACAACACAACACTGTTAACAATCCTATATTTAAAAGGCTAAGTAAAAGCATTCAGGAGGAATGAAATAAAAATGAACTATGTTAATCACAAGTTTTAAACCTAGCAAACCTCTTGTACGCCTGAGTATTAACCATAGCGTCATCTTGGTAAGCTTCCAACATTAAAACAATTTCAGCAGCTTTTTTACTGAGCAGAAAAAAAAATTTCACAGCTTTAAACTTGTCACCACAAGAACAAAAAAGTGCTAGCAAAAACAAACATTGTACACGAGGTTGACAACACAGGTGGCACTAAACTGGCAATAAAATGCAGTATACACGTCTATTGGCATGAATATGTACTACATAATCCCCACCCAAGGCAATATTATTCCGGATACTTTTGAGTAACCTCTCATACATAAATTGCGTTCCTTGTTTAAAAATAATGTTACCTAAGTTCATATTTTAACTCTATGAGCTTTTATATTTTCAAATTACTATATGGCTAACTCTGTTCACATGACCTGTGGATGAAAATATATTGGTCTATTGTATTATTATAAGAATTACCCCTCTTTGCACTTGACACATCTCCGAATTTTTTGTAAAATTGTACAATAATATCAAGTTAAGACATGAATTAGTTGTGCAATAAATTACAGTAATTTATATGCTGATGACGTATATCTATATTGTCTTGTTACAAGAACGTAGCCAAGAACAAATTTTAGGGGGTCCTGGCAAGTGATATTTTCCCGTAGTGGACAGAGAGTAAGGCTCCATTTTGATCCTGAAAACGTTCTTCCCCATTTTTTTGGTGAGAATTATCTTTTAGCAGTACATGTCAGTAATGCTGAATTATTTTAATAATAATATTTGTTTACTAAAACAGTAAGTGAAAAAATTCAAAAAATTGGGGGGTCCAGACCCCTTGGGCCCCCTTGTTGGCTACGTCGTTGTCTTGTAATGACTTACCAGTTGAGAGTAATAAGGATGGTTTTAAGCCGCATGTTAGGTGTCTTGAACAGGGCTCCAACACCCGGCCCCGTCTGCAACCTCCGTTCTTCACTTCGAGTCCGTTGCAGCATCATTCCTTGCTTCAACATGACACCACTTCTGTCAGAGTATTTTGAACAAAGCTTTAGCTTACTAAATTTCTTATGAATTTTCAGAAAATAAATCCAAACAAAATAAAGAGTCAAGTGTAAAAAGTCAGATTGTTAAAAATATTTCCTTTCATACTATGCCACAATATTTAATCTGATCAAATAGAATGGAGTAACACAGAAATAGACAATTTCCATAACAATCTCACTAGTCTTTCAAATCATTCATCATCATTAATAGTGAATTTTAAATAAAGAAATACAAGGGCTATCCAGAAAGTAGATTACGGTTAGCTCTGTAGCCACTAGGGGCGGAACTACCATGGTCATTTTGATGTCAGGGCATTTGTTCAGTCACGCTAGTGAAAGGTTATTGTGGCTCCTTATTGTTTACAATAGCAGTTTAAAATGTGTGACACTATCTTGCTAGTTGTGAAGTGAGGTGGGTAATACGGTTTTGTTGGCTAGGCACAATAAACCAATTGAGATTTATCGCCAACTCTGTGAAGTTTATATGGACGATGTGATTACTGAAGGTGGAGTGCGTCAGTGGTGAATTAGGTTTAAAAATGGCAGAACTAATGTGCATGATCACGAACGAAGTGGAAAGCCAAGCGTTGTGACCAATGAAATTGTCTCTAAAGTTGATGAGAAGATTAAAGACCGCCAATTCACTCTCACTTAGTTTTCCTCAAATTTCAAGGAGTTTGTTACATAAAATTGTTATGCAGAAGTTAGGTTACCATAAATTTTGTGCAAGATGGGTACTGAAAATCTTAACAGAAATCCATAAAAATCTGCGTATGGCTGCTTCATTGACATTTTTGGACACTTACTCGCTACTCAATCAAATCATTACAGGAGACGAGACTTGGGTAAAACACATGAATTGTGAAACCAAATTACAGTCTATTGAGTGGGGATACTTTTTTGATAACATGGAACTGTGGGAGGGTGTGATTACTTGGTTGAAATCTCAGGTAGCAGAATTTTATAATGCTGGAATTTCAAAACTTGTTCACCTCTATGACAAGTGTCTAAATTTGTATGATAAAAAGTTGAAAAATATTATTTTAGTGCCATTTTCAAATGTATATAATTCCATTTTTTTCTCTACTTTGGTTTTTGTTTATATCAAAACGTAATCTAATTTCTGGATAGCCCTCATATATTATGGTTGAAATATACCAAATTAAATTCAAGGGATGAACATTACAAGCATGTCAACTTTTTATTGTGAAATGCATTTTAATTATAAATCATAATCAAGTTGTAACATGTGACGACTTGTTAAATGATTCCATGATCTATTACTGAATTACGAGTGCTAGAGAAAAAAATACTGATCTCATATAGTTTTTTGAATGGTATAAAGAATAACTTACCTTCAATCTGAATTTAAAAGTGTCAGGTAATTCTTTTTCATTGACGCTGGCCAAGGTTTCCAGTATTTTAGAAGCTTCCTCCAGCCGCCCTTTGGCAAGTAACCACCGTGGTGACTCCGGTAAGAACCTATCAAACATTTACAATTTCTGATCTTATATATGTATATATTGAAAATATTTTCAAATATACTGTTTCAAAATTTGATTTTGTTAGTTTTTAGAACATGAATTAAGGGAAACGTCTCATTTTACTTAGTCCTAAGACCTAAAACAGCATTTTTAAAACCTCAAAATTTTTACAATTTACGGCTTATATATTATATATTTAGAAAGTATTCTGTAAGTTAAACAACAACACAATTGTTTCAAATTATATGATAAGCCACATCCACACAATAAAAGGAATAAAAATTATACAGTATTGCCTCAATACAAACTAGAACTTTTAAAGAAAAAGACCACGTACTCAGGAGTAAATTTTTTTTTTAACATATCCCTAAAAGCATTACTGACGTACAAGATGCAGATTTAGATAAGTTTTGAAGGACTGTATTGTTGATAAGGCTTTGTATTCCTTAGAGAAACTTTGCTGTCAGTATTTTATTTTGTATTTTATCTTAATCCATTTTTTTATAGAGTTTTATAATTTTAATAATTAATTATCTATTTAATTCAATTGACACTATTCAATGTACAGAATGTGCAAACATGAATAAAGATTGTTGTCTATTATATATCTATTGTCTACCTTTGGGCTGCTTCCACAGTGGTGGTATATTAAGGACAGATGAAGTTGGGATTGGGATCTCCTTCTGTTGAGATCCCATGGTACATCCATCGGCTATCTCAATCAAATCATCTTTGCAAAAAATAGATGCTAGCTTTATTCCTGTCAAAGTGGACAGACAGGGGACAGTACTCCATCTTGTCTAGGCTTGCAAAAACTTTAAAGAGTTCACCCATTCTAATAGTCTTACTCCACAGTAGACTAAACCTATCACTCAACTATAGTCTTACTCCACAGTAGACTAGACCTACCACTCAACTATAGTCTTACTCCACAGTAGACCAGTGGTTAATTTCAGTGGGAACGCAAGGGAACGGCGTTCCCTTACCTCCCAAGAGTGCCGGGAACGCAATGGGAACGCTTTTTAAAACTACGAGTACAAGTTTTAGTTTAAAAAAATTGTAGGTAGCATCAATATTATGCTATGCTTTGTTTGCGAGTGACTCGTAAGCAGATAGTAAGCGCCCGTACAAGCAGTTGTGAGCTGTGCTGTGATGAGTCTTGCACGGAATCAGGCAGGAGGAAGGTGACGGGCGAGTCATCCTAGTTCGCGCGCATGCGCGGCTGCGCCTCTCAATAACAAAGCAATACCCACCCCACCCCCTTCCTTTCCCCCTCCATTCCTTCACCACGCCACCGCCCCAGTGATCACAAGTGTGTTGACTAGTTGACTTGACCTTGGTGTGTTTCGCGTTTAAGTTACAAGTTGCATCGCATCCCATTCACGCTTAAGTTCGTTTTTGAGGTGCAGGTCGTTGATTGTGTTCGTGTTTATGCTTATTATTAGTGCTGGTGCAGCTAAATAGTTTCCTAATTGACTATGACTACCAGAAAAATTTTTGATTTCTTTAAACCTAACCCTAAGAAACAAAAAGGTTATGCGAATAATGAGAACTGCAGTTCGGAAGCATTGACTACAACTTCAATTGTTGATCAAGATAAAAAAGAAGACGCAATCGGGATCAATGAGGATAATTGCGATTACCATTCCCCTTCGACTTCCTCGTCGGTCAAAATAGTATCCAGGTTGGTGGGTTTGGGATCTGATGCAGACGAAGCTAAGGTTAGTAATGAAAATAATGATTTTGTTAATAGGGGTGAACAGCCAGTTTGTAGGTCTGAAGAACAAATTGTTGAATTTAAAGCTAAAAATCCATGGTTAATTGTGAACAGAGAACTAGGTTGCAACGTTTGCCGTAGTGTGAGTACTCTAGGTGCAGAGAAAACGAAGGGCCTAAAGATTAGCGAAAGAGTGGGTTTTAGGAACTGTTACCGCTTATGGAAAACAATAAAAAAGACCAGCAATCCTCTCTTAGGAAAAAGATATTTTTACACCGTGGGTCTCGAGCTCATTCTTTAGCTGAAAAAATACTCATTGAAGCTAAGAAAGATACAATGAAAAAAGCTGTTGCTTCTATGCATAAAGAGCAGCAGATTGTAACTGAGCGCATTTTCCGCACGGCTTATAAGCAAAAGCTAAACTAAATAGGCCATTTTTTGAGTTTTGAAACTGAAATTGATCTTCAAATAATGAATGGCTTAGATATGGGGAGGAATCCTACATTCAAATGTTGCTTGCTCCAATATAATTCATCATATTTCTGATGAAATGAAAATCAGACTTGATAAATGGCCTAATCAAGTCAGACTCTAAATTTTCCCTGCTTTTGGATGAAGCCACTTCAGTTTCAAACAAAAATGCTTTGGTGGTTTATATCAGAACTGTTCTAAAGGGAATGCAAAACCCTATGACAGTGTTCTTAAACACTTTTTGAGCTAAATAGCACAACATCAGCTGGTATATTACAAGAACTTTTAAATCAGTTACAAGCATTAGGTCTAAGCTTTGAATTCATGAAAGACCATATGATTGCTCTAACTTGTGATGGTGCTTCAGTGCTACTAGGCAAGAAATCTGGCCTTGCTATACAGCTTACTGAAAACGTTCCCCAACTTGTTCATTTGGCATTGTTTGAACCATCGTTTAGAGCTTGCCGTGCACGATTCCATAGAAGAAGTAGCTGGAATCAATCATTTTTAAGATATTCATGGATAAAATTAGAAACATGTTTAGTTGTTCACCGAAAAACAGCAGGGAGTTGGCAGAAGTTGCTAAAGGACTAGAGGTGCAAATGTTGAAAATCGGCCGTGTTTTAGATACTCGTTGGGTAGCCTCCAGCTTTAATGGCGGTGAAAGCAGTTTGGACAGATTTTTAAAGCTTTGTACAATCATTTCATTGAAGCATCTGAAGACAAACAAAGGGACTCGAAGCAACGTTCAATTTACAAAGGGCTTTGTAGTACATTATCTTCTACAACTTTTGTACACAACCTGGCATTGATGTTCGATGCTCTAGAAGAGTTATCGGATTTGTCCTTACAGCTTCAAAAATCAAGCCTCAACCTTATCCAAGCCCACAGTGATGTAACACTGTTAATCAAAGTGTTTGAAAACCGAGTTGAAAACATGGGTAGACGTTCAGTGGAAGCTAAAATTGCTATTGACGATTTGATGTTTCAAGATGTTAAACTTTGTGTAAGATCCAAGATACCCAGTATTCCAGAAAAACAGTTCTATCGGAGCCTCGCTAACAACTTGACTTCAAGGTTGCTATCATCATCTTCAAATGCGGCTGAAACACTACACCAAAATCATTGAATGACATCAAAGTGATCCACCCCATGTATTGGCCAAAAGACTTATCCATCACCTACGGAGAATGTGAGATCCAGCGAATCTGCGATAGATTTAAGATTAGCAGCTCTCAGGGTATAATTAGAGACTTCAGACACTTCAAGCAGGGACTGAAGCCTATGTTAAGTGGAGAGAAAACCTACTATTCTAGAGCAACCGCCGTCGTTTAAGAAACTGATTTCCATCATAAATTGTATTGCAGTGTCTAGTGCTGAATGTGAAACGTGGGTTTTTCTGCAATGAATCTAATTATGTCTCCTCTTAGATCTTCACTCTACATTAGCACTGTTTGCGATTTATTGCGGATCAGGCTCCTAGGACCTCCTGTGGCTAGATACAATCCCGAGCAACACGTCAAAACCTAGCTGGCGAAGGGACACCATTCTGCACTTGGACACCAAGTCAAAACAACGAGGGCAGAAAACTTACCATGAAGACAGCATTGCATTGTGGGAACTTTTTTCCTAAATCTGTTTTTTAAATATCTTTTTAGAATTTCAGAACATTAAGTTTTCATTAAATAACTAGCCTATGCCTAACTTATAGTTGTGTTCTGAACTCAAGTTTCTGAGTTCTTTTTTTGTACTTACAGTTAGTTTTGTGTATTGTTGTTTTGTTTCTTTTGTAGTTTTCACTTTAAAATATTAACAAACAACTAAAACCAAGTTTACCAACAGTCTTGGCATTGCCTTACAATATTATACTGCAAATCCGTACATATTTGTTATAATAAACTAATAAGCAAATAAAATAATCAACCTTAACTTTTTAAAACTACACTAAATTTTTAAAAAATGAAACCGTGTTACTCCACTCTGTGTGTCATTTATTTTGTGTGTAATTAAACGCTTCCTTTTCCTTTCCAAGAAGTTGGTTTATTTTGAATGTATTAATATTGTTTTGTACCCCATAAGGTATGCAATTTTTTTGTAAAATATTGCAAACTTGTAAAAAAGCTGTTATATTAACAAACATCCATTTACATATTAATATGTATTATTATTACTACTGTAATGTGTATAAATAAAACTGTGAATAAGGCTCAATTTGTTTTTATTTTACCATTCATTAAAAAATTAATATTGGCGAGCTTCATTGATTCAAACAAAATGGTCAATGAAATCAAAACAAATATTTCTGGGAAATTTAAAGTAGGCAACAAGGTGTTAATGGAGTAGAGTAGAGTAGAGAGTAAACTCAATAATTTAAATTCATGTTTTTATTTTCTTACATCCTAATCAAGCACCTTAAAGAAAATAAACAACATTAAAATATCACTTGGTATTTTATAAAAATGAATGTATTATTATGTCTGGGTGACCTAAAAACAAAGGTTTACAGTTATAATTTTCAAAAGTTTTCCTGGGTGTGAGGGCCCCCCTCCTTCCTGGGGTGTATTCCATACCCACCGGTCTGAGCTTCCCGCTTTAAGAGTTCCCACACCTAAAATTTTAGAAATTAAGCACTGCAGTAGGACTAGACCTATCACTCAACTATAGTCTTACTCCACAGTAGACTAGACCTATCACTCAACTATAGTCTTACTCCACAGTAGACTAGACCTATCACTCAACTCTTTAACTAGAATAATTTGACAATTGCGGTTAATGATGTTTCACTCCTAGACATCCATTGGGTTTCTCAGATCACATCAGTTTGTGCTATACCTAATTTAGGTACAACTGGACCAATAAATCAGCCAGAATTGTACCTCCTGGGGGAGTGAGTATCTCATAACAGTAACCAAACATAATTTCTATTTCCTCTTATATTGAAATGAATACCAACCACCAATAGATGTAGTAGAGCAAGAATGGGAGAGAGGTGACAATGGCAAGATGTACCCAGTTCCGTACCAGGTACGTGATGCCAGCCAGGAAGACAAGTCCCAACGTGTAGAACAGGCACGTCATGACAGTAACGAATGATCGGTAGTTGGGACCCACCAGCTCTAGAGCTGCAAGTAATTGTACACAATTATCATTAACTTGTTACTTAGTAGGTTTAGTGTATTGGCTAGTATTTTTAACCATGTTATATGATTGATAGCCAAAATAAGTTCTCTAGCTGTGCATACTTTATAGAAAATTTTAATTTAAAGCTTTAAATAGTACTTAGTAAAGTACAAGTGTTCAGGACGTAAGTATATAGAAAAATACTCAATACATTATTTTGTAGTGACATATATTCAATACATTATCACAGCAGTTAAACTATTCAAACTCAAGCCTATGTATGGCCATTGTGGATTCATAGATCTAACAGATTCAACATAGTCTTTTCTGTGTATTTAGATGAAACTTAATTTAAACATATAAATATGACATGAAAGGCAAGAATTCACCATATATATTAATTTGGATCATAGAAGAATCATATAAATTGTTTACTGAAGGCGGCTCTCCACAGCATAGCCAACATAATTCAAGATTTGGATTGTAAATGATAGTTGTATAAGGTATTCAGCAATTTTTTTCTTCTTTTTTCTATTTTAAATAAAAGGAAATTTCAGTAGATGATGCAAAAGAGGCAACTTTTAAGAAATACAAAAGTAATATGGGATACAGATGTAACTGAAATAGAGATAGACAAGTTATGTTGAGTAGAACCATAAGTGAATTGTCTGGCCTACATTCTGGTGCTGAAGTTGAGTTATAGGTTCCTACTTTCATAACTATTTGGAAGAATCAAGGTCTCATTTTCAGGCCTGAAATAGAAAGTTAAATCTAGAAGGTTTTCTCAACATTAAAAGATTAAGGAATATAGAATATATCACATGTACACCTTAAGGATACACATACTTTCCCTTTTTAAGTAGAAGTTCAATGATTAAATTTGGATTAATTACGCTCAATTCAAACACTGTTCAGCAGTTTAATAGAGAAATTTATGTTTATTTTATCAAATGAGTATGATAGTGTTTGTCCAGGATCATAAAACATGTCTCATGAATATACAATTAGAATAAGGATAATACAGTTCCATGTGCCACAGAAACACCAACATGTTTCAGTGTGCCACAGAAACACCAACATGTTTCAGTGTGCCACAGAAACACCAACATGTTTCAGTGTGCCACAGAAACACCAACATGTTTCAGTGTGCCACAGAAACGCCAACATGTTTCAGTGTGCCACAGAAACACCAACATGTTTCAGTGTGCCACAGAAACACCAACATGTTTCAGTGTGCCACAGAAACGCCAACATGTTTCAGTGTGCCACAGAAACACCAACATGTTTCAGTGTGCCACAGAAACACCAACATGTTTCAGTGTGCCACAGAAACACCAACATGTTTCAGTGTGCCACAGAAACACCAACATGTTTCAGTGTGCCACAGAAACACCAACATGTTTCAGTGTGCCACAGAAACACCAACATGTTTCAGTGTGCCACAGAAACACCAACATGTTTCAGTGTGCCACAGAAACACCAACATGTTTCAGTGTGCCACAGAAACACCAACATGTTTCAGTGTGCCACAGAAACACCAACATGTTTCAGTGTGCCACAGAAACACCAACATGTTTCAGTGTGCCACAGAAACACCAACATGTTTCAGTGTGCCACAGAAACACCAACATGTTTCAGTGTGCCACAGAAACACCAACATGTTTCAGTGTGCCACAGAAACACCAACATGTTTCAGTGTGCCACAGAAACACCAACATGTTTCAGTGTGCCACAGAAACACCAACATGTTTCAGTGTGCCACAGAAACACCAACATGTTTCAGTGTGCCACAGAAACACCAACATGTTTCAGTGTGCCACAGAAACACCAACATGTTTCAGTGTATTCCTACATAACTACAGTAAAAGACGAAGTAAACTGCAATCAAACAAGGTTTGTGAGAAAGATGCAACCAAGGAGGCTGTTGTCAAGCCTGTTCGGAAATGTTCTCTCCAGCTTTTGACTCCTAACAGAACACAGGCTATTATTTTGTAAATTGTACTGTTTTAACAATGAAACTTAGCAGTTAACAATAAAACATACAAACATGTCTCAAGAATTGATATAATTAAGTAAACGTGTGCCATGTTTTTTAATGGTGAGAAACCCTGATTTTTACCTCACAGTTTAGAGAATTTAGTTCACAGTTTTTTTGGTTTTTTTTTCTTAGTTAAAAAAAAATACAATAGACATAAATTCAAAAACTAAATACATTATAAAAAATTCACATTGAAATTAGACCTAGCTAGTATGAGAACAATACGTCAGTTGATATACAGAGTGTTGCAAACTCTCCAGATATCTTTTGGGGATTTGTTTTCAGGTCAAGCCATACAAAAATGTAATATGAACATGGGTCAGAAATGCTAAGTTTACTGTCTGCATGTATTGTTTTTTGTATTATTTTCAAGATTCAAGATTTTACTGATCATTAAACATACATGATGCAATAGATTTCGTCAATGCTAATGTAAAACAATTTCCACTTTTCATCATGTGTTGGTGCATTTTATTTTTTTAACTACTATGTTTAGGTAATAAATTTGAATAAATGTAGAATAATATTACAAATAATCTATAAATATAAATATTAATAAATCTATTGAAATTTGTGATAGCAAAAACATAACACATTAAAAATGCATCATACATTCACTAATAAAAAAATGGCACACAGAGTTAACAACCTTTATATCAAAAACTTTTAAATAATGAATGCTGGTACAAATTAAGGCAACTGCTTTTTGTGATTCAATGTTTTTGTAACTTCTTAAACTTGTTTCAACCATTTTTCAAGCACTTTTTTACTTATTAACAATAACGGACTGAGCCGATTTTGGTAATTCAGTGAATAATTTATTATCATGTAAAATATAACGTTATTTATTTTTATAAGTCCAGCAGGTAGTAAACTTAAGGCATGGTTTTCTTGTTTGATAATTTTGTACATCAGATCTATTTTATATATATACAGTCTTTTACATCATCATACAAAAGACAAAATATGTATAAGACAAAAATATATAAAGCCATGGGAGTGTCATTATTTTCAATTCTTTGAAACCAGGAAAACAAGATTCACGATTGTCAGTCTTTTTAAAATTTGAATTGCAAATTTATTGCATCTAAAAACTTTTTCCATATAATAGGTATTATTTTCCCATAAAATAACACCATACACAATCTGGTAGTAAAAAAACTCGTTTTGATTACAAAAACCAGTATAGATAAATTACTGTTCTTGCAGTCTGAAATGATAAAATTCGAATTAGATTATTATATATAAAATCTCAAGATCCTAGATGTTTGAAATTTTTAAAACTTAATACCATACAAAATCTTAATGTTGAGCAAATTTTAAAAGAATAACAACAGTAAAATGGAAGTACAATGTGTGGATGCCATAAACAATAAAAATTCTTTCTGTGCATTACAACAGTTAAAAGGTCATCTCTACAATATTTACTGACAAATTTCAATGTTATAGGTGAAAACATATTTGTAATTAAATGTAACAACTTTTATTACTTAAAAAATGTAAATTGTTTCTTATCTTAAAACTTATATCTAATACAATATTTTTTAATTTGACACTGCAATAACAATAATTTATCCAACTTATATTGGTTTCTGAAATAAAAAATAAAATGTAAAACACACAAACAGACAGACAGATGGTAAATAAACATTTCTGACCTTTGTTTATATTACAACTTTCATTTACTTTGACCAAAAAAATCCCCAAAATATTTCTGGATAGTTCATAAACACCCTGTATTCTATTAAATACAGATTCATTGTGAATAGAATAAACAATGACATGGTTAAAGTTACTATACATGAGTTGGAAGTTATATTTACAAAATACTAACAAATGATGAAAGGAATCTGGTAGATGGCTGGAATGGTCAGACCTGCTATAACCCTACAGGCTGCCCATAGCCAGAAGTTGGGCATGAATGCGCAGGCAAGGTTCCCAAATATCAATGTAGCCAGGCAAAGGAAAAACGACAGCCTTCTACCATATCTAAAACAGGAGAGATTATGATTATAAAGTATAACTAATAATTAACTATTGACAAGACAGAACTCTTTTTAATGATATATTGTAAGTATATAAAATTAAAGCTCATCAATCTACAACGCTCCACATGGTCGTTCATTCACTGAATCAACCACTGGCATAAAAGATTGGGTATTCCTATATGTGCTATTGACTTAAAGGTTCATACACTTATGTTGATATTGTTTGGAATAATTTGCCATCTTTAAGAATTTTAAAATCCTACATTTTTTTGGAAAGAAGATGAGGTAAAATTATTAAACAGCAATAAACTTATATACTCAAACTAATTTCAAGAAATTCAGTGCGTATTGGTTAAGATATGATAATCTCAGAAAAATACTAAAAAATCCCTTAAAACGGTTTTGGGGGTTTTACAAGGAAAGGATGTTATATAAGAAGAGAAGAAATAGTTCCATCTGTTGTAGTTTCTCAAATTTCCGCAAATAGCTCAAAAACCGTGAGGAAATCAATCCAATGAATGATGATGTTCTTGAAGGTTTCAGAGCATTTTGTATCTAAATTTATTTGCTATCTTCAAAATGAATTTTTAAACCAAAAGGTTTACACCGTCTTTGTAAAATCAACTTTTGTTAAATCTACTATTATACACCTGTTACATTCATTGTCATTAATTAGTCATTATGTATAATGTATAATGATACATTATATTCAATCATCATACAATTCAGTACAGTCTCATTTTAAATGGGTCTTCAGAATTGTCAGAGTGCTCAAAATGTAAGTCAGAACTGATTAAATGTAAAAATAATTATATCTTCATCATATGTTGTATTATTTTACTAAACCAAAACACAAAATTTAAAACAATTAATAAAAACGCTCTGATAAAACCATTAAAAACTCATATCTTACAACATTTTGTGTTTAATGCACAATTACCAAGACTGACTATGCTTTTGTAACAGTTCCATAGTTAACCTATTAATTTCCGTAACAATAAGTGCTACTGTCAAGTTCTTTCTTTTAAGCAGAAACTGTCAAGGTTTAGTAAACATGTAAAAGCGAGTTCATCCATGTCAATACAGGCACGGTAACCAAGAGTAATACAACTTTTTTTGTTGATTGTTAAATACTTTGCATGATTTAAACTGAACTTGATATGTACATTTTAATGATTCCAAGAAGTGTAATATATTAATGATATAGAATCACCTGTCATTTAAAATCCCGAACATATATACACCTACAGGACCACCCGCATTGAGTGCCGCCAAACCGATGGTAGGGTAGATGTCATGCTGACACACCAGCTCGTACTAGACAATAGATGAACAATATTACAGAGAAATCAAGAAATCAAGGAATCTTTATTGTTGTCCCACTTAAAAGTATTAACAATGTCAGAGCTGGTATGAGTTAGGCCACATCAATTGTCACATTTCTTATAACTAATTAAAATTCCTTAAAACCAGTTTTAAAATTCAACATTTACAACTAATTAAAATTCCTTAAAACTAGTTTAAAATTCAACATTCAATGTTATTAAAAATCACTTAAATAAACTTCCTCAACTGAATAAAAGGCTTTCACTTTTAGCCACTTAATTAACATATTCTTAAAGTTCTTAGTGCTCATTGTTTTTGGCGTTGAGAGGTAACTTATTAAATAAGTTTTTTGTACCAATGTAGATATAGCTATGTTGGGATTTGCTCAGCCTAGTATATTTCACATCAATTAAGTTTACAGATCTGGTATTTTAAGAATGTACAGAGTTTCTTAGGCTAAACGAAGTCAGATTTTCTTTGATAAAAAACCAAGGCTTTGCAAAATGTAAATACTTGGCAGCGTTAGTATACCTAGCTCTATAAAAAAAGGTTTACAAGAATCTGTTTCACTTATGTTCACAAGGCATCGAATAGCTTTTTTTTTTTTTGACATTTAAATACTTCCTTTGCACCACCAGAGTTGCCCCAAAGAATAGTGCCATACAAAAGGTGAGAGTGAAAAAGTGAAAAGTAGGCATTGATAAGTATACTAGGACTTGTACATAACTTGAGTTTCTTTAAACAAAAGATAACTCTAGAAAGGCGAGAGCAGAGTGAGTTGGTATGAACACCCCAAGTAAAAGGCTAGAATCTAGATTAATTCCTAGAAGTTTCACAGATTTATTTTCAGAGCCTTTAGGTCTACTACTTAAAACTAAATACAATGTTTTCTGTTTTTTCTTGGTTAACCTTTAATTTGTTTTGCATGAAACCATATGTGGGATCTTTCTTTCATGTAATTCAAAATTACATTATTCAGGTTACGATCTTTACCTGATGTTAACAGAGTTGTGTCGTCTGCATAGAGTATGGTTTTGTTAGGCACAAAGGCAGGCAAGTCATTTACAAAAACAGTAAACAAGAAGGGGCCCAGGACGGAGCCCTGAGGCACTCCACAAGTAACATGCTTAAGACTAGACAGGTCTGCGCCCACCCTCACATAACTGCAAACGATCAGTCAGGTAAGGAAATGAACAGAGACAGTTCCTTGTGCTCAACACCATAGTAACTTAGCTTTTCTATGAGTTCATTATGAGGTACCATATCGAATGCTTTACTTAAGTCTAAAAGTAGTGCACAGGCTTCTTCCTTGTTTTCAAAACTTTCTAATACATGAGATACAACAGTTTTCACTGCCTTAACAGTTGTCAAGTTATTCCTGAATCCGTACTGAGCAGGTGTAAACAAGTGGTTATGCTCAAAAAAATTCACAATTTGCTTTTTCATAATACTTTCAATTATTTTAGATATAACAGCCACAAGGGCGATTGGACGATAATTGCTTATATTTGACCTATCTCCTTTCTTGTGGATAGGAACAGTGACAGTAACTTTTAGACATTGAGGGTAAATGCCTATGCTAAGAATAAAATTAATTAAATACGTTAATGGACAGGATATGTTTTCAATAATTTTTTTTAGCACAAAATTCGAGAGGCCAAAGACGTCCTCAGATTTAGAATTGCTTAGCTTATTTACAGTATTACACACGTCAGCAATGCTCACTTCAGACCAAGTGAAAGAGGGTGAATTGGGGGTGATTTTAATACCCGATGATTTCAAATACATCTATAGGACAAGCAGTGCTTACACTATCACTATTTCTATTTACAATATCATTAATATTTACAAAGAAGTCATTAAACTCACCAGCTGTAATAGGTGTATCATGGTTTAGACCTTTTTTTGTTTAAGCGGCCAGTAACAGAGTTAATAACCGCCCATGCAGCTTTACAGTGATTATTGGATTCCATTATATACTTATCATTTGCCATTCTTTTTGCATTGTCTATTTGCTCTCTGTAATATTTCTTCAAATTTCTGTGGATACACACTAGGCTAGGATTAGACTTACTTCTTTCGTAGCATATATCTAGGAGTAGCCTAACTTTAGCAAGGTAAGGAGTATACCAATTTTTGTTTACCGTGTTACGGCTTTCATTGCTATTCTGTTTGATAGTTTTTGTTTTTAAAGGACAACATTCATTGAAATTGTCAGTTAAAATTTGCATAAAAGACTGGAAAGCTTCGTCAACTTTACTTGCCAGTAAAAATACATTTAACCAGTTAATCTGACTTAACCTACATTTAAGCCTATTAATACAATTTTCATTCAATAGTCTGTAAGTTATAGTTCTCGGTGTGCAGTCTGCAACTGATGGGAACACTTTACTTTTCTTAGTTAGGCCAAGGAAGCTCATTTTCAGAAGAAGTCCACTGTGGTCGGAGAGATGAGGGGTGTTGTTTCACAGATAAAAGTTGTAGGCTGCAGAGGAAATTGATCAAACAAAAAACAATATGCTTTGAAATACATCAATTCTTCTGATAAATAGTTGATATAGCAGTTGAGCATTCCTTCAACTTTAACTGGGAACCGTTTAAATTGTAAAAATTAGCCTTAGTGTAAATTTAAAATTGTTGTATACTTATAGATTCAGTTCAGAAAAAAATTATTGTGAGTATATTGTGAAGGCTGTGAGATGAGTAAAGAAAGTGGAAATAATGAGATAATAAATTGTGGAAGGTATTAGAGAATACTGTGAACCTATTACAGCATTCTGGTAGAAAGCTACTAGCTCTTTAAAATAACACCAAACAGAGCGAAATTTTGTAACGGTACTATTCAAAAATGTGAATAACGTTTTAGTAGATATATTTAATGATTAGTTTGTTCCTTAGAAAATGTAGCAAATCAAGTCTGCATTGGTTTTCTGTATCTGTACCCAATGATACATCTTGAACAAGCATACAGCAGACTCTCCAGATGGCCTTGGATTTAACATGTTCAGAGAAATACAGAATGTCTCAATTAGTAGTAAACAACCCAAAGCATTTTGCTGATGAAGAAGCTCTCATACATAAAAGAGTCTTCTTAGAGGCAACAAGAAAATATGAAAGACTTAATTTAAAATTAATTTAATGTGTTTTACTCATTCACACATGTCAATGAACCAACAGCTGCTGATCTATTGTATTTATTTATAATGTTTGTTTTTCTTTTTGGTTCCTCTCTTTCTTTTTCTTTTACATTCATATTTGTTTGAGATATTTATACAGTTGTTTTTACAATGGCTTGTTCTTGATTTGTTGAAGAGAATAACCTGTTATAGAATAGATAATGCCCTATCCTATAATAAGCCAAAAAAACTGTTATTCTACAATTGTACTATACCAAATTAATTGTAAGTTTTTCTCCAAACAATATATTGGCCAAACATCTAATCATTTAAGAATTCATACGACAGGCAATAGGTTTGATATTTTCTATCAAGATAGAGAAAAACAATTGGCAAGACATTGTATAGGACATAAACAAAATAAAATTGAACAGCGTTTTACATTTTAATCATAACATACCACAATGTTATGATTAAAATGAAAATCACAACAGATTAAAATTAAAGCATATCGAGCAAGCTTATCAAATCATGTAGAAGACAAAAAATCCATTTAGACTAAATTTAAGACAACTTTTAAACTAAATTTTATAGATTCAAAATTTGTCAAAATTTACAAGTTAAACAGTGATTATTATATTAAAGTTTTTATAGAATAAATTTCTAATTAAAAGAAAACATAACGTGATTTCTTATATATTTATTTTGAAGAGCTACCTATTTAACAAATCTGTAAATCAATTCAAACCAATAATTGTAAAAGTGGCATATCGGATTTTTTTTGTAAAGCTTTCATTTACAGAAAATAAATTAATATTGATAGTTTCAACAGAAATTCAAACACGTGTTACATTACCTACATCAATAACAATAGATGAAGATACTATAGAAGTATCAAACTCCCAGCCATACAGACAAGTGGTGACTGGCCAGCTCGTGTTGGGGCTCAGGTCGTCTATATCGTACTCTAGCAGCAGTTGAGTCCAATTGACATTGTAGCGGGAGCACTTGCTGTAAGTTCCATTATCAGTCTCCTGTTAAAAAGGAATTCAATTTTATTGTTTTGAATACTGTACAATATTAAGGAGGTTTATTGAAGGATTGCATTGATAGGAAGTGTTATGCTAAATAAAGTAATACCAAAAACATATATTTTCTGTAATATCGGAAATTGAAAAAACGTACTGTTTATATTTCCCTACATATAATCATCAGTATTCCATCAGAAACAGAGATACACTCATCATTCTACACCACCACAGCAACATCTTCAAAAGATCCATGTCATATGTTGGTCCCAAAATATGCAATGCTCTGCCGCATATAGTGAAATGATCAACTGAGGCATCCTTTAAAAATAATTTAAAGCAGTACTTGTAACATGCGTTTTACTCTGTGGACGAGCTGTTGGGCGGAGTTCCTTAGCCTGGACCAGGGCCGGGGAGAGCTAGAAGCTAGCTCTCCCCGGCCCTGGCCTGGACCACGGTAACTAGAACTAGACGGTAGGGCTCACGCGCATCTGGCTGTGAGGCCGTGACGTCATCCGCACCAAGCCGGCCGCGCCGCGCCGTCCACTATGTATGCCTAGCTCCTCTGATCTAATCCTAACAGGAAGCGATTTTATCAAGCTTATGATTGGCTTTTCGTGTTACCTTACTTAGACTATTATTATTTTACTAACACTGACTCACATGTCAAGAAATTTGTTTTGAAATTAATTATTATATTAAGTTTTATAGGCTAAGTTAGTTACTACTGAAGAACTACTTAGGGTAATTGATTTTAAAATCTTTAAGTATTTTACAAGTAAGAACAAACTGTAATTTTTTCATTTCAAATCTTCCGAAAAGGTTCAGGGGTTAAATCATAATTTCGTTAAATGAGATTATTTTCATATGCAGTATTTTATTATTGAAAAAATCTTCTTCATACACTATAAAACATTGAATAAAATAAAATGTCAAAACAGTTGTAAATACCAATTTAATAAATAGATTTTTAAAAGGATTCTACACCAGCAAACGTAATTAATATATACCTATTTAAGTTAATCATTTAGAAATGTTACAAAACTAAAATTATTGAACAATAATGCCTTGTTTTTGACGTAAATCGTTACATCAATTCTTTATTTTGTTCATCTTCTTTGATTTTTTCTCGCAGTGTCAGAAGTTTCGTCTTTATTCATTGCTCTTTTGAGTTCTTTCTTCTTGTTCAGTTCTTTCATTCTTATAAATCGCGTTCTAACATATTTTGCAATAGCAAAATCGTCCACTTCACTGAACTTTCCTTTGATTATATCAATAAGCTTCTTCATCACTTGAGGACTTTTATTTAAGCTATCACCGTGAAATCGTTGGAGATCTTATTCAAATTCTAAAACAATGCTTAACCATTTTGGTGACGGATTTATTACAGCACCCCTTGACAAAACCGAAACCCAGTCAGAATTGTTTTAGTTTCCAGTTCTTTCTCCATACTGAAAATCACTCTTAAGGCCTTTATTAACACAGTATGCTACATAACCAGCTAACATTTTGATTAAATCTGTGTTCTCTTCGGGGTAAACTAGTTTATTATTAGTTATTTCAGTCAACTTTTCAATCAGTGATTCTGCAATGGAAATAAATTCTTCATTATAGATATCGTTCGTTTGAAACTTTCCTTCTGACAAGTCTGCTTCTTTCTTCTGCCGAATTTTCTATTAACGATTTTACAGTTTTCTTACAATTACGTTTATCTGCACGCATTTGTCTTTCAATGGATGCCAAAGTGTCGGTTGAAGTTGGAACTGTTGGTATTTTTTGTGTTGGTACAGAGGATTCTTTCTTTCAGTTTACGTCTGGGTGGTAGGCCTAATAATTTCTCTCTCATAACCACTTTCCAAGAAATGTTCCGAGCAAATTCGGGCTTTTTACTGAATTCATATTTTCGTTTGCAAAAATGCTGCCATTGTTTGTGAAGATCTTTGTCTTTTAGAAACACGTGAAATGAAAATTTCAGTTTCTTCGGATTATCTGAATGGTTTATACAACCGGCAACGGTACAACACGGCATTTTAAAGTGAGATAAATACTCAGTCTACCGATAAAACTCAGTAAAAACAGTCCGAACACTACAAACACAACCGTCGTGGCGACAGACCGCACTACAAACAACTAACAATACTAGAGCGCTTTGTCTGGTGCAGGGCGGTCGGTCCGCGTGACGTTATCTGCCCGGCGATCCACTGCGCATCCACCTCGTGAGTGCTACCGTCTTGTTCTAGTTACCGTGGCCTAGGCCATTAACAGATGCGTGATTGTCTATCACTTTTAGTTTAAATGACAATGTTTGTATAATAGCAATTAATATTTTAGGTTATGGTCTTTATAACATATACTACTACTGCTATATAATACACAGTTCTGGTATTATATATAATAAAAACTATTTAGTGACTATGTTCTATGCATGTATATGTCTTTGAACAATAAATAATTTGATTGATTGATTGGTCAAATAAAATTAGATTTTGTTGTAGATTACATTGATGATTGCGAAGCCCGTTTATAGCAAGTTTTTAAACGGGTACCACAATCACAATTATTTTTGGACTCAGTGTACATCAGAAATCTTGATTTACTACGAATAAAAAACTCATTTCCTTCTATAAGATTCAAATGAAAAAATCTCAATCTCCGTTTATTGGTGTAAAATTTGTTGAATCCAACTTATATAAACTTTACATTCATCCAAATTTTCTGTTAACACATTGACTGTGACAGACGCTCTCGTGTGTACTGGGTGGTAACTAACAGTACTCGGTGTCACTTACTACATAGCCACGGTTAACATGTAAATTTAATATACACTGTAGTATGTACACTCATGTGCTGACTATTTATAAATATTTACGGAATGATGTAGGAATTGCTGTTTGTAAACGTGACAATTTTTTATCCAAAGTCTCACGCCCATACCAACTTCAATATTTATGAATGAAACCTATCAACCATGGGTATATGTACATTTTTGAGATGGAAATGTGTCTCCAAGTGGAAAAGTACCAATATTCTTGTAAAAATAATAATTTTACTTCGTACATCAGCCATAAACACCAAAATCTAAATATTCAACTGATCCTTGGAATTTCATTCAGGTAATTCTGAGCTAAATAACTAAAAATTAACAATGTGTAATGAAATCCTTTTCACATAATTATTCCTGAACGTAGCTGCAGTGTATCTGGGATAAACACTTAAACTAATCATTAGATTTCATCTGACACCACTGTTGGTCTTGTAAGGATTAATGTATATTCGAAAAATGAGTTGTAGTAGCATCAAAAGTTAAAGAAAAAATACTGAAATTATAAAAATGTATTCTGATCAAAACATTGATGAAAAACGTTCTTCTCTTTCAAAATAGTAAAAAAAACTTCTTTAAAATTTCTCCGAATTGTTTTAGTACTTATCCAATTCAGAACACTATTCATACTGCCTCAAGCTTTAGTTTTTGAGGCCTGTTTATTCTTGGTTTATATAAATTATATATATTTTAATAGTTAATTAATTTCAGGTTTTCATGTTTGTATACCTATAGATTTTAAAAATTACATTTCAATTAAACCTCACCCACCAATATCTAATTTAATGGTATATACAAATCACTAAAAGATCTTTAGTTTATTTAACATTCTAAGATAAATTTATATAGGCTATTAAGAAAATGATATGTTAATGATGCAATCAAGATGTATTAACTAATATTATCAGAGATGGATTTACCAATATGCCCACTAGGCCCAGACCTATGGGCCGCACACTAGACATTAAATCAAATTTTTATTAAACAAATCAATACAAGTTCATTAGTTGTTACTTATATTGTTTATTTGCTAAGCACTAATTTACAATGGTTTTCTTATAACCTGGTTATTTAAGTAACAATTTATTTTACAGTATTTTTAAATGCTTCAAATTAAAAAAAAAAAATTATTTTCGTAACTTTTATTTTTGTCCTTGTAGCAGAACAACTTTTACGATACAAACAAGTGTTTAGGAGGAGGGCGTAGGTACCACAAACGTTTTGACCCTATCTATAGGCCAAGGGCAATAAGACCCTGCACATTAACACATAGCCTGCGGCAGACACACATCACTACTACTCCTAGGATTACTATGTAGTAAAGTCATTACATGACTAAGCTAACTTTTAGCTTAGAATCACACACAGAATTTGAAAACACATAGCCAGTCCAACCTTTTTGTTACACTCTGTATATGTTATACTTTTTTGTAGGTTTGGTCAAATAATTCTCGAGATGTATAGTTGTACATATATAGCTTTTTTATCAGTAATCACTACTCTCCTTTTGTATCAAGGGAACCATTGTTCGCCTTATTTTAACTCATTTTAATACTAACTAGCTATATGCACTAATGTTTGGTGTTGTACCTATTGTTCTTTAATACAGAAAACTTAATCTTAAATAAATGTTGTTAATATATTTCAACCATTTTTTAAATGACCTATTTTCATTAATTTCTACTGTTTTATCAGTCTACAGTAACTACATAAATATGTTTTAATAATTTCAATGCTGTTGTAAAACAACAAGAAATGTGTTCCA
Source organism: Homalodisca vitripennis (assembly GCF_021130785.1). Classification (NCBI taxonomy): domain Eukaryota; kingdom Metazoa; phylum Arthropoda; class Insecta; order Hemiptera; family Cicadellidae; genus Homalodisca; species Homalodisca vitripennis. Next base: position 117,942,412 of record NC_060212.1, read on the forward strand.
TCCTCGGTATTAAACCATTTATCAAGCATTGGAGACAAAATCAATTCAGATTATTATGTGGGTAACACGATTACTCAGAGCGTGTAAGGTTTCACGGGGCAGCCAGGTCATTGATCAACCTTGTGACACCTGATCTAACCTCTTTTGCTTACAACACATTGACTAATCCCACCTCTGAGAAGCCATGCTGTTAATTTAAATATAAAGAGGTGTCATGAGTAAATAAAGAAAGAAATTGCCTCAACCGTTCCTGGAAGATAGACATAGAATTATCCTCCTTTAAATAAGTAAGGACTGTCGTCAACATTTTCATTTATAGTCCAGTAGTCAAAGTATTTCAAGTCCCTTAATAAATAAATCCATAGGGACTTTTTCGTGTTAGGATATTTTTTTTGTATTATTTATTACTCAGAGATGCTTATTCCGAATGAAAATAAACTCGAAAAAATTCAATGTGTGCTACATTTCAGTGTTCAAAAATATCATGTTACAGAATAATTTTGATTTTTTATAAAGAATATGTCTAAAATAAATTTTAAGATTTTTTAGTACATTATAGAATTGGTTTGAAAACATATTTAAATTAGTCTAAAACTAATTGTAAAATATGTGCTACTCTCCCAACATTTACTTTTTTTGTTTACATATGCGTCTTTACAGGCATTTAATAAATTTGTAATGATATATTGTAAAACAATTTTTATTGCCTACAGTTGCTGTGATTAGCTGAATAATACGTTCTCCTCCTTTTTAAAGCCAAGAAACATTTTTTCACTTTCTTTTAGAATAAAATATCGTTACATTTTACATAATTTTAGTGCTAGCAAAGAACATACGACGGAACCATAGGCAGGCATCACATCGCATACTATGTGTGTCTCGGCCCTAATCTACTGTTATTTTTAGACATGTACGCTATACTCGTATATTCCAGGAATCTTCTGCTATTAACAATGGTTCTGAACTAAAAATATTGAAAGAGGCAACCTTTTCAGATTTTGGGGGGTAATATATTATGACAGTGGCATGCATGAAAGAGATGTCTTGACAACATCCACAGGATGGTTTCGTTGCATTTGATACAAAACAAAATATAATTATCATCATAACTATCATCAAACGACAATAGTATTCTAAAAGGCTTCCGTCTTATATTTTCTCTCTCATCAGTGAATATCTATCTATAATATAAAAATGAAACTGTTCGTGTGTAACAGCATCACTCACAAACGGCTGGACGGATTCGCCTAATTTTTTTTTTAATTTGTTCGTCTTGATCTGTAGAAGGTTATAGGATACTTTTTTATCCCTTTCCCGATTCAGGATTCCGCCCCACTGGTTACAGAAATACCCGTAAGAAATGCATTGCAGCAAACATATGTTATTAAGTGAAAGAGTCTTTTCAAATTTTTAATCAGCTGTTCTTTGTAAACATATATAATGCGACAAAAAATATATTTATATATATAATTTAATTACTACACTTATAGTTTTAAAGCATAGAGTAAGCTTAAGAGAAACGACAAATTTTGTTTAAAACTGTTTCTGCAATCACTGTTAAACATAGACTTTACTATCCAGATAATACAATTCAAATTTGACGTAAAAATTCACCTTTAACTGCAATATTTATTTAATATAAACCATGCTCATGCTTGATCAGAAGAGCAATGCAGATATCATAATTACTATCTTACGTTGGCTACAAATATAAAGAATGTTATAAAATCAACCTTAGTTGTTTTTTTTTTTTGACAGAAGTATCAGGAATGTGGTACATACCTTCATAATGCGCCCAAGAAGCTCACGAAGGAACGACTATCAATTATCTCAGCAATGTTTAGAATGTGATAGAAAATGAATAAGTGAATATAGTGTACTGTTTTCAACGGGAAATTGCGTGCGAAGCCGCGGGAAACTTATTGAAATGCGCAGCGAAGCGCGCCGGGTCCGCTAGTCTATTATATAAAAATGAAACTGTTCGTGTGTAACAGCATCACTCACAAACGGCTGGACGGATTCGCCTAATTTTTTTTTTTAATTTGTTCGTCTTGATCTGTAGAAGGTTATAGGATACTTTTTATCCCTTTCCCGATTCAGGATTCCGCCCCACTGGTTACAGAAATACCCGTAAGAAATGCATTGCAGCAAACATATGTTATTAAGTGAAAGAGTCTTTTCAAATTTTTAATCAGCTGTTCTTTGTAAACATATATAATGCGACAAAAAATATATATTATATATAATTTAATTACTACACTTATAGTTTTAAAGCATAGAGTAAGCTTAAGAGAAACGACAAATTTTGTTTAAACTGTTTCTGCAATCACTGTTAAACATAGACTTTACTATCCAGATAATACAATTCAAATTTGACGTAAAAATTCACCTTTAACTGCAATATTTATTTAATATAAACCATGCTCATGCTTGATCAGAAGAGCAATGCAGATATCATAATTACTATCTTACGTTGGCTACAAATATAAAGAATGTTATAAAATCACCTTAGTTGTTTTTTTTTTTTTTGACAGAAGTATCAGGAATGTGGTACATACCTTCATAATGCGCCCAAGAAGCTCACGAAGGAACTACTATCAATTATCTCAGCAATGTTTAGAATGTGATAGAAAATGAATAAGTGAATATAGTGTACTGTTTTCAACGGGAAATTGCGTGCGAAGCCGCGGGAAACTTATTGAAATGCGCAGCGAAGCGCGCCGGGTCCGCTAGTCACTCACAAACGGCTGGACGGATTCGAGTGCAATCAACCGACCGAGTGCAATAAATTAATATGTGTTGTCAAAACATTTCTTCCGTAATCTTCTAGTACACCAAGATACTGAATTTCTCTGTAAGATACACTATTCCCCTAAGGATCTAGGTAAGTGGTATTGAAATAAAAATCACGTTATGTGTAGAAAATTCGGTTGTTCCGCCTGATTTTGTGGAGTGACTAAACATCGCAGTTCACATGATGACAATAAGAACACCCTCATGTACTCGTATTATTATAACACTAGTTGGCTATTGGATAAACATGACATATCTCTTTTGTAGCCTAGATGTCGAAATTATATAACACGAACACAACTAAGAACTCATTGTGTTTCCAAGAGTACGTTTTCAACATCCTCATTGCAACCTGGCTAGTCTCATTGTCACCCATTGGTTGACTCCTATCTCAGTACTCTGGTGAGGTTGGCGAGTTTAAGGTTACTCAAATCATGGCAAATACCAAGTACTATTGCCAATGTACTCTTCCATTTCGGGTTTTTGCTGGAACTCTTCGAAGACTCGTGCATTTCAGATTACAAGGATCAAGTTATAAAAAATACATCATATTTCAGATGTTGCAACAAGCGGAAGGTGAAGTGGAGCTAAACTCAGCATTCACAGATTTTATTTAGTTTGTCATTAATACATACACTAATATTTTGACTATTCACATCAACTGTGTTCTGCACGAATACTTACATCATAAGGTATAGCGAGCTGCTTCCTTCTCTCTCGTGGATACTCCATCAGCTCTGGCTCGAGACACCAGTGGTCGGGTGTGTCTGCCATGAACAGCTGATTGAATGCACAGAAGCCGCATGGAATACAGGCAGGCAGACATACCAGCCAGAGCAACAACTTCTGGTAACACCCAAACTCCCCAATTTGGGGTAGCAGGTCATCCAAGTCCATGCCATCCTAATTACAACCACATCTCTATTGGAAGCCATACATTCCAACAACTAATTACCAATCATTTATTTCTATAGTAGTAATCAATTTAAGTTTACTTATAATGAATTGAAAACTACAAAACATAATAAATTAATATTAAATTATACATAATCATACAGATCAACCACTTCGAATAACAAAAGATGTCTCTTATCTCGACATTTCATAATCACAACGTATTTTTCCTTAATCCATTGACAACTAAAGATAAAACTATCTAATCTAGTCATTTATGGATTCAAAGCCTAAAGCAATAAAATCTTGTATTGTAAAATAGTCTTAACGTATTATGGTAGCCTGTTTTTAAAATAAATTGTGTGCAAAATATTTTGGAGGGTCCACGAAATTCGTTTTGTAAGCAAACTTTGTGATGGCGGGATAAATTGTTTTAGTACAAAACATTAACCATTTGAACTACTTTACAGCGATAAAATCGGCATATCCGTCACTTCAATATTGATAGTGCAGTTCAACCTATTTTATTTGAGTTTTATTACAAGCTTAGCGTGGCCGCCTCGCTGCTGCTGCCGACGTCGCGTCGATCCACCGCGGTACCAAGCCTACATGGCTGCCAGGGGGTGGTGGAAAATTATGGATAGGCCAGGGGTGGCAAATCTTCAAATCCGCCTCTGGGCCCAAGTGCCACTAAGGACTTAAATATTTAAAATTTGAATTTGTCACCAATTAGTACCAGCTTGAGATAGAGACATTCAATTTTTACTGTTCTTTTTCTTTCTTAGATGCTTTTAAATCTATTTTTAATTTATTTGGAGGTTCACATTTAAAATTTGTAAGTTAGTCCCAAAATTTAGTGTTTTGGGGAAGGGGCAATCTTGTGATACTAGTTGAAAAGTGCAGTTTTGTACCCTTGGGTTGGTAGTCATTCTGATAGTGAATCCCACCCCTCTTAGGTAATGTGAAGGGCATCTGGTTGGGACTTGACGTGGGAAGGGGCCGTGATCATTGGGATCTCCTTAGGTCTACCTCAGAACTGACAAGTTCCTGACCAAGAAGATTACCATGTTTGTCATAGACCAGCTTAAAAGGCATAATAATCTTAGATAACCACCAATAACGGGAAACTCATTGTCAATAACGATGGTATTGCCCAATGACGAACTGTATGTCCATATTGTGAAGTTGTCCTGTCTCCTAAAGTATCTAGAGATTTTGTTGAGGTATTCCTGGTAATGCATCCTCTGCACAGTAATTAGTACGTATTACGGTCATAGGTAAACCTTGTGAACCAGTAGTAAGTAAAACCGAGAAAGTGATTGAGAATAGAAGCAGCATTAGGCTTCTATTTTAGATACACAAAGGGCCTTTTATAACAGTAGTGCCTTACCAGGGCCAAGGCTCACGGTTCGGTATGTGCATTAATGATTTCTACTAGGTACTGCATTACCGCCTTTCATGGTGAGAGAGCTTGGATGAGACGCCTGAAGATGTTAGCAGGGAGGGGTTTTGTCTGCAATGCTGTGAAACCTCATAGTGATCAGCTCCCGATACCTTAATGGGAGTGGTATGCTGTTTGCTCACTGGTGTTCAAGGGGTAGTATTTATGTTAATTATTCTGCAGTGGCTGCTGGCCCTTCAATAGGAGGAGGAAAATTGAAGACATTGGACCATTGCCGTTGTAAGGAACTAATATACCTTTGCAAACACATGTCAAGTATCTCAGGATAATTTTGAATGAGACTTCTCTTGGACAACATTTTAACTAGACGACGGGCTGTTGTAAGTGGGCTTTGCTAACTTGTAGGTGTCTCGCGAAAATTACCTAGGGACTAAGGCCTAAGTTGCAACTGCGACTGAATACCTCTGTAGTTAGACCTGCGCTGATGTATGGATGTGTAGTGAGGTGGCACATGACAAATCAATCAGTGTAGAGGCTCATCAGTCTACACGCCTTTGCTCGTCTCTTTCACTAAAGCTGGTAGCAGCTGTCTCGAAGCTACCTTAGATTGTCAGTTGGATATTCGGTAAATACACCTTCAAATTCAGACTGTGACCAAGAAGGGTACATAACACGTCCAATGTGAGAAGCTCTGGTAATAAGGCATCTTCAACGAAGCTTATAGAACCTGAACCATTCTTTGAGAGGAGATACTCTTGTCAAGTTATCAACTTTAGGACAAAGGACAAGCATGAAAGCAAATGGGTCACTACTCCAGAGGTAATGATGAGTAAGCTTGTCTCTCACTCATCTACCAGAGGTTACATTCCATCATTTCACTTTCAGGCACTTCGTTGCGACGAATAATATGGCAAAATAATTTGAGAAAATGCTTTCACAAGATTGGAATCTTTGACGAGGACAATGTACAGTTCGAGGACTTAAGCTGCGCGCGTGACCTTGTGTGTGGTGTATGACGGGGTAGCATTATGCGCTGCGTCCCTGAAAACATTTCATGTGACTCATGGGTAAAACCCTCCTTTCAGGAATCGTATTGGCCCAAATAACTCATAACATTCGCTACAATCAGTGTTTTGTGACAGTGCTGATTGTGATGGAATTAAATAATAAGAGATTACCAAATAACAGCAATAATAAGACTTATTTTTCAGTTGTTATAGTGTTGTTTTCGAAAATAACGTATTTGTCAATACTAATCTGCAAATCGAAATCGTGAGTTTAAAGTCGTTAAAGAAATTATTGCGCCTTCATATCAGCGGCTAGCACGTAAACGCAACCCGCCATACAGATAGCGTTTATTTGTTGAAAGGATAGTATTTGGACTCTGAGCACAGCTAAATTCCTCCAATTGTATATGGGAGCAGCATGAATATATTAATTGCTAAGCATGTGCTTTTTGACTGCGGTGAACTTGAGAGTACACAAGCCTTTGGATTGGAGTGTATTGAAACCTCTCTCGGTAAGAAGTGCAAAAAGCTCATTTACGCTGACGCATCTTGGATATGATACTTCACTTATGCACGGTATGAGCTACCCATCCCGTGTATAACCTAAATCGTATTGCACCTTAAGTTTTAACATATTTTCCACTAATCCCTAAAAAAACTGTAGATAGGCATATTACGGGTAAACATCTTTCTAACTAACCTTTACATCCTAGACTTTCTTAAACATCCTAGACAATCTGGAAAGTCCACAACTCAGAACCTCTCAGTAACTTGGTTTCAACGATTGAGGCTTTGGATAACACCTCTATGGGCTCAATTTAAAATGAAGCGGCTATGGAAGTTAAAGGACCTGTTCATTCATAGTTAGATCAAATTGATGTGGTCCTGTCATAGAGTAACGGCTAAGCTCAGTGGAAAGTACATCATGTAAATGCAGCCATCCTCAAGATGTCTTCTCACCTCTTTTGTGGTGTTTAATGACTTCACTCAGCAGAGTTTTGAAGTACAGGGTAAATATGAGGTTGTATTAACCAGATTCATACAGAAATCTTTGTATATTCACTCGGAAGTGGTGTAAACTCAGCTTCAATCCTTTAAGCTACGTTTTCCTAGCTCCGCGACTGGGCTTTTTGCGCTGCGTGCTCCGTAACTGACGAAACCACCGGTTCTCTGTAAACCAATGGAGGTGTCTTCCTAGCTACGCGTTGCGTGCTTAAGCCTTAACCGCGCTGCGTGGTCTTTGCTGCGCGACTGGGAGTACTGCCTCGAGAGCAGTCAATCACGCACCGCGCAGCAGGGCTGACGATTGTGTGTATATTATTATTATTATATACACTTTCATGTTAACTTGAACAAATTTAGATGAATCAAATTAATACTTATAGTGAACAGATTAGATAATGTACAAGTTCTACTGATGGTAATACAAATCTTTAAATTTGGCCCTTTTAAACTTGAGGTAGTGAACATTAAAATTAATAAACTCTCTTCCCGTTAATTACTAAGCTACAAAGTTTGCTCACATTACAAAGTTGTTTTCTGATACAGAGCTTTTATTTCATTTGAGTAGTAAGCTCCATTAAAGTAAAAGTAATCAGTAAAACCGCTTCTTACTTTAAACACTTCTGCTTTAAGCATAGCCTCCGACATAAGCCAAAGGGATCATGTTTTGTGTAGGAAGTTTGTGCTGCGGATGAGTCACTAGTCCTTTGGGGTTGCGTGCAATAAAGTCATCCCTGATCCAGTTATGAAAACAGCAACTTACGAATATGACTAAGTCGACTGTTTCTGGTTTCAAGTTTATTGGTGTGAAAAAAATTCTGAAAATTTGACACAAAATACAAAATGCATTTTCAGTTATTCTTCTAGCACGACAAGTGGCGTAGTTAAAATGTCGTTTATGAACATCTGCGATTGCTTGTTTGTGCGTGTAGGGTTTCACTACATGATTGCTCAGCTTAAATGCTTCATCTCCTACTGCAAAAACTGGTAGCTTAATTTCAGAAAAAGGTAGGTTTTCAGGAGGTGGGAAAATAGTTCCTTCTTGAATCAATTTCCCCATTTTAGACTTTTTTTAAATTCCAGCATCTCCTTCATTGCCGTATTCTCCGACATTGATCAGTACAAATTTGCAGCTTGCGTCAGCCATAGCAAACAATACAATGGAGAAAAAGTTCTTAAAATTGTGAAAAAAGGATTCTGAATGAGCTGGTGCAACTATCCTCACGTGTTTTCCGTCTATTGCAGATATACAATTTGGGAAATCTCAGTTGACCCAGAATTCTTCGGCTTTCTGTTTCCAATCAATCTCCGATGGTGGTGGCAAATGCGCATGTTCCATTTTGTCCTTGACAACTGTCAAAACATCTGGGCGCAGAAATTATGTATTGGGAAGCCAATGATCGGTATGATTTTCCCGTAGCCAGAGACCTGAAAAAATAGAATTATATAAAATGTTATTAAAGAGTAACAGCAATGTCGACATCCTCGTCTACGAAGAGCAATAAATTTGCCAAAACATTCATTTTCCGGTCCATATCAATGAAAACTGTACATTTCTTCAAAAGATGAAACTGGACGAGGAGCGAGTTTAAGTCGCGCGTTACGCTGCGTAAAATGACAAATCCTAGGAAAACACTTTTGCGCTGCGCAGTATTTAAGTGCGCTTCAACTAAACACGCTGCGCACTTGGCCTTAATTACGTAGCACGGAGCAAGCCCAGTCGCGGAGCTAGGAAAACGTAGCTTTAAAAACCACTTCATTCCTCTCACCAAACAGAGAAAGCTGAATTGTCTCTTTGCTTAGGAGGTACTAGTGTAGACTTCTACAGAATTTTAAATATCTGGCTGTGATGTTGTTGAGCAAATAGCAAACATGGTGTTCAACACCTGGTTTCTCTGCATTAGCGAGCCTTCAGCAGCTCTAGAAGTCTTACATGGATTGCCTCTCTTTCAACTTTACATTAAGGGCATGGTGGTTCTTAGGGGCAGCGGGGTGGCCCCTCTTTTTGATAAGGGAGAACAGATGTATCAAGCAGAAATTAATGGAAGCTTGGATGTTATAAGACCTAATTTCTGGTCCTCTTAAGGCCCTGGATTGCTTCCTGATCGTCTTAAAAGTGCTTGCAATGCATCTGTGCCTGTGTATCAAAGAAAACGAAAATCCATATCTTATTGGACAATTAAGCTGCACTGAATCTTTTAACAGTAACTATTTTGAGACCAAGTTGGTCTTGGACTAATACTTCTTAAATCCTATCCAACAAAATAGTGGTACATGCACATTTTCTCGCATGCGATTGTAAAATAATGTGATTGAAGAAAAGCTACTTAATTTTGCTTAGTCAAAATTCTATTAAGGTATTCCACAAATGTATACAATTTCAGGTTGAAATAAAATGTTTCTTAGATTAAGTAATCACCAGTTTTGAATTCTTAAAATTTAAATGTATGTAGAATTTAGGAAATAATATAATGTTATTACAAAATCGTGTTTAGTGATCGTTATTATTGTATTAAGAGCTTGTCAAGAAATTTTAATTACAGTTAAATTTATTTTCACACGTTTCAAATAAAACTTTACACAATAGATCATTGAAAACTTGCATTTCATTTAAATAACAAAAGTAGCCATACATCAAGGGACTGAGGTGGAGTCAACTAGCAGAGATTTGTCTTATAACTTGTTACAAATTAAATTTGTAATCATGAGTTTTTTTAAAGTTTTGCAACTTTGATTCATAGAGAAATATCTTAACTGATTTGTTTTGTGTTAAGTCGACAACAGTATTCACTAGGTCTCAAAAACTTTAGTTCCCGTTTGGTTTTCAAATTATTTCTGTACAATGTTTCCTTATGCGTCCCATCTTTTCTGTACTACTGGTTTCATCAGCAGGTTTTATTCTCTTTAACACAAGGAAAATAATTTTCCATCATAAAATTTAGTATACAGCTTTCTAAGCAACTCCATTTCGCCAGGAAATGGCTACTAATGCATATATTGTGTAATAAACCTGCCTCACCAGATTCGGTGGTAATCACAGAAAAGTTGTATGTTATTTAAGATGGCATTAAAAATACACTAGGCAAATTATAATTTTTACTACATGATATTATTAAACTTTAGGTATTTTCTGTTAGAACAAAAATTAAGACCATATAATTTTTATATTAAGTCAAATTCAACAACTACATGTACTGAATAAAACATTTTGAATGTGCATAATTTCATCTTAAACATGAAATCTTTATAACTTTTTAATTAATATTAACTTATAAATGAAAACATCACTTCTGAAACATGATTAGTAAACATAACACTGCTGGATGGATTATTATTATTTATTGTTAATAATAATTCAAGAGTAAATTAACAAAACAATTTCTTAAACACAGCTTTTTTACACATAAATGAGAAAGTTGCCAAAAGTGTATTCTTTTTAACAATTCCAGAACATATTTGGTAGAACTCTAATATTTAGCAACATTGCATAGCTGTATTAAAACTAGATTCCTTGTTTTCAAGATGTTGAAGCATATGATTATATGAACTGTTGGAAGCTATTGTGCAATACTTACATGATGTTGCTGCTTGCGTATATGTAGCTGAGGCTCTTCCTTGCCTGGCATCCCCTCGCCGACTGCAGAGGAAACCTTTCAACTTCCCCACTTTCGCCCCTCCCCTTACCCCACACACACACGGGTTAGAAGACAAAACAACACACATTACTTTGTATATTATCTTTATTTTGCATACAACTATTTCTGTTTCAACATAAATAATTGTTATGAGCAATTTAAAAATAATTTTGCTACAGAAAGTAGGTTTTACACAAAGTAAAGTCTTTTTCTTTTAAACAACATAGTCAATTAAATTGATTCTAGATCGATTAGATAATAAGGGAATGAATTGTCATAAACATTATTAACTCGGTGGTGGGTGGAAGAATAAAAGCAAGCTCGAGCGCAGGGCTAACTGGGAATGGGGCAGGTAGCAAAGCTTGCAATCAAAAACAGGTAGAGAATGACCAGCCTTAACTGTCATGGCACACGATTCACTCACAGACGCACTCGCAACTCGCACTCACACACATCAACAATATAACAGACATTCGTACGTACATACAGCTCATTGATACAATGCAAATGTAACTCCCATACCTTTGGAAGTGTTTAGGAACACACTTCGGCTGGCATAGACAACACACATACGAGGGACGCAATATCACACTATCAGGAATAACTAAAGTATTCGGGCGAGCGGCCGGAATAACGCCCGCCAATCACAGTACAGCAATTTTACATTTTCCATGATAGCTCAGGTCAGCTTGTGAACCTATTACTATTTACCTAACTCCTGCTAAATTAGTCTTATCGATTTATCAAAATATAACCATCCTAAATCATTTCTTAATATACATACAATTAGATGGTACATTAGGATTTTTCTAGTATAATTATATCAATATATATATATAAATAAGGCAAAGTTTATAAAACATACTCGACAATTTTAGAAATGTATAACCCTTGTATTAACATAACAAAAGAGATATCAATGAATTAAAAAATAAAACAATAATACAGTTAACATTTTTGTACCAGCAATGATCATGTGTGAAGATACAATGAACAGTATAAGAATTTGTAATAACTAACCTATCGATCACAGTAATATTTGTGGCATTTGACGTAATACAATAGTGATAACAATTAGATGTTACCATCTTTATGATATTCATCAAGTTCAAAACAAAATTGTACATTATTATCATATCAATAAGTATTAAGTTCACTTGGAAATGATTGCATTTTTCAATTTCTTAGAAGCAAACTACTACGCCAAACAATTTTTAACACTAAAGCTGAAGTAAAAAAGCATTCCGGATCCATTAATCAAGAAATGAAAGCAGTTCAATTTATAGAGAATTTCCATCTTTCGTAAACAGCAAAGTATAGCTACTAAATAAAACCAGTACTTTACGTTAAGTCTTTTGAAGACTAGTTACTTGTAATGCCAGTCCAACAAAACTTTGATTAATGCTTTAAACTAAATCATAACTGGTCTAATTTTGATGGTACTATCTTAAAAATAACATTCATACTAAAAATTGCATGAATTTCTTTGGCTGAGGAAGCGGTGATTAAACCTGAACTCTACAGGATCGGAAAACCTTATCGTGATCACCTCAAGGCACTTCAGTCGAATGTAAACGTTCGTATCGGTAAAAAGAGTGAAGCACCTGTACCCCTGCTGATGGAATGCACTGACAATCTCTCTTGGTAACCAATTTCAACACTAGATATGTTAATTACATATAAAGACATGTTTTGCTGGAAAATCATCGACAATTAGTAGCTGACCGATTTCAATGATTTATGAAATTTTCCTGAGAAGATATAAAACTAGGATAGTAGGGAGTCCGCCCCTCTCTCACAACATGCACTCTCCCGTGCACACTTCACTCCATTTAGTCACTTCACGTCACTTCAGTCACTTCACACTTGCACTTCACTTGCCGGGCACCGCTACCGCTGCCTGCTCCAACCACCAGAGTCGAATGGGGGTTTTTTGCAGAAGACAACCAAAAAGTAGGAATACAACGACAGTCGGTCCGTTTCTACATTCTAGGTTGGATCTGGAAAGAGGTAAAACGAACATACTCAATCAATTTGTAAAGACTCAGTCAAAATTAAAGCAAGGAAGGGAATTGAATTTGGATATCTACAGCATAATATTCACAGTTACTTGTAAAATGCGTTAAGCTTCCCTATAACTTTTTTCATTGCGACTTACATTTTTTTTAAAGTTCTGAACACAATTTTAGTATACAAGATTTAGAAGATTATTTTGTCCTGGCGATTGTAGCATGTAATATATGTATAATGTTTAAAATAAAATAAGATACAGCGAAAATCTGAGCAGAGAGACAAGTCATATTTCGTTTCCATGAATACATAATCTTATTAAATTAAAAAAATTATTTCTTATTATTTTTAGTAAGCACTTTAAAAGAGAAATTGTTAATCAGCTCTTCCCTTCATAATTGGTTCTAGAGGAAAAATGTGTTATATTAAAAAAAGCAATTGCATAGTTATATTATTTTTTCACATTATTTTTTTTTTTTAACACAAAAATAGCTCTTTGTTCGTACTTTTAATCGTACAGTGCTAAAAATAGTAAAACGTTCTTGTTTTCAAAATAAAAATATGCAACATTCTAAAAACATACATTTGAAATTTTTCCCCATACAAAAAAGATCGAGGTGAAAATAAATTTTACCGATTACTGATGTAGAGCATCAAATGAACATATAATAAAATCAACATTTAAATAAAAAGTCGACTTTCATTTTTGGGTACAGACACCAATGAAAAGATAAAAAATGTATTGGTAGCACTGACATTAAGAACAGGTCAAGTGAATTACAAAGTACACTCCTCCTCCACACAACTATCAACTTCTCACATACAGTCAGACAGGCCTGCGGCTCCCTCCGTTTCAATCAAGCACATCATCTCTCAGCCTCACACGTACTGACATTGCTAGTCTATACAATACTTAATTCTATTAATATTGTCAATATAATATTTCAGTACTCATTTAAAACTTCACTACAATTACAATTAATTATACTCCCTTAATGTAATTAAAGCAAATGGAAATCATAATACTTTCTTCTGTAATAAACTACAAAATTATTTTTAATCATAACTAAATGTTACAGTAAAACACAAAACATTACTCCATGCTTGTAAAACACAAAAAAATTACTTGGTTTTTTAATCTATCTGTTAGATCATTCCTTTTAAGATTATGTTCAAATTGCTATCTAATTAAATTTTAGTTAAAAAGAGATATAAAATTACATAAAGAAATGAATATAAAATAATTTAAAAAATGTTTTTTACATACATCTTTGCTTGTAAAATACAAAATCAGAATTTTGATCTTGCAAATTATTGTGGATATGTTATTTTGGAACACTTAAATGTTTATAATCACATTTAACAGAAAAGTTAACTAGACTTATGAAAACATTTTAATTATTATACTATGGAAAATATAAATGATCTCATCATAATGTTAGTTTTATATATTTTTAATTGTAATTAATAAAAACTAAAAAAGTGCCTACTTCTTTGGATTTTCTGATTGGGTTTAATTAACTAAAAATGCTTAAAAACAAAAGCACAGCCATTCTCACAGCCTTATACCCATAGATAGAACTTCAAGAAAATTATTCTTCCTTCAATCTAACAAACTACAAAAATACGAAATAAACACATCACAAATGTAAACCATTATATTATTCTTTGCTTTTATGGCACCTTACATAAAACAGCTAATTGCATAAAAACAAATAGATTATTTACAAGCAGTAATTGTCGTATGATAGAAGTTTATGCTTAAATAAGATTGTACCATTTGCTAGGACTTTAGAATGGACGGAAACTTTACACAAACTTTTAAACTATTTACAAAAGCAAAACTTAATTCCCAACATCAGTATATTATAAAGTCTGTAATGGTATAAATTTATTTAAAATATTACATACAAGGCAATTTTACAACATTGTTAAAAATTATATGGTAATATACAAATATAAATATAACAGTATTAAAGTCAGTGGAAAATTTGCACATTACAAAAAGACAGTTTAACATTGTGCCTCAGTCTTTCATTTTCTTCCATTTGTGGTTGGCTTGGCCCTAGTCTAAAACAGAAATAATAGAGAACATAACAAGAGATATTTGAGTATCCAAATGAGTTCATAAACTATACAATTATCTTACAGTCCTTACAACGCTAGGGCACATTTAAAGATAGAATGGCACGAAAAAATGCCAAAACATGGCATGTAGGAGATGTAAGGCATTACACTTAACAGTCTAATATTTCTTCTCAAAGATAGAACTGTGCCAATCATAATAAATTTAAAATCAAAGTACTTGTTCTTTTATAAGAGGTCCTAAGTTAACCTTTTAATATATAAATATTAAAAGGCTAACTCTGCAATACATGTAATCAATAAGAGAATCATTAACGCCAACTTTAAGGTACTAATAAATTGTACCATTATCTTGAGACAGACAGTTTTGCTTATTGTATACTAGCATTTTAAATAATATTTTTCAAATGTATTTTCCAAAAGTCCTATGACAGCTTTGTACTTTTTTAACAATTCACTTTAAGTACTATTCAAGTACTATTCAACAATTCAAGATTGAAGTACTAAAAATAACTACATAATCTAAATTCTAATTTCTATGCTATTGATAACCTTCACTTCCTTGACGTAGACTATTACATACTCAAAAACAGTACAATTGTACCTATCTTGCGTAAATGTGTTCTTTCAAGCACACTTACAAACTGTTACTCCATTTTGCGAAACATTTAGTTTGATATGAACATCTTTCAAGAGCGATGACGTAGAGCAGTACCAGCTTCAAACAGCATTTTCCAAGTTCCATGGTCTCTTCGCCATGCTGATGAGTTCCGAAAGAACAAAAACAGGATCATGCAAACTGGGTCTAAAACTTTTCCATTTTGCTTTGAGTATTCGTTTACGAAAAGGTCTTTGTCGCAAAGAGATCGGTTACCATGTTAGGATCCATTACTTAAGTGACTTTAACCAAACAGCATTTCAACAACTGTCTTTGCAAACAAAACTATGAGCGTACACCCTTATTGATTATTGCCTTGTAACCTTTTTCTGCTTCATTTCACCTTTTCAGCAAGAGCTTTTATCCCAGAGCAGCAGATTTTAGCTGCAACAATCAACCTTAGGACAGGGTAAGAAAAACACCTTTGCCAAAAGTATGAGTTTTCTCAAACTCCAATTAATAGAAGTTAAAACTCAAACTCCAATTAACAGAAGTTTCATCAATAATTTGACATTGTTCTTCTTTATTTAAGGATTGGTCAATAACCCTAATTATATGGGTGTCCCGTAACTCTCTGGACAAAGGTATACCACATTATTGCTCAGGTCAAGACAAACATATTTCACCATATGAAAATGTGTCTCTGATGCTTAATTTCCCATCTGTCTGTCTGTATCTGTTTTTAGGAAAATAATTATTACGGTATCTTAAAAACTAATAAGTTCAATTATACCAAATTTGGTTCAAAATTTTATGATAACAAGGCCAATTACCGAAAAAAATTACCATTAAACTATCTTTAGTATTTTCAAAATGGTGGATACTAAAACTTCTAAACTTTGAATATCTTAAGAACCTGCAACTTTTATTACAAGAATACAGTTCTTAGAAGATTTTTTATCACAAATCTAATGACACCAAAATTATTTAAATCGAATAATAAATAACTGATTTAGAGCAAATTTACTGTGACAAGACATGGTCCACATAGAGGTTCTCAGTGAATAGCGAACAATACAAAAACTGAATAAACGACATGAAAAGTTTAATTATTTATCTATAAAACAATATAAACTAAAAAAAAACTTAAGTTTATATTACTCTAAGGTAATAATCCAACTTTCTTTGTGAATTTACACATAATTTAATGTCCAAATCTTTTTCACAATTACATTAGCTATATAAAATTAGCCATCAAATCTGCAAAACCAAGGTAATTTTGAAAAAAATATTAATGACTACAATGAATTTGTAGTCAATATTATTATGTTACTCAGGAAAGTTTATGATATATGAATGATTAAATAAGAAAATTTATGTACACATAAAAAACAATGATTAACAAAGTAAGATCTTAGGCCATATTAAAGGATTTTTCTCTGATATCAAACACAAAGTTTGGCTAGAGTTTCTCGATATCCTTAACAAGAAACTGCAATCCAGACTACTTAAACCTAACTGTTGAGAAAAGAGGGGGAAAAGCCAGATTTTGACAAGAGAGATGATAGAATGCTTGTTAGGATTATCATGATCAAAGTACAACAAGATTAGTTTAATTCTTGACATTGAGACACACTTATTGAACACAAATGGACTATTTTGTGTCCGCTAGGCACTGCCATGATATTAGTGGGCACAAAATATTCCAACTTGATAAAGGCGTTAAAAGTGTTATTTCTACCTTATGCAATGTATTCTTGAGAAAAGTGACAGGTAGAAAGATAGTTAGTCATTTACAACACCTGTTAATGTGAAATCCCTTCATTGAAAGTGAGAAACGTGCTCATTAACTCTGTCACAATGACTTCACTTCCAGATCATGGTCATGGTCAGTGAGCACATTCCTGTCTGACATTTAGAAACTATTTTTCTACTACTTTTAAGCATTAACATCATTATTCCATTTTACCACTAAAGGAAAGGTGCAAATCATGCGAAACTAAAAAATAAAATTGTCAAAAGCAGAGGACATACATATTAGCAGAAGAACCCCCAGTGACTCAACCGACAGCTTCATGTTCACGGACCTTGAACGCTCAAATTCAACGGCCTCACACTAGACACAAATATCGGTGCCTTTACTTTACAATAAATTTTCTTAAATTGTACAAAGCTTGCTTTCTACAAACTTAAAACATTTATTATTGCAAAATATTTAAACTAATTATTAATCTGCTATTACTGAGTAACATTACAAGATCTAATTAATCTAGTTAACTTTATTAAATAATTACAATTAGAGATATACACTCAAAGATATTTAAACGAATTAAATTCTTTTTTCATTTAGGTATAATAAAAACAAGCACTTTTAATATTTTTTAGTTCAATAATTTTAGCCCCAATGTCCAATATATCGGACATAATTATTGTTCCTTTGGTACAAACATATCACTAACATTTGTAAATTGTGTATTCTCAATACAATTTAATGGAAACGTTATACTGAATCTACAATGGATGAGTGACCAGTCAAAAAAGAAATAGTTAGATGATGATTTTATTTAACCCTTTGAGTGCCACAGCGTCACTAATTTTGACGGTACGAAAAGTGCATAAAGTGCCAGCGTCGCCAATTTTGACGTTTCGTATTTCGATAATATTTTATATAGTACAAGATTATTTTGGCCAAATAATCAGACGGCTGTATTCTATAGGTTCCAAACTATCAATAAATACGAGTTTTATGTTCTTTCTCTACTATTTTATCTGCGAAACTTACGTTGTTTGGGTACTTATCAAGAAGCCACTATTTTTTGGACGAGTTTTCCTTATCGGGGACAAAATACATTACAGTATTAAAAACAACTGACTTTATTTAACCTATTTTGGAATTTACAAGTTATTACGACAATCAATTAAATTAAAACTATAAGAACAACGTTTCATTATTCGAAAATGTCAGGTCATTCCTGTGTCTATTTGGAGAGGAATTGGAGATAGGAAGTATGACTCATCGAGTATTTGTCGATTCATTATGGAAGAAGGAAAGTATAATGAAGTTTATTCTTATCTCTGATAGGGAAAACTCGTCCAAAAATAGTGGGCTGTGATAAGTACCTGTACGATGATTCTGTCTTCCAGTCACGCGACGGACGAGTGCCTTTCTTGTTGTTTATGTGCTGATAACCAAGCATTTGAGTAAATACAAAATAAAATAGTAACTTATACAGTATTTTACTGTATTTCTTTACAAAAGTAATGTATGATTTTATTTGTGTTCAAGCGAAAAACGTGAATTTTCAGTGTAAATATTATTTAGTATTTTAGGGTTATTATTTAGTAAATGTAAACTTTTATGTAAATATGTTAGCAAGTATTTGTTTCTAAATCTACTAATCATATTTATTTGTGTTGTATTAATGTTTTATTAGATTTATTGGGAAAACTACATCATTACTAAGTAATTTCTAAACTCTGACAAATGAAGTACAGTTTATAAAATGTCGGTACCGGGTAGCATTTTGTTAATACATATAATGCCATGTTTTTAAAATTCTAGAATAAGATATTACACATGGGTTTTATTTATAATCATATGGCCTTTATCATGGTATAAAGATAAAAAATCTTAAAAATACCGTATAAACACAAATTAGGTCAAAACTTAACTTTTTATACAAAAGTAAAAAACTTTTTTTATAAATACTAAAATTTTTATATTTTTATAAATCAAATTTTATTTGTAACGATATGTATCATATTTTGCATTTAATAAGAAAAAAAAACAACAACAAAATGATGGAAATCTGTTTGGTAGTTATTTTACAACAGCCTTTTTCCCAAAAGCTTACAAATATGCGAAAAAACAGCGTGGCACTTTATGCATATGCCTTTGGAAAATACCCGTGGCACTCAAAGGGTTAAATCAATTTAAGCTAGAAAAATTTATAAAAATTAAAAATTGAATAATCAAATTTGTATGATTGGGAATTAGATTAAGGACTAGAACATTTTAGATTTGACCTTCACTAGTTAGTACGCTGTCACCAAGTTACTCAATCTGAAATAGTGTGTAATAAACCAATTGATTATATGCTTCAATATTATACAACATATTTTTGTTTTTAGGTTTGTAAAGAAACTTATGACACAACCATTGTAATAGAACCATTGCACTCATACATATCAATATTTACTTTATGTTGTAAACAATGCTTTAAAAAATCCAATCGAAGTTTCTTATTTATGTTAAAGATAAAACAGATGAGAAAAAGACAGTTTATTGCCATGATTGATATAATTAGTGATACCAGTACTTTCAATAATTAGTTGAAATTAATGTAACACTCCAATTTATCTTTATAACTCTGCTTATTTTTAGAAATGTTGTTACTTTGCTACCTAGTGTCAAATATATATCATTATCTCCTCTCCCTACCACTCTACTGTCACTTCACTTAGATATCTTTCCTAGTAACTACAAAGCTATTGATTCACAAAAAGCAATAAATCATTCCTAATAACATCAAACCGTTTTAAATAACTCTACTGTTAATTTTTGGTAAAATAGTGTTTGCTATTGTGAAAGAAATAAATAAGTGGACTGAAGATAAGAAAAAAATACTCCAGTAATTATTACTACTAATTTTTGGATGTGTACAAATAAATCCATTCCTACAGACCGAACCTCTCATTTGTGTGCCACCTGAATTTCACTAAAGATGTGTGCCACTCGGGCAGTTACAGTAGACAGACGTCCCACATTCGCGCAGTTGTAATTGGTTAATATAAATGGCTACAATCCGTATCTGTCTATTTTAAAGCCTCAATATCTTGTATCAGTCTGTCTGAATATCTGGGTCACCTGGTCTTTGGATTGAACAGCTGGGATATTTATTTACTTGTGGTATAATGTTGGCAAACCTGTTTACATTTCTCACGTGTTCAATCCATTGTAACCTATGTTTTGATATGGACGAGTTGTGTTTTGAGTTGCTTTTGAGTAAGCATGGACCACAACAGAAAAAGGAAACAAATTACCTTTATATGTACTTGTAAAAACTATGTAACTGTCCATTAATTGACACCACTTGTAATCTTAAAGATTATCAATAAAGAATTTCTAATATGAGTTAGTTGTCAGTGACGGTGATTCTGATACAGATTCTTCATTTGACTCAACAGCAAGTGTCGAAGTGGTTGTACACACCGAACAACCTAGTAGTATTGTAGAGGAAACTGAAATTTCAATGCTTGAGGTCAAGGACTCATGTTGATTTTAATTTAGGTGTGAACAAAAGGGGATCACTTGTTCGAGGAGCTCCTTTACAAAACATGCAGTCATGAATTGGTGGACAGATGTAATTCCTGAAGAACTAAAAAAACATTCATTAGACTGTGTATACTGATGGGTAATTTTATTCCCTTTTATGCTCATTATTTAACAAACCATAACATTTTTACGCATACTGCTTGGGTCGTAACCAAGGCCTAAAATGAATTCCTGTTTTAATACATCCGTCCATTCCTGCACAAATCGTCGACATCATTAGTGAAATAAGGAAAAGTTCTAAATAGTTTCACCACTTCTACGCATCACCGAATTCAAACGAAACACACCTGTATTTATTCACACTCTCGCTCATGTGAACCCTCCATTTCAACAAGTACACTACTAAATCACACTAGGACCGATCGCCACGATTATGTTTGCATGTTTCTTGCTCGTATATGAACCAGGCCTTACGACATAGTTGCGACGAAGACGAAAGATGGTTCATTTAATCGCAAGTTATCAGATTTTTACAGTTTGTAAATTACATTCATGGCTTATTTAAGGTTTTTTTTTACGGTGAATGAAATTTACAGCTTAATCATGGTTTCACTGTTGGGATGAGGATCTTGTATAACAAAACTAATTTTGAGAAATGCACATTTAAACCTACAAACTAAAATATAAAATAATAGAGAGCATCAGATGAATAACTTTTACATTATTTTAAGACTCCTATTTTCAATTCCATTAAACATTTAAACACATACCATCTTATGTTTATAAAGTAGACTTATTCTGGAGGCTGAACACAGTTAATTCATGTTAACCACTTTTTAAGTATTGTAGGACTAGGACTACCACGACTAGTTTCATGACCAGTGAGAATAACGTTTAGCTCCAATATATATCTGACCATACAGACTCTTATCGAGTGGCCCTGCCACTATTTTGTAAATTGTTGACAAGTTTCTCCCAATAATGATTTATTGTTCCATCCAGTTCTTCCTTGGATCAATTAAAATTAGGGATGGATCGATTTTGATACTAGATTTTTAGCGGTTTTGAGGATTAATTCTACAGTATTTAATTACTGCTCATATTATCTATCCAATTAAAGGAAAAGGTAGGAGATATGATTTAGTTCTTTAAATATGCCTGTTTCTCTAAAATCTCTTCCAATCCCTTAATAGAGTGGTATTCTTGTGGTACTTTATACATCCTCAGTCTACAAAGGTCTAATATTAGTAGAAATTGGATTGGTGATGATTTTGTTAAAAAGAAAATGTATTCGTATTCAAAATCTGAGAATCAATTATTTAACATTCGGAATTGGATTCAAAAATTCTGAATAGGGCTAATGTTTTGTACTTAAACTATATGCTATCTTAATTTATAAAACTATCAACCTAGTGGTGCGAATCACAAATAACATTGTTTATGTCAAAACAAATTGTTTTACATCCAAGTTATGCATATTTTATTGTAAGAGAAATCGTTAATTTTACTACCGTTGTAAATGATAACCAATACTAGTAGACCATTACATTTTTAATTTATCTAAGGCAGGAAAATGTAAATTTCAAAAAGATTCATATATGCAGAGTCGCTTGCATGCCATTAATAAATAACTAATCAGTATGGAGGTGCGTTTATGTTACATCAAAATGCACAGTAATTTTAAAGACGTATAATAATTTAGTTACTTTTAAGAATAAAATTATTCACATAAAAGATTTATTCGAATTAAAACAGGTAGTAGTGACTTAAATGGGCTAGCTTTTCCCTTCACACCTCACGCTTAACTGAAGCACATTACTAATAATTGGTAAGGCCGAACTCTTCTAGTTGAGGTTCATGACTGTTTAGTCAAGGTCATGTGTGATCTACTGAGTGAGATCACACTTGTTATCTAAAATCCCTTTACGTAACTTTGTACGTTTGTTTCATAAAGTAAATTTACAGTACAATATTGAACCATACATTCTTACTGTAACAAGGTTGTATTAATTGTAACTCAAAAACAGAAAACGTAGTTAAACTGTTCAATACTTACTGTTAACTAGTCATACATTAAAAAAAGACATAGAAAAACAGAAGAATAGTAAAATTACTTTAAATCTTTGCTATGGCTACTGCACTATATTTTGTAAAACATAGATACAGATAATCGCAGACATGAAATCGCAAAGATACACGACTGGGACTATTTAGCGATACAGACTATGTTAACTAACTCAACATGAGTACAACATGCCATTGGCTGTGAGAATTACAGGGTGAACTGAGATATTAATGTTCCAATATGTGAAAAGATGTACTACTGAGGTTAAACTCGTACTAGAATGGTTCTGTTATATGCAAAAAGATTTGTTATCTAGGGTTAGTTTTGACTTGAATTGGTAAAAATAATCTGTACTAATAAAGTTTAAAGACAAAAACAAAATCATCTGTAACTGAGCATACTCAATAAGCAGTTGTCATAAAACTATAATGATCCTTCTCTACCACTACACCTTTTCTATTAGGAACTGGTAGTTTTATATATTACCCAAATACTAATTGTGGGCCACAAGAGGAGCCCTTTATTACATCCAATTTGGAAATCTAGTCCTTATGTCTCTAAAACTAATCTAAAAAATCTAAAATTGTGTAAACCGCTATGGACTTGTAAACTCACCAGCTAGAGTTGGCGGTCTTGAGTTTTCTCATCTCTTTGGTTGCCCATGTAGCCAACGTCTTGGTTTTTGAAACCCTAGAGCGGCGCCCTAATGTCAATACTTCATTCACTGGCTCCACGTCCAGCAAGGTGAACAGCTTTGAGCCAAATGCGGAACACAGGTCACTAGAGAAAAACAGATTTAATCAAAAACAGGATATAATAACCTATCAGCTGATATGAAGTTGGCTAGTAGATAAGATATGACTGTTTGAGCAAAACACGTGTATTGCAAGAGTGACACAAAAATAATCTCACAAGATTTACACTGGAACTTAAAACCCGTGAGGCTGAGCTCTATAGTTAGTTGGATGCTTTTTAAATCTACAAAACACATCTAGAGTGAAGGGTATTCAATTAATGAAACAACACATTTAGATACCTAAAATTGCCATATAAATCAAGAAATTCTCTTAACACATATCTATAGATTTTCAATTTATAAACAGGAATTTTATTTAAAACATCTCATATAAATTGCCCAACAAAAGACTGGTTGCAATTCTTGTTACCACTTGAGCAGTTACTGAAAATTCAAGGACAATTAATTATTTGTTAACATTAAGATATTTTCTTCATAACGTGACTCTTATTTTTATACAATATTGTCATTTCTTGTTATTTCTTTGTTTCATATTGAGCCAATCATCTTCAGACTTATTTACAAATTAAGATTTATTAGCTGGCTAAAATTAGCATTCTGAGAAAAATGCACATATTTATTTTTATTTACTCAATTACAAAATAAGCAAGAATGAAAGTACATCTTAATGTGTCCATATGTGTCATTTTGCAAGGGTATGATGACATCTAAACCATTTTTAACCCTCTGGTCTGACACACATGTATTTGGACAGTTTATATAGTACATAAATCAACACTACCACCACTAATTATATACCATTTCAAACAGAAAGAATTGCTGATTTCAATGGTGTAATTTGTTTTACTGTTTTGGCAACTAAACAATGTCACATTGATATCATAAATCTCATCAGAAAGATCGTCTTCATCTAGCTAGTTTGAAAATTAGTGAAACATCATGAGTATATTTTGTTATGTTAGTTTATAGCTTGTTGTAGCTTTGTTTTAGGCAATATCCTAATATGCAAAATTTTGGTATATTTTGTGCAAAAATTATATTTTTTGTATTAATTTTTGAAAATAATTGTAACCATAGTAACAAATTGAGGTACTTTTCAAAAATACAAACGATTTTGAAATTGGTTATTAATTTTTATTTTTTTGTAGTCCATATAATTTTCTATGTGTGATTTCTAAATAAAATTTATATTTTTTGTAAATTTTTAAAAATAATCGTAGTAAAATAGTAACAAATTTAGCCTTTCGTGTACTATTTGTAGTTTTTACAATATATATAATTTTTCTTCAAGAGAACCTGGATTTCATTATATATTTTCTGAAACTAGATAAAATGAAGAATTAAATTAACCCTTTTAGGACGAGCGGACTATTAATAGTCCGCACTAGTTTTGCCGAAGAAGACGATGCGGGCTTTCAATAGTCCGCACTAGTTTTACCGAAGAAGACGAGCGGACTTTTATGTGCCCGCCGGTTTTACGTTTGCATAATACTCACGTAATATCGAAAATACGATGAACAAAAATTAGTTTTCCTTGTAGAGGCACATCCTGAGACAGGAAATGGATGGAGTATTTCGGAACTTATCTTGGCCAAACAATACAACATATGTCTATTTTTAGAACAGCTGCACGTGAGCGCCTATTGTAGTGCCAGTCGGCGGAGCGCGCCAATTCCGTCTAGTTTGTTTACATTCAGTCACAGTGCGGTCGCGTTGACTATAGTTGATTGTTTCAGATCAGTTATAAACTTAGTGTTTATAGATTTATAGTGAAATGTGTTTTGTTCAACTTCTTTTGTGAATATGGATCAATTTAACTTAGCTGATCACAGCAGTGAACTGGACCGTGAGTTACAATACTCAGAAAGTGCATCTGAACACTTTGTAGTAATGTAAGTTTTTTTTGTTGTAAAACAATTATTTCTCAACCAATGTTAATAAAATTTTGTATTTAAACTGAAAACTATGTAAGAAACATAGTAATATTAGTTTCCCACAGTAAAAAAATTTTTTTTTTATCATAGTAAACTGAAGCCAAACTAATAAAATAAAAAAATAAAATAAAAATTCTAAAATTTTATTTAATTTTTAATTTTTCTGGTTATTGTAAATAGTAATAAATGCTACCATATTGTAGACAATTTAATTATGTACATGTGGATAAAAAATGGTGTAAGGACAATTTAAAATAATGGACTTATAATATATTTATCAAACTACTACATTTTGCCCAATTTCACCGTCGTCTTCTTTGGTATGTTCGCTATGAAATATGGTCACGTCAAAAAAATGCGTACCTAAAAAAATAACCAAAATTTTTGTCGTCCTAAAAGGGTTAAATTAATTAAATTGGTTATCTCAGATTCTAATATTTATTAAATTATCACATTTTATCAGGTACAGTACACATTTTTTACATTCAGCTGTTATTTGTCATTGTTATAAATCAGTAAAATGAATAGATAACGGATATTGCCAGTAAAAAACTAATACTTATGAGTAACAATTATTAGTATGTGCTTATATCTAAAGATTTTCAAATAAATAATAACATAGGATATTTCAAATTTCATTGTTCTATCATAAACAAAACAACATTTTCTTACAGTATAACTAAACACTTCATTACCAGACCTGCAGAGGCTCATACAACTACTACCTCATGGGTTAAGAGGTTAATCCATGTAATATATAATGTAATCCATAACTAAATTAATGGTTCTTGGAGTAACTGAGAAAATTGACATTTTCAGTCCAAGAAATATAGAAAACGTGTTCTTATTAATAGGTATATTTTGTTTAAGAACTAGGTTATTTAATGCAAACATTATTGAAAAATCTATTATACCCGGACAACTTGAAATCTCAACTTTTCATCTGATTTTACTTCACATATCCTTTAACCTTTAATTAACATTAAGAAAGCACCAAAAATTAACTGACAAATAATACATATATATTATATATATGGGTTACATACCCGATGAGTCCAGCACATGCGGCGATATTGCTGTCTGCTTTGTCCGTGTCGTAGGCCACCATAGTAATGAACTGGATGATGAACGGAACATGAGGCTCCAGCAGTTGAATGTCAGGGTTTGGGGTAGCTTCGTCACCCTTTAGCCCTTGAATGATTCCAGTGTATGCCTCAAATATTCCCTCCCTTAACTCGTTTAGGTAATCTACCATGTCAAAATCAGCCTGAAAAAAAGATAAGATTGGTTTAGTTATAAATAAAATACAACTGGCAGTGCGGGAGCTGGACATTGGCGCCTTCAGGATTCTCCCGACAAACCCCCTGTGTGGCATTATAGAAGTCCAACAGCAGGCCAGAATCTTTTATTTCTAAGTCTTTAAGTGGTACCAGATGCACTTAGTCAGTAGTCTGGATTGTTCAAGCATTGTTCTATCTTCCTGTTTCATCTTTCTCCCATTTTATAAAAAATAAACTTCAACAAAAAATAAAAAAATCAGGATGTACACTCCTTAACTTAACTTAAACACATTCAAAGTTTGCATCACACATTTTTAAGGCATTATTTGAAGCTGGAATAATTACAGCAACATTAAAACAATGTAAAATAAGAAACATTATAATAGCCCACGGCCATGATATGGACACAGCAAGTCCCTTTTGATTAAATGATAAGGAGTGAGATAGAAGTGATGAAAATAACCCGAAAGAAGAAAACAGTTTCCATAATTTTGAAATTAATTTTTCATTTTAAAAATGCAATTCTTCATACTCCTAATAACTTGTATTTCTGTTTCTATATTTAACTTGTCTTTAAAATGTTTAACCCACAATGTTTTAACTGTTTTTATAATATTTCTTTTAGTTTGTGTATTGTTATGTATATGTTATTGTTATTTCATTGTTGCACAGTTATTAGTGTTCTACCTTTGTATCTATTGTGTGAACAAATTATTCTTATTCTTATTAGGCATACACCATTTGAAACAAGTTCTTCTGAAAAACAGTTATGTACTGGGAAAAGCTTAAGAAATAAAGGCATTTTTTTTATTCACTTATATATCAAAAGTCCACCAACATGGGGCAAACTAATGATGTGCCACAGCCTAATCTCAAATCCACTGAATCCAATAAAAATTTCTATGTATTTGCCACATTACTAATTATTTAGCAATACAAAATTTATTGATTGCTAAAGCGTGTTTTTTCATACTTTGTTTTAAAAACCACAGATAAATAAAATATATAATGAATTATAATAGTATTACGAGAATGTGGGAGAATGTTCCAGAAAAACAGGCCAACATCCGATACAAAGGGAATGTGACCGAACACTTGAGATCCCTGACAGTAACAAAAGGAAATAATAGGAGAATAGCGCATTTGGAGAGAGTGTGCGCTCAGTGGGTTGGACCAGTTTCTTTGATTCGGCCGTCACCACCTCTCCAAACAAACCCTAGCACTCTCTTCTCCATGGTTTTAAGAAGAAAGGACAGACATATCGGTCTGAAGGACTTAGACCACTCCTGCTTCAGTATAAACACCTCCCAGGATACTCTCCAGGACAGATGAATATACCCAAGAGCCATAGAGGCCAACCTCCGCTGCAAGAAAACCAGCCTCAATCCGTCTCCCCAAGGAGCTTTATAAGGATGAAACAAATTAATCATCTACTCAATCCTACTGAAGGTTATTACAAGACATGCCAAACTCCATTTTGAGTGAGTGGTGCACCCCATAGGCTGCATGTCTATTTGAAAATGACAGCTGATCAACAGTACTGATAACAAAAACGTGTTTACGATGAAGTTAGTGTAAGAAAACACATTAAAAGATAACCAAATCAAGAAATTATCCTAGTTTTGTAATAAATAGTTTACTTATGGATTGTATTTTATAAATCTATGTACATTTATTGACATGATTCTATTTGCAGAAGACACTTACCTCATAATTTGTGGCACATAGAAATAATTCCTCTACGAAATATATATCCTTTATAATCTATTAAATGAAAGTAAATTGTATAATAGATTATATATACATTTAAGTTCTTAAAATATAACAATTTATCTGAACTTACAGAAATAACCCTGCAATAGTATTCATGGGTTACGTGTTGAGTTATCGGACAGTCTTCAAAGGTTTGAGAATGTCAGATATTGGTTTCATGATTTTATTTAAATCAACGTTAGGCTAAAAAAAACTACTAGGATATTAAATTTAAAAATCATGAACCCTTTTATAAGATTCCGAATTGGATTTGATAATTCTGGATTTGACTGTCACTAGATCACTAGGATTGACACCAACAGAAAAAAACCAACTCACCCTGTCAACCTGTGCTTGAGAGGCTTGTACCAAGGTTTGTAAAACAACATCCAAGTATTTCTTGAACTCTGGGCCAATACTTAAAGCAATGTCTCCAAATACGGACAGAATCTGTGGTTTTACTGATCTGTGCACTGTGCTATCCTGTAAAGAAAAAGTTTAATGTTATAAATAACATAAGTAATTTTCAAATTGACATAAAAAGTAAAAAATAATAGATTCAAAACTAGTCTGAAAACAAATTAGTGGTAATAATTAGAATATTGCCAGTTTTTACAAAAAAATAAAAGTATTGTATAATAATGGTTGAAGGATCCGTACAAATAATCAACAATTTGAAATTGCAGCTGAATGCTAAGTTTATGTATATGGATTAAAATAATTTATAATGAAGGTCTGACCTTCAAAATGAGTGAAGAATCAAGAACCTGTGAGCATTCAGGTTATAATACGTTTTTAATCAAATCCTATTTTCCTATTTTATTGGACTAGGGAAATTGGTGTCCAAGATCTTCACACACTTTGTATCCTGAAAATGTGTGTATGTTAGTATTAGCCAATTCAACAAAAATTCTTAATAGCCTAAACTTACAAAATCTTAAGAAATTTTGACATATACCAATTTGTACTTTTACGAAAACACAAAAGAACAAAAAAAAAGTCATAATTAATAGAAAAAATGCATAACTATTTAGGTTTTTTAATATGAATTTATAATTCAGTACATATTAATATTTAAAGCCTGATTAAGACATCACTGGTTTACAGTTCATGCATTTCCATGTCAAGCTTGTATAAATATAATATACAAAAATATGAACAATTTTATTTCAATTTTGTAGACAACTCTAGTCTAGCAATACAAGATGAAAATTATTACAGGAAGAAAATAAATTAGGCCTAATGCATGTTTTATATAAAAGAAATAGTGGTCAATCAATTACCTTACTTTTGAGCCTAGAGAAATAGTTTTTATCAACACGTAGGTTATTCAGGCTCCTACATTCTATTATGAAATTTGATTAAGAGTAGCTCTTGTATATTTTTTTTAAGTTGCTATGAAATTAAAATTAATTACTTGTTCTAAAACGTCTATGATACATGAAAAGGGATAAAACAGTTAAAGGTACACATAGAATACTCACTCCAAGATTTTCTAATAACAGAGTCATAATTTCGTCACAGTAGGGTAAAGCCTTGGACTTCAGAGCTCGACATATATCACCTGTCAAGCCAACAGCAGAACCACACACCTGAAAGAAGAAAATAAAATTAGATCTCTTTTGTATGAATAATGTTGTTCTTTAGAAAAACATTGTGCATGAGTCAAAATTTTTTATAATGTATGATACTGATCTTTTCATACTGTATATTAATTAAAAGAATACAATGCTGTTATTACATTATTTGAAAGCATTTGTTATCAAATATAACTGAGGTGTCTACGAAAACCAAAAACAATTCCCTGACTTTTACAAGTATTGTATTTATGTTTTACAGATTAAAAAGATTATATCTTATGACATTACTGTTTCTGTGCACTTACTGATATATGCAAGCATATTATACTTAAAACAAGAAGACATATAAGCGAATAGACTTATTTAAAAAAATAAACCGTACAATTTTACTAAAAGTTCCACACTTTAATACTATTTTTTGTATTATCAATTATTATTATTATTAATGTTTCCTAATACGGCACCTATATGAACCTATCTAATGAATTAAAATTCGCTCTTTAGTTCAAGTAAAACTAGTTAGACTATATAAACATCCATATTTTTCATTTTACTAGGATATTTTACGGATAATACCAGTCCTACCAAAAAAAACTTACTTGGTATTCTGCATGATTCTTAAGACCAAGACACAAGAACGGTTTGAAAGCATCCATATATTTGAGGAATCCTTCTCCCAGTACTTCGACTAGTGTGGAGACAGCCATGATAGCATCTTCCTGTACTCCACCAGACTTGCACGAGTTAGAGTTGAACATTTGCAGGAGTGCTGTCATTATAGCGTCCGATATTTGTGGTGCATCTTCAGGCGTCACTTTCCGAAGTACACTCTGCAACACGTAAAGTCACTTTAAGCACAGAAACTGGTAAGACTATGATGCACTAATGGAGCACTGGAGAATTTACATATAACTACAAGCCACAGTCATAATATGTAATATAGCACATAACAAAGCAATTAGAAAAATATCACAGTTTATTGTGAACTAATATGTACACTGGTTTAGCACTTAATTGAGTATAACTACTGGTTCCCCATAATTGAATGGGTTCTACTCTAGTACAATTCTATACGCCAAAATTACAATGCTTTGGAAAAAACCTCATCTATCCTGACAAAAACATGTTCATTACTTTGTTAAATATAATATGGGAAGTCTATTGAGACATTACTTTTATATGTTACGTAAAGCAACAAAAGATTATGAAAATTTAAAATTGCAACAAAAGTTCAATTTGAATAATGAACTCAATCATATTTTTAATCACTGTATTGATCGTAAAGCTTAAGTTAAATGAACTTGATTTACATAAAAGGAAGTCTCTATACAAATTTGGCAAAAAATTAAAATTACAGAATTTTTTTACTTGTTCTTCAAGTTTTAATCTTCAAGAAAATTTAAACTTTAGTATGGTTTTGAAATACAGGGTTTCCCAGAACTCTTACCAACCATTTCAGGTATTATTCCTGGACCAGAAAAATAAAAATATAACATTCAAAATGTTGAAAACTAATAAATTCCTTGCAATAATTGCTTTTCAACCAAGCTTGCATATTGTGAATGTTTTTATGTTTACTACTAACATACTAACATTACCAAACAAAAATATATCATTTGCTGATTGTTAAAAATTAAAATTGAATAATATTTTATTCCTTCTGAAAATACCTGAAGTGTGGCACACAACAAGCTCTGCAAGTCGTTGTACTGGGCTCGGTCTGTGTGGCTCTGGACGTGGTTCTCCATCTGCAGCACCTGGTTCAGTCTTTCCAGTATGACCATTGTTGTCTTCTGTACGGTGACGTAGCAATCACCAGGAGAGTTCTTCACCATTTCCATCAGAGCTTCATAAGCTGCTGATCGAAGATTAGCCTACAACAGAATTATAGAACCGTAAGTTTGATATCGAACCCAGAAATGAAACTGTTACATAAAATACAGACGTAATTTTCACCCACAAATTATCTATGTTCAGCAAGTTCAAAAATATACTGATGTTATAAAATTAAGTTCTTGAAATACAACATCCATCATACGGTTCTTACCCTACACTGAAACTAACAGAGATGATACAATAAAGTGGAGCATTATTTGAAATAAGGGAGATCTTGTTTGGGTTTGACAATATCGTGTATACTTAATAACAGGCAAAAAGACAGCAAAACATTGATGTAATGTGCCAACACACCTGAGCACCATCAGGTCTGTCAGTGGTCTCCAGGAGCCGCATGATGATGAAGTCAAAGTACTCAGAGAGACAGTAAGTCTCGGGTGACGTGCCCTCCTCATTGCCCTCTACAGCCTCGTAGGCAGCCTCTGCCAGTCCCGTGAATGCCCAGCACACATTGGCTGCCACTCGAGGCTCTGCCTTTAACCCGTTCACTAGTGACTCCAGCAGAGGCTTCAAATAGTTGTCGTTTATCGCCGCCTCCGGTATAATCTCACATATGCGGGCCGAACGTCCAGGCAGCCGTGTCTCGAACCACCACACTCGAGTCGTACATCAACTCTATCAGTGTAGGCATGGCCTGCTCAACCAGGGGCCGTAGGGTTGCATTTTCTAGACCTCCCAATATTGACCCTGTAACAGATCATTTTTACTCTATAACAAGTTTGTTATTTATTACTTCTAGTCATTAGAGGTTTATAGATAATACTAAAAATTATTAAATTAAATTAAAGCAGAACAAATTAAACCCACAACAATAAATCGGCGATCATACAATTATACCAGAAGCAAAAATACTGTGCGACGTAAGAAAGATCTAGAGGGAAAAAATTCAAACCAATGTAACATGAAAGATCAAGTCATATGAACGACTTACCAGGATAAACAAACATTTCATTTATTCTCTCAGTCACAATTGCACTGATTCTAGATGTAATGAACACAACAATTGCATGGAAAATGTAAACACCATCTCAGGTAAAAGAAAATTTGTCAAATAATTACAACATATTACCACTATCACACAACTATCTAGATTCTAGAGTATGAGTAATGTCCACAAGATTGCACCACCAACTGCATAGCTATCTTCTAGACATTTGTAACATAATAGAACACCACTAACATAATGTAACAAAAATAAACCAGCTGATAATAAGAAAACGAGTATACTCGGGTGTGGTGTTTGCTAGCAAAACTAGAATTGCATGACATATCTTGGGCATGGTGGTTAAGGGGTTAATGGTTAGTATTAAAACACATAAAAAAGTGAGTCCAATCACTAATGACTCAGAAAATAAGTTACTGTCACCAGTGATTATGTGACAGTTGACAATTATATTTCTTTGTTGTTTAAAATTAGCTCATTCCAGATATAGTTGTCACACTGTATAATATGGTACACTAAATATATTCTACTGATAATATAAATGCAGGCGATGTACACAGTACGAAACATGCTAACCACTTACAGAATTGTTTCTGCTTCTTAGAGGATTAGATTACACTGGTTTGAACATTTCAACTCTTATATAAATATTTATCGAATTTGTGCATATTTATTATTTAAAATTAACTTTTGAGAGTGAAAAATATGCCCAAGATAAAAAAAAAGAAAAGTTGTTATTGATGGAAAAATGAACAGTGACAGGAAACAAATTATAGATGCCTAAAACTTAAATAAAAATGAGTAAAGAAGTTAAGAACCAAATATGGAATACTGACTAGGCCTTACCAAATGCCATAAGGGCTGCATCTCTAAACCGCCAGTTTGTGCTCTTGATGTTGTCTTTGACGAAGGGGAGCACGTATGGTACGATGGCATCCTCACAGCATGTAGCCAAAAGCATGAGACACACTCCTGCTGCTTTGCTGGGGTTCCAGTCATCCTCATCATCAAATTCTTCCTGTAACCCCATTATTGTACTCAACTTAGATTCAATAAAACTCAATGTACGAATAATTTTATTTATGCATATTTACTGTACACAGTTTTTTTTTTTTTTTTTTTTTTTTTTTTTTTTTTTTTTTTTTTTTTTTTTTTTTTTTGTACAGAAACTAAATAGAAAAATTGAAGCTAATACTCTTTCCCTTCATTTGGCACCATTATATTTTTTATTGTATGGCCTACTAACGGAAGTAGTACATCAATGTTCGTCAAGGATGCGCATTGTTTTAGAATTAGCTTAAAACATGCCAACAGAC
The DNA here is from genome assembly GCF_021130785.1 of Homalodisca vitripennis. NCBI lineage: Eukaryota > Metazoa > Arthropoda > Insecta > Hemiptera > Cicadellidae > Homalodisca > Homalodisca vitripennis. Next base: position 117,976,636 of record NC_060212.1, read on the forward strand.
AGTATAAAAATGCAGTATCATAATATAAAAAAGTAGGTAAAATAACCGCTATACTCATGATGGTATTTTGCAATTATTTGAATTGAAAAAAAAAGAAAAATTGGAGCCAATACTCCCCCCTTTTATTTGGCGTCATTATATTTTGTACTGCATGGTCCACTGATGGAGGTAGTAAGCCAAAGGTTCCAAAACAAGGATGTCAATTTTTTTAGAATTGATTCAAAATATAAAAAAAAATCTTTTGAAAACAGCATAAAAATGCTATTTAACTGTTGGAACAAAAAAAAGTATTTATGTTGATGGGATCAATAAAAAAAGCAAGTTACATTTTGTAAGAATACACACAGTTATTTCTTTTGACCAATTTGTTACTTAAATTAGGTTGAATTAATATTTAATTATATTGAACAATTCCACACAATTGTGAGTAATAGATAAGTGAACAGAACTGATTCCATTTACAATAAAACTGAACACTAGAATATAGAATATGAATTATGCAGAGTTCACATAAATTATATTATAATAATAAATTTGTTTATTAGTAGTAAAACAGGTTAAATGCATTGACAAAGTCTAATTCAGCTACAGACTAAATAATATTGTCTGTAAATAATATTTGCATTGTCTTTAAATAATATTTAATAAGTATAGACAATAGACAATATACTTTATTTTACATATTCTTTGAGAACAGTAAGAGAGTCATAAAAAAGGTAATTATACAAATCAAAATTACCAAAATATTATATATATATATATATATGTATATATATATATATATATATATATATATAAAATATAAGACATTAATTGTCTAGTTGAGAGTTATACTAATTATATCATGAGTTTATCTTAAAACAATCATTAAAAGTCTATTTTGTTAATAGAAACTCATCAATATTATATAAAGGGTGTTTTAACAGCCACTCATAAAGTTTATTGAAGAGGGTATTTTTCAATCAGATGTTTCAATTTGTTATGCACTTTTAAGCCAATTACAACATGACTGACTATTCAAAGATTTGCTCAGTCGACAATCATCATCATCATCATCATCGTCAGACGTTTCCGTTCTCACGGGTCGTCGTACACAGCCTCCTCCACTTTAGTCTATCCTTCCAGGTCTCCTCTTCATCCACCTGTATTTTCTGTAGTCCCCTTCTCTCTATGTCTTTCCACACTTGGTCCTCCCATCTTCCTCTCGGTCTTCCTCTTGGTCTTCTTCCTCCTTCCTCCTTCTCCAGTGCTATTCTAGGCATTCTATTATCTCCCATCCTCTTCACATGCCCCATCCACTGTATTCTTCTTCCTTCCATTGTCTCTTGCAGTGAAACTACCTTCAATCTTTCTCTGGTTATTTCGTTCCTTATTCTATCTCTTCTTGTAGTCTTCTCTATCCCTCTTAAAAATCTCATTTCTGCAGCTTGCAATCTGCTTAAATCATTTTTAGTCCACGTCCACGTCTCTGCTCCATATAATAAAATTGGTTGGAAATAAGATTTATACATCAATACTTTTGATTCTTTTCCAATGTTCCAACTCCACACAATCTTCTTCACCATATTGAAAAACTTTCCACTCTTCCATATTCTGTTTCCTATCTCTTCTCTTATTGTGCCCCTATCTGTTATGATACTTCCTAAATAACAGAATTCCTTCACCTTTTCAAGTCTTTTTCCTTCAACTAACACGTCTTTGTTATTTCCATCCCTTCTCTCTACTTTCATTACTTTACATTTTTGTATGTTCATCTCTAAACCATATTTCTTCGCCACTTTTGCCCATTTGTTTAACTCTCGTTCTAACTCTTCTTCCCTATTTTCCCATATCATTATGTCATCCGCATATGCTATTGTCTTAAGTTCTTCTGCTCCTCTGTTTCCTTGTACTTCTAGAATAATTTCATCCATTATAATATTGAAAAGGAAAGGTGACAATATGCTTCCCTGCCTTACTCCTCTCTCTGTTTTAAAAGTATCTGTATATTTATCTTCAATTCTTACCCTGTTTTTACATATGCCGTACAGGTTCTTTATTCTTTCTACTATTCCCTCACGCAATCCTCTCTTTCTCATACTCTCCCATATCCTTTCTCTCAGTACCTTATCATATGCCTTCTGTAGGTCTATAAACGCTACCATTGTATCTTTTCCGTATTCCCACCTCTTTTCTAACACTTGTCTCATCACAAAAATAGCATCCACCGTTGACCTACCTTTCCTAAAACCACATTGCTCCTCTCTTCCTGTTTCTTCCAGTACTGGTCTAATTTTCTGCAACAGTATTTTTTCATAAATTTTGGTACAACAGTATGGCACAACAAAGTTATTCCCCTGTAATTCTCGCATTTTTGCTTATTGCCTTTCTTAAAAATCGGCACTATTATTCCCATTTTCCAGTCTTCTGGTATCTTCTTTTCCTTCCAAATCACTCTCATCACTCTGTACAACCATTGAATTCCCAATGGGCCCGCCGCCTTTATCATCTCAGCCGTCAGCTCGTCTATTCCCGCAGATTTCCCCTCTTTCATCTCTTTAACCGCTTTTTCCAATTCGCACATACTAAAATCCTCTTCATCTTCTGTCTCCTCTGTCATATCTCTTCTTTCCTCTTCATTTTCTGTTCCTTCCAGTAGTTCCTTAAAATACTCTTTCCACGTCTTCAAAACCTCTTTCTCCTCCCATTTGATTTCCCCTGAAACATCCACCACCTTAGTCAACATTTCTTTAGGTTTCGTCTTGTTCCTTATCACCCCATAAAAAATCTTCTTATTTCCTTTGAAGTTTGATTTCAGTTTTTCTTCAAAAACCTTCCATGTCCTCTCCTTTGCCTCCTTCATCATCTTTGCTGATGCCCTTGCAAGTCTCTTCCATTTATCCCTCTTTTCGTTTGACCTATCCTTAACACTTTAAATGCCAAGTCGGTCAGAGTTTGACCGACGCCTATGATGTTTGTACAGATAACTGTCGGCCATACCTGACCGACAGCGTTGCTACGCAACAGACAACCATTATGCCCGTCCTGTATAATGCACTACACTCTAGCGGAAATTATCAAAAACTACGTGACCTAGAATGGACATTGGCTATTTACAGAACACTGTTTCAGTTCAGATACGCTACAATAAAGTGCTGTTATATGGCTCGAAAGATAGAGTTATTTCTTTAGCATCTCGTCGGCCAAAGATGACCGACAGATGTTTTTTGTAATTTTGGTGTAACATAATTTTTGTTATTATATTGTAAAAAATAGTAGTGATTATAGCAAATACTATTACCCCTGTGTTGCATTATAAAATTTAAAGGAAATCAGCAATTTGTATGGTGCTTTTCTTGTTTTTTAAGATTTAAAGATGTTGTTTGTAAAATAATATACGTATTATGCTGTAATAAAATATAACGTTTTTATTATTACCACACAAAAAGTGTTAATTAATTATTAATCTGTAACCGAGAAGGTTACTTACCATGAATATCATAATGTACAGTATTATTTAGAATTATACTGTCAGGAATAAAATATTCATACATAATTCAGAACATTACTACAAGCTTTCTTATAGCTTCTTGTAAAGTTGGCTTCCTTATACCTAAATTACAAATATAATTAACACTTTGTGACATAAGGTTTTTTGTTAACTTACCACAAATGAATGATCTAATTTTAATGTCATTTCTGTATTACATAGTACATTTTTCATTTGTGAATGTCCTTGAAACATGTTTCACATAAAAATGGTTTGTCAGGACACACGCTACAAAAATGTATGTGACTTTTGTCATATTTCTTGCTACACTGCGGCCTCTCTGTTCGGACAGTTTTTTGATAACACATTTTGCAAACTTTCCTAACTCTGTGTTTTTTTTGCACCTTCTCCAACCATAGCAGATGATGTTAGATAGTGATGCCCAGTCCTTGATACTTCAGGAATGCGTGGCGTTTCCTGCAAACACATTAAGGAGCAAGCTAGCTGTTCTTTGAATTTTGTAATCGAAATTAAGTGCTTCTTTTTAGCATTGGGAGGTTTTTTTGTTTTCAAAAATGTATTGTATGCCAACCAGCTGTTAACCACAGAAGTACCAAGAACGAGTTCTTCACCTACTTTGTGGTACCATCTCATAGTCTTTCTCACAGCGGTGCTGTATGAAGACATCTGATCAGAAAGATCTATGCCTACTTTAGCCTTATTGTAGGCTGTGACAACAAGTGGCTTTTAGTAAAGACGGCTTGTCTGGGTTTTTGGATGGAATTTCTACATATTCCGGTTTGTGCACAGTTGACAACATTAAAACTTCTCGTTTATCCTGCCACTTAGTTATAAGGACCCCTTCATCATTTTCTAAACAAATCATTTCTCCTTTCTGGATTTTTTCTTTTGTCAAGTCTTTTGGAATGCCCTTTTCGGTTTCGTCTTAAGGTTCCACAAAGATGAGTTTGTCTCGATAACAAAGAGTTTGCTAGTTGAACAGAGGTATAATAATTGTCAACATATAGGTTGTGGCCACTGTTCAAATGGTTTTTGCCATGAGCTCCATTACTACAGAGGTAGCTACTGAGTTGTCTGTTTGCAGCAACGGTACCTTTCCCCATATAAACTTTTATACCATAAGTATAGCCAGTTTTGTCACAAAGTTTAAATATTTTAATACCGTACTTATGAGCTTTGCCAGGTATGTACTGGCGGAAAAGTAACCTACCACGGAATGGTATCATTGTCCTCATCGATGACAAGGTCTTGTTCGGCTTCTTTTTAGGTTAAAAAAACATACCATTTATAATAGAAAGCAAGGGTTTTATTTTGCCGATACGCCCATCTCTTTGCAGATTGTTGTTATCATTGAAGTGCCAAAAGCGTAAAATTAATTGGAATCTATTTCGGCTCATTACTTTTGAGGGCACCTGAGAAGCTGTATAAAGCATTTGTGGACCAATAATCACTTATTCGGGGAAGTGTTACTAGGCCCATGTACAAAAGTAGGCCTATAAACTTTTTCATTTCTTCTGGATTGGTGTCTCGCCAATCTTTAAGCCTACTCTTACGGCTCAATCGTAATTTAGAAATTACATCGTGAGCATTCCGATTTGTTTCTGTGACCATCAGATCAATGACATCGGCATTAAGACACTGTTCAAAGAAGTCGATCGGTTTTGAATCATTAGTGGTAATAAATTTGAATGTAGGCCTAGAGTTAAACTCAAAGATCTGCTGTTTTACCTTCAAAAACTATGCCAATTGTCACCTTCGTCAGGAGTACTGTTAACTGTCGTTATGGTATTATCAACATCGGCGTCTGTGTCTTCGTTTGCAAACCATAAACTCATTTTCAGCAGCTTCGTCCGAGCCATCACTTGGTTGGAAAGTCAGGGTCTGAATCCGTGTCGTCAACCACACTATAGTCCATGTCCTCAACACTTTTCATCTTCACTTAATCCCGCAAATAAATCACCTTGAGATGAGGGAAGGTCAATTATTCTGTCAATTCCCTCCGATTGTCGCAAAGGATCGCCCATTTTACGAACGCACTTCCACTTTCTAGGCTAAAGCTTCAAAACAATAGCAGGTTGATGAGGAAAAGGCGCGAAAAGTACAGTGAGGTGTCGTCCGAGAGTGATGATTTAATACACAGCTGACTACAGCTGCAGTACAATCCAGTGAGCTATTCTGCACTACCAACCACAAAAACGTAATATCCCACACCATAATATTGTGTCGGTCATGTACGACCGACGGCATATTTTATAGTGTACTATGTAACTGTAAATGATCGTGTCGGCCAGGAATGACCGACGATGTAAAAACGTTATATATACAAAAAAATTATCAAATCACAATGGTAAGTGACCAACTAACAGAAAAAACATGAATAGTTCCTAGTTTTAGCCACGGATAATTTTGGCACTCTAAACGCTAAAACAGAATATTTAGGCTTGGCATCTAACGTGTTAAACCATTCTCGCCAAGCTCTATTTTTGTTTTTAACTGCTTCAGCAATTCTTTCATTCCACCAAGGGGTCTCTTTATCCCTTCTTTTACCTGAAGTTCGTCCACATGTTTCTTCTGCAGCTTTGACTATAGCATTCTTGAAATTTGTCCATTCCTCCTCTCCTGTTTTGACCTCCCCCTTGGGTATCGTTCCTCTAATGTTATTTACAAACTCCTCTCTAACTTTCGTATCTTTTAACTTCCATGTCTTGATTCTTGTTAGTCTTTTGCATGTATCCTTTCCAAACCTCATTCTTTGAAAATCAGCTACCACCAGCCTGTGATCTCCTCCCATACTTTCACTGGGTATAACTTTTACATCTGCCATGTATGGCTGCAGGCATTTCCTCACTAATATATAATCTATTAAACTTGGCTGTTCACCATTCCAATTGTATCTTGTGTATTTGTGGCTATCCCTTTTCTTGTTCCAGGTGTTCCCTATCACTATATCATTCCTTAAACAAAAATCCAGTAAATTTTCTCCTTCTAAATTCCTTGTTCCTACTCCATAACATCCCATTACCTCAGTCGACAATATTCAATTAAAATGTCATTTCTGTTTCTTGTGGTATAATTATGTTTTTGTGTATGGTTTATTAAGTCCTTATTACGAGGGCTGTTTTTTAAGTAAGGGCCGTTTTTTTTTTTTTGTAAATAAACAACAATTATTTTTTTCAAAATACATTTATTTTCAGAATCTGCATACTTTTCTTTATTTTTCTACATAGTTGCCTTGTTTGTTAAGGCACTTATCATATCTTAAAACTAAGTTTTGAAATCCCTCTTCAAAGAAATCTGCCGCCTGCTCTGACAACCAGGAGTTCACGGCCGTCTTGACTTCTTCGTCGTCATTGTAGCGCTTCCCGCCAAGATGATTTTTCAAGTAACGAAAAAGGTGGAAATCGCTCGGAGCAAGGTCGGGGCTGTACGGCGGATGATTCAAAACTTCCCAGCCAAAAGAGTCGATCATTTCCTGTGTCCGAGCAGCGGTGTGAGGCCTTGCATTGTCGTGGAGGAGCAGAATTCCCTTTGTCAGCATGCCGCGTCTTTTGTTCTGAATGGCGCGTCGGAGACTGGCCAGGGTTGCGCAGTAGGCTTCTGAGTTAATCGTCATTCCTCGCGGCATAAAGTCCACTAGCAAAACACCGCGCCTGTCCCAGAACACAGTTGCCATAACTTTGCGCCGCGACAGCGTTTGCTTGGCTTTGACTTTGACTGGAGATGTTGTGTGCCGCCATTCCATGGACTGTTGCTTTGATTCAGGAGTGATATGGGATACCCATGTTTCATCTCCTGTGACAATTCGACTCAACATGTCGTCTCCTTCCTCGTCGTAGCGGGTCAAGAAAGTCAAAGAACTGCTTAATCTCTTTTTTTTGTGGAGTTTGGGTACCCATCTTGAGCACAATTTTTTAAAGTTTAGGTTTTCTGACACAATTTTGTACAGTACTGACCTGGACACTTGAGGAAATTCCATAGAGAGAGTGGTTATTGTGAACCGTCGGTCCTCATGAATTTTTGCATCAACTGCAGTAATAAAATCTCCCGTGATCACAGATGGCCGGCCTGAGCGATCTTCATCATGGACATTTTCGCGGCCATCTTTAAATTCTCGGACCCATTTCCGCACTTTACCTTCACTCATTGCCTTGGCACCATACACCTCACAAAGCTGACGGTGAATGTCAGCAGCCGACATGTTTCTTGCAGTCAAAAATCGTATCACTGACCGAATCTCACACGCGGCGGGTGATTCGATAATCTTAAACATTTTAAAGATCCACAGTAATGCATACAGGTTAGCTACAGAGCTGCAACTGGCATGAAGTTGTTCGCTAAGAATGCCGGGAGGCGGGGCGCACGCTTGTTACGGCAGGAACGCGAACTACTACCGTGTACGGGAGAACGGCCCTTACTTAAAAAACAGCCCTCGTATTTAAAATGTAAATAGATGTAAAACAAACTTAAATTAACTATTGTAAGAATTCCTTGGTTAATGAAAACAGGTTTACAATGATCGTGATATTCAGCTTTACCAACAATTCTAACAGCTTTCTTTTGAAGCACCAGTATTTTCTGAACTCTAGTACCATTTCCCCACAGTATTAATCCATATCTCACAACTGACTGAAAGTATCCAAAATATGCAGACCAACTATAATTTTCACTTATGCAGCAAGATAGATGTCTCAATAAAAAAATAATTATAGATAATTTAGTAGACAGAAAATCAATGTGAGGTTCCCATGAAAGATTATTATCAATATGAATGCCTACAATTTTCATTACACTACTTGATTCAAGATTAGAACTATTTTCAGGAATTGATTTTAAAGTAAACAAAATGTTTTGAGTTTTAGTTTCATTCTATAAAAAACAGCTTTCTTCAAACCATAATCAATATGGCTTTGTTTATTGTGGTGTCGGTTAATTTCTTTAGTTCATTCACATTATTACTACTATTGAAAAAAGTTGTGTCATCAGCGTAGAGTAATGTACAATGCCTAATACTAGTAGTCTTGAATGAAAGACCCATGGCAGTTAGTTGATGTCACAGTGGTTAAGATTGAGAGACACTGCTAGAAAACCAACAGTTCAGTAGCAAAGGGGAAGAAGGGGTGAGTCATTACCTCCTTACAAATACTAATTTCAAGATTTATTTAAATACACTAGGTGTGTTTTTAAAAATTCTTCAAGATTTAAATACAGTTTTTTTTTATAAAAGTAATTTATTCAAACATTTTTTCTTTTATAAGAACTTATATAGTTTTTAAACTAAAACTAGAATATACAAAACAATTATATGTCCAGTGCTTTTGTACGGATCCGAAACGTGGTAAATAAGAAGGATGAGAAAAAGCTTCTAGTTTTCGAGAATAGAATTTTACGTAAAATTTATGGGCCATCATATGAACAAGGGGTATGGAGAAGAAAACATAATAGAGAAATCAGGGAGCTCTACAATAGTACGGATGTAATAGGAGAAATAAAGTGCAGAAGACTCCGTTGGGCAGGCCATGTTTTGAGAAGAGAAGAGGAATGCAAACTGAGGAGGGTAATGTACAGTAACCCAGAAGGAAGACGACCCCGTGGGAGACCGAAAGTGAGATGGTGGAACCAGGTGAAGGCTGATATGGAGAAGGTGGGCGCTTCAGAGGAAGATGCAGAGGACCGTTCAAGATGGAGGAGCTTTGTTGGTGCGGCTAAATATCACCTCCGATATAAATGGCCCTGGGAGTAAGAGTAAGTAAGTATTTTTTCTTTTATTTATGAAAGTACACACTTGTATCTACTGACAAACTTTTGAATACTATTATCAAAGAAGTTTGCCGGCTAGAGATGGGAATGTTTCATTTTCCCTCAGTCTCTCACATTATCCAGTATAGGTATGTGCACCATGTTGTGCAGTAACTTGGTTGGTGGTTATTCTGGTGCATGGAGAAAATGTCAAATTCAAGTAGTGTTTTGTAAAGTTTTAGCCAGGAACATTATAAAATAATATTGCTGTAATAATTAACTGCAAAAGAGTGCGTAACAAACTTCTGGCACTGGTGAATTCTGTCGACTGCTACTATTTGTAGTAACCTTCTTTATTTGTACTGAAAATAATTATATGCCTCAGTGCTATGGAAAAACAATCTATATCCAAACAAGAATCTTCATGACTCAGGAAGTCTATTGTGGGTCTCTCTTATAAACCTCTTTTCCTAAATGATAAGTGTTTAGCAGCTTTCTCGAGTCCTATGTGAACACCAAATTCTGAGAAACCCTTTCGTACTCCAACGATTGTTTCTGATCTCTTTATAATAATTCCTTTCCACTGTTATGTATCTTCCCCTGTATGACTTAAGACGACTCTATTACTAGCAAGTATATTGTGATCTACTAATACAATTCCGTGTTTAATTGGTTCTGCAGCTTTTGAAAAGGGTTGACTATCGAGTTTAAAGGACACTAAAGGATTATTTTAGAGGAATTAAATTAAAGGCTGATCTCTCACAGTCACAGAAATACACAATCACAATTATTGTTCTGTAGTACATTACAATTAATATGGATTTAAAAGATATGAAACTGTATGTACTCAACAGATACAAGAGATTAATATTACAGTATTACCTGTTTAGTTAACTTGGTCATTAGCACTGGTACGAGGTACTGTAGGGCTCCCTTGGCATAGAACTTAGAGGAACGTTGGGGAGGTCGGCCCGCCTCTGCAGCCTCACTGTCTTCAATGGCAAGATCTACTTCCTCATCACTGACATTAGACCAGAACTCAATACCTTGCAGTGCAACCTCGTCTACATCGGACTTCATGGCCTCTAAAGTTATCTAAAAACAAAACAAGAAAAATCAGTATGAGAATATACTGTAATATTAATTAGGTCCGTTACCTTGCAAGACGTTTATGAAAAATTTTAATCATTTAGTATTTAAACTACCTGTGCTTTGTGTTTTTAATTTGTAGTAGTCATTTTACCATGTTTCCTTTTTGAATATAAATGATTAATTTGATTAAGGTGCAAATAATAAGATTAGTAGTTAACAGAAAAAAAGAATAATCTTAATTTTTATATTCACATCTTTACATTCATGTAAGTTAGTTATATTTCTATTCATTATGTTTATGTTACATAATTCCATGGCTTGTTTCCTAACACTTATAATTCAATAATTAAGTATCTATTGCATTTCAGGTACTCATCTTTAAACAATATTCACTGAATTGTCAATATTTATCTTTCTACATAGCAAAAGGATAAAGGCCACCACTTTGTGGACAAAAAATTTAAATTTACTTTGTGAAAAGCAAATGAAGGATTCATTTTTGTTTAACATATGATTTTCTGTAATTTACTAGATAAAATTATGTAATAATATTAAAACTGGAAATGAATAAATAAAAAATTAAGCTTCCGATGCTTGATATAAAATCATGCCTTTTGTACTTTTTACACTAGTTTTTCATATATACAAAAAAAACACCAAAAAATGTTTCTACAATTTTTTACTTGTAGAGTTGTATTCCATTTAGACATAAACACGTTGTAGAAAATGGACAAGGAATATGTATTTTACATCAAATTTTATGTACAAAACTATGTTACTTCCTTACCATGGTTATCAATGGCTTTTTTCATGAACATTTTATCAAGTAATATTATTAATGAAAACCATTAACACTGTTATAAAGAATGAAGATTCTTCGAGCAATAGGAAGATTCTTAATTTGTTACAACTAGTACAATTTATAAGAAGATTAAAATGTAACTCTATTGGAATATTTTACACTTGCTAACCATATTTCCAAATCCTTTATCATATGTTATTTTTATATTTATTATCTATAAACCTGTATTTATTTATTCGTGGAGCCGCCTAACGATGAAATCTTTAATTGTCAAGGCCTCGTAAAAATAAAAATTAATATTGGAAAATGTGTGATAATTTTAAAATGTTATTAAGAATTTATGACATTTAGAAGGGAAAATCCTGCTTAACTGACAAGGAGGGAAGATACCTAGTCCCTTACTTTAAGAAAAAGTAAAGGAAGATTTAATAGATAAATTCACCACAGAAGTTAACTCACCGGGAAAAGTGCAGGTCCCATGTACGTCTCCATATAGTGGTAATACAGTGACATTATCTTGACTAGACATTGTAAAGCAGCCACCTTGACTTGTGTGTCATGTGACTGTGTGGCCTCACAGACCACTTCCATTATGTAGTTCCTCTCAGACTGCAACAAACATCACAATGTGTTACTGTGTCAAAATTGCACTTAAAAATTCTTTACAAAAATGAACTTATCTTTAAAAATTATTAAATAGAACCAAAATAACTTTACCTCTTTGTCAAAATTGCTACGAGTAAACTCAAGAGAGTTGAAAAGCGCCGTGGTTGCGGCCAATCGCACATGATTGCTAGGTTCACTCAGCCGCATGCCGTGAATGATGGCTGTCAGAATCTGGTTGGACTGCGATATCAGAACGTCTTGCTCCTGTCAATCAATGATACATCCAATAATAAAATCAAAACAATAAAGATAACCAACCTTTAATGACTATGACAATCTTTGTTCTGTTGGAAGCTTAAAACAGAATATATGAGGCTTTAAACTTAATAATATGATGCAGAATTTAGACAAACACAGGATATATACAGTACTTAGGAAAAACTCATTTTTATTTCAAAAAGGCATAAAAAAATAAGAATTTCCAGAATAATTAAAATGGATTTGTAATATTATACAAATTATAAGTTTTCTTTACTGGTTAGAATGAACAGATATGTTTCTGCTTGCAGTTGTTTCTTTGTTATTTAACAGCATAATAAAACCTGTTACTCATCTGCCCACACGTACTTCAGTCACTTATTCACTTGTAGGTAGTATTAACCCTTTGAGTACCAACGTCCGATTTTACCGGACGACAAAAGTTGGCCAAAAAGTGCCAACGTCCGATTTTACCGGACGTCAAAAGTTGGCCGAAAAGTGCCGATGTCCGATTTTACCGGACGTTCGGGAAAAAGTCACTAAAAATTGTAACCTTTAATATTTTCAAATAATATCATATTGAAATGTTTGTGAAGGATCGGTCTTTTCAAAATAAATTGTTATAGTACACTTCCGGTCAAACTTTAAATTATGAAACTCACATATAAACATTTTTGGTTGCCATAGCTACCAGAAACAATGTGACAATAGTTTCTTAAAAGTTGTATAACTTATTCATTATTGAAGATAATAATATAAGATTTACAGACAATTGCATACACTTTCCAGTGATATGGACTAAGAAAAGGATATGAATTTTTTGGTCATAATAATTTGGTTGAAAAATGAAATTAAAAAATATTTTTTAATTTTTTTTATGTATGTCCATTTTTGGTAGTCCTAAATTTAGTGTTATGATAACTTTGTTATTTTATGTTAATTAAACAGAGTTTTCAGAGTAAAATAAAAAAAGAATCATGCTGATAGCTTATTAAATAATCGAACTGTGAATTTTTTACTAAAACCTTGCAAAATGTCTGAAAAAGGGCTGGCACTTTTAGGTACACCCACTAGAAAAATACCTGGCACTTTTCAGTATACCCACTCAAAAAATACTTGGCACTCAAAGGGTTAAGATAAAATTGAACTCACAATGTCCTGACAGATGTATCCGATGGCCTCTAGGGTGGCCTCTTTCATCATCTCGGTGCTGCCACCACTGATGACATTGCTGACAAGTACGGTGATGAGATCTGGCCACTGACCCACGGGCAGTTCAGCCACCGCCACGTACGCCACACACTGCGCTGCAGAACTGGGCCTGTTGTTCTCTGTCCCCAACGCTCCCAGAATCTATCAACAATTACAATACAACTAGTTTATATATGTCACTCAACATGTGAATCTACTTAATTAATCAAATATGTTGATATTTCGTTAACTTTATATCTATAGATGTAATCTTAATGTTTACATGACTTTTCAAACAAATTGAATGCATTCATTCAGCACCACTACGTTTAATGACAACTAACAATTTGCATGCCACTAATAAATCCATTAACTTTCCTTTAACATCAAGACAAAAAAATTGTTTTGTTTCTTTAAGTTCAAAGCTAATTTTTACTATAACTAAACTATAAAAGATAAAAGCAAAAATAGTATAAAACAGGGCTTTTTACTTAAAATTAGCGTATTTATTGATAAAAAAAAGAACTACTTACAAAACTGTTTGTTTCAAATAAATTTTAATTTCATTGTAAAATTTAATTAAACTGAAAAGTACTACATTAAACTGAAAAATGTACTGTAAAACAAGTTAGATATTTCACAACTAATCACAACGCTACCACATGATAAAGAATAATAACGAGATACATAGCAGAAGTGCGTGGATCTCGCGTGCTTGTGACAACCAAGAAAGCAGTGACACAAACAGTGGTAATTTTTATTTGTTAATGATGCAGATAAAAAAAAAACAAGCTAATATGATGAACAACATAATTATATTTGAGAAATTGGAACTAGTTACAAACGTTTATAGTTACACAGTGAAATATTTTTATTCTACAAACATTGATTTCAACAAAAATTGTTTATATTTCGAGAATAACTTACATTCTTTTTGACATACAGCCTGACATCTTCGGGAAAAGCTAGCCAGCGCTGTTGATACTGAGCTTTAACCATGGCATCTTTGGAGGTAAGGGTGTTCTTAAGCTGCAGGCCAGCAGCCATCCGAGCAACAGGACTATTTCCTCCATGATGAAGGACGTCAGAGAGTGTTTTCACAAATTCTGGCTGTTGATAAAAAAACAAGAATAAAAATATACATTTTAGTAAAACAAATAATAAGAACCCTAAATGTTGACATTAGATACACGCAAGCTATGCATTCTTATCAACCTCATCTAACTTTGTGACACTTACTCGGTGCTCACCAGTAGTAGTGGTTCATCATACCTTAACAAATTCAACATTCATAATTTGGTTGAATTGAAACAACAATGGAACTTCACTTCACATTATTCATCACAATAATAAATAGTATGCGTACAACTGAAAATGTGGTTTTTTAATAAATGCAAACACATGGATTAAGAATTTTGTACTGAACACAGGACTCAGTTTTGACTGAGTTTAAAAACTATCAAATTCAAAGGACAGAGAATGGCTTGCTTATGATAGAAGTTAATAGAAACACTTTTAAAGTTTTAGAAATAAAAGATATTAATGATTTGTTTGTGTAACTTGTAAAACATTAGTATTATGCCCACTACAATAATTGAAACATTAAATGATTATAAAATAATAAATCAATAAAATAATAAAAAATTATGAAACTTTCAATTGGAGTGTGTATACTTCTATTTTTAACTAGTATAAAATTACTATTATGCCAACTATAACAATTGTAACCTATGTTTAGTTATTATCACACAGTGGAAAATTGAATTTTGGCTTAATTAATTTAATTAGTTTTAATTACATTGCATGAATATATGCAGTAAATAAATATAAATATTTCAAAATAAAATATTTTTAAAATTTAGACACACCAAAACAAAAAATAAGTTTGGTGCATCAACTGTTTTTATTGAGGGTTCTAGATATATTAAGAGATTTCTTTACAGCATAGGAGAGGATAAAATTAACACTGCCAATATAAGCATACTCTTCTATTATTGTAACATAAAAACTTACCAAATTAGTCTGAGCAGCTTGTTCCAGATAGTTCTGGGCAGCTTCCAACTCATTTTTATCTGAAAAATAATTGTTTTAAACAAGATTGTATTAAACACATAAAATTAAAAATTGTGTTTTTATAAGATGTAATTTTATTTTTTTTATTTTATTACACATTATCTTTTGTTGGATGTAATTGCATTTTTGCCACTCCCAAGAGTACATTTTTTGCTGACACTGAGTAATAAATGTACAGAACAAACATCAAATTTGTTACATTGAAAAAAAATAAAATAAAAATTATATTCTAAAAGAGAATAATATTTTATTAAAATTTGTCATACCAAATATTCCACGTATAATAATAAATTATAACACTTTATTGTTGTAAAACTTGTACAGGCATAAATATTACATATCAAAAATACAGCATAAAGTGCTATCTATGTCAACACATTTATTGATACAAGGTGTGTTCAAACAGCACAGAAATTTTCAAGTTTTTGAAAATAATATTTATTTATTTGTCTACATTAAAGTTTTCAATTTCAAAATAGTTCTATTAGACTATGCACTTGTGATATCACTTCTTTCAAATCCACTAAACATTTCCCAAACTCAATCTTTGAGATAGCCTTCAGCTCTTTCAGTAATGCACTTTTAATGTCATCTATGCTAGTAAAACAATGGTCTTTTGCGGTTCTCTTTATTTTTTGTAATTTTAGTCACACAGAATTATGTCTGGAGAATATGGAGAAAATTCACGAACAAGCAATAAAGTGTGTGCAGATGTATTTTCATAGTGCAAAAACCATGAATTATTTTGCTACAAATCCAGGTGTATTTTTTTTTCTCAAAATTGTACCATGCAATTGACATTGAACTGGTAGGTAGTACTCCTCAATGATGATGAAGGCTATCTCAAAGATTGAGTTTGGGAAATGTTTCATGGATTGAAAGAAGTGATATCACAAGAGCATAGTATTTAATAGAACTATATATATATATATATATATATAAATATATATATATATATATATATTCACACATTCAACCAGTACTATAAGCTTCACTTAATACCTCATAAAAGGACACACAACCCATGTAGTCTTCAGATTTAACACATTAATTGTTGCAGACGCCCTAGTTCTCTTGCTGTCTTATTGCAATACTAATTATCAATCAGGATAGAGGTGCATTAAAGGCTTTAAGGAAGGTATAAAATGTTGCCAAATAAACTGGAGTCAATAGTAATTAATAGTCGGAGTAAAAGATGCTACAGGAGAATGGTTTTAAAACTACCTGATGGACACAACCGAAGAGGTTAAAATTAATCAATGTAGTAAGTAACACAGTCTACAACTAAAAAACCTTTATTAGCAAATTCAGGTGTCCTGTAAAGGTCACTACTAGTGTATAGACCAATTTCTTCAATAGTGACTACCCACATTTTCTTGCTTTTACTATGATAAATAGTTATATTGTACCATTCCTTTACTTTTCGAAAAACGTAATAAAAGTTAAACTCATTCATTTTTTTTAATGAATAGTTTTTTCTAAATTTCAATTTGGTTTTAAAGCAGGTACAGAGCTGGCTTTACAGCATTTTTTTGAACGATTTATGTAATGGTATGAATTTCTTATAACAGAGTAGCTGGTTTATTTTTGGATGTAAGTAAAGCCTTTGATAACGTTAATCATGGTTTGCTACTAAATAAATTGGAATCTGCTGGTATTTAAAGTGTCCCTTTGAATTGATTTATGACATACCTAACTGGTAGACAGCAATTCGTCAAAATAAACAGTGGCAACAGCTGTTTAGAAAGTCTACATTTTGGAGTCCCCCAGGGATCACTTCTTGGGCCTATTTTGTTTTTAATCTTTGTTAATGACTTTTGTTCTGGAAATTTCAATGGTAAGAAGACAGCATTTGCTGATGATAGGGCATTTTCCTATAGTGCATCAACTGTTGATGAATTATATTCAAGGATGCAGGATAACCTAAATAAAAGATTTATATTGTTTGCTTTTAATACAAAATTACCATTAAATGTATCAAAAACATTATATGAATTTTTTGTCACAATCCAATCATTTTGGCACATCCTTAAGAAAACATTCAATAAATTGCAGCAAGGATCTATGTGATTGTAGCGTAATTAACCCTTTGAGTGCCAGAGCATGCTGTCAGCGATCCCGCATTATATGCAAGAATCGCTGTTAGCGACTTCTGCAGTAACGCTTATATTTTATATAGTATTTATCTAAATTGGCTCAATGACTATACATACGCATTCCACAGGCTTCAACGTAACTTTTGATGTAGGTTTTGTTGCATTTTGGTTAGATTCTGATTTTTACGGCGGTTGTAAAGTGAGCGCGTCAGTCGCGTTTAGAATAGGCCGCTACGCGGACGAGCCGGCACATGTTTTGTTTGCGCTGCTGTTTATTTCACAAATGATATTGAAAGTTTTTAAGTGTAAATGGGTTTGTAGTGTTAGTATCTTCAAATTATTTTGTTTGTGTATGTTGTTCTAGTCTGTGAGTAAGTAGAACAATGACGGCCGCGAGTTACGGCGATCTTAAGCATCTAGTACTTTACTAAATATGTTTGTATAGTTTTTGTGTTCGTTCAGTGATATTTATAAACAATGAGTCGTAAAAACATTGCTGACAATGAAGACCTAGTATTGCAGGCATTAGATTTAAGTATTATCAGTGTAGACAAAACACAGACTAGGTTAGTTTAGGTTAGAAAATTTCTAGTTTTGTAGTGGTTCATGTTTTCATATTTATTTTCCAAACTTTATTTATAAGTATAAAAAGAATGTTTATATGTCTTTTTGTAAAGAATTAAATGGAGTATAAGATAGAGTACTATAAGTTGTGTCAAAATAAAAACACTAAATATGTTTTTGCTCATAAAGTTTTTGTTAATGATTTTTTATTTGTATAAAAACGTTAAATAAGTGATAAATGTATTACATGTATAAAGAAAATATATCTAAAAAAAAAAAAAAACAAACAAAAACCTAAGACATTATACCAATAAAAAAATTTGTTATGAATTTTTAACCAGACCCTTGCAGAATCAGGCATTTTTGCTCGGCATTTTATGCAGACCATATAGCAAAACGCTGCGGCACTCAAAGGGTTAATAAATGTAGTCAGATTAAGTACTTAGTTCTGACTCTAAATGAAAACTTATCGTGGAAACCTCATGTAAATTCTTTAAAAAAATCTCTACAGTCATCACTTAGGACATTTTTTAATTTGAAATCAGTTTGTCCTCCCTCAGTAATGAGATAGGCTTATTTTTCTTTGATTAATTCTAAACTGGAGTATGGATTGTCGTTGTGGGGTAGTTTATGTTTCACATTTATCAAGTTTAATAATCCTTAAGAAAAAATTTATAAGATTGATATGTAACGCTAACAGCAGAGAACATTCATTTTCACTTTATGTTAGAAAGTATATTTTACCATTGAGATATTTATATGTTTTATAAGTTTTAGTAATTTTTTTCGTATTAACTGGTAACTCTGGAACTGATATTTATTGACAACCCTAGCTATATATCTATTATATAAAAATGAAACTGTTCGTGTGTAACAGCATCACTCACAAACGGCTGGACGGATTCGCCTAATTTTTTTTTTAATTTGTTCGTCTTGATCTGTAGAAGGTTATAGGATACTTTTTATCCCTTTCCCGATTCAGGATTCCGCCCCACTGGTTACAGAAATACCCGTAAGAAATGCATTGCAGCAAACATATGTTATTAAGTGAAAGAGTCTTTTCAAATTTTTAATCAGCTGTTCTTTGTAAACATATATAATGCGACAAAAAATATATTTATATATAATTTAATTACTACACTTATAGTTTTAAAGCATAGAGTAAGCTTAAGAGAAACGACAAATTTTGTTTAAACTGTTTCTGCAATCACTGTTAAACATAGACTTTACTATCCAGATAATACAATTCAAATTTGACGTAAAAATTCACCTTTAACTGCAATATTTATTTAATATAAACCATGCTCATGCTTGATCAGAAGAGCAATGCAGATATCATAATTACTATCTTACGTTGGCTACAAATATAAAGAATGTTATAAAATCAACCTTAGTTGTTTTTTTTTGACAGAAGTATCAGGAATGTGGTACATACCTTCATAATGCGCCCAAGAAGCTCACGAAGGAACGACTATCAATTATCTCAGCAATGTTTAGAATGTGATAGAAAATGAATAAGTGAATATAGTGTACTGTTTTCAACGGGAAATTGCGTGCGAAGCCGCGGGAAACTTATTGAAATGCGCAGCGAAGCGCGCCGGGTCCGCTAGTACTATATACTACTAGACTCAGTAATCAACAGTATACAGGTATGTAATAAAGCCTGACTCAGTAATCAACAGTAGGCTATTTGTCATTAAGCCAGACTCAGTAATCAACAGTATTTGTGATTATTCCAAACTGTTCTTTATTTTAGAAATGTTTTGTTTTAAGCTTATGTGGTAAATTATGCATTGGTAAATTATTTATTTATGTGTTATTTGTAATACAAATTGAATTATTTGCATACCAAACTAAAGATAAAAATGTCATCTTTTGGAATAAAATACTACAAATAGCCATACTCAAATTTAAATATATTTTTAATTTTAAAAAAATTGATTTACATGAACAAGTTTTGTTTTTTTAATTTTTTTTATCCCTCCCTATGTTGATGAAAAAAACTGGGCTCTTTCAATAAATTTACAGTAAAATTTTACTAAAATACAAACGCACAGATGAAATGTAACAATAAAACGTTCAAAAAATTGTGGCATTTGTTATAAAAATATAAAAGTGACATATTTTTAAGTCTTAAAAACAGCTCATCATTTTACACATATAAAGTTTAGGAAAAATGCAGTACTTAACAAACACACATGAAAAATTGATTTATTCCCCTCTTCCCACAAGTCTTAGTGCTAGATAGACTACAAATACAGAAGTCTTTCTCTGGAAATTTTCCCTCTTCAAGTGACTGCTTGTGAAACAAAGAAGACACATACATCACTGTTCTTGCCACCATTAATCAATAACGAAACACAAGATTTTAATTTTAAATTCTATACACAATTTTACTTTGAACTAATTTTGAGTGATAATGTCGAACTGAATGAAGTGTTAGGCTTTTAAAATCGTACTATAGTGAAGCTATACTTTTATATGTAAAATAAATGTATTTGTTTTAGAGGCCGATTACATAAAATAACTAAAACAGCTAAACACTATTTGATCTCCACCTTTAATTCCAGTTTTCATCTTGTCAATAAAAAGCTGGACAATTCGGATTTAAAGGAGCAAGTTCATTATCTTGTAACAATTTAGAACATTGCTCAGTACTTATGAAAACTGAGCCAATATCTACATATTCATCACCATTGTTCTTGTCGTTGTCACTAACCTTCTCCTACATAAACGAAATAACAACAGCTGGTAATGGTGTAACTAGTCTAAATTTAGAAAACTGGCAATGATTATTTTAAAATATCTATAGGTCAAATGTTGTATTGATAGTATCGATAATTATAAACAATAATCAAATTCTGATTGTGTTGGTGGCCGCTTATTGTACTGTAGCCTTATATAAATGTTCAAGCCCATAAAAATAAAAACCTTTTGTATAAATATAAATTGATTTTCATGTAATAATTATTGGTGGTGATTCAGCGTTTTTATAAATACTGTCAGAAATGTTTACCCTGTTAAGTAAATGCAAGTAAGTACTACGCTAATCAAACATAGGCTAAATAAAGTGAGTTAGGATATTTTATATAATCTGAAATAGGTTACATATTATACATTTCTTTTACATATAAAAATATGGCTTTACTTTACAATTTTAAAAGCCTATAACGTAATTCAGCTCGACATTATTATTCCAAATTAATTAACCCTTTCAGGGCCAGGACCAAATATGAGATGTTGCAAAATTTTTTCACATATCTATCCCCTTGTGACTAGTCAAAAGTGCCAGGCTAAAATTGGCGATTTTGCAGTCTCTTAGATTAAAATTTATAACTTTTCATAAACATTAGAGAATTACCTAAAAGTTGCACCAAATTACTCGTATAGATATATACTATCAACAAAAAAATATAAAGATGTAGTTTTAAGTAATTTAAAATTTAAAAAAAATAATGTTTTAATGGATTACATAAAAAAAAATTTAATTTTTTAATTTTTTTCGTAAATAACTAAAAAAGGAAAAATAATTTTACTGTAGAAAGCTATGTTATTATATTGTACATTTATAAAGGAACAACCGTACAAAATTTTGTGTTATTTCTCTCATAAATAAATTTTTTATGACACATTTTGTATAAATACGCATAATTGTACTTCGCAACAAGTGATAAAGCAACTGACTCTTAACTGCAAGAAACTTAAAATAAATATTCACATTACGGATGTACCGGTAAACAGATGATTGTAGGATCCATAAGCAGTTTCAATACAGTCAAAAAACACTATTTACCAAGAAATATTTACACAATTTTATTTGAAATTTATTTACACTTTTTCTATTTACAAATATGCTACTTACAATTTCACTCCCGTGAGATCGCAAATTGTCAGTCATTGTAACTACTACACACAATAGCTAAGCAGGTAACACTACTAATATTTACAACCACAAAATAAAATAATGAAGAAGAATCCAGCATACAATGGTACGATTGCACTAAAGCATAAAGAATTAACAACAATAGATCGAGTCACCTGATAATGTCACGTGACAATTACGAAATAAAAATGCATAGACCTCCAAAATAAAAATTATATTCATATTAAATATCTACAAATATACCAGGGAATAAAAAAACATAAAACTTTAATCATTTGATGTCGTATTTTTTAAAGAAAATTACGAATATCAAGGCGGCAATATATTGCCGCCTGGCGCTTTTCGCGTATGTCACCGACGGCAATATATTGCCGCCTGGCACTTTTCAAACACGATCTATGGCGGCAATATATTGCCGCCTGGCCCGGAAAGGGTTAAAAGTAAAATGATGTGTTTGGTATTTGACTAATGACCACAAGTAAAATGGCGATGTAAATGTGTTCTTTGAGTCACACTGAATCAGACATGTTTTTCCTTGAAAAACTAACTAAATGTTACATTGTTTTGTTTGTAACATTTTAAAATTATTAATAGCCTGGCCTAGATGATCGTTTTATTTATTGTTAATAGCCTATATATTAATTTTTTGGTATCAATTTACAAAATCGTGACCATGGAAAGGTATGTTCATTTTTTTTTCCTGAAAACTACAATTTTTCCTGAAAACAATAGTGAAGAAAAAATTCGTCGGCAACGAAAATCAAAGGAGTTACGATTTTTTGAAATCCTCTGAAAACTCTGTTTTTGACAGTACCTCTGGCAATTTTACTGAAATGATGACGTTAATCCTGTCAACGATGCCTGCCCGCTGCGCAGTGCTGCGCACTGCTTGCTCTTTTAGAAAAAAAATTAACTCGAGCTTGCAAAAGTCGAATCCCAGATCACGTGATGCCCCTGATCCTTAACCCTCCAAGTGTTGTTCGACAAAATTTTGTCGGTTATTTTCCATCTTTAATGCAATAATGCCCGAAAGGCATCAATATAATACAATGATATACTTTCCCCCCAGTTTATATGCACCTGTGATAATAACACTTGGCTATAAATGCCCAACCCATGAAAAAAAAAGTCAATTTTTCATGGTCACGGTATTGTAAATAAATACCTAATTTTTTTTAAAGTTAACACAGCAGAACTATATTGTTACTTGAAATACATGTTATGTAATTTGGTTCGACATTTTGATTTCAGTATTTTTAAATAGTGTAGATATTGAGAATTCAATACTCATGAATACCAATGATTCAATAATTATGATTTAATTGTGGTGGTGGCCGCTTAGAATACTGCAACCTATTTCTTGATAAACAATACGCTACCTTGTAGACTACACATTATGTAGTTTTCGTGGTTTTTGTAAATTATATAAAAAACAAACTTGCACCATGAGGAAAGTGATACCACTATTTATTTTACAAGTTTAAATTTACAGTTACAGTTCTAAGGTTACAGAATGTTTTTATTTCCATGTGTAGGCTATAGAATAGAATTTAATGCAAACACAGTGAACCACCATAAATAAGGACATTGGGATTTTAATACAGTTATCTAAGAAAATATAATGGGCTATAAGATAAAAAGATAATTATATATATTTGAATCAAAATCCTTTACAATTTACTTGTAGCTTATGGCATGGACCCAGATTGTCTAGAGTAGGCAAACACATTAGTAATTAAGTATATGCTAATGAGTAATAGTAATTTATTTTATAATAATAAAGAATGGCTTTTTAAACGTTAGTAGTGGAATGTGCATAAGAATGTGCAGCTTTATAACTTCATGGTCTAACTAGACCCAGAAGTTCAGGGTAAGACCAAATCATGACTATGCATAAAATTGATCTAAATAATCAATAGTTTGTTTATGATAGTAAAAAAGTGGATTATTTGTTCTCATTTGAAACATAATACGACTAAACGCCAGTAAATTCCAGGTATCATGCGAATGGCTCTTGGAAAAGAAACATGAGGCGAACAGCTCTTCAACCCTGGGAACAGCAACTGGAAAATGATGGATTATGAAATTATCATTGGGTTGCTATTTACCTGGTGAAACAGTTTTCTCGAGAATTTGGATCAATTGTGCTGAAGCTTCAGAGGTCATCTTGATTATCATTTCATAAATTTAAAGAACAAACAGGAATATTACACGTAAACGACACTACGACATTCACAAACCGGCAATGAAATTGCCTTGAAGTGAAGAAGAACGTCACATGTATTACTCCGCGTGAGAGCCACCTAATTATTTTGACAAGGACTATTTCATTGTAAAATAATATAACAAAATAATGATTATATATTGGTAGATGAGAAGAATCGGTGTTAAATTATAAATGTAATGAAAATTTAAATTCTAAAACTGTTTTAAGTAAAACACCAAATGTACGACAATGTAATTCTGAGAAAGTAAATAATTGAGAGCATAAATATTTTAACTTTCCAATTTAAAAAGAGTGAAACCATACGGAAAAGAAAATTAAGACAGAAAATCCTCAAAAAACGTTATAATTTCTTTTAGAATGATTTCGAAGATATAAAAATGTAAATTAAGAACTACTTTTTCAACGTTCTCAATACCATAATTTCGCGCCAACCAGTACCTAGAACCGAACAAAAAACAAAATCTGGGGATCATCTTGGTAAATACAAAATAATATGCGTGGCTGTGAAATCATGTATAGTATAACAATATTATTGGCTTAACGTTTTAAAGCTTCTAACTCAGCATGGACAGAACCTTTTCAAAGTATATACGACTAACCCTAAATGCAAAATACTAGTGGGCGTATTTTATATTAAATTTTACCCAAAGCTGGTACGTTTCCTCTTGTAAATAAAAACCCAATAAAACCTAATAGATCATATTAACAATGAAACTATTATTCAGCAATTGTCGTAGAATAGTTCTTTACAAAGGAGCGATCTTTAACAAATGACACTGTGGTTATATCGGTTAACCACAATATATAAACCCGATTTTAATCAAGTAAGACTAAATTTATATGGGTACGAAGGCCTAAGCTGGTAGCAAGAGCAAGTGAATAGTTTACTTCTCGTATAATTTTGTGGATACTATCCAATACGAAGCATGGATGATGTATGCCTTATATGGCAAACAAAATGTGGTTGTAATTAATTTATTAATAAATACTGAACATTCTATCGTTTTTAATCAATTCTAAATGGGCTTTTTCCTCTTTAAGTTTATGATGTATGTGTTTTGTATAAATGGACATTAGGATTGAATTTACTAAGCAGATCACTCAAGTAGGTAAGAGTCTGTTTGGCCAAACCTTTGTTGGCATCATGTGACATATAAACAATGAGAGATTTCTCGAAACAAACCGTCACCATCACCCTTAGTGGGAATCATTTAAAAATTGATGATGGTTGAAGAAACACACGTCATTAATTAAGATTAGCTGGTGGAGGTACCAGTCGTTTAGAAGAAGAAGGATGGATCAGATGCCATCAAATCAGTTTCATCAGGGACTTGTCTTTTTCTTGTGGTTAAAGGCCAACATGTCACTAAATTAGTTCCTTCAACTACAATTTTTGACGTGACAACGTCTTAAATTAGGTTGCGGCTCGGAGTCACTCATGAAAAAGTGTAACGCCCGGTAACGTTACGTCCAGTGGGTCCGACGCACGGGATCCGCACGGGATAAAGCAGATAACTGTGGGTCTGCCGCACGGGATAAAGCAGATAACTATGTTTATTCGTGAAAATGTGGAGTGCTTAGATTCGTCATTTACAACAACTACAACAATAAAGGTAAATAATTGTACACTGATATTTCATTATCGTAAACTATGATTGATTGATTAATTGTTAGATTGACACAAAAGTTGAGAAACTGAGTTTATAGGTTATGTCATACTATTGACAAATGTACAACAATAAAGGTAAATGATTGTACACTGATATTTCATTATCGTAAACTATGATTGATTGATTAATTGTTAGATTAACACAAAAGTTGAGAAACTGAGTTTATAGGTTATGTCATACTATTGACAAATGTTGATAGTGTTAAGTAAATTATTAGTTTAAATCACTCTGCAATCAATCGTAATTCAGTCGATTGAGAAGAAACAGCGCGTATTGCTAGTCAAACATTTAAAATAACAAATTATAACCTCTAACCTGTCATAACAGTGCGACCAAACAAACGAACTAAACCGACCAATCACCACGCGCGGAGGTAGAATTTAACTGTGTTTAGCAAGAATTTCAAATTCCAATTTTAGTAAATGTTTTATTCAACTTTACCATTTACAATAACAAATTTTAATTAATTTCAAATTATGTACAATGTTTTAGTAAACAAAATATATTTCTATAGTTAAAATTTGTGCAATTCTTATTTTCATTCAATTCCTTGTTCCTATTGTGCAATTTAATAATATTCATATCAATAAATATTCTACCGAGAAAAAGACGTTGTCACGTAAAATCTTCGCCCGTAAAACCGACTTTACAGGCAACCATAATTTTTTCTTTTTTAATATTCTTGCGAGCGTAATTTGTTTTTTTCCAGACTCATCATTCAAAGCATAAAATACTCACAAAACTTATAAAGCAACTAAAAAATATATATATATATAATATATATATATATATATATATATATATATATATATATATATATATATATAAAGTGACGAGACCAACAGCTACATTAAACTTCCATGAACTAACAGGTTAAAATAATCTGCATGTAAACAAACCTACAGTTGATACTGAATGTAAACAAACCTTTTTTATCTCGTTTAAGCATCAGCGTCAGCTATGCCGGCTTCGAAGTGCACTGGTTTTTTATTAAAGTACAAAGTACCTGATTGGACCTCCCCAAGAATTGAACCCGTGATCTCTCGGTTAGAGAGCCGAGACTATAACCATTAGTCTACAGAGGAGGATGTAAACAAACCTCTCTTGAGATGCCTAATTTGCAGCTGACAATGGCTTCACGACATAAAAGGTCCTTTAAAAAAAGAAACCAAAATTTAGATCGAATGTCCACGTCTAAGTCTCCTCAGACTCAACCAATTTGAGTGATCAGAATCTCAAATTAAGCGAACATTTCACTGAGTATTCTTAAATAAAAACGAAGTATGTAGGTTTATTACCATAGGAAAAATTTGAAAAATAAAATGTAACTGCAAGTTTCAGATCCCTATACGAAATGAATATGAGGAAAACATTATTAAATACATTTGAAAAATACCAAACCTGATTGACTTTTAATACTTGATGCCGGATCTGTAAGCAAATATCTATTGTTTAAAAACAAAATGAAGAAAATCGGCCAAATAGAACTGCTGTACTGGTTGCCAACAGATTTTCATAAATGCTTTAACATATACGTAAGTTTATCTATTTTGCAAACTACTGTAGTATTATCTTATACCTTTTATGTCTTAAAACAGCTGTTTATTAATTCTCAATATTTATGTTTAATGTTTACTTTCTGAAAATCCATTTATCTAAATTTAGCTTTCTTTTAAGTTAAATAAAACAATTTTAGTTTAGTTCAGACTTTAATATATTTCATAACAATTTATTCAACTTAATTGTATTAATTATATAAATAGTGATTTTCACATTAAGTGCATGTTATAAATGGAAAAAAAATATATTAAACCAGAATCCTAATGCGTAAATCCAAAGAACATCATGGTTATAGCCAATGGAAGCACTAAAAAGCAACATTTATATGGACCGAAATATGCGCTGCTGAGGAAGACAAGTTACAGTTTCTTATACACTTTGTGAACTACAGTGTCCATGAAGTACTATCAGAAGTCTATTCTAAAAGCCGCGTTTACACTGGAAACAAAACATGTTTATAAACATTGTTCCTGGAACTTTGTTTATATTTTGCTACTATCATGAAATATTTTGCATACAATGTTCCTAAACATTTTAGGGCAGCCACTCTTGAAGATGTGGTCTGACGATGAGGATGTTCTTCTTCTAGCTGCCGCTACCTGTGTTTTATTATGTGACAGAGAACCCAGGAGGTTCTGGGTAAGGCCTTCACTTGCGTCACGAGATGTTTATAGTGGAAGTGACCTATTCAAAGACATTAACCCTAGAGAGCTAACGTGTTCAAAAAGTTACGTTAAAACTAACGAATCGTAAAAATTACGTCAGGATTCAAAAAATGTACAAATACATTTTATTTTACAAAAATGTCATTTAATTGCGTATAAACACTTATAATATAGCTTAGTAAACCTTTTTCCCCACCCCCCCCCCCCCCCACCCCCCCCCCCCCCCACCCCCCCCCCCCCCCACCCCCCCCCCCCCCCACCCCCCCCCCCCCCCACCCCCCCCCCCCCCCAACTTGGACACAATCAATAATCAGCAAGGCACACAGCCAGTCAAGAAATAAACGTAATAATCGGCAATATTTAGTGGGTGAACAAAAACAGCACAAAAGAAAGTAATAAGACCTATGAAAATACTAAAAATTCAACTAACATTGTCAGTAAATTTACTAATCTGCAATATTTCTATTGAAAACTAAAAAATTTTATTCCATGAAAATTCAATAACACTGAACATGAAAAATTCAATTATCAAGGCTCGCACATCTCTCACTCAGAATGATGTTGATATTTCCTTACAGTAGATTTGTTCAAGGCTTGTTCAGTGGGTAACAAAGCTCAGGAATGTAGATTGCTGCACTCGAGTGTGTTCAAGTAGATTACAGACTACAAAATGGGTTATTCCCTCAGTCCAAACAATTCAAAACAGCACAACACACAGGGGTTGATATCTTTACTATCTTTGGATAACAAATATCAAACATCCTTTTATTTTATTTCACTACAAACTATACTTAAACACAACTCTTAACTGAACGAGAAATTACACACAGGAAAATGTAAAATCTTACTTTTAAATGTTCAGTATTGAAAACAGCTTGGTAAATTGAGTTTGACCCAGGAAATATAGAACATCAAGTATATCTGTGAGATACTGTACAGTGTTGGGGAGAGTCTACTGGAAGTGAAAGGTGAAGCCTCCGGGAAACTGGCCACCACCGAAGTTGAATCCTCCTGCCGATTGGTCACCGAAAAATGCTTGGAACACGTTGTTGGGATCAATGTCATCTGAAATTCAAATACCATGTTGAGTGCTTATACCCTTATGTGTGTGTCTACAAAATTGTACGAAAAAGTTGTTTTGGTAATCTAATGCAGTCCAGATTTATTCTTCTTCATAAAATCTTGTCTTTTACATTGTATTTGAATTCTAAAAGCTGACGTGTCATGCAGATATTCAATATGTTAATATAGTGGGACTGACTACAGATGCAACTCGTTATATTGAAATCAAGAAATCAAATTTCTTGACTCAAATGTTCTAAATTACTTATGATCTCTAATATTTTCTTCTACGTTATTTCACATCTATATATTGAAGTGCTACTAGAAATAGTTTACCTAATGGTAATCGTTACATGTTTATATATCTTACAAAGCTAAAACAAATAATAACTCGACAAAATAATATGACAAGCAAATGCTTATCAATGTTCAAACAAGAACACATAATATTCCAATTCTATAAAAGGCAATTGGAAAAGTCTCTCCTTAGCAATATACATACTCTATTATAGTAAAAACCTAAATTATCGTACAAGTCAACATTTTTTACTCAACACAGTTGTCTTTACAAATAAAACATTTTTATTGTATTGTATCTAATAACACTACAAGTCCGTTTAAAATAGAGACTATTTTGGGTGATTTTTTGTATTATTGGGAAGTCTCCAAAGGTTTAGTGATGATTTAATTCGAATCCAACATAATTAAAAAATTCCATTATAACTTAAGATTCGAGAATTGGGAATCAGTTTATTAAGATTTGGAATTGGATTTGAAAATATCATCATACCAATTTATTCTTAAAGAGTCAACCATCTTTTCTCTGAGTAATATACTATCAAATCTCTGTGGAATTTATTTTGTTCTCTCTGTGGAATTGACTGTCTAACTTTTGAGGAACAATGAAGAGACTAAGTATACATAGAAAATAAACATAATTATAAAGTTCTTCTGCGAAGTTATCACATTATGGACTTTTACACAGTAACATGAAAAAACCAACATCCTTTTAAATATTTCTATTATTTTAAAACATAAATTTCAAATTGCACAAACATGAAAAAAAGGTTTTTACATTTGTAAAGTAGATTTTCAGATGTAACCACTTACTTGAAATGTCAAATCCCTCGTCCATATCTTGACCGTTATCGTATCGAGCCCTCTTCTTGGGATCAGATAGAATACCATAAGCTTCTCCCACCTCTTTAAATTTCTTCTCTTGTTCCTTCTTTTCACCATCAGAGGCGTTCGCATGTCGATCTGCAAATAGTGTTAATTACATTTTATACATGACAACTATCACTGATTACAAAGCATGCTACAAAAGTTGTACGATATTTAACTTTCGAGGTGCCACACAATATCAGCATGCCATTTAGTAGTGCTAACATCACGCCACATGTCGATCTGCAAATAGTGTTAATTACATTATACATGCACAACTATCACTGATTACAAAGCATGCTACAAAAGTTGTACGATATTTAACTTTCGAGGTGCCACACAATATCAGCATGCCATTTAGTAGTGCTAACATCACGCCACATGTCGATCTGCAAATAGTGTTAATTACATTTTGTATGCACTGACAACTATCACTGATTACAAAGCATGCTACAAAAGTTGTACGATATTTAACTTTCGAGGTGCCACACAATATCAGCATGCCATTTAGTAGTGCTAACATCACGCCACATGTCGATCTGCAAATAGTGTTAATTACATTTTGTATGCACTGACAACTATCACTGATTACAAAGCATGCTACAAAAGTTGTACGATATTTAACTTTCGAGGTGCCACACAATATCAGCATGCCATTTAGTAGTGCTAACATCACGCCACATGTCGATCTGCAAATAGTGTTAATTACATTTTGTATGCACTGACAACTATCACTGATTACAAAGCATGCTACAAAAGTTGTACGATATTTAACTTTCGAGGTGCCACACAATATCAGCATGCCATTTAGTAGTGCTAACATCACGCCACATGTCGATCTGCAAATAGTGTTAATTACATTTTGTATGCACTGACAACTATCACTGATTACAAAGCATGCTACAAAAGTTGTACGATATTTAACTTTCGAGGTGCCACACAATATCAGCATGCCATTTAGTAGTGCTAACATCACGCCACATGACATTAGGTTGACATTTATGCCAAACAATGTGGCCTCCATAAATTATGATATTTCACAATGTCTTATATAGTGATAAATTAAAAAAACTGTGATTATAATTTATTCCCATGTCATCTTAATTTTTCCTCAAATGCTATCGCTAGACTACAGATGATTTTAGCTATGCATATCGTCAGCTGAAATTGTATGCTTACATAAGACGGTCATTAAGCGAGTTATTTTGTTAGACTTTCCTTAAGGGTTTTATTTCAGATTTTTAGCTTTTTGTCAATCATACAGGTAAAAAATATGTAAAATACCAACATTGGCTTTTTTTTGTGTTATAAAACTCACTTGTTGAAATAAACATTTCACTTTGCCAAATTTTTACAGATTTTCTATGGGCACATACAAGTTTTATTTTTTAAATTTATAACAAATTTACTTTTACTTTGTCTTCATTTTGGATTTTTATTTAAGCGAGTTCAGTAAAGTGCTATGCTGTATGCTACATGTGAAAAAGAGTCTACATCTTATCAATATGCAATGATAAGTAATTGTAATTATTACTGTATTATTCTGTACCTTTTGTCGAAAAATACATAATATGTAACGCTTTGCACATATTTATGTACTGATTATTTACTTTCAACTTATGCTTGCAAAAGTTTTTAAAATCCGTGCAGCATTACAGATGAATATAACAAGCAGTTGGAGGGCTTGTTTCGAGTGCCACTTTAAAGTAAAATGTTTTAGTTATTCAAATTATAAAAAAACTTACATATTAACTCTTTAAGTGTCATGGTGTGGAGAAATCATTTACCAAATACTGTACATTAACCAAATATTCTTTGACTTCACAATTTATGCCATGTTTATGTTTTTAATTTAACTTTTTTTACAATATATGTGAATATAGCAGGAAGTCTGTAGATTTTTAATTTTTTTAAATTTTATTTCCAACGGATCAACCATTACAAAAGCGAGCATAATAATTTATAATTATAGTAATAAGTTAGCAACAATGACTAACACAAAACTAAATCCAGGCAATAAGGCACTTATGGGTATGGCCCCCTAAAGGCACCATCAAAAACCAAACACGAGCACAGGTGTGCGTGCGGGTCCACATTTGTGTGCGTGTGTGTTATGAAATTCATAGTTGAGTGGACAAGCACTGAGAATCACATAGAGCTCTCTTGAAGGAAGCCAAGGAAGCGCAGAAAAAGTCCATGTGTTTTGGTAGCAAGCATCCAAGTCTCTGCATCCTAATCACAGGACTGTTGGCTGCATAGGAAGTTGTCACCGAAGTTCTTTCAAAAAGGACTCTAGATCTTGTGCCAGTGGGAATTTGGAAATTTATTTTCTGTAGCAGGTCTGGGGAATCGATGATTCCGTTAACCAGCTTGTACAAGAAGAGAACGTCATGGATGGAGCGTCTTGTTTCAAGTGAAGGTAAGTTAAGATAAGACGAAATCTCTTGTACTGGGACATCCAGATACCTAAATCCAAGGCGCACTCCTGCAAGTCTCAGGAACCTCCTCTGCACCCTGTCAATGCTATCCCTCAAATACAACTGGTGAGGGGACCACACCACGCAACAATATTCAAGGTGTGGTCTTATCAAGCAGCAATACAGCGTCCTCAAGACGCGCAGGTCGGAGAAAGGCTTAGAAACTCTGAAGAGAAGACCAAGAATTTTGAGGGCTCTGCTGCATATGGTCATAACGTGTTGCTCCCAACTTAGATTGGTGGTAAATATAACACCAAGATTCTTGGTTTCACTAACCCTGACCAATGGTGTATCCATGATTGAATAATCAAATATGATTGGGTTCATGGTGCGATGAAAAGTAATAGAGGTGCATTTGCTGATATTGAAAGACATTTTGTTCGTACTACACCAACGGACAACCAAATTGATGTCCTCCTGCAGCAGAGCCGCATCATGGTCGGTAGAAATCTTCATGAATAATTTTATATCGTCGGCAAAGAGCAGGTGGTTGCATTTGAGAGCATTAATGTATAGGTTGAACATGATGGGGCCTAGGTGAGAACCCTGTGGGACACCAGATGAAGCTGGAAAGCTGTGGGACAAGGTATTCTTGTATCTAACCTGAAGCATGCCTATTTATAATATGGCAACTGTAATTATAAAACCATTATTCAGTAGTGTTCAAAGAATAATGTTTTAAATAAAATGTTATGGAATGAAAATATTCCTGTATACATTTTTATTATACATTACTGAACATTTTCCAACAACTGAATTTTGTTTATTCAGAATTATTTAATGCTGAACAAAACAAAATGTATCTTATGTAAATTACATTGTACATAAGAAATCAATAAATAGAACAACTCTCAATTACAGTAGACTATCATAATGGTATAACATTATCACAAAAAAATGTAATTTAAAATTTCTGAATCAAAAACAAATTCAGAGAAATGTTTTAGTGATAAAACTGTAATTTAGTGGGATTTTAGTTTTTAAGTTCAAGACAGTTTTCAAATGGTTTTTTTATTTGCATATTTACTATTTGAGCAGGGACTATTTTATTAAACATTCAAATATCTTTATTCATCATCGTATACATGTAGAAAATAGATTGAATAGTCATTGTATTGGCTTAAACAATACAGTTAAACAACTTAATCCAGATTTTATGTCTAACACGTAAGTAAAATATAATAATAATTGTTAACATAATAAACACATTCTTGAATGAAGACACACTACTTACCAGGGTGGTGAACAAGAGCACGTTTTCTATA
The DNA here is from genome assembly GCF_021130785.1 of Homalodisca vitripennis. Taxonomy (NCBI): domain Eukaryota; kingdom Metazoa; phylum Arthropoda; class Insecta; order Hemiptera; family Cicadellidae; genus Homalodisca; species Homalodisca vitripennis. The sequence goes on from NC_060212.1 coordinate 118,010,517, forward strand.
AGCTTTCTTGATATCATCAGTGGAAGCGTTGCGTTCAACACCCAAAATCTTGTAGTAATCCTTTCGTTTTGATCTCTTCAAAGCGAATTTAGCATCAGCAAGTAGCCTTTTGTTTTCTAGACATTCAAAGAAAATAGTGGAATTAGCTTAATATTCACAGCCAGTGTTCAAGGTTTGAAATTACAATTAGGCTACTCATATTTGATTTCTAATTTGGGACTCCTAATTCAAAACACACAAACTGAATATAAATTACATTAGAATGAAGAGTGGATGAACTGTACAGACAAAGAGGTAGGTCAAAAGGGATAGATGGGATGGTAAATTACTTCGCTCGTTTTCACTTTTCACTTCCCACTGTACCGATTGTATTAAATAGTAATTTTGGGGTAACTGGATTACTGGTGGAAGGAGTAGGCCCAGAAGGATGATGGACAGTACAAAAAAGCCTTCTATCAGCGAGGCGCGCATCGCAGATGGGAGAGTTTGATAACGAAATTGAGAGGTGAGGTGAGGTAGACCGTTTCAGTTGATATGTAGTAGTGGTAACGATTAAAGCCTTTGAAAGTGTTTAGAGTTGTTTCTTGCTAATCGTCATCGAACCTGCGGATGCTTTCAGCAAATTAATTCTCTAACACTGAAAAGAAGTAATTTTAATTCTCTAACACAGAAGAATTTTTATAATACAAATATTGTTGTTTTTTAAGTAAAGTAAAACGGTACACCACAATTAGATTTAATAAATACAACATACTCTTTGATAAGTGTGAAAAAAAGCATATCCGAGTTTTACTATTGGGCTTGAAAAAATATAACAGTAATATTGAAGTGGGCTAATAAATAATTTATTATTTAACATTAATTTCAAGCATATCTTAAATAATCCTCATTTATTGACAACATAATTTAAATATTGACATATCCCAATTAGATAATAAATGTAATTAAATTAAATTTATTATCCACAAATAAGCCGTTGTCGTGAACGTGTTAATAATAATCTTGTTGATGGAAATTACTGCACTGCAGAAAAGTATTCAATTCTCACCTCTTGATTTGTCTAAATTGCACACTTTTTCGTAGTCTTGGACAGCTTCTTCAAACTGTTCCAGGTCCATGTAACACTTAGCTCTTCGCAACAAAGCTTTCAGATACTTGCTGTCGAGATTAAGCGCGGCCGTGCAATCTGTCACTGCTTCATTTAATCTGCCCAACTGTCAACATCAAAGCAAATAAGAGAACAAAATTCAAGATGGAATAATTTATGAACTTCTAAATAGTAAGTGTTATAACACTTACTACCTTGTTCACTACAGATGATGCACATCCGTCCTTGTTCCTATAGTGTGTCGTATAAAAGATTTGTACTTTGTGTCAAAACAATTCTAAGTTATTCCACAATTTTCTTCTTTTATTTTACACATTTTAGGAATTCTGATTATCGTTTATAAAAACAGTTCGAGAGGCTTGGACAGATTAATAAAAAAAATATAAATTAAAACTGAACCTTTACATTAGTTGTAACAATAGGAATAGGAGTTGCTTTTAAATTAGCAGTGGTCTATAACAAATATCATATGAGTTCTACAGGATTGTACAACAAAGCAACACAACAAAGAGGGGCGGAAACAATTTGGCAACAATAAACACTTCAAATTGAACTCTCTGTGATTGGCAAAGTGCGCAGTTGGTACGCGAATATTCTGTTTATTTGTTTATTTTCAATGCTCTTTAAGAGAAACAACATTCCAATCTGGTAAAGGTGAGTCTGCTCTTCTTACCTTAGTTAATATTTACTATTAAACTGTAAAAAAACAATGAGGAAGTGGCTGTAAAGACAACTACACAATATATAAGAACACGTACCTTGTATGAAACTGTAGCTCTATTGCTGTATAGTTTGGAGTTGGTGGAAATGTTGTTGGGATCAATTGTAAGAGCTTCTGAGTATAGGGAGTACGCTTCTGCAAGTTTTCCACTGTTAAATGCTTCATTTCCTTGTTCCTTTAAATCTTTCATCTTTCTTGCTTTCTAAAATATACCAACAAACATTACGTAACATAAGTGTTCACTTGAGTTTAGCGTAAGCATTTAATATTTAGTTGAGTTATTGTATTGCTTAAAATCTGTTAAGAAAGCAGTTATTTTGGGCAGATTATCTGTCTCATGTCTGGACTGGAAAAGATTTTGGTAATCTAAATCATTTGTCAACTCAAATCCAAAAGAACTTGTTAAAATGTCACAACAACAATATATACATACAAATAACTATGTATCAGTATAGGGTATAATGTTTATTTTTAATATGACAATTCTTGTAATGAATGATCGATTTGAAGTAACCCCACATACTTAGTCTTAGACTTAAGAGAAACCTTAGATAAGTGTATTAACAATTAAAATGAAATGATACTTCTTCTTTTCACTTTCATTGAAGTTCAGTAAATCTTAAAGTTTATCACTACAAAGATACTTAACTACATATTTTAATCAATAACTCATTCCTGACTTGATATCAAAACATACTTGTTTACAAGAACAAAGTTTCAAAATTTCCAATCATTACCAATATCGGAATGAAAATAGAAAAAATTAATCATACTACAAAAATACCTGACTCTTCAAAAACAATTCCGAATCCAACATACTCAAATATTGGTAAGAGTATTAAATCTATTCCAGGACACTAGCAAGTCAATGCATGTAGCAGGACTCTTGCCTTTCAACACTCAACAGATAAAACTGATGATCGTTATTTTCAGTATTGTTCTCATCACTTAATCTATCTATAACATCTCTCTTTTTTAAGTTATAACCTCAAAAATAGATACATTTTCAATGACACAAGTGATAACTGTAGATATAACGTGGCAACACTTTTAATGATAAAAGTTATAATTGTAGATACGATCTGGTAAACAACTGAAAGATATCCTAACTAATTTAATTTATTTTCTCAGTACGATCTAAGAGTTAATATTATTGATTCAATAATAGCAGTGGCTTGGATCACATTTTGTACACTCTCACTTGTCCTTGAATCAACCATGTTTTTGAATAATCTGAGATCATTAAATCATATCGTACAATATTCTATGTATGATCAGTTTGCATCAAGATCACTGCATATTTACACATGTGTGCCTATTAATTTTGTTACATGATGTTAAACGTTTAAATGCCGTAAAACAACTGATTGCAATGGATAAATAAATGGATTTAACAACAATACACAACGTCTCTACATTTAACCCCTTGCAGACTGCAGAAAGCCAGTACTGTGTTACAATCTGCAGTCAGAGTTATTTTCAGCAGCAGACGTTGTGGTGTATTTCAGATATATTGGAATGAAGATTCAGTGTCACGACTAGAGGAATTTTTCTGGTATAATGTGTTTGGTAATGAAAAATTAGATTGTTATTCTTTTGAAGTGAATTATTATTACTACTAATTCTGTTATTTTCTCTCAAGAATAATAAAATCACAAGTTCTGATTGGTAAACCAATTGCACAATTGTAACAAACAGAATTGAGGTAGCGGAATGAAGTAAAGGTTTCTGATCTCTGTCAGGTGATTTTTGTATTAAAATCAAAATACCGAAACTAGCTGAGACCATTTGAGCGCATTCAAGTAAAAAATGCAAAGAATTACAACAGTTAACGGTAAAGACAGAACTGAGGACACACCATCCATGAGTGTCTTTCTCCTGCAATGGATTAACAGTTTTATTAAATACTAGCTACGCAGAATTAAGAATATTCTCTAACCTTGTAGATGTCGATGGCTTTTTTATGATCAGGGGCGAGTTTGAGAACGTGCTGGAAGTGAGAGAAGGCGCGTTCCACATTATCCTGGTAATAGAGACACATGCCTCGAACGTAGATAGCATCAGCATTGGTCTGGTCCGCAGAGACGATGTCGTTAGCAAGCTCCTGAGCTTCTTGGTAGCGACCCAGATATGCCAGACACTCGGCCTTCAAGACCTTCAATCGTGTGCAGGCAGGAGCGACATCTAGTGAACGGTCCAAGTAATACACCACCTACACAGTCGAACATGTGACATCTACTACTCTGTACAGAAACTTGACATTCAAGACTGAGTGTTGAGCAGTCAATGATACATACTACTGAATAATCAAAGTAGATTACCTGAAATTTCACATCAGTCTATAAGCAAATCTTGTACATAAACTCACTTCCTTTTTAGTAAATACATAATTTTATAAATAATTTGTCATTTAAATTATCAGTAAATATGTAGTTGCTAAGGTAGTACCTTGATTTAACTCTTTAGTCGAATTCAGTTAAAATTATTGATAAGATAGAGTTTCATTATTCATTTTGATGTGATGTTAAAACTAACTAAAATGTATAAATGTAATATGCTCGAATAACAAGGATGAAATATTTTAGTTCTTAGTTCTATTCTAAGTGGAACCAAGAACCAACACCAGCAAAATATATCATCTCCAAACAAACACAAGGAGATATTTTACCCTGGAAGCGTATAACAAAAATTCTAAAGTGTTCACTGATTTTTGTAGGTTTTACAGGGCCTCATTGTAAATTTTGTATAAAATCATAGTAGTATATGTATAGTGTTATTTATCTAGTTCTGGTTCCAAAAGAACAAAAAAATCAATAAAACCAAAAATTCTGTAATTCTTTTACATTCATCAAATATTGCCTGTGTCCGTCATGTGAATCAGTGACAACAGAATTGAATTTAACACTTTGTACCCTGGGCCCTTAATACATGTTTCGGCGTGGCTCCCTGGGGGTTTTATGATGGTTTAAAAAAATTCTGTGTTATTACAGTAATAATAAACTCATACTATATATCTTTTTAAAGATAGAGATACATACTTTTTTTAATGTATACAAATATAAAGTTTATTTTCAAAATAAAATTATTACATAATATTGAATGTTATGTAAAAAAATACAAAAAAAGTTTTTGCTACATAGCTTGTTAGTTCAGGTAGTTCGCCTTAGTGTGGTAATTTTTTAAAGCACAATGGTCTGAATGAAATACAGGATCTCGCACATTTTCGTTTAGATCGTTCATAAAATCAATATTTGGTCCCAGGCGTGTATCAAAATTATCGTAATTTTCCGACTCGGAGTTAAACAATAGATCGCGAATTGCATCACTTTTGATTTCATCACCCATATTATTTAAACTAGAAAATAATAAGTAAAGAATATAAAAGAAAATCAACGGAAAGTCGAGAAGAAAGAACAAAGCGAGTGTAAATACAAAACAAAACACACGGATAACCTCACATTGCTTACATTTGCCTTTACTTAATTCAGTAAGAAACTAAAGTTCTGATTTTTTCAAACAGTTAAATTCACATTTAGAATACATTATAATAACATTTGCTTCAGTATTTGTCAGCAAGGTTTGTAGAAAACTTAGTAAGGCATCACTAAGACTCACAACAAAACACAACGTGAAACACTACATAGCAAAATGACAGTACCGACGATCAGCCGCGGCGCCTACGATCAGCTGTCTAGACTCGCTTGTAATATGACGATAAATATACGTATTTCATTACTAAAACGTGACCCAGGGATCTCAAAACCAACAAATACGAACTTAGACAACCAATGAACATAATAAAAATGTTTGAATCCTAAAATAAGATGACTGAACTAAATAATACAATTAAATAACACGACCCGAGGTATACTCGGGCGCCGGTAGCAGGCGTTGCCGACGCGGCCCGACCTATACTCGGGCTCAGGGTACAAAGTGTTAACTTCTTCTTCAGCATACAAAAGTAGCTTATATAAGATTTTAGAATTCAAATCTGTACATTTTTGACCTTTTGCTCCCTTTAAATAAGCTGATAGTATTTAGTACTGGTTAAAGTTATTTGCATTGTCTTTTTTCATATTATATTATTATTAATTAATAATTAACCCTTTTAGTGCCAAGGATCTTGCTAAAAGACGATGTTAAAATACGCTTGAGCACAGAGTCTTGCTTCGAGATGATACGTGTCTATGCAAAAAGTGCCAGAGTCTCGGTACGAGACGATTTATATTTCATTACAGTTATCCCATACTGGCTGACATCATACTGAAGACCAATACATGAACTGAACTAACCTTTTCAACTGTTATTTCTATGGTTTGTTGCTGTATTTGTATTCTATGTTCTTCTTTGTACTGTTGCTAGATGGTGTACACAACTAAAAATGCACCATATTCTTAGTTGATTAGTGGTGTTGTGATGAATAACAGAAGTGTTTTGAATGTTATGTAGTTGTTTTTTAGTCATTTTAAGTGTTTCTAAGTTAATTATTTATAACAATGAATTTTAAACAATTATAAAAGTCACATAATAACAATTTTAGAAGACATCTGTGCCAGTGATACATCCATTGATCCGAGTGTCCACAAAGATAGTGTTGTGTAGAGTTTGTTTGAAAATTGCCTGAGTAAGGCAAGTTGTTTATGTTTTGAATTTTGTTTTATTAAGTAATATATTAATTGCACATGATTTTAATTGTTTTTAAATTGTCTTAAGTATAGAAATTTGAAAAAGAATTTAAAAAGTGTTTTTATGATGAAAAATAATATCAAATGAATTTTTCAAAAACCCGTGTTTTAGCAAAATCAACCTCTAGCACTTATCTTTTTTAAATAATTTTGTTTATGGTACAATACTAGGTTATTACACATGATTTTATGAGATCTACTCTTAACCTCTTCATTTTAAATAGTTAAACCTGAAATAAGTTTTAGTTCCTTAGTGTGAATGTTATAATATAAATATAATTTAATTTTTTCATCCCTTAACTCTTTTGAGTTTTAAATTGGATTTAACCTTTGGAAATATTCTAAATTGATTAACCCTTATAACGTCAGTATATCTTTTCACGATTTCTAGCAAACGGCACAATATTTAAAAAAAAAAAAATTTTAATGTGTAAAGTTCATTTTTATTTTTACTTTCTATAATTATGGTAAGTATAAAAAAGTAAAAATTTAAAAATTATCTTGTACGTACATATATTTATGGGACATTAAATTGTAGATATAAATAAAGTCAAAATAAAAGGCACACAAAATTTTATTAGCTAAACTATAAACATTACCAGACAATTATATAAATTACACTTGTGATAAATATAAAAAAGAAATGCATGATTGTAAATATACAACTAACCTAATAGTGTTCTTTTATATAAACAGAAAACACGACGAAGGAAACCGACTCAGCGATGGTTAGACATGCACTACCTGAAGCCAAACTGCAAACAAAAGCGCGCGCGCTGTACGGCGTCTGTGCCGTATGGCGGGGAGAGTGTCTAGACACCGCGTCTATTGTTTCAAACAATGTAACGTGACAGCTATATTTTGACGCTTGACATAGGTCAATAACCCACACACATGGTTGACGCATACCGTTAGTGACATTGATCGGATTTAAAAGGAACTTAAATTTGCTATAGACGCAGTTTTGTGTCGATGCGCTGTACCGCGTCTTTGCCGTTTGGAGATAGTTTGTCTATGCGCCATACAGCATCTGTGACGTTATAAGGGTTAAATGGAAGTCTAATCCACTAGGCCCATGCAGTCATTTTCATCTAGAAAACTTGAATCTATAAATTCATTCTACTTCTCTTGAGAATATTTTCACAATATACTTAATATGTTGGGTCTGCACTAATTTAACTCCAAAGTTGGCAAATTCCGTTCCGAAGAAAATCTCATGCAAAATTTCAAAGCTCCTACCCATACTGATAGCTGGAATAAACAACTAAACTCCAAGATCATGGTGTTTGGCCCACTGACTGGTGAAATTTTAGTAAAAATATTTTAAAACTAACTGCTAAACAATTAATTTACTAGACTTTGGATTAAGAGTCCTACTAATCCCCTATTGTAATCAACCCATTTCATCTGTGCAATTAAATAATTGTTTTAAAGTAAAATAACAATAAATTGTATAATTTCTATATATGTTTATAATATTATAATAAACTGATAATTCTGTATTTTTATGTCTATTTAGCTAAAAAAAGGTTTTTACATCACTAATTCAGGGAGTATTGGTTTCGTTGATTGGTGTTGACTGAATAATATTGGTATTGATAATAATTAAATATTCCATTTATGAACTCACCCTCCTATAGTCCTTTTTGTCATACGCTTTTTTAACATCCTCTTCATGGCGTTTCAGTATGTTCAGGTTTTTTCTTTCTTCTGCCACAGCTGGATTGTTTGGCTCTAACTCAGCAAGTCGTGTCAGAGCGTTGTCAGTTGTTGATGTGTCACCAAGGGCAAGGCAGCACTTCACCACTCTGATCCATCCCTAATAAGGGCACACTTACTTTAATTCTAAAACTAATAATATCAATTAGTTTACAAACTGCAGTCACCAGTTTATTTACAGCTTCTGTTTAATTTGTAAGGCGGGCGAGGCCTTTCAAAACCAAAGGTTTCCTCATCTATTACTTTTGTCAGCCTTCAAATAAAATACATTCTCTGTGGAGTCGCCTGATGAGGAAACCTTTGGTTTTGAAAGGCCTCGCCCGAAAAATAAATAAATTGGAAATGTTATGTATTCTTTACATTTAGTAATATTTGTATGTGAATTTATTAAAAAATATTTTTAATATTCAGTACTGGTAATAAATTAACTATTTCTCACGTGCACATATTATAATTAATATTGTAATTCAATATTAATTTAAATTAAATTAGACTATTGCCATTTTATCCATTATTGTCCACTTTTACACAATAACTGGACATATGTGTTTCACATACTAACTGGTAACCAATAAGAGATGACATGACAAAACCAGTTATTGGTATTCCCAGGACTTCCTAATGGGCTTCAATCAGACAAAACAAAACCTATTAAATGCTATGTTAATCATGGTTGTTGATTCTTGTAATGACTTGTTTTATAATTTAGTGTTGTAAGTTCTGAAAATAACTAGTCAGTGAATGTTTTATCTGGCTTACAATAACTTTAAATTTACCTTAAACTGTGGAGATTTTATAAAACAATTCAAACTTTAATTTGCCACCAAATTTGATAGAACAACATTAAAGACCTCTAGTTTGTGCCATTCTTCTTTCTATACCTTTAAAATAAGGTGTCACTTACTAGGGGGTTCCTATTTAAAAATTGTGAATTCCCAAAATACCCCTTTTGAGAAGGGGAATTAAAAAATTTGCATACATAAAAAAACTCCACAGTTTGTCATAAAATCCCCTAAAGTAAATCACTCCATTTCTATTCATAAACAAGCTAATAGGGGCAGAGGTGGGACTTTTAAGACACCCAGTACATATGTATATACATATGAAGAAAACCTAATTGGAAATACATTTAACATTCAATACATTATTATATTAGAGATGTAGCCTCAAAAAGTGTTTGATAAATATGTATATAATTATAAACCTTTTAACACTTTTTAAACTTTTTATTTTTATACTATGTACATTTCGAATTCTGGGAATTCATCCAATGAATTCTGAGAATTCGAAATATACATGGTATGAAAATAAAAAGTTGAAAAAGTGTTAAAAGGTTTATAATTATATACATTATTATAGTTTTATACAAATTTAAATTGACATTCTGAAATAGACCGTGTAACAAGGTTAACTAAATATTCACTTCACTTCTATTCAAGTTATTCCTCAATACAAAGGCAGTATCAAATAATGATTGTTAATAAATCTAAGGAAGCAGTTTTACTCTCTTTATCTTTTATGCCGTTCTAAAGTATTGCACCACCTTGCGTAACAACGATTTGATATTGTTTATCTTGTCGGCTGATGCTGATATGGCTATTATCTATTTGTCTGACAGTTGATTTTAAGTAGTAAGTAAATTAACAAAATATGACATAAAAAATGCATTATTTAGTTTAGCTTCTATTTTGACTTCAATCAACACTATTGTAGCTCACATCAGTTAATTTCTTTAGATTCTTCTATTAAGAAAATTGATCTCATTAGTTAATAAAAAAACTAGGTTGTATTTTTTATAAAAAACAAACTGGTTCTGGCCGGCCAAACTAAAGTAGCCTTCAATAACTGGGGTGCTGTTGATATACAGGATGCTTTTTGAAACTAATGCACGTGATTTTATTATAACACGACTATTTATCGCAACACGCTCGGACCAGTCAGATAATGTGGTGGGGGTTCTGCCCTTCCAAACGCACCCTCTCTCAGTTCGGTCTAAGCAGTAGGAGTGGTAGGATGTGTCTGCACGTAGTCTGTTTTTCAACTGCGTCACGACCCTATGGAGCCCTTGCTGGAACAGCGGTAGGCAATCAAGTTTTGTGTGCGGTTTGGAAAAAAGCAACAGAAACTTATAAAATGCTTTAAGAGGCCTTTTGCAATCTCAGTACGGAAGTGACACACACCATCTTCTCCCAAACCCCAGAAAGCATGCATGAGCTAATCTCGCATTAATAAAATGCTGATTGTCTTCTTTGATGTCCGAGGAATAGTCCATTTCGAGTTTGTACTGCAAGGACAAACTGTGAACGCAGTGTTTTACCTGGAGGTGCTCAAGACTGAAACACCGGGTCGTGCGCGACAGGCCTGAAATCAAAGGCTTTAAGCTCCACCACGACAATGTCCACAGCCACACAACCTTCGTTGTTAACAACCACCTGACCTGGAACAAGACACCATGGTGCCCAGCCTCATCACAGCCCTGACTTGGCTCTGTGTGACTTGTTCCCCTAACTAAAGAGAGAGCTGAAGGGAAAGCACTGGGAGTGGATGGAGAACATCTAAGCTCACGTTACAAGGTTCTTGAGAGGCATTCCAGTCGAGGGTTTCCAGATGTGACAGAATTGTCTACGCAAGTGTATTGGTGCAGAAGGTGACTATTTTGAAGAATTTTAACCGTTTATACCAATCAGATGAATAAATCTATTTTTCTTAGAAGACGTGCATTACTTTCATAATGCACCCTGTATAACACATTCACTACCAGAGATTACAGTAGCGATGTAGTAATGAAATTACCAATATTACACACTGTGCTCTGCTTGGTACTCAGAAATTGGAATGGAATATTCAAAATTAACAGTGTAGTTCGTCTGTTGAACAACTCTAGAAGTCTTCACCAAAATGTGTGCATGATCAATTTACCAAAGAATTCAATACAAAAATGATCTAACCATTTAATAATTCTTACTACTCTTTGCAATAATTTCTTTATCGAAATTCAGAACAAATTATTATATACCTTGGTAAATTTAGGGTTGAGAGTGACTGATCTGCGAGCATCTTCAAGAGCTTCTTTGTATTTTGACATCATCATGTAACAAGCTGCTCGGTTGCCATAATATGAGGCTGATTCTGGACAGAGCTCTGAAAGACATATAAAATATCAATAAACATAGTTTTAACTAGATACTGTAAAAAGAACGTGTATGTGTCATCAATGAGGCTGATTCTGGACAGAGCTCTGAAAGAGACAAATATATAAATTATCAATAAACACAGTTTAAACTAGACACTGTAAAAAGAACATGTACGTGTCATCAATAAAACCTCTCAGTGAAGAGACATATATCAGACAGATATCACAATACTCGACATAATGACACCAGGCAGAAGCACCATCTTTAAATATTCTACAACACCATAGTAACATTTTTCAATTAAAAAATCCATTTTGTTTTGAACAAAATTTTATATAACTAAAGATATAATATTCACAACAAATTCACTTTGTTATATAAACATAATATCCCACATATAGTGGGGACTTCTTTAAAAAAGAGTTAAATTGTGTATTGGATAGTTACAAATGATTTTATGTGTAGTATTATTTGTATCTGCGTTTCTGCTTAAAATTATCAAATGATAAGGAATCCCTGTATGATGTTATGAAAATTTCATAAATATAGCTAGGTAGGCAAAGTTAAAATTTAGTTTTTTTAAGACACCGTTATTGATCATCTTTGCCATTCCAGCTCCGAATTAAAGACTTTTTTAGGTTTAGTTTACAAATTCACTCAAAGAACATTTAATTTGTAAACACATTATTGTTTTTAACTTTCCATAAGAAATTAATGCTGGTAACTTGTTTTGAAATATAAGTAATTTAAAATTGCCTCACTCTCCTTTTTAATGAGTGTTAGCAAAATCGCACTAATAATGTTTTAACTGCTACTCTGTCTTTTATTTTGCCTTAAGACATTGCAAATATTAATTGAAATGGATCAAATGAACATTTATAATCCAGCAGACAAGAAATCAAGCAGTAGCTACCAATACACTACTCCTACCTGACCCCACCAAATGCTGAACATGACCTTCAATCCATGAATTTATTTCTTTGCGGTTGATTTTGATGTATGGCCCGGTCTTCACCATGATTTTTTGCTTTGAATTATCTTAATGAATTTACTTTTCATCTCCAGGCACCTTTCGACGTCTCTTGGCTTAAACATATTTGGAACCCAATATACTTGTTTCTGGTTCATCCCCATAGCTTTAAGACATACCGAAATGGTTTGTTATGTTACTCCAAATGTTGTCACAAATTCTCTTGTATTTGGCAAGAATCATCTTCCAATATGTTCTCCAATTCTACACCTTTAAAATTTTCTGGCCTTCCTTGACATTCTTTATCCTCCATGTTAAATTCACCATTCTTGAACCACCTAAACCAAAACTCGCCCTCGCCACTCTTGTGTCCACCGCCTCTTCGAAGTACCCAACATGGGCCTGATATGACTGCATGATATAAAGTGCATTATTGTTATTCCAATGCTAAAAATTGTATGTGAGCAAATTTCTGTGACTAACACAATCAAAGGCCTTATGGCAGATCACAAAAATACCAGCTGTAAACTGTAACACATCCCAAGACACACCATTCACAAATGAAGCCTAAAATTCTCTTCGACCAAATATAGTGATGAATGTTAAGAAAACAGAAACACTACAATCAAGAACGTTACGAATAACAAGATTGTTGAGAACTACCACTTGTGTTGCCTGCAACCTCATCCTTCTCTCTATCTGACTGGGTTAGTGCCTAGATCTAAATTTAGGCAGACACACAGATTCAGTATTTCTCTTTTTAAAACCATCTGTGGTCAAGAGCCTAACTTTTGGTGAGACCCAAGCTTTATTACTTCATCAGAACTTCACACCCATAGACTTTCAACAAATAAGTGGTTTATTATGTGATAATAAATGTAACAGAAAAAATGTTTATATAGTAATTCTAAGCAATATATGGGTCAACCTCGATTATTCTCATATTACAGTATAATGTTCCAATAGTCAATTAGAAAAGGAAATGACTAGAATTTCTTGCCGGAAAGCAGTTATAGGGAACAGGCAACCGCCAGACGGTCATATATTGCTTAGAATTACCTATTAGTGATCAGGGGCACTGAGTGATCTGGGCTTCAAATTTGGAACTACTCGAGTTAATTTTTTTTCTAAAAGAGCAAGCAGAGCAAAGCGCTGCGCAGTGGGCAGGCATTTAATCACACAAACTTCTCTGAGATAGCTACTCCAATCTACTACAGCAACATGAGACAGGTCGAGTTCATGTCTTAGCAGGTCATGTCGTGGTGGTTTTAATAACACCCAATAAGCCACAAATCGGCGCACTGTTCGCGTTGTGAGATTATGGTTTTCGAAAAAAGTTAATTTATACTGAGACACATACTTTTTGCACTGGACTTTCACTTTCTTCCGGTTACGATCAGTCTTTTCTATCCTGTTCCAACATCGAAACACGTGATCCGTTTCATTTAAGGTCATTTGACCCCCGCAACTCGGACATGTTTTATTACGTGATAAAACTCTGTGGTCGTATAAAAAATTTCTTAAAGTTATACTATCCTCAGAACAAACTATAAATGACGCTAACGTAAACTCGCACGAATTACACAAAAAAGGATTAACATCCGAACGGCTGCACATCACGATAGCAACTGATTAGGACCGGCCGCCAGTGACTGATAACGTCGCGCGGACTGAAATTAATTCAGTATATACCCAGATCACGCACGATGCCCGCACGATGCCCGCACGATGTCTGCACGCTGAGCAGCGCTTCGCGCTGCTTGCTCTTTTAGAAAAAAAATTAACTCAAGTAGTTCCAAATTTGAAGCCCAGATCACGTCAGTGCCCCTGATCACTAATAGGTAATTCTAACCAATATATGACCGTCTGGCGGTTGCCTGCTCCCTATAACTGCTTTACGGCAAGAAATTCTAGTCATTTCCTTTTCTAATTGACTATTGTATTAACAACATTATATTGTAATATGAGAAAAGTCGAGGTTGACCCATATATTGCTTAGAATTACCGTTTATTTAAATAAGTCAATGGTCAGTAACTAGTAAGTGTTAAACCAAACATTTCAAATACATGTAACTCACTACTTTCTCATTATTTATGTCTGTGTTCTGTTTTAATGACAAATAAGTGAACACAGTGTAATACAACAGACTGCTAATAGTAATATACTTAATTAAAATGTGAAATGTTACCTATGGCTTCAGTATAAAATGGAAGAGCCTTGCTATACTGCTTCAATCTATACTGTGAGTTTCCCAGGTCTTTCTTGAGCTCAGCAGTTCTGTAACAAAATAAAAACTTTCATTTTCCAATGTTTCAGTAATCATGAATACCAAATCCATACAACTTGATCCGAGCATAGAAAATTACCAATAGAAAAGTATAGAAAATTTGCAAAAGAAGATGTAGGCGATACAAAAGACATAAGACAATTGAGTTTAAGAGTCAAGTTCAGTTATTTTTTTACACAAAGAAAAAAATAATTTCAGTTAGGTTAACTTCATACCTATTCATTGCAGGAACGAAAAATAAAAATAGAGTAGAGCGACCTATTGTTATTCAGTTGTTTTTATCAAACGTATTGATTGTTTCTATCAAATTAATAATTCAATACTACAATATATTTAACTTAACATATGACTTCAACGTATTGATAACTTATAATATTGTCTAATATAAACAACGAGGATTATCTATTTTTTGGAGATTCCAAAAATGGCAATGATTATGATATTGAAAGTTCTTGGCAAGCAGTCATAGAAGTTGAGGAGTGGCAGACTGTCTAGAAGACTATCTTTGTAATTGATTGTACCGCAGAGAAGTATCCTGTTGAGTAAGAATCCTTTCCTCCATTTCACAAAAGCGGTTGTTCACAGCTATCCGCAGAAGCTTTAAGAAAAGTATCTCCAACATGTAGTGCAGGTTAAAGTTGATTGTTTTAATGCTATTGTTAAGTTATTTTTTTGTTGTAATGTGTTATTCATGCTGTTAATAATTCTTGTTGTACAATTATTATATAATATCGAAATTGTGCCAAATACCGAATGAGCCACCTATGAGTTCTTGATACTGTTCTAATTACACAGAAATATATGAAGTGGGCTTAAGTATCCTCAGGTCAAAGGATCCACATGTTTTTCTTTTTTTTTCAACTGCTAAATGCTTTAGAATTATTAATATTTAATCAACTGTTGTTAGAGTACTAGCTAAGACTCACTGAACAATAAATACTATGGTAAAAATTACCAAATTTAAATGCAAAAGATATGGCTATGTTTTGTTCAAACATGGGTTCAAGTCACCCTGCCTTTACTGTACTTCATAATGAGTATTTAAATTCTGTGTGCAATTCCATTATCGGCCATTGTGCTGCTACATAGAATAATATGATCAAGTGAGTTTGTAATATTTTACTGATCGGTACTTCATCGAGGCATTACTAGTCAGCCCATTCAATTATTAGTTCCTTTTAAGTTTTCTTTTCGACTTTTACAAAATTTAATTGTTTTCTGTTGTTTTGAAAATTTATTAAAGAAAAAAACAAAGGGTAGACTTTAATAAGTGGCCTACACTTGTCATTCAATTCTTTTGATCGAACGTTTTGATATATCATAAACTTTTATATTATACAATAATTGTAAGCAGCAAGAATTATAATTCATTAACAACAAGAATAATACGACTTTTGATCAAATAAATTTAACAAAAGCCTAATATAAAATATAACAAAAAACTTATTAAAACGTATTAGATAAACTTTAGAATACAGTATTTATAACTTAGCAGTGAGCAACTGAAAGGGTTCTACCCACACAA